>NC_090932.1:1657721718-1658397779 GCF_040938575.1 Ambystoma mexicanum
AAGTTTGCAGGTGCATTCTCATTGACTCCAGGTCTAGCTAGCTGGTGTGTCCATGAAATAAACTCAGGAGACAGCAAGCCTGTGAGGTGCAGGACTCACCACATGGGGGGGAGGGGGGAGCAGAGCAATCCTTCTGTCCACGAGACAGTCCTGTGGTGCTGTTTTCCAGGAAAAGAAGTTTCCTTCGGTGCTGTTACTATGATCATTCCCATGTTACACCCAGAGCCAAAGATCTCATTGATAAGTTGGGTACTGCCAAGTACATGAACAGGTTAATCCGCACACCTGGATACTGACAAATGGGCCTAAGGGACAGCACCCTGGGAGATGTCAGCGTTTTCAACACCAGCGGGGACCTTTCAGTGCACTGTCATTCCCTCTGGGTTAAAACCTGTTATTTTCAAAGGTTGGTAAACACCACTGTTCAATCAAACCCCAGAATACCACCTGTTCCACCTGAAACAAGTGCTTCTGGAGTTGCTGAACTCTGGCGTGACTATCAAGGCTATCGACCTGCAGATAGCATAGGAAGCTATAGTGTACTTGGGGCACGAGGTCCCTGGCTGCAAGAAACTGAGCTTTTCTGGGTCTCAGTAGGTACTATTCTTCCTTTATCAAGCAATATAAGTTAATTGAAACGTAAAAATTGTTGTAAAAGTTTGTAAAACGAACTAAAAACAACAAATATATTTTAAATTAAAAAAAAAAAAAAAGTTTATTGAGTTTTCCTATAACGAATAGGCATGCAGAGGTTGCCAAAACTGGTACTGTGAACTCCAACTGCCGAAAGGGCTTTCGTAGTTTCAAAGATGGTTTGTTCATGGTCCTTGGTCTGAAGACCCCTGATTATGGTCATGGATTACTTATCCAGACAGATATAAGTGATCTTGGAATTGGATAAATGGGGTGAATTCTGGTCTATTGAGCTGGGGCATAACCAGACAGTGATTGAATACAAGGATTACATATGAACGTCCAAAACAAGTCTGTATTTGAACACTCCAAAGCTGATAACCTTAGTAGGTCTTTTCAGTAGGTTTGACAGAATGTTAGAAGGATTTCCTCTACCACTTGAGCTGGTTGAGGGGCCTGAGACAGTATGCCATCTCCGATTGTAGGCTCTCCTTCGCTTTTTTTTAAACTTTTGTAACAGAATATATATGTGGTTCTTTAAGAAAGTGTGCTCTGTTAAAAATACACACTTTCTACATATGTTCTGAGTTTACAAAGTGCTGTCAGGGGTTACATGTATGCACTGATGTCTGGCTCAGTGCGTAAGTAACATAATAACTGTCATTAATATAGTGACGTATACATCTGCTGTGCAAAGTCCATTCACACACCAGTAACTAAAAGGTGAAATGGTCACAATTCCGACACAAAAGTTACCAGGAGCTTTAAATGTGCACATGATAAACATTGCCACTGTTTTATAAAAAATATATATTTTCTTCCTTTAAGAGCCCATTTGTTACCAGGGAGCTGGAGTAATACTATATACATGTGTATTGGCACCTCTGTTGCGATCAACACTAACAGAGAGATTTCAGGGAGAGAATAAGATTAATCAGAAAACTCTGACACTGCCCGGTACCCGCCAACAATGGGGGTTTAGTTCAGTTCATGTGGCCTCATGTTCAAACTCACTGAAGTTGCCAATGGTCACTGATGCCTGTTGGTAGTCTCCTAGCTCCCTATACATTGGGTGGTACTGACAATCAATTATAAACCGTCATGCTATCAACGGAGAATGTTGTGAACTAAATAAATAAATAAATGCCCATTTATTGGAAACACAGTTATAGGCAAAACCGTTTTTACTGAAACAACAGCACAAAACTATCTTTGCACTCATTGGTTCTCAAGATTGGTTGCTGGTAAAGCTCTGCCTCTTTAGAACTGATACCGGATAGCCTGAGGCCTAGCCCAGGATGCCCTTTGCAAAACACGCATGACAGTTTCACAGGTCACCAGCATGTCAGGGCAAGGCTATAAGGGTTGGGCTGAACCCATAATTAACCGCTGGGGCTTGTTCCACAGGAGGCGATCTGTGCATGGGAGGATAGCTGCCGGCAGAGCTTTTGTTGTGAGGGAGGCAAGGCAGGGGAAGAGCTAGGCAGCGTGGGAGCTCCGGCACAGGAAATATATTTTTCACCATTTTATTTTTATTTGAAATATTTAATTGAAAACAAATACAGAAGCAATTATTAAGCGTGCCAACCTTTATAATGTTCAACGTGCTAATAAGGTCATCTGGCATGATACATGCAGATATGCAATCATGTCTGGTTGATATCAGACTATTATTCCTTAACAGGTTTGCAAATCCTAAGAGCCAAGAGCATCAGAGTTGGATATGCATTGGCACTATTTAGACAGTCACACTAGTTAAACGAGAAGAAGAGAACACACGCGACAGGTGGAGCAGATACATGAGAAGGTAGCTGATTAGAGAAAAGGACAGCAAGGAAGCAGTGCATGGTGGGATAGACTAGGATAGTGCAGGCTGGGATAGAATAGGATAGTGCAGGGTGGACTGGAGTAGAATGGAATATTCCCGCATAAGATGAACGAGATAACAAGGCAAATTATGAATTTCCCTTCATGTAAAGAACTCGATGTAACCCGGAGCTGGAGTGCATATCCATAGGCTATATGTAAGAGATTGCATTGCTGAGAGTAGCGAAATGCTAAATCGTTAGCTGGTAGCATCATTGTTTGCCTTTTGATGAAATAGGAACATTTTAGCTTGAATATAAATTGATTTAATTGTGTTCTAGATGTTTTTAGATGTTAATAATTTTTCTACTATAAATGTTTGTTTATTTATACTTTATTGTGATACAATCCAAAAATTGGATTTTACACAACTCATAAGTATATACACATATATACATCTCAAAATACAGACAAAACATAAACAGAACATAAATAAGACAAGGCATATCAGCTCACTCATATAAAATATAAAATATAAAAATATAAAAGTATGAGAAAATACAAATACATCACATAGCAACCACGTAGAGGAGTTTGATAAGTAAAAATAGGTGAGTTGCTCTACCAGGTGAGCACCTATAGTTGTTGGGAATTCCCCAGCCCAATAGAGTAGTGTATTAAAAAGACCGTTCAGTATCACTTTAAAGCTAAAGTGTTAAGGTTTTCACTGAAGTAAAGGCTTCACATGGTTCCATACCCTAAAGAGAGCTAGCTGAAGGCCTAAAGTGACTGGGTTCAAACATCCGTACCAAAAGAACTCATCTTTTATTGCCTCAAGGTTGTGGACCCATTTTTCATATGAGTTCATGTATACCGGTCCCAATTTTGGGCAAAGTGTTAGTACGTGCCGAGCAGATTCTAGTGCTCCTATTTTCTTACATATTCTACATGTTCTAGATTCACGAGGGATTTTTAACCTTGGGCCAATTATGGTAAGCACGGGGAGCTGGTTTGTTCTTAATTGTAGCAAGAAGCGTCTAACATCAGGTGCCGGGGTGAGCAAGAGATACACCTGGGGTCTAAGATATCTATGGGTGACATGAAGTACTGCCTCATACCCTTTTAAGGTAGCTAAGTGCTCCACATTCAAGCACCAGTCCCACTTATTCAGCTTATCTTGGAAAGCTCTTTTCTGGTGCATAAACGGTAAATGTTTTAGCTTTTCATAGGGCCAGTCAATCTCCGTAAACAGTGATTCATTCATTCAAACTATAAATGTTTGTGTAAAGTTTCAATGTAAATTAAATCACAACAAATATTATGATTATTATTATTATTATTAGAATACCATGGCTAGAAACAGTATAGAGACTAGAGTTCTCAGCATGTGTACAATTCATCATCACAATCTCATTGGGAGCCTAAAAACATATACTTGTTAATTAACTGTAACTAAACTTCAAAGGTGGTTAGTCAAGAACCCAATCCTTCTACTGAGATAGTGATTTACCACCCGTTATTAAGTCAATCTGTGGGGGGGGGGGGGGGGGGGGACCAGTCTCAAGTATGGAAGATGCAGAACACCGATCTATCTATGGGGGACTGGTTAACCCCCCCTTACTCTTTAGGCACAACAATGGGCCCACATCATTTTACTTTGAACGCTGCTATCACTTTTTATGCAAACAGATAGAGACAGAACGCATATCGCATTTTCTTAAATTAGTGTTTTGTTTTATTTTGAGAAATGTTTGCAATGTACAAAAGTATAAAACTGCTCAAGTCAGCCAAGCAACATACACATTCAAAGAGGTTTGAACAAAAGATCGCTTCAACAAATAGAATGTGACTGGGGATTAGTATACAGTTATTACACACAATTCTAGTAAACACACAATATATCAAAAAATACAATGATTATTTAATGGGTAATCTGTGCTGCAGTCTTAATCTACAGCCGTTTGATCAACTCTATAACAGTTTTTAGTATTGCAAGTCCAGATTGATTTGCTACTTTGCTGTGTGTTCTTCATTTATGGGAGCATCCAAATAAACGTGATTTTTGTTTTTTTCTCATTTGTTTCAGCCCAGCTTTTTGGAGCGATAACTCTCCATGTGAGGCGTGTATGATAGTTGGTTCCACCAGTCCATCTTTGAGAGCAGATCCTGGTCGTTATGATTGAGTTCATGTAAAAGATGCTCGAGCATCAGAGCCAAGATCTTAGCGAAAATCTTGGCCTTTGCATTTATCAGTGAGATGGGCTTATAATATTTCACTAATCATGGGTCCCTTCCCGGCTTATGAATACCATGAATCATGTCCTCGAAGAAGGTGCCGTGCAATGATCGCTCCGGGATGTAACTGTTTTGTTAATCTAGAAGCCTGGGAAAGAGTATATCGAAGAACGTGCGGTGGAAGTCAACAGGGAGGCCTTCTGGGCCCAGTGCTTTCCCAACTTTTATTTTGGGATTGCTTTTGTAGACTCTGTTAGTGACATTTAGCGCCCAAGAGGGGAGAACGCTGTTCAAGGGATAGAGCACCATGTGGGATATGGGATGTTCCCACAGGTAGGCTTCCAATTGAGGTTCAGAAGGAGACGATCCGGGAGTGTATACAATTTGGGAAAGATATCCACAATGTCCTTCATGCTTTTCAGAATATTGTAATTTACTTCATGGTCAACCGCCTTGGTTATCTTCACTCCTACCTCTTAAATAGGCAGCGAGACATGCCGCTGTCTTGTTGCTCCCCCCCCCCCCCAAAATGTAGATTGGTATCTCAGACGGATATGAGTGCAATACTTGTTATATTTAATATTGGTTCTGATGAGGGTCTTTAACTTCTTTGAGGATGGATTATTGAGATAATCCAGTTCTATGTTCTTCATAGTTCAGAGGTTTTTACATGCTCACTGTTTTGCAATTTTATTTGATCTTGCTAGCTATGCTATTATTTGCCCTTCAAAGCAGGCCTTGTAGGTGTCCCTGGCCAGTACAGAGGAGAGGTTCTCAGAGTCGTTTAAGAGAAAGAGTGTTTGTGTGATGTTTTTCACTGAGTTTTGAAACTCGGAGGAACAGAGTAGATCCATTCAGAAGTATTCTGGGTATTGTCTTCGGGTCTACGGTGACGACTAATAGGGCACATGCTGATATCAGAATAAGTGAGATTTTTGCGTTATATACACGCTTCATTAGGTGTTTGCTTCGAATTATATAGTCTATCCTGGAAAATGGCGAGTGTATTGAGGAGTAGAAGGTGTGCTCTAGTGCATCCTGGTTACGTAGCCTGCAAACATACACCACACTGATCCCTTATGAACACTTTTTGAATGCTTTATCTTCAACTGACAGAATTTTCATAGAGATTTTCTATCTAGGATGGGGTCTAGTGGGAGATTGCAGCCACTGAGCATATGGCTCTTTGAGTAATGTGCATGCAATGGATGGGATGCAGAAAAACTCTGACATCAAATAATCGAACCAACTCAGGAAGATGGCAAAGGTGCTGTTTAATTAACAATTATCTAAAACAGGGAGTTACAATGGACATCAACGGACGTTCACTCGAGCTCTCAGTGCATTTCTATGCACAAAATACATCAGATGTGATGTCATAGTGTGTGACAAATAAGAAAAACCTATGGGATTATGACATATTCAAGGGGAACACCTAAGTATACTTTCTATAAGGGCTGGGATTGTGATTGACTGTCTACTGTCAGGTGGACAACTTATCCCTACATTTAGTCATGTAATCTTCAACACTGTTATGTACCCTCTATGTCATTGGCTCTCAAACTATAAGACTTTATATGGCCCTCTAAAATTGGTTGGCATGCTTGTGCCAGGTCTGGAACATTCGGTTCACTGAGCAGAATGTAAGCTCATATCCAGGTGCCAGGAGGTGGACTTGACTTTACCTCCCAACCCAAAGAAAGGTTGGGAGCCCAAGATCTCTCATCGCACATTCCTTCTGCCATGGAGATTGTCTTTGAACTTGGCACTGCAAAGTATCCTTGTCTGTGGGAATATATGGGAACACAGGCTTTCACTATTGTTGTTCTAGGACTCCAAGCTCAACTCTATTTCCATCCTGAGCTTGCATGATAAGAAACCATGATGCTGGTCTATTCTGCAACATTTACATTTCTTAAATGAATAAAACTTGGCACTCTTGGTGTTCTTTCTTTGCTCCTCGATAAGAGATGATTCATCCTTCTAACATGTATTGCTTACCAGAATAGAAAACTGACCTTGGCTACTTCTGTTTTGATGCTGGCCCAGACAGCCTTGTCAGGCTCTTCCAGGGTCTCAGCGTATTCATGCTGCGACACAATTATCTGCTTACTAAAATCCATGACACCATGACACCGGTGTCCAGCTTCGATACAATGGCAGTTTCGCCTGCAGTCTATTCACTACATATAGCCAGCTTCTATGATAAGTTTGTCTTCTTGCATGTCAGCGTCTGTACAATCATTGAACAGGCACATTTCTATAGCACTTTGCATGCATGCGATCTTATTTTCTGCATATTAAAGTTTACTCGATTCTTAACTTCGTCATCAGTTTCCGCATGATCCATACATTCTCTTCAGCCAGTATTCTCTGTGCGTGACGCTTGTCTCTTGTGACGTCACTGGCTTCTCTTTCACTCGTTTTCATATTCCTTCAGGGAGATCCTCCCTCAGATTGTCGTCTCTTCGAGGATACATTCAGTAAGATTTTATTTATTTATTTATTTAATTCATTTGGATTTGTATAGCCCAATCATGGGCCCTGGGATATCGTGGCGCTGTTACAGAGTGCTTGCTTAGTACAGATATACATAGAAATAACAACCTGTGAAGGATATGTGTGTTCATTGGTTACAGAGGAACAGCATAGCAGCCTGTGCGATTAGTTGAACAGTTTGCTTTTCAGCATTTTGCGGAATATTGTGTAGGACTTTTCATTTCTGAGTGCAGTGGGGGGTGCATTCCAGTTTTTGGGAGCTAGGTGTTAAAAGCTGGAGCCTCCTGCCTTTGACCATTTGAAGGCAGGGACAGGGATCTGGTTGGAGAGATGCACTCTAGTGGGTCTGGATGAGGGGTGGAGGGTGATCATTTCCGATAGGTAGGTGGGGCTTAAGTGACAGCACTTGTGTGTAAAGGCCATGGTTTTAAAGAGAATGCACTCTTTAACCGGAAGCGAGTGTGCGTCTTTCCTTGCCTGGGAGATGCCTTTTTGGTATACTTAGTGCTGCTCTGAGGGCATTGTTTGTGTGACTTGGAGTTTGTTGAGGTTTTTGGCAGAGGTGCATAGGAAGTGGGCATTGCAGTAGTCAAGCTTGGTGCAGACTGTGGCTTTGGCATTTGAAAGGCAGTTTTTGGTCGACAGGAATTGGCTTGACAGCGTGTTACGTTCACCTTATCTCTGCAGGGACGTCTGGAACCTCGAAACAGGTGTTAATCGGGTGTGCATTGTTGTCTGCTCCTTCCCCTCTTCGTTAGAACAGCCCAGCACTCAACATACGGTAAGCCCTACAACAAGGGGAAACAGGGTTAGCGATTGACACATCCTTGCTTATTCCGTCTCTCATGAGTTCTGGTCCTTCCTCCCTCCCGCCTGGATCCGCTTCGCTCACCTGATATTATTAGTGGGTGAGCACTTTATCCTGCTTCTTCCTAGCAGGGGCACTATGCCTGTACTTCTTCGTTTATTCAAACCTAGTTGCTTCACTGGTTCTTTAGATTGTGTCCAATCCCAGTCCTGCTGCGGATTTGGTAGTATCTTTATTGATAATTAGCGTGGTTCTTGCTGGTGGTCTTTAATACAGCTCTTGATTTCCGTGCTATAGGGCAAGTGCACCACTTCTCTGTCACTCTGTCCTCGCTTGAGAGTGTGAGTTCTGGCAAGATATATGTGCTGGGGCAAGCTGTTGCAGCTATTGTCCCACTCTTCCCGTGAGGTGCGGAATTCTGGTGGTCCGGTTTGCTTTCCTGCGCTGCCCTTGGTGCACTGTGAGTTTTGGGTGTTCCGATTACTCACTGCGTATGGTTTCCCTTTCTTTGCTTGTTTGCTTGCATTGATGCAAAGGTTCGCTTTCGCACTCGCGCTGCCTTGGATGACCGGTAAGTATTGGGGTTCAGGTTGTTTTTCTAGGCTTGCTTGCGCACGTTGATGTAGTGGTTCGCTTCTGCACTCACGCTGCCTTGGATGCGCAGTGTTATTTATTGTCCACTCACTGTGTCTTGTTTTCCTTTTCTGTTGCAGGTCTGGATTGTGCTGATGTGCTGGAGAACATGGCCGCCGCAGGAGATGCTGACTCGGTGCGAGATGAACACAGGGAATCAGGTCCGGGATACCAGGCACAGCAGGTAAGCTTACTGTTGCATAGCGGGTCTGTGTGGATTCCAGAGTTAACGTTGCTTTCTTCTTGTTTCAGGCACCGGATCGTGATGAGTGTCACGCTGCATAAAGCAGATTAACATGATGCGAGGCTCAGGGTGTGGGGTGTGGCTTAAATCGGCAGCCACACCCAAACACCTCAAAATACTAGAGCGCATGTGTAAAAAGTCTATGGTTCCTCAGCCAGCCATGTTGGGGGAAAACCGGAAATGATTCAACCCCCAGTTACAGCATGGGTCTGATGCCAAAGACGCCATAAAATAGTCCATGCGCCTTTCTTCCGTATCCACAGTTTTTCTCTGGGGCTGTGCCACAAGTGTTCTTTCCGAGTAGTGAACCTTTAGCAGGATAAGAACAACTGGCCATTGAATGCACCGGCATTGGTGGAGCTGGGCAAGTAGTTGTGACACAGTGTTGATAATCTTAGTGGTGAGGGCAGCGGAAGAGGCTATGGCACTGACCTGGCGTGTCATCGAGAGGGAGGAGTCAAGGTACACTCCCTGGGTTTTTACTGCTGATGCGGCAGTGTGATGCTGGAAATGCATCGGAGGGACAGGGCCTCCGTATCCTTGTCCTTTTTCTGTTCTTATCGTGTGTTCTGTCGTGTTTTCCGCGCAGAAGTCCATGCGGGACTCCTGGCGGTGCAGCTCTCTCTTTTGGTTTGGTGAACAGACCCATGGGATACCCTTATGGCACCCCTGGGTAGGGGTACAACCCTAAAACCCCTAGTGTATGTTTTTGGGCACCCGTGGGTGGCCCACAGAGCAGGGTATGGGCTGGTGGCAGCTACATGCTGAATTTGACAGGTGCGCTGGGTATCCGCCATTTTGGGGTACCCCGGCCCTGCCATTGGAATCAGTTGATTCCTGATAGGAAACAAGATGGCCCCGGTGGCCTCTTGCTTTCTATCCCCTGATACCTTGTTTTCCCAAAGTCCTGGGAAGCCCTGACTCTGTCCCTTCCCCCTGACTGGCTGTTGGGTGGAAGTTCCATATATGGTGTTGCTGTGAAGGCCCAGCTAGACTTGCTGGAGCCTTCCCGCTGACTGTATGTTGTGGGTACCTCCTGTGGGTGGGACCTGGGTGAATGGGGAGTGTGACCAATATGCACTCCGTGTTGTGGCTGTCTGGTTTCTGCCATGAGAGACAAAGACTGAGACAGCCCTGCCCGAAACTGGACTGAATGCAGTGTGTAGAGTTGAATGGCTGAGTACTTGTCTCAATCCACATTCCTTGTTGTGAGTGTCTGAGCGGGAGAAGAGTGGCCTGAATGCCCTGCGCGCCTGATTGGCTGACCGACTGCATGAATGCCCTTCTGTACGATTGGCTGCTGAGTGTGTGCCAGCAGTGTGGATGAGAGACCGAATAGTATATCTGGGGACCTCTCACCACTGGAAATTGTTCAGAAGCTGAAGTCCACTACGACGAGTAACTGGAGTAACTGACGCTTGACCTTGAGGCCCTGCTGGAAGAGAAGGATTGCCGTGGCTCTCCTTCACGATCTAAAGGCTGCTGTGTCTCCAAGGACTGACCCAGAGAGGACCTGGTAAGGCGCCCTCTTCCCGAGCTACGAGGGACCATCGTGCACAGCTGACCTTTGCCAACGCTCCCTGGTAGACAGACCTACGACAGGCTGCCGACCCGATACGGGGACCGCTGAGGAATCCCAAAGCGAAGCGCCCGGACTGTTGTCCGCCACTGTCGACGACCGCCGTCGCCGACCGGAGCCGCCGTGCTCCCGTTTGCCTAAGAACTTTAACTTGATCAACGGACGCTCTCGTCTGCATCGCCGTGCCGTCTCCTGTGGGAGAAGGCCTGACCGTCGACGCGCTGAGGAGTATCCACCGGTGGGTTTCCCGCCACCCAAAGACCGCAGAGACGCCGACGACTCGACGCCCTTGTTGGGCCACAGTTCTTCTTCATCTCTTTGCGGTCCAGAACTATCGTCACCGAGGTGCCCCGCACGCCTCTTCCTTGCAGGACGCCAACGCTCTGTCGTCGACGAGCACCGCTCGGATCAAAGCCTGCTGCCTCATCGACGTCGTTCTACCCGGTTCACGGTCGGACGTTCGGCGCCCCGTGTCTCCCGCTTGAAAGGGGCGACATTCAAGAAGGGCCGCCGATTCCCCGACACCGAACCCCGAGTCCGCGACGCCTCTCGACGATCCGTGGCTCCTGCCTTAAAGGGAGTCACTCCAGAAGGATCGGTCGACGCCTCGCCGACGAACTCTACTCCACCAGGTACATTGGGGGGGTAAAACGTTGTAGGAGAGAACGAGACTCTTGAACAATATATGGACTGGGCTTGTTTTATATATCGTTATTTTACAGGTTGCCCAGGTGGGGGGATCTCCACTCAGAGCTGTGTCCAGTAGCAAGGACCAGTCGTCTGCCTATTGTTTCATCCGTCTGCTTTCTCTCTTCTCTATATTGCTGGTTTCATTGCTATTGATCCGTGTGGCATTTTCACAGCCTTGTTGATGCACTCTAATCGAATATTAGTGGTACCACTTTAGAATTGTAGATATTTACCATTGTTGATTTTCCGGAGCACAAGGTGCATTATTGTGATAAGTGTACATAACCTTTGAATATTAATTATATAAAGACTGTGTTTTCAGTAATACAGTGTGTGGACATTCCTTTGTGGGGGCTTGGGGATACACTGTACTTAAGAACCAGCCTGCATCACCTCCTGAGAAGCTAGGCCTTGATTGCTCGTCCATCGTTACCATATCAGAGAATCTTGGCTGGGGTCCTCTGTGCCTTTCCTCTGCCATATAGAGAGCGGAAGTACAGACCCCCCCACCTCGTCCTGACAGCTTGGTGGCAGCGGTGGGATGCTTATGGTTTTAAGAATCAGTGTATAACCGTGCCACTTACAAAATATCTGCACTTTATTGAATTAAGGTTTAGGTGTGTTCCAAATAACTGCATTACAAGCGATGGAGACCATTGCGAATGGTAAATTGACTCGGATGAGCTTAGAGGCTCTCCAGAGTGCTTGTGAAGCCAGGGAGTTAGACTTTGTGGATAAGTCTAGGGCTGAGCTGATAGCTGCCCTGGTGGACTACCAGACTGATGGTGAAACTCTTGATGAAGGGGGGGATGCAACCAGTGAGGACTCTGCCCCTGGGGTTGTCGCTGAATCTGTTTCTGGGAATGCCGCCATTCCTGCTGCCTCTGTTCCGAACCCCAGCAATTCCATGGAACTTGAGTTATTAAGGATGAAATTGGCCTTTGAATATCGCAAGTTGGAAATAGAAGCTGAGCTTAAGAAAGAGGAGCTGGCACAGCAAGTGGAACTCAAGAATAGGGATCTTGCGCTCAAAGATAAGGACACTGAATGTCAGAGAATCCAGTTAGAGAAAGCTCGAGTGGAGACTTCAGCTAAACCAATTGAGAGTGGCAGGTCCCCAGCCACCAAGTTTATGAAAGATTTGGTTGGTGTGTTTTTGGAGGGTTCAGATATCCTCCAATGGATTGAAGCGTTTGAAATGGCGTGTGCAATTCATGAGTTGGATAAAAGAGATTGGGCTAAGTGTTTGTTAAGCAGAGTGCCTCAAACTGGATATGACTGTATTCTGAAACTGAGTGTGGAAGAAAGGGGTCAGTATGAGTGTATGAAGTCTGCTTTAATTGCCAAGTTTGGCAAGACACCTACCCAATATCTTAAAAGGTTCAGGGATTTTAAGAAACGAGAGAATGTGTCTTGGGTTGACTGGGTGAGTGCTGCGCACATGAACATGATGGGGTGGATTGATGGGTACAAGGTGAAAACTTTTGCTGAATTATCCCACCTGTTGTTTTTTGAGCATTTTTCTGAAGCCTGTTCGCCAGAGCTGCGTCAGTATGTTGCTGACCAGAACATTTTGGACCCCTTTAAGCTGGCTAGGTTGGCTGACAAGTGGGTCTCCCACCGGGTGTCCCTTAAGGACTCCAGTGGGAAGGACAAGGATAAAGAGAAGGGGGCCTCTCAGAAAGCTGAGGAGTCCCCCAAGCAGTCACAGTCGAATAAAACAAAACCTTCCTCTCCTAAGAACCAAAAATCTAGTGGGGATAAGTCCTCTGTAGGTGGGAATAAGAGTAGTGGTCCACCTGCTGCAAAGCAGGCTCCCAGTGGTTCCAGTACCGTACCTCGCACTCCTAGCACTTGTTGGGATTGTGGGGCTCTGGATCACCGAAGGGGTGACTCCAAGTGTAAAGGTAAGGCACTTGGAGTACAGGCTGTCAGCCTGACCTACCCTTACCCCGTGTCTGAGGTGGAGGCCACCGTCCTCCCCTCCTCTACCGGAATCACATTTGGTGCTCCAGTAGAGATTTCCTTAGTGTCCCTTGGGGCCTGGGACCAGTACGCAGAAGTACTGGCGACTATCCCGCAGAACACCCGTAGGTTTTTGAGAAGTGTCCTCTTGAATGGCCAGCCTTCTACTGGTTTGAGAGACACTGGGGCAAGCATGACAGTGGTGGACAGGACCCTGCTCAATCCAGAGGACTATGTAAGTGCTCCTCTGAGAACCACCAGGTTAGCTGGTGGGCCTCCCAAATTATCGCCTGTAGCCTTAGTCACACTCATGATTGGAGACAAGACAGCAAAGCTTCCTGTCCTGGTTCAGGACAATGTCCCTGCTAACATTCTGTTAGGTAATGATCTAGTAGAGTTGGGGTTGATCTCGGATGGTCTTCCCATGACTGCTGCTGCGGTCACTAGGTCACAGGTGACACCGGGTCTGGCTGTGAGTCAGGTACCCGAGCCAAAGGCGAGGCCTAAGGCACGAAGAAGGAAGACCAAGAAGGCCACCTCTGTGGGAGGAACACCTTCTCTTCCTGCTGTTCCGACAGCACCCATTGGGATCCATGCTCCGGACGGGCTGGGTCCAGTGGAAAACCCGGACTCAACTCCTGTGGGAGAAGAGACAGAAGACTCTCCTGTGGGAGAGGTTCTCAACCCGGAGGATCATCCCGACCTTCAATGCTTGTTAGCTGAAGGGGGACCCTCCCGGGCGGACTTCTGTAAAGGGCAGAGAGAGTGTCCCTCTCTCGAGGGTCTGCGGACGCAGGCCCTGTCCCAGGCACAAGGTGAAGTGCCTAGGACATTCAAGATTTATTGGGAGGGTGAGCTCCTTGTTAGTGAGCCCACTAAGCCTGAACCTGGTGCCCTCAAGAGGTTGGTGGTACCCCAGGTTTACAGGCCCTTCCTACTGCAGTTGGCGCATGAGGTGCCCTTGGCTGGTCATCTTGGTACCAAGAAGACTAAGCAGAGGCTCTCTGCCCACTTCTACTGGCCTCGGATGGGAGTGGAAGTGGAGTCCCACTGCCGGACCTGCCCCACTTGTCAGTTATCTGGCAAGACTGGAGGCAGGGTCATTGCCCCACTGCAGCCATTGCCAGTGGTCGGCACACCGTTTGAGAGGGTGGGCATCGACATTGTCGGTCCCCTGGACCCTCCCACTTCAGGTGGACATCGGTTCATCCTGGTCTTGGTTGATCATGCCACCAGGTACCCTGAGGCTATACCCCTTCGGACTATTACTGCCAAGGTGGTGGCCCGGGCTCTCCTGGGCATTTTTACCCGTGTTGGATTCCCCAAGGAAGTTGTCTCCGACCGAGGATCCAACTTCATGTCGAGTTACATGAAGACCATGTGGAAAGAGTGCGGGGTAACCTACAAGTTCTCCACCTCTTACCACCCCCAGACCAATGGTCTGGTTGAGAGATTTAACAAAACTCTCAAGGGCATGCTAGGTGCTTTGGAAGAGCCCCTACGGAGGAAATGGGACCTCCTCCTGCCATGCCTGCTGTTTGCTTACAGAGAGGTACCTCAAGAGGGTGTTGGTTTCAGCCCCTTTGAGTTACTCTTTGGACATCCCGTGAGGGGGCCCCTCGCCTTGATCCGAGAAGGCTTGGAGGCCACCCCT
Source organism: Ambystoma mexicanum (assembly GCF_040938575.1). Classification (NCBI taxonomy): domain Eukaryota; kingdom Metazoa; phylum Chordata; class Amphibia; order Caudata; family Ambystomatidae; genus Ambystoma; species Ambystoma mexicanum. The sequence goes on from NC_090932.1 coordinate 1,657,736,465, forward strand.
CCAGGTCCCGCCAAGCAAGTGGGGGACTATGTGTTAGGCCTCAGACGGAGGATGACACAGATGATGGGTCAGGCAACAGCAAATCTCAAGGCCAGCCAAGAATTGAATAAGTATTGGCATGACCTTAAAGCTTCGCAGGTCGATTGGACTCCAGGACAGGAAGTCCTCGTGATGGAGCCTACCAAGCCTAGAGCGTTGGCAGACAAATGGACTGGACCCTTCAGGATAATCTCCAAGATGGGCGAAGTCAATTATCTGGTTGACCTGGGTGCCTCCGGGGTAGCCCCTCAGATATTCCATGTCAACAGGCTCAAGCCTTTCCACCGGCGAGCAGAAGTCTCATGTCTCTTGCTAGCTTCAGGGCAAGAAGAGGATGAGAGTGAGCCCCTTCCTGATTTGCTGCATAGCAACCCTCAGGACGGCTCAGTGGAGGGAGTACAGCTCTCTCCCGATTTGACAACAGAGCAGCAGAGGGCCTGCCGGGCTTTGCTCCAGCAGTATGCCTCTCTGTTTTCGCTGACACCGGGCCTTACACCTTGGTGTAGGCATGAAATTGACACTGGTGACAGCGTGCCTGTCAAGAGCAGGTGCTACCGTATGTCAGATACCGTTAAGAACCACATCCAGGCTGAGGTCGCCAAGATGTTGGATCTGGGTGTAATTGAACCCTCAACCAGTCCCTGGTCCAGTCCAGTGGTCCTTGTCCCCAAGGCAAGTTCCCAGGCGGGTACCAAAGATTGGAGGTTCTGTGTTGACTACCGAGGAGTCAATGCCGTCACCAAAACTGACGCGCACCCATTGCCCAGGGCTGATGAGCTCGTGGACACCATAGGTGCTGCCAAATTTGGGAGCACCTTTGACCTCACCTCAGGCTATTGGCAAATAGCTCTGACGGACCATGCCAAGGAAAAGACGGCATTCTCCACACCAGAGGGACTCTACCAGTTTAGGGTCATGCCTTTTGGGTTGAAGAATGCCCCTGCCACTTTCCAGAGGTTGGTCAATCATGCGCTCAGTGGGCTGGAGGCCTTTTGTGTGGCCTACCTAGACGACATTGCCGTCTACAGTTCCACCTGGGAAGCGCATTTGACACACCTGGATCAAGTGTTGCAGGCCTTGAAAAGGGCTAACCTCACTATCAAGGCTACCAAGTGCCAGATAGCTCAGGGGAAAGTTACCTATCTTGGTCATGAGGTAGGAGGGGGTCAAATCCAGCCTCTTTCCAGTAAGGTACAGGACGTACAGAACTGGGAGACTCCCACTACTCAAACCCAGGTGAGAGCCTTTTTGGGCCTCACTGGGTATTATCGCAATTTCATGGCGGACTATGGGACCATAGCCGCACCACTGACAGCTCTGACTTCACCCAAACAGCCTAGGAAGGTTCATTGGACTGAAGACTGTCAGAGGGCCTTTGATGGCTTGAAAGAAAGTCTGTGCAGGGCACCCGTGTTGTGTGCGCCTGACTACAGCCGACGGATGCCTGCGACACCGGAATTGGAGCTGTCTTGTCCCAGTTAGATGACAAAGGGAGAGAACATCCTATCATATTCATCAGTAGACAACTCAAGGGTAGAGAACTTAGGTGGGCTACTGTTGAAAAGGAATGTTTTAGTATAGTTTGGAGCCTTAGGCGTTTTAGGCCCTACCTTACGGGGTCCACCTTCAAGGTCCAAACAGATCATAAGCCCCTGAAATGGCTTATGCAGATGAAGGGTGAAAATCCGAAACTGCTCAGGTGGTCCATTAGCCTGCAAGGGCTAGACTTCACCATAGAGCACAGACCAGGGAAGAGTCACGATAATGCAGATGGCCTTTCCAGAAGGTATGTTGACCGTCTGGATGAGGGTGTCTATCCCGTGGGAGATTAGGCACCCTAACCTCAGTCTGGGGGGGGCGACTGTGATGCTGGAAATGCATCGGAGGGACAGGGCCTCCGTATCCTTGTCCTTTTTCTGTTCTTATCGTGTGTTCTGTCGTGTTTTCCGCGCAGAAGTCCATGCGGGACTCCTGGCGGTGCAGCTCTCTCTTTTGGTTTGGTGAACAGACCCATGGGATACCCTTATGGCACCCCTGGGTAGGGGTACAACCCTAAAACCCCTAGTGTATGTTTTTGGGCACCCATGGGTGGCCCACAGAGCAGGGTATGGGCTGGTGGCAGCTACATGCTGAATTTGACAGGTGCGCTGGGTATCCGCCATTTTGGGGTACCCCGGCCCTGCCATTGGAATCAGTTGATTCCTGATAGGAAACAAGATGGCCCTGGTGGCCTCTTGCTTTCTATCCCCTGATACCTTGTTTTCCCAAAGTCCTGGGAAGCCCTGACTCTGTCCCTTCCCCCTGACTGGCTGTTGGGTGGAAGTTCCATATATGGTGTTGTTGTGAAGGCCCAGCTAGACTTGCTGGAGCCTTCCCGCTGACTGTATGTTGTGGGTACCTCCTGTGGGTGGGACCTGGGTGAATGGGGAGTGTGACCAATATGCACTCCGTGTTGTGGCTGTCTGGTTTCTGCCATGAGAGACAAAGACTGAGACAGCCCTGCCCGAAACTGGACTGAATGCAGTGTGTAGAGTTGAATGGCTGAGTACTTGTCTCAATCCACATTCCTTGTTGTGAGTGTCTGAGCGGGAGAAGAGTGGCCTGAATGCCCTGCGCGCCTGATTGGCTGACCGACTGCATGAATGCCCTTCTGTACGATTGGCTGCTGAGTGTGTGCCAGCAGTGTGGATGAGAGACCGACTAGTATATCTGGGGACCTCTCACCACTGGAAATTGTTCAGAAGCTGAAGTCCACTACGACGAGTAACTGGAGTAACTGACGCTTGACCTTGAGGCCCTGCTGGAAGAGAAGGATTGCCGTGGCTCTCCTTCACGATCTAAAGGCTGCTGTGTCTCCAAGGACTGACCCAGAGAGGACCTGGTAAGGCGCCCTCTTCCCGAGCTACGAGGGACCATCGTGCACAGCTGACCTTTGCCAACGCTCCCTGGTAGACAGACCTACGACAGGCTGCCGACCCGATACGGGGACCGCTGAGGAATCCCAAAGGGAAGCGCCCGGACTGTTGTCCGCCACTGTCGACGACCGCCGTCGCCGACCGGAGCCGCCGTGCTCCCGTTTGCCTAAGAACTTTAACTTGATCAACGGACGCTCTCGTCTGCATCGCCGTGCCGTCTCCTGTGGGAGAAGGCCTGACCGTCGACGCGCCGAGGAGTATCCACCGGTGGGTTTCCCGCCACCCAAAGACCGCAGAGACGCCGACGACTCGACGCCCTTGTTGGGCCACAGTTCTTCTTCATCTCTTTGTGGTCCAAAACTATCGTCACCGAGGTGCCCCGCACGCCTCTTCCTTGCAGGACGCCAACGCTCTGTCGTCGACGAGCACCGCTCGGATCAAAGCCTGCTGCCTCATCGACGTCGTTCTACCCGGTTCACGGTCGGACGTTCGGCGCCCCGTGTCTCCCGCTTGAAAGGGGCGACATTCAAGAAGGGCCGCCGATTCCCCGACACCGAACCCCGAGTCCGCGACGCCTCTCGACGATCCGTGGCTCCTGCCTTAAAGGGAGTCACTCCAGAAGGATCGGTCGACGCCTCGCCGACGAACTCTACTCCACCAGGTACATTGGGGGGGTAAAACGTTGTAGGAGAGAACGAGACTCTTGAACAATATATGGACTGGGCTTGTTTTATATATCGTTATTTTACAGGTTGCCCAGGTGGGGGGATCTCCACTCAGAGCTGTGTCCAGTAGCAAGGACCAGTCGTCTGCCTATTGTTTCATCCGTCTGCTTTCTCTCTTCTCTATATTGCTGGTTTCATTGCTATTGATCCGTGTGGCATTTTCACAGCCTTGTTGATGCACTCTAATCGAATATTAGTGGTACCACTTTAGAATTGTAGATATTTACCATTGTTGATTTTCCGGAGCACAAGGTGCATTATTGTGATAAGTGTACATAACCTTTGAATATTAATTATATAAAGACTGTGTTTTCAGTAATACAGTGTGTGGACATTCCTTTGTGGGGGCTTGGGGATACACTGTACTTAAGAACCAGCCTGCATCACCTCCTGAGAAGCTAGGCCTTGATTGCTCGTCCATCGTTACCATATCAGAGAATCTTGGCTGGGGTCCTCTGTGCCTTTCCTCTGCCATATAGAGAGCTGAAGTACAGACCTCCCCACCTCGTCCTGACAGGCAGTGATAGTGGTATTGTCTATGTTGAAGGTGCTATATTGGGGGGAGAGTTTATTGAGAGTTTCTTTGGTGCCTACCAACAGGATCTCTGTTTTATCTCCATTAAGATAGAGGCTGTTGGCTGCCAACCATGTTTGGATGGCTGTCTAGGTATTGGTTAAGGCTGCAGCATCTTGTTCATAGATGCCGGTTAGGGGGAGTAGGACTTGTGTGTTGTCGGCATAGTTGGTGTAGGCTATGTTACGCCGATCCAAGTCATTGAAGAGAGGAAGGGTGAAGATGTTGTACAGGGTAAGTGCAGTGCATGTACCTTGTGGGACTCCACAGTGTATGGTGGTGGGAGAGGCACATGCAGAATCAGAGAAGACTCTCATGAGTCTTCCTTTGAGGAAGAAAGCAATCCATGCTGTGGCTTGTGGGGAGATGTGGGTGGCGTTTGTTAGTTGCTTGCCGAGAATATTGTGATTGACAAGGTCAAAGGCAGCCGACAGATCTAGTAAAAGGAGAAGTGCCAGTTTGCCTTTGTCCATGATGTCGCCCAGTTGGATTTTAAGATCCAGTAGGGCATATTCTGTCCGATGGCCTTGGCGGAATCCAGATTGTCTCTTGCCTAAGATCTTGTTTTCTTCCAGGAATTGCTGAATTTGAGTATATGCTACTTTGTCCAAGGTTTTGAGCAAAAATGGGATGGTGGTGATGAGCCTGTAGTTGTTTGCTATTTCCGGGTCGAGTGATGTTTTTTTAGAAGTGGCCAGACCCACGCTTCTTTTAAGCTGTCAGGAAATGTATTGGCTTTGAAGGAGTCATTGACAAAAGGTTTTACAAACGGGGAGAGGGTTTCTGCGCAGTCTTTGATTAGTTTGGCTGGGCAAGCATCTCCTTTACAATTTGATGGCTTGATTTTGTTTACGATATCTATAACTTCAGACTCAGTAGCTTCCCTAAAAGAGAAGCGTTTTATTGTGTTGCAGGTGACTTTGTTTTCTTGGAGTGATGCTGAGGTGGCATGTTTAGAAAGGTTTTTATGATGATCATGGATTTTCTTTTGCAAGAGCTCAATTTTATTTAGCAGGGCTGTTTGTATGCTGGTACACCCAGCTTTGTCTTTGTTGATCTCTTGTGATTTTGTGGCTGGAGTGGATAGTTTTTTAAAGATGGTGAAGAGTTATTTAGACTCGGAGGTGGCATTAGTGATGCGTCCATTATGGGAAGAGGATTTGGCTGTCATTATGGCTTTCTTGTATTGAGTGGCCAGAGATTTACACGCAAATAACGTGGATTCCTGCGGGGATCCTCGCCAGTTATTCAGGGCTTTACGTTTTTGGGCACATAGCTCTTTTAGCTCTATGGAGAACCAGGTATTAGAGTGTTTTATTTTGTTTTGCTTTTTTACTTTGTAGTGAAGCTATGGTGTTGATGGCTGTTTTCAATGTTGTGTTATAGATGTCTGTCAGTACCGATGGGTCTGAGAGGGTTGTGAGGTTGAGCGTTAAAGAGTCTAGATGTGGGAGGATCCTTTCTTTGGTGCGGTTCCGTGCACTTCTGGCTAACACAAGTGGGATGGGGCTGAAATTTTTTGGTGAGTTGACGCTGGTCGGAATGAAGAATTGTATAAGATGAGGGTCAGGCCATGGGGTGGGCGTGTTGGAGCTCACGTCTATATCACAGTTGTGGTCTGCCACCAAGCCAAGGGTACGCCCTTTGCAATGGGTGGGTGTGAGGATTTTATGATGGAAACCAAGCTCCTGTAACACTTGGGCCAGGGCTTTGGATGGTCTATCTTTCGGATCATTGAGTCCTAGATTAAAATCGCCTAGGAGGACTGTTTTAGTGGTGGTTTTAAGGTTTTCACCTAGAAGATGGATGATGTTGTCGTGGAGGTCCGCCATTGTACCTGGTGGGCGGTAGGCTAGGTGGATGGTGAGGGTGCTGTTAGGGGAGATGGCGATCTTAACTGCGAGGGAATCAATGTTCTTCCCGAGGTTGGACACGGTTTGTCTAACGGCTAAGCAATCTTTGACTATGAGTGCTTCTCCCCTGCCTCTGGCTGGGTGTCTATATTGTCTGTAGATAGAATGTCCTTCTGGGAGGGTTAATGAGAGAGCAGGACCCGCGGCTTCATGGAGTCAGGTTTCCGTGATAGGTAGAAGGTCAAGGTCGAGATTAGTGATGAGGTCATGGATTTCCGTGGCATGTGCTGGGACAGATCTTGCATTTATCAGTACACATTGTAGAGCGGTGGTGCTGCGTTTTTCCCTGTTATGCTTTTACTTGAGTGGGTGGTCAAGGTAGGTGGTTTGCGGGTACTATTGGGGTTGAGTGGGGCTGGAGCTAAATGTGACACCTTTCTATTGTGGAAGTGAGAGCCTAATCTAGCATTTCTTTGGCTGAGAGGGCATGGAATCAGAAGAGTGGGGGGGGGGTACAAAGCGGGTGATCCATTCTGCAGGGGAGATATCCATGCTATTGGAAGTGGGGGTAGCTGTGTGTAGTGTATTAGGGGTGGGTTGGACTGTAAGGTAGGTAGGAATTTTGTGGGTGTTATAGTGTGTCCTAGCGGTAGGATGGCTGCCATGGTGGTGTTGATCTCACTAGGGTAGTCATGGCATGGATGCAACTGGGGTGGGGCACTGGTGGTGCTCCTATGAGGCTACTTATAGGCCGGGCAGTGTACTAGTAGTGCGGCAGGTTATATAGTACAGTTTAGGCAGGTCACTAGAGATATGAGCAAGTGCAGTATGGCCTAATGAAGGGGTCACATTACAGTAAAAGATAGGTATAGTACAATGTCAGTGATCGCCAGACAGACTAGGGCACAGCCCTGGTAGTGACACAAGTAAACAAAACGGGACAGCTCTGGAATGGGGAGGACTAAAAGGGCAGGGAAAACACTGTAGCTGGGGTTTGCCCTAGCCTCTAAAATTCAAATCTTAGCAATAATTGAATGCAAGTTTGTTCACACCCTTGTGAAAACACACATCAATGGGGCACTTATATATTTTCCCCATTGGAAAGCAACCTGCAAAGACACATGAACATCCTGTTGTATTTACACAGCTTTTTATTATTTAGCTGTTTGTTTGGCTTATTGGAAAGCAATTTGTCATATAAGCAGTTATTCCCAAAATCTGACACTCAAACATAAAGGTTCAAAGGCATTGCGAATGAACATACAACTGTAAAACACAACTCAGCATCAGGTGGTACAGAATATGGACACAGCGTTAGCCTGGACAGGGTACAGTATAGAGAGGCTAAATCACAAGTCCTTTAGACTGGGCACAGTTGGCAAGGTTGAGGCAGTGATTTTCTCAGAGGATACCTTTTCTCAAACGCTCACTGTGGAATTGGCACAACTGGTAGTCTCAAGTAAGCGCAGTGTCCAATTTCCAACATATAGGAGGCAGGGGGGCGGGATTTCCTGCTGAGGTATGCAACTGCTCCTCTGCACTACCTCTTATGATCAGGGACAAACAATTCTAACATAAATAGACCAAAAACCAAGGACCAGCTTTGGTCAGAAACCTTTAGAATTACCCCCTGAGATGTGCCTATTGCACAATTCATTGGCTGGCATCCATCCATCCATCCATCCATCCATCCATCCATCCATCCATCCATCCATCCATCCATCCATCCATCCATCCATCCATCCATCCATCCATCCATCCATCCATCCATCCATCCATCCATCCATCCATCCATCCATCCATCCATCCATCCATCCATCCATCCATCCATCCATCCATCCATCCATCCATCCATCCATCCATCCATCCATCCATCCATCCATCCATCCATCCATCCATCCATCCATCCATCCATCCATCCATCCATCCATCCATCCATCCATCCATCCATCCATCCATCCATCCATCCATCCATCCATCCATCCATCCCAGGTGTCTGATTTCCTCTCAAGGACTTGTGTGTTGCTTTCCTCGCTCATAGGTGTTGCTGCTCCCTCTTTACAACCTCTCAGGCTTCTGGGGCCAACACTCGACCCACCCTTTGCGCTCAGTTTGTCAGTTTCCTTTTCAGAAAGTTGTGTGTCTTGGATGAGGGCTATGCGTGGCTCTGGCTTCCTCGGACGCATCCGCATTGTGTGTCTCTGAATAGGGGGGGCCTAGAGCTTTCACATTCCATGCAATGATGTTCACCATTACAGAGCTGGGGTACGTGGGTATGCAGCCTTAATACATACCTATACATAAAACGCCTGTTGCCTTCCCGCCGCAGGAGGGGATCGCATATCTCGATTACACAGTGACATGGAATATTGCAATATTTCAGAGAACCTCATTTTGCTACAGCAACGGATGGGAATAGGGACAGGGGTAGGAGCATCATGGCTGCAGAAAATCAATAAACAACATTCAACAGGGAGGCAGAACTGCCATTGCCTTCATTAGACACTAAAAAGTAGACCACTCTAGGACCTGCCTCTCCATCGCCAACAAAATGCCCCACTATTCATATCAAGGTTTCAGAACCAGAGCCCCAAGCGAGAAAACAAGCGGGGAGTGGTGGGGTGGGACACAGGAGCACCAAATATATGCTTCCACTCTGATCCGAGCCACATAGTCATAATAAAGCATCTGGAGGACAGCGGGTGATATGTAGAAGACAACCGAGAGGTCCCCAAAGCCTACCACCTCAGACACGATGCACAACTCTGCGCAGACTTGCTATCAGCAAGTAGCCTCACATTCAAGTCCCTGCAGCTGACGAGGGGGGTGTTTTTGATTTCATTGGAGACCTGGACTTGTCCTTTCCTGCAGATATTGGTCCCGTGTGGGGCGCCATATCCAAGGAGCCCACCCTGGCCCATGTATGGGGTGTTTTTCTGGAAACAGAATCGATATCTGGTGTTTCTGATCTAGGCTTCCTTTGGTGTACATGGGATGGAAGAGCACGCTTCATTCTCTCCATGGGTTCCTCAGTGGTGGCATGGTGGCATGTAGGTGGCATGGAGGTATCAGAGCGATCTGCTGGCTCTTCTTCTTTAGCTGTAAAAAGTTAACATCTATGAACTCTAGGAATACCAATGTTAAGGTTCAACTTATTATTAAACACTAAACATGACCTAGGGATGGCAAATGAATTCAACCTCATGCTATGCGCAGTGCTGCGGCGTAGTGGAAGCTGCCGCTGCAGCCACCGGAGTTCAGCTGCTTTGCGGTGGTGCGGAACAGAGACTGCTCAGTTTCTGCTGCTCTTAATTGTACTCTAATCATTGTCACTTCATGCAAACAAGAACAGGGGGTCCAGTGCAAGTGCAGTTCGGACCAGAGAGACTCACTCAGACCAGCAGCGTGTTTTCGTTGCGCAATCGAGGCGCATTACATCTGATTTGGGGCGCTGTGCAACAGGGCGTGTGAATTAATTAAACTCTGCACATTGACAGGCTTATGGGAGTACATTGCAGGCTCCAGGGACGTTTTGGATAGGCTAAGAGAGTTTGTTAATTATTTTCTGTGCTGCAGATGTTCATGGCAAGAGATTATGCATAGCCGAGACATGAGGGCCATCAACAGCACGTGTGCCTATGGCACTGCCAGGACAGTTAGAATGGATTGCTGTCTGGCACGGCGCAACTGGATCATGATATTGCCACAGCACACCTCGTTTGCTGGCCGGATTCCAATGCGAAAGACCCCATTTCACGGGCCACCATAAGAACGGGGCACAGAGATTGCCAGAATGAACAGAGAAGCCATGGACTGATTTATGGGGAACTGCACTGCCACCCCAAGTAGAGCAAGACCCCTGGACCCTGGGGTGAGGGTGGTAGTCCTCCTTGAGGTCCTATGGAAGCGGCTACCATGAAACCTGTCACATGTCAGACAAACCTATCATGACTTCTTGCAATTTCCCTAAGGTCCAATCAGGTGTCTAGGATCTCCTCAGAGCATCATTTCTGCTACGCCCACTTCCACCTGAGCGTCAAGTCCCTGGCAAAAGGATCAGTCGTTCTTTGTCAAGCCAGTCAGTGGTTTGCGCATGCGCAGTCGGCCTTCAGCCATAACCCCATCTTCCCGGCACACCGCCTCTCCTCTGTGTCCCTTTAAAATAGCTTTTTTAATTGAATTAAGCTGTAAATTAAACCAGCAAAGACACCCGACCGTAATCAGACCTCAGCAGCAGCACAAAAAGAAGAGATTAGAGCAACTTTTTAATTACTATGTAATTGTATTTTTCTCTTAATCGTGGTTTTATCTGGCTGTCTGCCTCAACGGGTCATCAATTCTGGAACCCGCTCTGTATAAATGGGGCAGGGCCCTGATCAATGTCTTCTGCATTCGAAATGTGTACTGAAGCTTTCTACTCCAATTATGCAATGGACTGGGACGCGGGGCCTTTATTGAACATCTGTGGACAAATCGACTTCTTGTCGAATGGCCACTGGAGTTGAAGTTGGGGCTTGCCCTACGTCAGAAGGTCCATGAGTTTCCCTCTCCATGACAGCAGGATGAAGTAGGGGGAACTAGGGTGCACAGCCTGTGCTCGGTTTAATGAACTGGAAACGAACAGAATTAGGGATGGGCAGAACATTTTAGCGGACTCCCAGGGGGTGCTAAACTATTCCTTCCATCACGCATAAATGTCTTTCCAACACGGCCAGAGGTACCTTTTACAAAAATGTACTAAAGCTCACTTATCAAGGCTGACCCGTTCTCTCTACTCCCGCCAACTGACCAGCCCAAGATTCAGGAGTGTAAGATCAGGCGTTGGAGGTGTACCGGGGGTCGGCTTCCCGTCATTGCTTCCAAGAATTGGTACTCCCTACCATTGACTTTGCCATCCGAACAATCTTACTGGGCCCTCAGGAAACATCTGATCCATCCACACATGTGTATCTGTAAATGGCGCCTTGAGGCCGCCAGGTTTAGTGCGCTTAATAAATGCATAAGTAAATTGGGGACTTGCACCTGGGTTAGTAGCCCCTAGTTTGCCACACATTTCTGAATGGATAGGGGGCAAAATATCCAAAAAGCAACATCCATCCCACATGAGTCCCCCTCTTGGCCAAGCTACCTGGATTAGCCCATGTAGCTTTTGGCGGCCAATATCCCCAGAACCCAGAATGAGTTTGCAAAGAGCATCTTTGGCAGGTATGAGATTTTATCGGAAAGTCAGGTGTAGCGGAAGTGAGATCATTCACCCGATGGCGTCACAGGAAGTGACATCACATGATCTTGCATTTCAATTGCATGACAGAACCCGTTGTCACATGGCGTTTTGACCTGAATGCCATCATCAGAAGTGTCATCACTGAAGGAAACAAACTACAATAAGCAGAGCAATTCATAAGTAAAGCAAACTTTCAAAAGTAGACACATGGCATTTCGGTTTCCAGACATATATTTCTCAGGGTAGTGTCACGATATGCCCCGGTGCAGTTTTGACATTGCAAGGACATATTCTGCTAAACCATCGTAAGTTGGGGGCACTGTGACTCCATGTGCGAGTATCGCCTGGCAAGCCTAGGCACTGCCATCTCATTGCGTTGTATTATAGTTGCCATTTATGTAGCGCCTTTTACCATTATTACAGTCTCAATGGGCTTATACCCGTTACAGCCACACATGAGAGTTACATGTCATGTGCAAGTCAACCACCCCACACCCGGGTGCTGCCGTCACACACCAAGCGTGCACTTGCTATACACAGGTACGGCCTGACCTGCACTTAAGAAGTTGTGCCTCAATGCTGAGAGGTTGTGAGGGTTTGAGTGCATAGTTTCTCAGCCAATCATGGCCCCATACATGTAATGTATGTCACAGGGTTTTGCATGTTTTCATTTGAAAGTCTGCAGTTTGGGCAACCACTTTTGATCGACCTGAATTTAACCTTTTATTTTTATGGGGGCTCCACCATATTTACCCCCCACGCACCCTCAACCACACTGCCCTACCCCAACATACGCTGATACAAACGTGTGTATATCTATGTGATCGAGTCGCCCAAAACTGCAGCCCCAAACTGCAGAGTTTCAAATGAAAGTCTTTCAAACAATAGGACCTTATGTCACAGACCTTCCATTTCTGCATCGTTTTATATAGTGCTGCATAATAGAGTAGTCTCACTTCTATGCGCTGTAATGAAGAAGGTTCTGATACTGAATATACTGACCTTGGAATGGTGGTGGGATGGCGTTCCATCATCTGAGTGCAGGCTCTGCACATATCCCCGAGGTGACCGCTTAACTCACTGAGCTATTTCACATAATGCTGTGGGATGCTGGACTGTTTCCTCAACGCACCTTTTTATATGTAGCACTGTTTTTAAATTTAAGAAGAGCTATGAAATATTTGTTGTTACACCCTGCTAGAAATGTCTCTTTTTCAGCAGCCTATTCAATAGGATTGATAGATGGAGCTGAAGTTGTCACGTGTCATTTGTAAATTGTGTCTCTCGTCCTCGCTTCTTCTTTTGCGTTGTGTTATATTGTAAGTTCCCAGCTGAAGAGCTGCATTGCAACACACAAGAAAGTTCAGGGACAAGAGGCGTTGCCAATGCCATTAAAAGCATTTCTTGAGATTCTGCGCATGAATAGTGCATTTGTCAATTGCTGGATTGCCTTAACCTGCCTCATAAAAATTAAAATCTTCCCAGAATGCTCAGCGTGGAACTCACAGTCCTAGACATTCAGTCTGCTCCACATTCAGAAGGGTCAAGAACATGTGTTTCCTTCAAACAAAGCAGCCTTCCCTAGCACTTACCGTTATATGAAAAACAAGGCCTGTTTAAAAAAGATGTGTTTACACCTTGCTGTTTTCTGTCTACAGAATGCCCCTGAGAGTCACACATGTCTAACTGCCAAGGGGAGCGCCTCGAAGCGCCTCGTCGGCCTGGGGTAGCCAGTGGTAGAAGTGTACCGAAAAAAAGTAGTGGAACTGTGGTCGGGGCAGGGGAGAGGGTAGGTGGAAGCCTAGTGCAACACATGAAACGTGTTGCAGCAAGGGCATTTCAGTAGTGTGAGTGACCAGTAACTAAGGCTCCCAGTACAACTTTCCACTTGCACAGGGACATGGATGGGCACATCCTCTATATAGAATGGTGAATACGGTCGTAAAAAGTAGAGGAATGGTAAGCAGAAATGAATACAAGTAGTGGAACGCCTCCCGACCGTTCCCGCTCACTTCGATCGCTGGGGGTAGCAGAGCAACTGCCAGGGGTAGCAGGGAAATTGTGCTCATGACCTCTGTCTAATGCAAAGGGGAGTAAAAGGCACGGGGAAGCATTCCTGCTGATTGTACTCTGCTGTCACCGTGTGCAGATGTTGGCAACTGGGGAGGGCGTCCGAGCGGCCTGGCTGGCATGTGCTCAAATCACCCTGCTCTTTTTTGTTTTATCTTCTGCAAATTAGTTTTAGTTGTTTCTTGATACTTCTTTTTTTCTCCAAGCGTTCTTTTAATTTGTATAGTACATGTAACTTTGTCAGTGTACAGAGTTGTTTACAACTGTATGCACTTAAATAAAGAAAACATATACGTCTTTGTTTCCTGTATTTCAAAGTGCTATGAAGTGGCTGCTACTTGAAACTGTGATGACGTCAGAAATTCATACACGATCTGATATCCTGGGGCCTATGCCCACAGATTGGCAAGGGCATCTCCACTTTGCTTTCTGTTCCCTTTTCTTTACACCACATACCCTACTGTGCCCTACCACTTTCTCCCTTCGTTGCCCTGCTTTTGTGGGCATTGCCCTGTTTCTGCATGGATTTCATGATCATTTTTTTATTTTATTTATTTAACATTTATAAAGCGCTCACACAGCCCGCAGGCATCGAGGCGATGTTACAGGAATTGTTTTTTTCTTTGTTGCGTAATTGTGGTTTTTTTGTCTTAGTTACGTGTTTATAACGCGCTTAAACACCCAGAGGTTTCTAAGCGCGGACCCGGGGATCGCTTTGTGTCGTCTTGCTTCCAAGACGCCACGCTGCCGCTGAGCTATCCTCCCGTGTTTCTGTTGTGTTAGTACAATGTTGTGATTATGTTGTGCGGACAAAGTGAAGGATGGCACAGCTGGGCATATGTTCTCCAATGGTGGGCACCCACAATAAGCTGCTGCCAGTATTTCCTGGGATTGTCCACCAGTAACAGCCCAAAACCCTTGAGGTCAGAGGTGGCCTCTCTGGCCATTGTCTGGACCATGGAAGGAAGATCGTGACTTGTTGTTTCTCAAGGTGGCATCAGCCTCTGATAGTACTTCAGGTGGGCAGGGGGGTGGGGGTTGGAATGTTGGGAACCCCAGTTTGTCTAGGGTTGTCAAGAAGGACTTCAAGCATGTCGTCCAGGATCCCATTATGGCACATGTGGCTGTTCTCTGAGAATTAAAGAGAGAGAAGCATAATAGAAAGAGGCAAGGAGAGACAAACAGGGATTGAAGACAGGATGCATGCCGTATACCACCCAATTTAAACAATTGGCTATGGAAGCTGGTTGGTTTGAAGACACCTGTTTCCTACTTTATTGCCAGGACTAACTAGGGACCTCGAAGATGAGTTGGCCAGAATCCCTGGTCTCCAATCTAGGCCTGCCCATCACTGACACCTATGTCAACGCTTCTTTCCTGGCAGACTGTCACGACATCCTCTTTGTCGTTCCCTCCCAGACCTTTGGATTCCCTGTTTGGTCTCAGTGCTCTCCCCTTTCTCTTCCTCGCCCATTAATGGTGGCACCCATTGCAGGGTACTCTTGAAATACTTTCTTTCCTCTAGCACCATGATTAATGTCTAACGAATTGGCACTGTCATGGTCCCGGGCTCTCAGCCCAACCTCCTCCTTCTTGATAGGTGACTTCCATCTCTCATCAAATTCCTACTGCCACCCCTCTGGCCCCTCTGCCACCACCAATGGGTTTACCAGATTCTTGTATGCCTCAGCGGAAGACCTTCAAAAGTGGCAACCAGCTCCACTTAGCTACCCTCAACTCTCACTCTGCCGTCAAGCACTCCTCTGATATCTACCACCTCCTTGAAGACCTCAATGTCCTCAAACTCACCGAGACATGGTTCACGGCCAGCTCTGCCATGAGTTTTGACACTCTCCTCCCACAGGGCTACACAAACCTCTCTAAGCCCAGGTCTAACCGGTCTGGGGACGGAGTGGCCCTGATCTTCCCTGAGTGGGTCCCCGCTACTGAAATACCCACTCAGTCCTACTATTCCTTAGAATGCCTTGTCTGCAGGCTTGCTCTCTCTTCTGTCTTCTCTCTGACTCTGGCCATTATCTACATGCCCCATGGCCCAATATCCCTCTTCCTCTCAGAGTGGTCTGACATGACCTCTTCTCTCCTGACCTCCGCCTCCAAGCTTCTCCTCTGAGATTTCAAGATTCACCTTGACTCCCCTGATGTGGCCTCTGGACTCTTCTGTAACTTCTGTGACTCTTTCCTCTCCATTATTCCCTCCAATCCTACACACTCAGCCAGACACACATTGGATGCTCTCATCTCAGCAGATACCCACATCTCCAACCCTCTCACTAATCCTCTCTCCTGGTGTGATCAGGCTCTCCAGTCCTCTCACTTGGACTTTCTGGGTCCCCCGGCTAAGCCCCTGCCCACACTGCCAGTCTCCTTCTACGTCTTCAACGGTATTCAATCTATGAAGCAAGTGTCAGTTGCTGCTATTGCCACAACCGTCATTCCCTCTTTCACTCCTGCCAGTGACTCTCACTCTGACACCGCCCTTACTAACCTTCAACTCTCCATCTCCAACACTCTTGTCATCCTTGCCCCTGTCATGAGGATCTGTATGAAGCACAACACCTGGTATGACTCTGACCTGGGCTGGCCTCTCTGAAAGGCAAGCGCATGGCAGCTGGGTGGAAGTGGCAGGCTTCAAGAACATCCTCTTACAAACTGGCCTTCGCCTGCTCCAAAGGCAATACAGACTCTCCATCTGCTCGAAGAAGAGGGCCTACATCCAAGAATGCATCTCTGGGGCCTATGACAACATGGCTGAACTTTTCAAAATCTGCAATGAACTCGCCAATCCTACTGCAGTCTCCATTTCTCCTCTATTTTCCCTGAGCTTCTGCACTACACTGTCCTCTCAATTCATCACTAAAACTCAGGACATCCTGTACTCACTGTCCTCTACACCACTCCCTTTTGTCTCACCCGCCTTGGCCCCCTCTCCTCTCCCATCTTACTCTCCTCTTTCTCTCCCATATCACCTGATGAGGTCTCTAGACAAGCCCGCTCTATGAACGTCTCATCCAAACAGGTGCTCCCCTACTCCTCCAGAACTATCAAGGACAACGTTGTCTCCCATGCTCCAACCTTGGCTGATTTCTGCAATCACTCCTTGGCCACTGGGTTTTTCCTGTTACTCCTGAAGTATTCCCTTGGGAAACCTCTCCTTAAATAGCCTTCTACCGAGCCCTCCTTGCCGGCTAACTACTGCCCTATCTCCATTACCCTCTTCCTGGTCCAACTCCTGGAGAACGGGCCATCTTCCAGCGTATCCACCACATTGAATCTGTTGGTTGTCCCCATGATCACCAGTCTGGCTTCAGAGCTGCCAGTGGTATGGAAATTGTTCTCCTGAACACCCGTGAAGACTTGTTCTCTAATCTCAATACCACCTCTCCTTCTATTCTCATCCTTCTTGACCTTTCCTCTGTCTTTGATACGGTCAATCATGCCACACTTATAAATCAGCTCTGTGATACCCTTGGCATCATGGACCTTGTTCTGGACTAGTTGACCTCCTTCTTTTCTGTCCGACCTTCCCAGGTTCAACTGGGCCTTTTTCTCTCCTCCATCTCACTCTCCATCTGTGGTGTCTCTCAGGGCTCATCTCAACTTAACTCTACAACTTCTACTTTGCCCATCTAGCCTATCTGATCTCCACCTTCTCTCCTAACTTCCAGTGTTATGCGGACGACACTCAGCTCTCCTTCAAGCTTCCCTCCTCTGTCTCCTCCTCTTCCTCTCTCATTCCTGACTGTCTGTCTGCTATTCAGGCATGGTGCACTGCTAACAATCTCTACCTTAATGCCAGTAAGACTGAGAGCCTTCTCTTTGGGACACAAGTTCCCTCCTTCCCTCCTACACTCTGGCTGCACTCCATGGGCCCCCTCTCCCCTCCTTCCTGTGAGGCAAAAAACATTGGTGTCATCTTCAGCCTCTCTCTCTCCTTCTCTCCTCACATCGCAGACCTTGCCTAGAAGGTCCACATTCAGCTGCAACTCGAATTGTTGTGGGTTTGGGTGGGGGGGGGGGTCCTGGTCTGACAGCAGATCTGTAATTTGGCTTGATATGATTTTGTTCAGAGACAAGTAACCTGTCGCATTGTGTACGGGTTTAGAGTATACCCACTACTCTCTTGCATGGATTACGTAAAAATGAATGCCAACACACAGATCACGCCAGTTAAGAACATTTTAAATGTTGTTTGTGTCTGTTGGCTAACGTTTTAATGGTTGTTTTTGTCCATTGGCTGATGTGTTTCAGCCCTTAGCGTTTTTCAAAACCAGACATATACATAAAAAAAAACAAAATAAACTTCAGTACAGGTACATGGAAAGAAATTAAACACCAATCCAAATGATGAGAAATAAAGACAGAGATAGAAGGGGGTTGGGCAAGGGTAAGGAATTATAAGGGCAGGAAAAAAGAAAAATATGAAAAAATGAAACAAGTTTTTTTAGTATTATATCCTCTAATCTTGAGCCAAAGTAAGCCCATTGATACAAAATACCTGTATATTACAATGACCCTGTTTTTCAAATGATTGTTCTTATCCTTGTCATTAAGCTGGGTCACAGCTGTCTAATGTTTGGGAAAGCCAAAATGTTTAGATTGCAGTTCTCAAATTGATATTTAATAAGTGCATATTTATCACCATCGTTCAGATCTATTCTAGCGGGCTATTAAAGATTGCGTTCTCAAACTCCATATGAATCGCAGTGGCTGAGTCATAATTGGAGACGAAATAAAAAGTCTTGGTCGTTACAGAATATATTCTTATGCACTGGTTCATAACTGGGTAAAATCCCCGTTCCTAAAAATAATGTGACAATCTGAACATACCAATTATGTGACACATTCTACATACTATAAACAAAAAATTGTTCATGTGCTCTATCCGGCAATGCAAAGTATGATCTTGTGTTGAGGATACTAATAAGTGAGAGTCAATGATGTTTGTTTTCGGGAGGATAGCTCAGGAGCAACGTACTCGCCTTAGAAGCAAGACGATGCTGAGCAACACAGGTTCGATCCCCGTGTCCGCGTCTAGAAACCTCTGAGGATTAAGCGCATTATAAATAATCTATCATATCATAAAATCTCATTCTAGTCGTTCAAAGTAGTCTGCCACTCCTTTTCTGATCTGTTTATAGTCATGCTATTCTAAACGCACATTATAATATGGCATTCTTGGTTAAAGTGTCAGTTTCATGCTACTATTTTATCCTGGCAGCCTAAGGCTGGTATTAACCCCTCCTCTCAAACAATAAGGTTAGCAGAGGTATTTTTATTGACACCATATATTACTATTACACGTTTGTAGCTGTGTGACTGTGATACTATATCACTATTCCATTAGTTTTACATTTCTAACTTAATTTCCCATGCAGGTATAATACCTTCAGTGATAGTCAAATTAAAACCATCATTGTCCTTTAAAATACAAGTGTTTAGTCCCAATTCTCTCAAACATATTTTGGCTGCCATTGTTTATCTTAAGGCAGAGACCAAGCTAACCATGGCCCACATCCTTTTCGTTAGCTTAAGCATTTCAAACCGTACGAATCGAGTAACATAGCTTACCTGAAGGATTGGATATGAAGTCTCTTTGCGGCTGAGTGTAGTGCAAGCAAACGTGGACGCCATTAGCGTGTACTACTTATAGCGAGAAGCGTGACGTATGTGCCCCTCCCCGATCCTTCACAGGACTTTCCATTGTGCTCCACCTTCTCAGAGGCATTCTCCCGTCCTTCACCTTCCCCCAGAAACTCAATGTCTCCAAAGCGCTGGTACTCTCCAGGCTGGACTACTGCAACAACCTCTCCTCAATCTGCCTAACTGCTCCCTTCACCACTTCAACTAATCCAGAATAGGGCTGCAAGACATATCCTTGGCTTCAAGGCCAGGGACCACATCTATCCAGCCCTAAAATCTCTCCAGTGGCTCCCGGTTGTTGCTAGGATAAAGTTCAAGACTCTCTGCATCATCCCCAAGGCTTTCTGGGGCCTGGGACCCTGCTACATCCAACTCACTCTCCCTAAATACCTCCCTGCTAGAGCCCTATGGTCTTCTAGCTCCAACTCTCTGCAGATCAGACGCTTTTCCAAGGAGAGAGTGGGGGTATATGTCTCTCGTCCGCTGGTGCCTCCATCTGGCATGGCCTCCCAGCCCCTCCCAGACTTGAGCCAGATCTCCTTAATTTCTGGATGCTTCTCAAGACCCTCCTTTTCTCTTCCTCATTTCCTCTCCACCTCCCCTGCTAATGACCCATCTGCCTCTTAGATATTTGCACAGGGCACCAGGCGATCCTCGACCAGTCCACCCCTGCACATGGTCTCCCCTACCCCCGCTATCTGCACTTGCCCTCTGTGCTCCCTCACCTGGTACTAGCCTGGCTGGGCCTGGCTGGGCCTGCACACATTGTACACATTGGGCCCTTCAAACCCTGTCCCTCGCACTGAGCATGTGGACCTTCCTTCCGCTGCACTCTCTGCTTTCCCCTGGCACTGTCCACCGGGGCTCCTCTGGCACTCGCTTAACCCACGGACCCTTCCGCCCTGACCGGCACTTTCCCCCCTCAACTCTCCCCTGCACTTCTTGTTACTGTACTTGCATGAGCTGAATGTCACAAGGCCTAGTAGGACCGTTTTTGTTTTTCTTCATTCATGTTTTTTTCAAGCCCACCTCCTGAGTGGAAAAGATTTGAAAGCTTGACAAACCAAACCTTTCCTTCTATAACCCCAGAAGCTGTGGCCAGCCCCTCTCTCGACTCTCCTGAACCCATGCAGATTGGGGCGGCCAGAGGACCCCTTTCTGATGAGGAAAGAGCCTGTCGAAGAAAAAAGGGATTGCCTATGAACTGTGGATCCTCCAAGCACCTACTAAGGCAGTGTCCTCTGGCCCCTCCCAGAAGAGAGGGAAATGACAGCTCCTTCACCTAAAGCGGTCTATGGCCAGGGAATCAAAGGAACGTCCCTTGACACAGCTATACACAACAGTCCATCCCACGCAATCACATAGGCCCCGGTTGCTGGTTCTTAATATCTCACTTTGGTATTTAAAGAAACATGTTTGGGAGGTCCCGGCCATGGGGGACTCAGGTGCAGTAGGAGTATTCATGGATCACTCTTAGGCTCTTCACATGGGTGTACCTTCTGTTGTCAAGTCTTAGGCACGTCCTCTAGAAGGCATAGATGGAAGACCTCTGGAAGGGGGCCCTATCAAAGAGAACACCATAGAGCTGCAGATGCATATTGCTCTGCAACGAGAAATAGTGGACTTTGATATAATAAAGGTAGCTCTATTCCCAATTATTCTGTGAATAGCATGGTTCACCCATCACAATCATTATATAAACTGGGTGGCTAGAACTCTAATCCTGGGCTTGGAATAGTGCTATTCCAATTGCTTTTCCACTTCATGTCCTCCCAGTGTGAATTGTGACAAACGGACTGAGATGGCTATATGAGACGTTTCAATCCTCTATGCCATAGCCATGGAAAACTCCCCATACCAGAAGATATTTCAAAAGGAAGTATCTACGACATTACCACCACACTGAGCAGAGGATTGTTCTATCGATCTGCTTCATGATGCGATACCCCCTTTTAGAAGAATGTTTATTCTTTCACCTTCAGAAAAAGCTGCTCTGAAAGAATATATTGCAGGAAACTTGGAAAACTGTCTCATCCATGAGTCTACATCTCCCAGAGGTGCTTCCTTGTTTTTTGTTCCCAAAGAGGGACACCACAGAGTTGTAGCCCTGCATAGAATACAGGGGCTTGAACCGAAGCACAAGCAAAGACACGTATCCCCTGTCATTGATATCCGACATCTTGGAAGTTGTCCATGCATCTCATTAAGATCAAGAGGGGCAATGAGTGGAAAATGGTCTTTAGAACACCCTTTGGCCACTATGAGTACTGTGTCCTGCTCTTTAGCCTTGCAAATGCCACTGCGATGTTTCAACATTTTGTACCCCACTTGTTTTCTGATCTGCTGCAGCATTCGGTCATAGGATATTTAGATAACCTTCTGATCTACTCCAGTTCTCACAAAGAACATCAGAGACATGCTGAAGAGTTATTGCAAGAGCTTGAAAGAAACCATCTGTGAGCAAAGCCGGAGAAATGTGTTTTTGATGCCACATCAGTGCCCTACTTGGGCTACATTCTGTCACCCAACAGCATTGCAATGGATCCTCGAAAAGTGAAAGCCATACTTGGCTAGCAGGCTCCTTCAATCAGCAATTTCTGGGACTACTGAACTTTTATTCTATGTTCATATCTGCCTTTTCTAGAAAAGGCCTGCCCTTTGCTAAAGAAAGGTCATAGATTCACTTGGGATAAAGCTGCAAAAGACGCATTTTTTGACATCACTTCACTATGGCTCCCATCTTGGTTCAACCCGACACCAAAAATCCCTTTATCTTGGAAACGGATGCCTCTGAGAAAGCTGTAGGAGCAGTACTTAAACAACTCCAAGAGGATGAGGAGAAGCATCCTTTTTCTTTCTTCTCGAAAACCCTTACTAATTCTGAAATAACTATTCTGCTCTGCAAAAAAGAGCTGCTCGCAATAAAAATGGCATGCACAGAGTGGTGTCACCTACTTTTAGGTGCACCAGAACCTTTCGAAATAAGGACTGACCACAGAAATCTCCTTATTTTGCAATCCCTTGATTGCCGAAATAGCAGACAAGTTCACTGGGCTCATGTCTTTTCACAATTTCGTTTTGTCTTGCCCTACATTCCTGGGACTGTGAACCTGGTGGCGGACATGCTGGTGTGTTGAGGGCAAGATAAAAAACAGATTTTGGTATCCGGTGAGAAGATGCTGGCAACCTTTAATATGACTACCAGCACAGTTCTACAAAAGATTCGTACAGAGCTCATTTGCAACCCTCTGACTCATGTCTGCTGCTATAAGTGGGGACAGAAATACAAGGATGGTTTTCTTTTTAGAGGTTCTCGACTATACATACTACTTCTAGCAGTATGTACACAGCTCCTTTCGTTATGCTGTGACATCACCATTGCTTAACACTGAGGAATAGCAACCATCAATGATCTATTGACACACCAGTTATGATGGCCTGCACTCTATAAAGATTTAAACCGCTATGTTACGGCTTGTTCAAGATGTACCCTAACCAAATCCCCAAGACAGAAACCCACGGGTAAACCTCTGCAACCTGAGAGATGTGTTCTGGTTGCATGGCTTGCCAGAACAGATTTTATCAGACAGGAGCATGCAGAATACTTCAAAGTTCTGGGTTGACCTGTGCAAGAGCTTGGGCATATGCAGGAAACTCTCATCCAGCTACCACCCGGAATCCAACGGGCAAACAGAGCGGGTCAATCAGAACCTGGAGCAATACCTCAGATACTTTGTTTCTGCTGGCCAAGATAATTGGGTTTCTCTGTTGTCAACAGCGGAATTTCTGTATACTTATGGGTTCCATCCTAGATTGGTTCTAGTCAGTCTTCCTTCTTGTTCTACAGTATCTGCACTTGGTTCTTTTACTCAATAACCATCGGATGACACAACAGCAAGCTAAGGTCAACCTTGATAAAGCCAGAAATGGCACAAAAGGATACGCTGATCCAAAACACAAGGATTCCACACCATACAAGTAAAGAGACAAACTATAGCTGTCCGCTCACCATTTGCCTTCCCACTTGCCACTTGAAAAATTATCACTCAGGGATATTTTGGCCTTTTGTGATAGACAAAGCCATCAACCCAGTAGCCTTCCGCCTATGACTCCCCCTCCACCTTGCGCCACTTCCATCTAGACTTCCATACCTCTCTTTTGAAACCTTACAGATCAGACACTATTCTTCATGGGAGACCTAGAATACCTCCTCCAATCATTAGGCAACAGCAACAGGAATACGAAGCTCAACAGGTTTGCAATTCCAGGTATCATTATGCACACCAGCAGTACCGGATATTTGGAAAGGGTATGATCTGTGTGAAAGAACTTGGGAGAACACATTCCACATCCATGCGCTGTTATTAGTCAGTCAATTTCATTCCTGTCATCTATGGAAACCTGGACCATCTCAGGCTGGACGGGGTCATGATATGAGATTGCAGCCTCAATTGTCGTTGTTGTCCTGGTGACCGTGAACAGTGCCCATTCCAAGATGGTGGCAGTGCTGTAACACACTGTCCCTACCAAGATGTGGACAGCACAGCAACGTCAGCGGTAGCACGACACAGGATGCAGGAATCGTTCACACCAACAGCCTGGAGCTACAAGAGCTGACGATGCCAGTAAGGTAGTGTGTCACAGCTCTACTCTTGCCAAGATGTGCCTCGTCCCTCCGGTTCCCTTCTTCCTCTCTTGTTCTGCCCGCCTCTTTCCTCCTCCGTGCTGTTGTTTCCCTTGGTTCGTCTCTTCCTGATTCATGGAGCTGTTCCCCATGCTCCCAGTCCTAGCTCCCATCACGCTGCCATCTCCAGTTGACACGTCGGTAAATCATCTGCTATGGTTGCCATTCGATTTTTTTTCCCTTTTGAGCGTTTTTCCCATGGACCCGGTTCTGTCCTTAAGTGAAGCCGCTCTCTTTTCTCTGTTCTCATCAGAGATCAACGTGATTGCCTGAAAGGATAGACCGTGGCTCTTCCCTGATAGGACCCATAGATTAACGCGGGTAATACACACACCTGAGAGTGGTCCCATTATATCCTTTAAGTAGAATGTATGTTACTAAATAAACAGTGACAAAAGACTATCTTCCCCGCAAGGCTGATTTGGGATGACTTGTTTAACTGAAGTTAGGGCGAATTCTCAAGTATTCAAGAGGGCACGAAAGGAGAGTCTGTCTGGAGCCGGGTTATTTCCCACAGTAATACAGAGAGTATCCAAATGAATGGTCATTCCATAGAAGAAGTATGGGCTGATGGGGCAAGGGGGGTTTTCGCCACTTCTGTGCTGCTGTGGTTTGTTTTCTAGGGCAAAATGATGTAAGGAATTAAACTAATGTTGTGGCAGTGTGCATTAAAGGGGAACGGTGCAGTCTAGTCTAGAGAAGAGATGTCTTCCAGTGTTGAGCATTGCCTACTCTGGAAGAGGTGTGGTCAGGGGAAGAGGTGGTTTCCAAAGTTGACGTTTGCCTACTCAGTACGACGGGAGGTCTGTGTAGAGGTGTCTTCCAGGGTTAAACTTTGACCTACTCAGGAAGAGGCGTGGTGTAGGGAAGAGGTTTTTTTCCAGAGTTGAGGTTTGCCTACTCAGGAGGAGGGGAGGTCTGGGTGGAGGTGTCTTCAACGGTTAAACTTTGACCTACTCAGGAGGAGGCGCTTGGGGACACATGGGGTCCTGCGGTGGGGAGGTGCAATCTAATAGCAGAGCCATGAGCTAGCAGATTTGTGGGTTTGGCATGAGACAGACTCAGCAGGACAGTTATGCTCCACTAGGATAAAAGAGAGGCACACAGGGGGAGGTGTTATGTGGTGGGGTGGCTGTCATATCTGGGAGAAATAAGTGTGTCTTTTTGTGTTTTTCATACTTAAAGTGCCTCTAACATTTAATGCCTTTTTGCGAATATTTTAAAGGCCTTTCTCCACATGTAATCAACAAAAAGGAGCCATCTCATTGTAACTTCTTTAGAGAGCAGCATTGCCCTCTCCGGGTGTAAGTCAGGTGTAAGTCAGAGCAACTCTGAATAATGTCTTTGTGAATTCGGCCCAATGTTTCTTGATAGAGTGGACCCATGGATTGGAAAAGAAATAGACATAGTACTGTATTGTCCTGTTTTCTATTGCTGTGTGTGCAACCATCCGGGAGTTCAAACAGTACGAGGCATACAGTCGCAATGTCCTATTGTCTGCCGCGACTTTGTAGTCTGGGTACATTCATAGGAACATAGGAGTGTTGGGGGTCCACAGGGACCCTAGGCGTGGGGTAGTGAGCCATTTTAAGCATCAGAAATCAGGGATTCGGGGGATGGTGTCACATGATACCTGCACTTGATATTGAGTAGAAGACATATCGAAAAAATGCCTCGAAGGTGTTCTACAATTTAAGTATCGGGGAATGGAGATGAGTTAAAAAAGAGACTACATTCTTGGAAAATAAACGGTTAATAAAAAAATAACAGAATGAATACGTCAGAGCTACTGGCTTTTGACAGAAAGGTTGTCAGGTTCTCGTCAAATTACAATGATCGGGTTTTATAACCAAAGGTAGTCCCTCGTTTACTATACAGCGCTGAAACTTGTTTATTGCCAACCATATGGAGTCAAGTGAAGTCCATACTGTGGAAAAGGTTTCTTCCAATCCCGAGGGGGACACGATTGCCTGTGATTACGCATGAATTAGGCTTGGTATCACTGCAGGCACGTGTTGACTGGAGGCGTGTACAGCATTAAAGAACGCTACTACTTCCCCCTGCTAACTGAGTTGTTTGAACTACGCCATGGTCTATTTCATAATATTTATAGGGTTCTGATCGAGTGGTTCCAATGGAATGTAGAACTATTGGCTGACGGTGGTTTAGACCTCGAGAAATTGTGTGTGCCGTGGGTTAACAAGAAACGGGCATTATTTGAGTTGGATTAGATCAGAAACAGAGACACAACCATGAATTATCATCTGTTTACCATCTTGCATGTGAAATAAGAGCATTTCATATTTTACCATGCTACCTTATGCAACCCCAATCCAGGAAACATGGCCATGGAATGCTCCTGTTTAAACTGAATGTGTTCCCAACTAGGGAGGTAACAGGAGCCAGACAAGGAATTGAACGTAACCTTTGTAACCGTAGACATTGCTATTTACACATGGAAAAAACTCCCCATCTGTTAATTGAATGCCCAGAAGTACATGAACTACGCAAATATGATCTTGGTAAATTCGTCACAGAAGAATTTTCGTTCTATACTGACTGGTTTTGGTAAAGGATTTTAAATAGCTGCAAACCGTCTTTGAACATTGTAGTTTTAAAAATGTTCAATGCATGCTGCATCGATGAATTGCCATGCTGATTTTTACCTTGATGATCTAATAGAATTTGAGATATTTATTGTTCATTGTTTGAATCTGTAATGTCTGAATCTGAATCGTATTAAATGATGTTATTTTAGATTGCTTTGTAATGTTTTTGCAAAAATTAAATGTAAATTTTATGCAAATAAATAAATAAATAAATACATACATACATAAATAAATAAATACATACATACATACATACATACATACATACATATTGAGTGGAAGACATGTTGCATTTTTCCAGACATGGAAAACAACTTAGGCTCTAATTCTCGCTGAGGCAGATGTGGGATAAAATGCTGAAAGGACTTTTTTCCTGTAACACACGTTTATTCTGCAGTGTGCAGACTGGACATGGCAGGCCCCCCTCATGTCTGCAGATTTGGCATTGGGATGTGGGGAGACCCACAGACAATCATGACAATTCTGCTGCCAGTGTGGCCTTCCCAAGGGTGGTCCTGTGCTACCTCTACATGCAGAAATGTCCATCTTCCACAAAACCTCACACATAAATGGTTGCCCCCAGCAGGGTTAGAGGAAGGCATGACTTGAGGGTTCATACCCCCTGTGACAAAATGACGAATGCCCTGCAGAAGTACAAGAATGAGTAGTAGCTCAACCACTTAGTCAGCCCCACACTACTAGAAAGCAACAGTGATTGAATCATAAAGGTGAAACAGGCACAGTCAAGGGATATACATCCTCCGCCTATTGTGGTAACGTGGTAACGTGGGCCGAGGGCAGATTATACAGGGAGGGGTGTGTATGTGATAACACTAGCAACAACTACTACAGACAGTGGTCTGTGTGTGCAGCAGCACACAGATGCCTTATAGCCATGGTTTCACGCTTTACAAATCATCATACAATACAACACAACAAAACAGGATTCAAACACCATTTCAAAATAAAGGATTGTTCATTCAAGTTTGTATGAAAAGATATATACTTTAATTAAACACACTGATATGAAATAATAACTGTCTATAAAAACACTGATAAAAAACCACCCCTGTGGAAAGAACACAGAATAACCAGAATGTAGACGATGCAAGCAGTGGTGAAAGGCAATAACTCACCAACAATGTTACCAAAAGGACATGTCTTGATGAAACATGTGCAAATGGATTGCTTAATTGGTCACTGGAATCCCAAAGGTGAAACAAGGGGGCTGTGGACTCTCAACAGCACCTTTATCAATTCTTATCAGCATCGAACAAGGCTTTGGAGTGTGGTATTTGCAAGTCGTACCAGGTTTGGATGCAGCGAGTTGTGCCAGACCAGGTGGTGAGTTGGTGTTCAGTCAGTTTGAATCAGAGCTCTGTGAGGTTCAAAGCCAGCATTCGAGTGATGCAGTTTGGTGGGCTCTTTAGGGTCGGGTGCAAGTTCAAGCTGATTTGAGATGCTATTATCCATAGCGTTGGGTCAACGAGTGATGGTATGCATCAAGCGGTTTGAGTCGAGGTCCAGGCAGTTAGAAACTGTAATCCGTATGATCTGATGTGATGTTTGCTCAAAGAGGCAGCGTTCCAAAGTCCCCCGCCGTAGCATGCTGGTTGTTTGAGCCAAACAGGTGATGTGCCCTGCTTGGTATAATGAGGTTTTAAGTCAGTTTGATGAATGCAGCAACAGTGGTTTCGAAGAAGGTTAAAATAAATGCCAAGAGTAGCACTGCAGGTCCTGGTTGCTTGAAGGCGTTTGGACACGGTCGACTTTGGTCCGAGGAAGGTTCAAAACTGTAGAATGGAGGAAACCAGCTGCTCTGCTTCTTCTGGTCATGTGAGTACCAGTCCAGGTGCTTATGGACAAGATTGGTCCCTTTTCTCTTCACTCCCACCCAGGGGAGACCAGCTGGTACCTACAGGAGTCCTTCATCTCCAGTGACGAACCTGGGCACCGGTGCATCTAACAGACCAGGTCATCCCCAGTGTTCCCAGTGAAATAAGAGTCTTTTGAATAAGAGTTTTTTTGATAATCCAATTGTCTGAACAATGTGGAATTTATTTTGCTCCCGAAAAAGAGAGAATCATACTCTCGAAATGCGTAGAGCTCTGTACATAATGGATTTATTTTCTTGAATTCTTCAAAATTCTATTTGAACTTTTTTGGAATGTTGCTCTGGAAAAATCCCTTGTTGGGATGATAGAATTTCTAGTTTGATTACTGAGTGAATTGAACTCATGTATGTGAAATCATTTTTCTCTTGTTGAAAGTACAAAAATACAATCAGTTATTTGAGTGAATGAACTTGTGAAATTGCATTTCTTTGAAATATCGTTACAGTTTGACACACTTCTTTTCAAATTGTATAAATTCCACACTGTGAAAGGATTGAATAATCTAAATTATTTAAAACTTGTTTGGAAAATTCATATTTTCACTACCAAATGGTGTGCAGGGGACAGGAGTTCCTATTCACAATGGGAACTCTATTTCACACACTTTTATTTTGACTTTTGATGCCAGAGTCATTTATTTTCTACCCCGCACCCTTTAAGACTTGACGATGAGCCATAGGAGCTCTGAATTATTTAAAATTTTACCTATGATTCATACAAGGTCATCAAAGAAAGGGTGTTCTGTTTCTCTATGTTGTTTTCTTTTTTTTTTTACCAGCAGAGGTTGCCTCTGCCTTGGAACCCCTGTCCTCACCTCTGGCAAAGGGCTTTGGAAAGTCCCTTTCCTTATAAAGGCAAAAGGCCACTTGGGATTGGGTGAAAGTAGGTCTGTTTTAAGACCTTTTCATTCTTGGGTCATACCCAAAGTGTTTTGCTCTGCAGGAAGTGGAGGAGACAGGAAGCAAGGTGAATACAACAGAAAACCAAGATTTGAGGAATCCTTCCTCCAGCCTTTGTGCTGTAATATTGTCCTAACTATGCCTCCTTCCCTACCCTTCAACTTAAAAGGGCCCTTTTGTAGGACACCCCTGGCTTTAGGCTGGCACATTTGTTGTGGGTGTGGCTCTTTGAAGGTTGGTTCCCAGAAATCCTACTCCTGGGAGTTTCCTGGGCTGGAAGGGTGTTACCCAAACTCCCAAAGAATCAAAGAAAGATAGCTTTCCTCTCTATTGTCTTGCTTGCTGGATTAAGAACAGGCAGTCTAGCTAGAATCCACATTTCCTTCCCATAGCTGGACTGAGCTCACTCAGTTGACAAGAGTATGATACACATCTGATGTGGCTTTCATAATTGGGTGCACTATCAGTCACCACACCATTGCCCAAGTATGGCTTATTCTTACAGATTGCCCTGCCACCAGGTGGATAGCCTGCATTATTAATATGGTTTTTGGATCATATGTGCAGATTTAAATGCAACCTGTGTCTGCATTGACTTTGGTATCACCACAGCTGTCAAAACGTTGAACATGCTCTGTGCCACTCAAGAGCAGGAGCTGCAGATCAGGGGACTGATGCAGCAGGACACAGGTGTACACTTTGTTATTGACATGGAGCTTTCTGAAAGGTGGGGTCTGATTAGCTGACCACCTTGTCTGAGATCGATTATCTGCATCTTTTTTATTATTGATAAACATCACAAAATCCGGGACCTCTACACCCTCGCCAGATGGCAAACCTTCACATCCTCTCCATGAGCCAGACACATGAAGGTAAGGCTCTTGCCAATCATTTCAGGCTGGCTTTTAGCTGCTCTGCACAGTGGAGAGAATTCAAAGATTTCCCTGGGCACCCAGAAGCTTCCAAAGGGACTCTGCATGCCTGCCGTCAATCACTGAGCTGCCTCTACTTGGTGTAGATCAGAAGGAGAAAGGGCAGATCCGACCTGTGGATGTGGGGGCGGTCTAGCACTTTAAAGAGTAATGATGTGTTAATGAGAATGAGTTCCTTAGTGAGAAGTACCACTGGCCTCATCGCCAGCACTCAACAACGAAAGGCCGGGAGAGTAGGGAGTAATTTCAGAAGCAAATGCCTGGTAAAATGCCCTTTAAACATTAATCAGACCAATTTTAGATTAGATTAACTGAGAATGTTATGGTGTTGTTACTTCATGTGAGAAACATGTATGTAGAGTTGGTGTTGTAGAGAAATCCACTTGTATGGATCATATGGCTGACTCTAAGAAGATTGGGCAGTACTAGGGATTGGGCGCCGTCATGCGTTATCCAGCCCAGCTAAAATAATTGGCTGTAGCCGGATACAAAGGGGAGAGTAATGGTATGAGAGTACTTTGTTTGCAAACAATAAAGCCATGGTAAGTATCTGCTGCTGGATCCAGGTTTGGTAGAGTCAGCCAATAGGATCTGAGATGGACAACATTGAAGTCCGCAGAGAGCTTTAACAGGATTAGGGCCCGACACTGGCATCATCCATCTCCGTAATCAGGTCAGTGAGGACAGAGACCAACCAAGATTCAGACCCTATTGCTGGATGGAAGACCTCAAATGTGGGGTCCAGATCATCACTGGGCTCCACCAGAGGCTGTGTGTGCACTGTTGCACTTTTTGCACCAGCTCCAGTGTGACGAAATCCTGTTCTGGCCCGAGCAAGTGCAACGGTGGAGTCAAAGGCTTGAATGTGCTGTTCCCAAGCTTGTGCCAAAACTTGGCTCAGAGTTCTTAAGGTTAAACTGGTAAGAGTGAGCAGTTTACCTCCTTCATCTGTATTTTGGTAGTGCAGGCTGCTGATAAGGCTCAGCAGCGGACACTTCTAAAAAATAGTAGTATGGAATGTACTAAGATAAAAGTAATATCTAAGCAAGGTTCAGTTCTCTACAAATACAGGCTTTGCTCAAAGCAGAATCAATGACAACTTCCTCCGGGCAAGGAAATACTAATAGTAAATACAGGCTGGATTAATGCACTGATATCCAGGCTGAATACTCTGGGGATTGTACTGCAGGAGAGAAACAAATTAGTTCAAATGATTTAAAAAGGAAAACAATGCTAAAAAGTCTTTGGATAAAGTAGGGGATGTGAATCTAAGGGCTTCTGTATTCTTAACATGGTTTTGACGAGAGGCAGAAATATCAGTCTGGATGACTCGAAGCTGGCATATGGATTGAAGATGCTCAATCGAAGAATGGATGACTTTGAATCAGATAGTTAGACTGGTGGGAGCCATAGCAGTCGTTTGGAGCTGAAATGGCAGTCAGGTTCATGTAACACTAAATTGTTTCACAGTTCAATCGTGGTTTGACATGTCATGATAGCTTGAAACAAACATGCTTGAATGTTTTTTTTTTGTTTGCTGAGCAGGAGAAACCTCTAGTGGCCTCAGGTATTTAGGATGCTGTGAGGTTCTTCTGGAACAGCCCTCAGAGCGGAAGCTCTATTCTGCACCTTTTCCACAGGCTGCGGTATGCTTAGACACGTTGAGGCACACAAATCCCTTTCTGGGTCCTGGTCACTTGGTCCCTAGTTCAGGCAAGCTCCAAAGTTCTTCCAGCAAGATCAAAGGGTCTCTGTGACAAGGTCCCATACGTTGGGCTAACTTGTGGGGCTGAAGGAAACATAGGGGCTCGGGGTCATCTGCTGCTTCCAGATGAAAGTCCTGGAAATGGAAAAGTGTGGGACCCCCTTGTTCCTCAACCCATCAGCACCCTAGGGAAAAATACAAGACCAACCGTCCCTTGGCCATGGGAGAGGGGAATATATTTCAGGGTACTGGGACATTCAGCTTAACCCCACAGTCACTGATGATGAGCTCTAGGAGCAAAAACAATTTGCCTGTTTCAGAATCAATGAGGGTTTGCTCACCCTTTCATTGCGACTTGTCCCTTAAACTCCATCACACACCAACCATATTAAAGTCCCCACCTGCCGGAAACCGTATTGTTTGGGAAAGGCCTGACACTGTGCATCAGAAGAGAGTGTAGGAAACACACCCATGCTGTGGGTAACTAATGTGACTCATCTACACTGGACTGATTTACTAATGCCACATGTATTTTATTGATGGCCCACTGCTCAATCCCGTGTCTTATCAAAACATGCACCATATACAGTATGTCAATACAAAGTATTTCAAATATATGCCCCACACTTCATATATGCGTTCTAATGTTTCTGACTTGATTCTCAATAACAAACACTCAAGGAATGCTCTTAGACTCTCATGTATAGTGTAATCTGTTATTATAAGAAATAAATAGTAAAGAAACATTGCCACCAATGTTGTAACTACACATAACACACTTAATATGCAAAATGTTATCAATGAATATGCAGCTATCATTGTCATTGCCTTTATGGCCTGCCTCTCTTGGACCTCTTCCTGCTCCCTCTTGTGAGGCTAAAAACCTTGGGGTCATATTTGACTCCACACTTTCCTTCTCTCTTCACATCTCTGACATCATTAAGAAGTCACATTACTAGCTGCACCTCCTTAGAGGTATTCTTCCTTTCATCTCCTTCCCCCAGAAGCTCACTGTCTGCAGAGCTCTGGTTCTGGACTACTGCAACAGCCTCTTTCTAAATCTGCCTGCCTCTACTCTCCACCGTCTGCAACTCATTCAAAAGAGGACTGCAAGACTTGTCCTTGGCCTCAAGCGCAGGGATTGTATCTCGCCAGGACTGAAATCTCTTCACTGGCTCCCAGTGGTGGTGAGGAGTAAGTTCAAAACCCTATGCATTGTCCACAAGGCCTTCTGGGGCCTAGGACCTCAATACCTTCAACTATCTCTTCCTAAATATCTACCCTCTCGAGCTCTTCGCTCATCTGCCTCCAACTCCCTCAGGTTCAGTCGCTTCTCCAAGCAGTAAGTTGGTGACAGATCTCTTTCTTCTGCTGGGGCCTCCCTCTGGAATACCCTCCCTGCCTCTCTGAAACTTGAGGAGAACCATCTCTGGTTCCGGAAGCCCCTCAAGACCTTCCTATTTGCCTATGCTTTCTCTCCTTCTCTCCCCTGCTGATCTACTAGCTGAATCGGAACCTGCACTGGTTACCTGGCTACCCTCTGATCTCGGGCCCAGGTCCCCTCCCCACCAGTTGCACACCTGCACTGCCCCATGGCAACCCTTGCACTTGGGGACTGTTTCTGTATCCCTGCAGCCCCTACTCGCACTTGACTCCTGATGTCGGCTCTTACCCTCGCACTTGCCACCAGCTGGCCGCAC
Organism: Ambystoma mexicanum; assembly: GCF_040938575.1. NCBI lineage: Eukaryota > Metazoa > Chordata > Amphibia > Caudata > Ambystomatidae > Ambystoma > Ambystoma mexicanum. The sequence continues at coordinate 1,657,769,950 of NC_090932.1, forward strand.
TTTTAATTATTGTCTTATTTATTTTTATTATCCTATGTACTGCACTGCCCCCTCAACTTTCTCCCTGCACTTTTACCCATCCCCTCTCCGCAATCTCGCAATCTCAATGTCACCTGGCCTAGTAGGATTGCTGTCTGTCTTCCCTCTGTTTCCCCTCCCTTGCCTCTTCGCGCCTTGAAACACTTGTGTAAAGGTGGTTTATAAATGCCATACCATATCATATCATATGTCTACTCAAGACCAGACAGCCTTCATAAGCATAAAATCCACTTCAAAAGCAACTGACTACTTCATTAGTTCTCTCCAGACCTTTCCTCTTTCCCAATGTGATATTAAAGATGGGTAAAACGGGCTCTCATACTGTAGTGATACACGAAATTGCAACCTTGCCAATCAGGGCTTTAGATGACAGCATTAGCCGCTGAAAGCCAATAGTGTATTCAAAGTATGTGCTAAAAATGCTGACAGTAGTCTGTTGTAGCACTTCCATTATGCAGTAGTGAGCTACAAGGAATATGCAGGCCTAGTATGAAATAGGTCAAATTAAGCATTGTTGATAGACAGGCAGGGAGGGCCCCCAGCTATGTAGCTAATAGGTTTTTGGAGTGTTTGGAACATCATGGCACCTATATAGCGCTTAGATAGCCAGTCTTAAGCGCTATAAACACTAAGCTATGAGTGCATGCCTTTTAGAGCTTGCAGATGGGGTTAATACATCCCTGCTTCCCTTAGAATATTCAGCCTCACTAACGTTGGCCCTGGCCCCAAGCTAATCTTCCTTTTCTCTGGGAAGGTACTGATAAGACATTCCTCAGCCAGCGCAGATGGGAACAAGGGAGGGGGTAGGAGCGAGCAGGGAGCATCTCAGAGAGAGCTGGGTTTTTTCCATGAGCCAGTTGCACAGGGAAAGTTCTGGAACTGTGCGTCATGGTGACTGACAGCAAGAGATTATAAAATATCCATGCACACATGGATCAGGGGGAGATCGCCTGTGGACTTGATTCGTGTACAGTCAGGTGCCCGGAATTGGCTCTCACGGTGTCCTCCAGCCTTGTTTTTCTATGAGAAACCCAGGTCTCCCAGGGCTGAGATTAAGGGACGTAAGACTGTGTTTCTCTATGTTTCTCTATATTTCTCTATGTTTCTCTATGTTTATCTAAGTTCCATGTTTCACTATATTTTGCATTGCTCTTTGTTTTATGCTTTGTAATATTCTCTAACTTGAATCCCAAATGTATATGAAATTCACTGCTTAGAATAAATATGCTAACACTTTGAGGGTGTCATTTGTCACTAGCATGAGATCACTGCTCAGCACAATAGAACCTGTATTTTGGGCTGAATTGGGTATTTTTGCTCTCAAAGGGCTGGCCCCGAGGAAGATTTTGCCCAATATCAAGACATTTGGTGGCAGCTTTGTGGGATTTGTGAAGAGCAGTGCCATGCTGACATGACAAATGGTGTGAGAGAACACAGTGTAGAGTGGGGAGCAGGCTGTCGCATTTCCTTGATGGTCTCACTGCAGCTCTGAGACTTCAAAAGGCAGCAATGTTGTGTCGGTTTGCCGTGGCCGATAGCTTGTGTGGTTAAGACTCCCTTCAGTAAATCAGTCGTGACTGACTTATTGCATGGGATTGGTGCCAGGGAGTACAAGGCAATAAACGAGCGGGAAATGGCTTTGTTTAAAGCACTCCGATGAATGGTTAAGAAAGATGTATGCTCAATTAGAAAAAGAATTTTATCATGTGGTTTCCCAAGTTTAAAGTTGTAATTTGGAATGCATAGTGAGACGGAGCTCTCATCTTTATTCTGTCCTGAGGGCAGGAAAAAAAAAAATAATTGCAGGGATTTGACATGCAAATTGTGAATAGTGATTTAACCATTGACTCAGCCCCAGTGTGCTAGCGAGTGGGGGCTGTAATGTTCGGAGGCGAAGGTTCGTCTTTTTTGATATATGCTTTTGAAGGGTTGGCATTCCTGAATAATGAGGAAGGGGAATGAGCCATGCTTAGGAGAATGAGTAACATCTGTGCTGAGAGCCTAAAGAGTTTTTTCTTTCTTTTGGCAACTGTAAAATTCCATGTGCTAATGGTGGCAAATTCTGTTTAAAGGAAACACACTAAAATGGTTATATTGCATTTTAGGCTGTGCCATGCTTATATTGGGTGAGAGACTCACTTAAAAGGAAAGTGAGTGAATGTTATTTGGATTTTCGATTTTTGTGTACTGATTTGAAATTGCAGAACCAGTTTGCAATGGTTTGGGGGGAAAAACAATTTATATTTTTCTAAATTGCCCCTGGAGTATTTTTTGATCCCATGCTATGCCATGGATTTGTGCTGTTGCCTTATAAGTGATGTATGCTTTGGAAATAGTGACCTGTTGACTGTGATACATGGGGAAAAATGTTGTTGACACATTAAACAGCCCACAAGCAATAGAGTGTGGGTTGTTCTTGCAGAAAAAAAACGTGCAGGGAGCTGCACTAAACATTGGCATTTTTATTTTTAAATGCACTGAACTGAGTGGTTATAGTTTGGCAATGGTACAACAGAATGAAACATCTGTGTGTGATAAGATAGCACAAAGATTTAATTGGTTGTGAGTTCTCTTGAAAGATCGCACATTACAAGAAAAAAAAAGACGCTTTGACATTTTGCAAAATTACATGGAGTAGAAAAATGACAAGAAAAGTGCCGCTTTTGAAAACAAGAGTCTTGCTGTGTGTGCAGAGCTTGTGCCTTGAAGCTGTCTTGGGCGAGGTGCGTGAAGGCAAACAAAAGCAGAAACAGTACAAGAAAGAGTTAATCTGGATGAATTGTCTGAAACGAGTGAAGCCGCCACAGTATAAGAGTTATAGGCAAAAGAGATAAGCTGCGTGCTCATGGCGCTGCCAGGTGCACACGAAAGATAAACATGCCTGCATTCCTGAGGAAGGGGGAGCAAAAACAGAGAGCTGTTCAAAAAGTAAAGAATTTGCCCAGTAAACTGTGGTACGGAGCAAAGGCTTCATGCAGGATGGCAGACGGGCACATCACATCTAAACATTTACCTATGCATCTGTGAATGGGCCAAGAAAAGACAGCTGCCCATTCCAACAGACATTACTGTGCAAACCGCATTCCCATGTGATGTGATGTGAAGTGAAGTGAAACGCTATTGCTGTGCAAGCTGCATTCCAATGCTCCATGTGATGTGAACTGAAGTAAAGCGCTGTACACTGGAGAAGAAACCTCTAGGCGCTTTGAGAAGAGAAAATACACATCTGGCAAACTGCAAGCTACATTGCCAGGGGATGGAGTAACTGACAAAGACATTATGGCCTTCCAGATGGAAGCAAAACTGACAAAAAGTGCTTAGCCGTTTTGCAAGAGACAACATGCAGAGCGGGGCTTTGAAGTACAACATGAACACTGCACATTAGCCATGATCCAGAAGCCACACGGCTTAGTGCAAGAATGAATGATTTGTTGAAGCAACAAAAGAAACTGGCTTAGACTATCGCACTCAAAGGGGTGGTTCAAAAACAGCAAACGCCCTTTGAAAAAATGACAAGTGAAAAAACCAGAGGCTTGAAAAGACACTGCTAAGAAAAGAAAGATAAATAAACAAAGCTGCTCGTACAACTGCAAGCGGTATTGGACTGAAAGACTTTACCTTTGAAAAATGGAGTGATGCCAGCAGGGCAAACTGAATCAAGATCATGAGACACTGGAAGCAAGTTGGCGCCTGGCATTGGTGATCGCTTTGGTGAAAAAGAAAAGCATTGTGCGACCTGGGTACTTACTATATGGCTTTGTAAAAGCACAGATCAGTCTGAGGTACCATTGACCAGCTATGATTGCATTGCACAAATGAGTTTGTGATTAGGCAGTTACACCCCGTATGGTTGAGTGTAAATAAGCCCCCAGAAACATGCAGAAGGGTGATAAATAATTGCAGTAGCAATGACAAAGTGTGTAGTTACCTGATGAGACTTTTTGAAGATGGGGGTGGTATTATGGGAAGGGGTGGATAACGCTGATATTGAACTTTTGATGAAATCCTAACATTTCTGTTTGTATTTTGCCTAGGCAAAGCACGACAAGACATTTCATAATATCAGAAATTAATATGCAGTTTGTGGGTGACACTGATCAAAGAAGGGTCAGACGCATTCTCAGAGAAAGCGAGCCACTGCGACATGCTATTTCAACTTTAACGTGCCCTGCACCGCACTCAATGCTGTAACCTGCGAATAGTGTCCAACAGAGTAATAACTTTTGCTGAACTGGCACGATGCAGACTTGGCTAATTATCAAGTATTTGATGCTACACATTTAAATGACATGTTTTGCCCTTTCTTGTTTAAAGGACTATGGACAATGAATTGTGGACTGTAACATCAGGCACCACATACAGCTGTGTGACACAGCAATTGAATGCTAACACATTGAAAAATGGTTTTTAAATGCACTGTTGAGATGAATCTGAAAAAACCAAATGGTTTTACTCTTCCAACTGAATGGCTTTAACCAGAGATGTTTTGTTTTTTGAAAAAAAAAATATTCTACATTGCACGTAGGCAGGAGAATGATTTATGAACTGTTGGGGCAGCAGAATTATGCAAGCAGGAGTGTAATTAATTTTGAGATAAGATGAGTGCGCACATCAAAGTCACCTGTGCGTAGGTTAAGATTCTTAATTGAAGTAATGCTGCCAAGTGTATGAGCTATAATTTGAAATGGTAATCTTTGAAACACTGGATACTTTTACAGCCAGCTTAAGGCAGGTAAATGAAACCATGACTGACTTGATGTTTGATTTTATGACACAGAGTGTGACACGGTTTTTTGTTAAACCAACCAGTTTCATGTTTTTGTGGGGACAGCTGTCTCCAGCACACTAATGCAAAGAGTCACCTTTTGATTGTAAACATTTGGAATAATTCTTTGGAAAAGCGCTACAAATGAGTATCCACATGGAATTGCTAGTGTACTGGCCTGGCACATTGTCAGGCATCTTTTGTCACTGAATGGATACCATTTGTTTAATTTGTCTAATGTGATGTTTTTCTGACCAAGAACTGCAGCGAGTGTTCTCGCCAAGATTTTATGAACTATAACTTGACTAAATGAATTTTTTCCATGGTGTGATGAAACAGCCACTGCCGGATAGTAGTATGGTGTTTGTGGCTAAAGTTAATATTGTATATGGTAGATATCCCACTTGAAGAAGGGTATTCTCCAAGTCACAGAAGGTAGACACTGTGAACCTGTTAGATTTTCCAGTAGTAAGACAACATTTAAATTGTAGACTGGTAATGCACACCTTCATTATTACAGTGCTACACTTAGACATAGATTTATCATGAGGCAATGTTTCCTTAGTACTACCAAGCTGCTACAAATGGAGTCCATTTCTATGGCCCATCACTAGAGTGCGCGTAGCTAGGGAGCTAGATTCATTAATTGCAGGAGCTTTATATGCTTGTGACATAGAAACTGTGCACAATAAGCTAGCCACTATGGGTTCTGATGCCAGCTCTGCTATAGAACTTCTGGCCTAGTGGGGCCCATTGATATGCCCAGCACTGCTACAAGTATTGACAGCCAATTGAAGATGACAGAATTTTAGACATGAAGACATTTTTGTCTGCCATAGGGCAGGTCAACAAGACTGCTAAATACACACAATGCATTGTATGGCAAACATTGTTAAATCAGCAGGTGTTGGCTTTTTACTGGGTGAGGGCAACCATCCTCCACACACTGGCACGCAGAGCTACAGTTACCAGCATACATATGGATTGAATTGCTTGCTTTTTGATTGCATGAATAACACATGCCATGCTTTGATGTAAATTAGTAGAATTGTTTTTTATTTAGACAACCTGGTGCCCATGGGTTCACCTTGTTCACGAAATTAGATGGTTTCTGGTTGGGTTCCACCTACCTGGGGGAAGTGTCTAGTCACACAGCCCATAGTCACGCTTGAATGCCCTGGGATCAGGGGGAGGGTAGGCCCTTAGGGTGAAAGGCTGCCAGGTTTTAGAATTGGTAACCATACATAAATGCAATAGTGCATTATAGATTAGACTACACTGGATTGCCTTGACATTTTAACTGCATGCTGCTTTTTAACTGACAATCAGTTATACAAAATTGATTTAGGTATTTTTGTGTAGGCCAGGTTTTGGCTAGAGTAAATGTCCATGTTCACTTTGTGTAGGTATTTTTGTGTAGGCCAGGTTTTGGCAAGGGTATATGTCACTGTTCACTTTGTGTACATTTTTGTTTAGGTAGTGTTTTACCTTGCATGCCACGCTAACTAACCGCTATAAGATAGTTTGCTTAAACCTCTTGCAAAGCCCCAAGGTCTTTATCACTGCACTAAATACTATGTTGATAGGTATTAGTCAGCATTTGTCGCACAAACGTTGAATAGGGGTGGAATGTAGTGATACACGAAATTGCAACCTTGCCAATCAGGGCTTTAGATGACAGCATTAGCCGCTGAAAGCCAATAGTGTATTCAAAGTATGTGCTAAAAATGCTGACAGTAGTCTGTTGTAGCACTTCCATTATGCAGTAGTGAGCTACAAGGAATATGCAGGCCTAGTATGAAATAGGTCAAATTAAGCATTGTTGATAGACAGGCAGGGAGGGCCCCCAGCTATGTAGCTAATAGGTTTTTGGAGTGTTTGGAACATCATGGCACCTATATAGCGCTTAGATAGCCAGTCTTAAGCGCTATAAACACTAAGCTATGAGTGCATGCCTTTTAGAGCTTGCAGATGGGGTTAATACATCCCTGCTTCCCTTAGAATATTCAGCCTCACTAACGGTAGCCCTGGCTCCAAGCTAATCTTCCTTTTCTCTGGGAAGGTACTGATAAGACATTCCTCAGCCAGCGCAGATGGGAACAAGGGAGGGGGTAGGAGCGAGCAGGGAGCATCTCAGAGAGAGCTGGGTTTTTTCCATGAGCCAGTTGCACAGGGAAAGTTCTGGAACTGTGCGTCATGGTGACTGACAGCAAGAGATTATAAAATATCCATGCACACATGGATCAGGGGGAGATCGCCTGTGGACTTGATTCGTGTACAGTCAGGTGCCCGGAATTGGCTCTCACGGTGTCCTCCAGCCTTGTTTTTCTATGAGAAACCCAGGTCTCCCAGGGCTGAGATTAAGGGACGTAAGACTGTGTTTCTCTATGTTTCTCTATATTTCTCTATGTTTCTCTATGTTTATCTAAGTTCCATGTTTCACTATATTTTGCATTGCTCTTTGTTTTATGCTTTGTAATATTCTCTAACTTGAATCCCAAATGTATATGAAATTCACTGCTTAGAATAAATATGCTAAAGCTTTGAGGGTGTCATTTGTCACTAGCATGAGATCACTGCTCAGCACAATAGAACCTGTATTTTGGGCTGAATTGGGTATTTTTGCTCTCAAAGGGCTGGCCCCGAGGAAGAGTTTGCCCAATATCAAGACACATACTCAATTCTGTTCACAGAGGGTTAGGGAGATGAAAGCTGGAGGCTGAATGCCTGGAGCCTGGAGGCATGTGGTCTGCACAGTCCAAGAACAATCCAAACAATACCAAATCCAATTGGAAAAAACACCTGTCAAAATAACCAGTGCCTCTTAGCAAAAAGCAGCCAAAATAGGTACAAATACCTTGAACAGATTTAGTGTACATTGGAAATGACCATGGCGCATACAACATCCAATTATGAATACAATATGGCCATAGGTGGTGAGCTGATTGCCATAGGAATGCTTCACTATGCAGATTTGTCCAAAATAGTAGTTCTGCTAATAAATGGTAGTTCTGCTCAAAATGAAAAATGCAAAGTCGTTCTTTAAGACTTAGATGCACAAAAATGCAATTTCAGATCCTTCAAAATCCAGGCAGAAAAAAAGGAGAGATAATCCCCCTTCCACCTCCATAGGCTTGCATGGAGAGTGGTTCCAGTAATGGTACTTCCCGCCTTGTCTGCCTCCTGTCTTGCTCAGTCAGCTCCGTGAACAGCTCTTCTTGTTTGTGTGCCCCACACAAAGTCTGCTTTTTCTTGCATGAGAGCATTGTTTACTTAAACCATAGCAAGCTGCTTGGTTTAGTTAAGGAATTAGCAAGTTGCTTCATAGCAAGTTGCTTAATTATCTCTAAATTTCATCAGGTTTGTAGTCCATTGGAGTTTTTAGGACATTGTTCTTATGAAGGGGAACATTTAAAACGATTAACCAGAAGAAGCAGAACTATTGGAACACTTCCCAGACCATTACACTACAGCCCAGAAGTACCGTTATTGCAATGTACCTGTGTGTTCCAAAACAATAGATAAGTCTGGCACAAAGCCCACAAAGCCCAGACATTCAAACTTAATTAGAAACTATGTTCATAATTATTAATATATGCTTACTGTCTGAATATATTTCAATGCATTTAACTATTTATTTGCCTAAAGGCTACATGGCTTGAGAAATTGCTCAACCATATGCCCCAAGCCTGGCTAAAACTAGAATTACATAACAATTTTTTAGATGGATCCAGCTGCACACATTAAGGCATGTTTTGAAGCTCTCTACACAGAGGTTCAAAATAGGTACGCTAGTGTTACTATAAATTACATCATTGGTAATTGTCCTCCTAATATAAACATGTTAAAAATAAAGGTATGTTTGAGTGCAACATGGAATGTATTTTTAGAAATGGGTATTTTCTCAACATTGTGGTATTAAACTGAAGAAGAAAAATGCACAGTACCCCTGATAATATTTTTGCATTTTGTATGCTATGTTACAAATCTGACTAAAGGCAGTTGGGCCAGTCTATAGATGAAGCTCTGTCCATTGCCTGGAGCGAGTGCATAATGCCTAGCTTAGCAAATGTTTTCCTAGAAAGCTGTATGCATTGATGCGTTGTACTTAGTGAAACTTCCAGAAACATGAATTGGTTTGACCGTTTCCAGATTAATAAGGGGGGGGGCATAACCACGAGCTTGTATCTCCTTGGACGTCTTCGCTGGTTGCAGGCTCTAATGTGTTTTCCAAGATATATAATTTGTGGAAATTAGTTAGGTTGTTTGTTACTTTGTGGTAATTAGACATATTGCTTCAGCTAGTTTAGTATTGCTCTTTGGGGTAGTTTGTGGCAATTTGTAGGATTGTTTCCATTGGTTTGTGGTCATTAATAGAATTTTATGTAGTAGTTTTTGTCAGTTAGTCACATGTTTCTATTAGTTAATTTTTGCTTTTGGTCGTTTTTTGGTTTTTAAACTATGTTGTTTCTGTTAGTTTGTCTATGTGGTTTTTTGAAGTGGTTGTTTGAAGTAATGTGTGGCAGTTTGCCTTTTGTGCTAGTTTTGTTGTTGTAGTACTACTGGTCAGAATAAGGTTTGGAGTATGAGAGGTGTCCCTAGAGGGCTCTGAAAGGGCTAGGGGCATGGAATAGATGAAGAAGCTACATTTCCCAGCAGCGCTTGGGAAATATGTAGTTGGTAGCCGTGCGCACGTATGGCCAGCTGACATTGATTGAGGCCAGCTTATTACGGACCAAAGGTGCGCGGCAGGTGCGGCAGGTGTGGCTTATTTTGTTTCTTTATGGAGCTAACGTCGGAGCAGGAAAGGGAGGTTCGCCCGCGTATGGATTCCAGTGTTTCCTAACGGCACAAACGATTCAGCAGCCTGGGCGAAAAAGACGCTGTTGGCTGCTTTTTGCTGTACAAGACTTCGTCCGGGAAGTCTTGTGTGGCTTCCCGGACATCAGATAAGTGCTAGAAGGGTTTCAAGGGGTGGGACGTGTATGCACTCTGAACTGCAATATAGCTATCACACAAACTTGCATTCATTACATGTGGCATTGTTATCAATGAACCAAAGTGAGATCAGTGCTGCCTATACAAGTGTTCATACTCATCAGGGGAAAGCTCAGCGTGTTTATTTTCCCATTTGAGTATTAGGAGCTCAAGTCTTGGTGTTCAGCAATTCACCACTGACCAGTGCTGCTAACTAGTTAGGGTTTCAGGATTTGGTAATTACAAGCTACTGAGAATAGAGTTAGGTAGGTTAGGATTTTTTCCCTGGTACTACCCCTTTCCTATCCAACCTAGGTGTTCCCTTACCCTCTATCTGGTGTTCCTAAAATCACCTACCCTATCCACAACCTCTCCCTAACTCCTCTTCCCCTCACTGGCTGTCACGTGGTGACCTGTTTTCTATCAGGTACCGGTGCCAACCACGGTGCCAACCATGGTGGGAGGGTTGAATTAACTTGGCTTCTGTGGTTTGGGGGAGAGTGTCAAATTCTCTTCCCCATGATTGTGTATCACTGACAACTATTTTGTGGTAGTTCATGGTGGTTTGTCATTATGATTACATGTATGCGGTAGTAGTTGCTTTTGCCAATTATTCATGTTTTTGGATGGTTTTTCATAGTTTGTTGTACCACCTTGTGGGTAGTATTGGGTAGTATGTGGCAGTTTGCGATAAGATCATTTGGGGGTATTTTGTGTTACTTGTTTATTTATTTATTGTTTGCTTGTTAGGCGCTTATACAATAAGAATATTCTGTTTGTTGTAGTTTGTCTTTTCCTTTTTGTCAGTGTGTGGTAGTTTGGTTTTTATGCAGGATTTTGCAGTTGTGCGCGGATGTTTGTGGTTGTATGCATTAGTTTGAAGTTGGCTGTGGCTGTATGTGGGTTTGCAATAGTTTGTAGTATTTTGCAGTTGCGTTTGGCCGTTTGTGGCTGTTTTCGGTAGTTTGTGGTCATTTGCCGTTTTATGCAGCAGTTTGAAGTAGTTTATGGAATAAGACTGACTGGTGATTTGGCGAAAGATGGCAGGTGGCTTTCCGTGGTTGAATTGAAAGAGACATGGGATATCGGGGGCTTTTCAGAGGCTGCCTATGGGCGTTTGAGGAAAACTGTTGGTAGTATTGATTGGTCTAACGCTCTCGACATGAATCTCTTTCTGGCAAAACCAAAACAAGGAGAAGATGGGTTGGCTAGCAAATTGTACAAGTTAATTGTTGGAAACTATGACAGTAATGACAATCTTCGGGAAGACTGGAGTAAGAGGATTGATTTTGATTTAACCCCGGATGTTTGACATACTATGTGCAAGAATGTATTGCTTTGCTCTTTAAATCTTGGTGAGAGATCTAGGCAGATAAACATTCTGCACCAGGTTTATTGGTGCCCAGAGTGGTTAAAAAAGCGAGGTCTCTCAAATACGGATGAGTGTTGGGGCGTGTCCAGCATATTGGTACACTTGAACATATGTTGTGGAGCTGCGTAAGAGTCTGTGGTTTTTTGGATGAGGTGTGCGAGGCGTGTGTAGCTATACTTGGTGAGAGTCTTGACCTTGATTTTAAAACGATGATATTGGGGAATGACGAGGATTAAGTGCCTTGAGTTCCTTTCAGAAAAAGTGGTTGTTTTGGAGTGCTATTGTTGGTAAGAGACTGATTCTTCGTGGGTGGAAGTCCAAGGTTGCTCCGTTACTGGATGAATGGATTGATGACATGCATAAACTCTTCCGTCCAGGTCCAAGCTCCGTGGCCATTCGATACAAGTCAGTGCCATCTCACCCTGCAAATAACCTGTACAGTCAAAATGCTTTGACAACGCCAGCATGTCCCAACCGGTGCTCCGTACGCTATGTCACAACGTATGTGATTTCTAAAGTCAATGTATATTGTTGAGTAGGTTTACTTTATTGACTTGCCACAGGGTGCATGCAGTGAAACTGCCTTTCGCCCAATGATGAAAACAGGGCTCTTTCTCAACCAGATCAAGCACACCTGCTTTAATAATTGCGGCTACAAATGCAGTTGGTGTGTGTGCAATACAAGTGACAACACAATTAGAATTGTGCTTTTATAGCGCTTAATACCAGAGATTGGCTTCTAAGCGCAGGGCCGTGTTGTGCTGCATTGTCACGGTTTGTCCCTGACCTATCCCCCAGCTATCAAGCACAGCACCACACGATGTAAGACTTAACCCAAGAGACGCTAAACACCCAACCTAACAAGACAACAGACTGTCACCTTGTATGCCAAGCCCTCCTTCCTGAAAGCTGTGGGCTTCTGGCACACATCTGCGCTGCTGGCCCTGGTAAGGGGGATCACTTTCTGTTGCTGGTAGAAAGCCCTGGCAAACCGTTCAAGAAGTAATTTGCGAACCTTTGTGAATCTGTGAGCCAGATTCACTTTGGTTCTCGACTCTCTGGCCAGAGCCTGGGATCCGCAGGACAGAGATTGGCAATACACACATATTGGAAATATACCATCAAGGGGAGGCACTGCAGAAAGAAAGAGATGTGTTGGGGAGATGGGGAGGCTGGCGTGGTCCTGCGTTCCGCGTTCATCAATGGGACATAAAGAGTGCTGTCCATCTGTGAATGCTATCAAGGTAATAAGACTGCATAATTAAACCCGCAATAACCTATCTGGACAGGTTAGCGCACCTGCTGCAGAGAATGTCGCCTGCAGGTCCAACATCGGATGGGGCAGCCTTCCATTCACGTCATCAGAGTGTGCAATTGTGTGATGTAATGAAGCCCCTGCCACTCTGTGGTTCTTGGACAGAGTCGATCCCATGTTAGGCATGACTGTCTGCTTTCCCCCCCCTTCAGACGTCAAATGGCCACCATGTAGGTATGCAATGGAACAATATGGCGAGTGTTTCAAAAGTCATTATTCCCCAGAGGTGGGCCCTGCAGAAGCTGGCGTGTGTTTTTCCAATAGCATGCTGGCAGCTTCTCCCTGCCACTATATTTGCTTTCCCTTATAGCCAGGGTTTCTGTGCTCGGCTCGCCAGTCTCTCAGTCGGTTCTCAGGCGGGCAGGATTCTTTTTGCAAACCCCAGTGGGATACCTCAATGGCAGCAGCAGGCACCGTTCCAGGAAAGCTCCAGTACAGCTTGGCAGTGCCATCCCAGCAGCTATCTGCAGAATCCCCAGCAGCATGGCACCAGAGTGCGGGGTAAGTGGCACGGCAGAAAGGCGGAGTTCTCAGGACGCACACAGATAGCACTACACGGGAGTGGGGCTTTAATGGCGCATTAGTGACCCGCAGGTCACATTTGCAACAGGCAGCAGGAAACACGGCGTACTGGAACGCCAGGCAGGGCCTGCCAGGGTGGGTTCCCTGGCATCCCCGGGGCCCGTCTGCTCGATCATAAAACCTTGAAAGCTTCCTTAATTGCTTCATTTCGAAACCGGATCCTTTTATCACAGCGATTCTGATTGCCGCAGCCGCCCCTCCCCCCGCAATCAGACAGGCGAGAAAGGACAATGAGAAGGGGGGGGTCGATATTTCAGCGTACAGAGAAGATAAAGGCGTGTTCGAAAGCACCAAACCCAGCGTTAAATTCATCATAACGTCAGAAACGTGGTTGTGCGGCCTCTCGAGGGCCAGTGAGGCTGGAGGTTTACCCTCAGGGTATCTGACTGCTACCACTTCAGACGTATGGCAGCTCTAAGGCGTCATCTCTAGGGCATTGTGCAGTTCCACTCTCAGCAACTAGGCCCGGGGGAACTTACTTGTCCAAATTCAGAAGCAGTTTTATGACCCTCCCTTAATTTTCAGGAAAGGTCAGGGATCACTGCTTGCTGGACACTGCTCGGGACTGCATCGCCGTCCTCTTTCGAGCACGGCTGCACACTGTACAAGCGCCAATGGGTCAGGAGGGAGCCATAAGACAGCTGTGTGCTACAGTAATGTATTGTGTGTGCACACGCACCTGAGCATGTGCACCAGGTCTGCACAGTGGGACCATTGTGAAGGGGAAGGTATGTGAGATCAGTGACTAGAGGCCATGGTACCAATACCTTCACACTATGCTGCCAGCTCCAATCTAGCCCAACTCAGAACGGACACCCGCTTCTTCTTCTTCTCACCCACCTACCCTCCAATCCTCCGACTGCACCCTTTCTTGATGGTCTTCACTTGCCTATTCCTTCTACCCTTCCTCGAGCATCTTGAGTACACGCTACTTCTACTTCTACTCACTTTTTAACTTGGTGTAACTTCTACATCAGTCTATGACCTCCCCATCTTCCTCCTTCACCCCTCATCCCTCAGGGAAGAGGCTCCTGGGCTCCTAGGATCTCCAACCGCTTCTAGCCCCACCTCTTACCACACGACACGTGCACCCCTCCCCGCCTCCTCTCACTCCTTCACTTGGCCTCTGGAATGCACACTCCCTATGCAACAATTCTTCCTACATCACTGACAGGTTTGACTGATCACCCTCCAACTCTCAGTTCTTGCTATCATAGAAGCCTGGATCGCCCCTCATGACTCTGCATAGTGACTCTCCACACGTTTGCTAACTTCTCCAACCCTCACAACCTATTGGGATGGGTGGCAGTGTGGGGTTCCTTATCAATAAGGACCCCAACACTGCCCCTCTATCCCTGTCTGACATCAATTTGAATATGCCCCTATTCTGCACCTCCGTCCATTGTCTCGCACTGTTCTGGCCCTCTGTCAGCCTCTGGATTCTCTTAACTCCTTCTTCTCTGATCTCAACCTTCTCCTTGAGGCACTTTGTACAGACAGCCCCGTTGTCAGGCTGGGGGAAATGTACCTCCTCAACCCTAAACAAATTCCCTTCATGCTCTAACCTCTGCACTGGACTCTTCCAAATTCTCCGACTTCACAAACCTAATATACCTTCGCAATCAGCCCGCAAACTTTCAACTACCCTCCAATCTTTGCAAAGTAAAATCAAAAACCAAGTTAGCATTTGTTACATTTCAGGCCACACTCAAACATTTACACAACTCTGACACAATGAGAAGTCACTAATATAGGGTGAGAGGGAAGAGCTTGAGATCCGACCACGAAGCACACGCCCCGCTGCTATTTTTCATTGGTAGAGGTGTGCTGCTTGTTTGATGGTGGAAGTTGCTATGCACCCCTTTTCATGTGACATTTTCCTATGTCTGTGCATTGTGTCACAACATATGTTATCTCATAGTATGGTTCCACAGTGGGTCCCTGCCCTTCCAAAGCACATCATTTTGAAGCAGACCGTGAAAGTGCCAGATATGGCTGCAGTTTATTCTTTGTGAATTACAATGAACATATTGTTGTGTCTAGCACCCAGGCTGGGCTGATGGCCTGCAATGGGGCTGAACATTGCACTACCGATAGTGTTATGGCTGCAATGCACTGATGCAATATACTTTCAAATCTGTGACAGAAATGCGAGACTCAATTTCACATATATTGTTGGTGAGGAAACTGTGCATAGCGGAGGCACACAATACAACAATTAGGTTAGAGAGCAAGTTCTGCACTGTTACAAAATGCCCTATGTAGAACTCTGTTCCGAGTGCTAGAGTCATCTGGGATGGTTTTGCACAGCTCAAATTGCATAATTAAGATGAGCAAAGTAGAGTTTCAATGGGTGGCAACTGAGTGTGTCCGTTTGTGTTGCATCAGTACATTTTTGAGATGCTAAGCCTGAGTGAAAAGCGAGCTAATCTTATAGACCAGAGTGACCATTTCTTTCACAGCCTAAGAATTCATGATAAAGCATGCACATATGAGGTGAAATATATACACAAGCCGTGGGACTTTTAATGGATTAATGTAGAAAAGCTGAAATGCAAATGAGGAGACCTTAGTCACTCTGCTTTCCCCTCCTTCACTTTGCTTCACATTTTCTCAGAAACCATTTACCCGGTGCATTTAGCCTGAAACCCTAAAATCATTTGTAGTACCTGGCATTCTGTAGCCATAACCTCAGTGTACAATTCCCAAACCACTTTGCAAGAAGAGAAATACTCACTGGGAACTTTTCAGTGGTAATTACCTTTCCCTGTAAGCTGGCAGAATACAGAAGTATCCACAAATAAGCAAAAGAACATTTGCCAACATCATAACCAAGTAAGCATTGATCGCAAAAGTGCACTAGGTTTTTTTCATGGTACTTGTCATTGGCAAACAGAATGTTGTAGTAGCGAAAGAGAGTCACATGGAAGTTGCTTTTTTCTAAATGTAATTGTGCATTGTGCAAAAGATATTCCCGAATACTTGAATTGCCACAAAAACACATTAATTGTCAACGGTTCTCAAACTGTTGAATACATTGCAGCTACCCCTCGTGTTGCCCAGGCTTTACTAAAGTACCCAGGAGTCTCTTGAGCAACATGGGTTCTCCCACAGATCCCAGTCACCCTTTAATGTGCTTCCGTTCTCCCACATGTTTCAGCCACTTATTACATTTGTTGAGATCTATCACAGGGCAAAGTCACCCACTTAGATGTATGTGTTCTCCCACAGGGCCCAGTCACCCTTTAATGTGCTTCCGTTCTCCCACATGTTTCAGCCACTTATTACATTTGTTGAGATCTATCACAGGGCAAAGTCACCCACTTAGATGTATGGGTTCTCCCAAAGATCCCAGTCACCCTTTGATGTGCTTCCGTTCTCCCACATGTTTCAGCCACTTATTACATTTGTTGAGATCTATCACAGGGCAAAGTCACCCACTTAGATGTATGGGTTCTCCCAAAGATCCCAGTCACCCTTTGATGTGCTTCCGTTCTCCCACATGTTTCAGCCACTTATTACATTTG
This sequence comes from Ambystoma mexicanum, assembly GCF_040938575.1. Lineage (NCBI taxonomy): Eukaryota > Metazoa > Chordata > Amphibia > Caudata > Ambystomatidae > Ambystoma > Ambystoma mexicanum. Next base: position 1,657,786,527 of record NC_090932.1, read on the forward strand.
TTCAGATCTATCACAGGGCAAAGTCACCCACTTAGATGTACGTGTTCTCCCACAGGGCCCAGCAGATAACGAGCATTGGAATGGTCTCAGCAGTGGCATTTCTGAGTATGTAAAAGAGTCCACAAAGAATTTGTTTGTGAGCATTTGCCAAAAAAAACAGGTAGACTATGGGTCTCAGGATTATATTGCAGTGTATATTTAACAGTTTTTGTATTTTACAATAATAGGTGTATGTATAGTATTTATATTTTTTTGTTTACTCCATTTTTCTAAGATGCCTATAACAAAGCAACAACAACGTGCTAGAAGGAAAGATCATTTGCAGGGAAGTACAGTTTCACAATAGAATATCTTAAAAAGCAGTGTTCCCAAATCTGTACATATAAATACTGCAGACAATACAACAATACCTTTTATTGATAATACTTTTGAAAATGTGCAATTTTCAATAGGAGATGTGCCAATCGAACACATTAATGGAACCCAGAATATTTTAAACGAAAGTAATGAAAGAAAAATGTATCAAATCTGTTTGTAGCTAGTAAAAAAACAAAGATTTTTAGAAGTAAAGAAAGCAAATGTGATATCAAATTGAAAAAGCAGAATAACAATACATATAGGAAAATGTTCCACTCTCAAGTTTTTACAAATCTTTGGAGAAGTGTGTGATGCTGGAAATGCATTGGAGGGACAGGGCCTCCATGTCCTTGTCCTGTACTCCTTTTATCATGTGTGCTCTGTGTTATTTTATGCACAGGAGTCCATGTGGGACTCCTGGCAGTACAGCTCTTCCTCTTTTTGGTTGTGGTGAACAGACCCTTGGGATACCCTTATGGTACCCATGGGTGGGGGTACAACCCTGTACCCCTAGTGTATGATTTTGGACATCTCTGTGTGGCCCACAGAACAGGGTATGGACTGGTGGCAGCTCCATGCTGAATTTGACAGGTGCTCTCAGTATCCTCCATTTTGGAATACCCAGGCCCTGCCATTGGAATCAGTTGATTCCTGATAGGAGACAAGATGGTCCCTGTGGCCTCTTTATTTTTTTTATTGTCTGTTACCTTCTTTTCCCAAAGTCCTGGGAAACCCTGACTCTGTCCCTTCCCCCGACTGGCTGTTGGGTGGAAGTTCCATATATGGTATTGTGGGGAAGTACAGGCCAGTCTGGCTGGAGCCTTCCCAGTGACTGTACGCTGTGGATACGCCCTTGGGGTGGGACCTGGGTGAATGGAGTGTGTGATTTTATACATTTCACGTTATGGGTGTCTGGTTTCTGGTGTGTGACACAATGAATCAGACAGCCGTGCTCGAAACTTGTATGAATGCAGTGTGGAGTGCTGAATGGCTGGGTGCTTGTCCCAATCTATATCCTTGGCCTGAATGCACCGTGAGCCTGATTGGATGCCTTTGTGCATGAATGCCCTTCCAAATGAGGGGTTCCTGAGCCTGGCTCAGCAGTGTGAATGAGAGACAGAACAATATATCTGGGGACCTCTCGCTTACTGGAATTGTTCAGAAGCTGAAGTCGAAACTTGATGCTTAACTTGAAGCCCATCTGGAAGAAGAAGGCTTTGCTGCTGCTTTCCTTCGATGCACTCCGAAAGCTGTCATGTCTCCATGAACTGATCCAAGAGAGGACCTGGCTAGGAGACCTCTGCCAGAGCTACGAAGGAACATCGTGCAAAAGCTAACCTTCACCAAGGCTCCCTGGAAGTCGTTCATCAAAAGGCAGTCGACCGGAGACGGGGACCACCAAGGAATCTGAAGTGAAGCACCAGGACGTCGGGGCCATCGACGTCCATCACCGTTGACCGAGATTCGGAGGACCGCTGTAACCTTGTTAACCATAGCCGCAGCGCTCCATTGCCTAAGACACTTTGAAATCAAGGACACCCTTGCTCATCACCGTTGACCGCTTTGACCTGCCAGAGAAAGTCAAGGTTGCTGACAAACCGAGGAGAATCCGCTGGTGGGTTTCCCACCACCCGAAGTCCTCACAGATGCAGACAAGGATCCAAAAGCCAGCCGTGGTCGAGTCCTGATTGCCAACGCCAACCGCCGATGACCCGACGCCCTTGCTGGGCCTACATTCTTTATTGACTCTTTGCCGCAGCAAACTATCATCGTCGAGGTGCACCGCACGCCTCATCTTCGCAGTACGTCCACGACCGATCATCGACAAGCACCGCAAGGACCAAAGCTGCCACCTCGACAACATCGTTCACCTTCTTCAAGGGATTTCTATGATCCATGGCTCCTTCCGTAAAAAGGGAGTTCACTCAAGAACGATACCTCGACGACCCATCAGCGAACTCTGCTAAACCAGGTACATTGGGGTAGTAGAACAATTATACAAGAAAATAAGACTCTGCTAAACAATATATAGACTGCGCTTGTCAATATGCTTTATTTATAGGTTGCCCAGGTGGGGGGTTCTTCACACAGAACTGTGTCTAGGTAACGGAACAAAGTATTCTGCCAATCGTTTAACCAACTTGTTTTCCTCCTATGTCTATTCTTGATACCTTCTGCTATTGATTTTTATGCCATTTGAAACTGTCAGCAGTTGGTGCATTTTCATGGAATCAAGAGTGAATTGTGGTACCACATAGATATTGTACATATTTATTATTTTAGTATTACCTGAGCACAAAGTGTGTTATTGTGTGTGTATTTAATTTGACCTTATTTGTATAAAGAACTGTGTTATCACTAACACAGTGTGTGGACATTCCTTTGTGGGGGCTTAGCAACTACACTGTACTTAAGAACCAGCCTGCATCACCTCCTGAGAAGCTAGGTCTTGATTGCTCGTCCATTGCTACCCTATAGAGAATCTTGGCTGGGGTGCTCTGTGCTTCTATTCTGCCATAATAAGGTCAGGAGTACAGAAAACCGCCCTCCAGTCTTTACAAAGTGTGAAACCAAAACCTTCATATGTTGTAAACGCATTTTTTGCCAAAGAAAAAAGTAGAAGTAATAATTAAAAAAGCTTGCCATATGAAAAGAAAATTGTCTATTTTTGTATTAAATAAACTTAAGACATTACTTAAGTTGACTACACCAGCGCATAGAAATATAGAAACAGTTCATGTACTTACATGTGACAACTTTTGTGATGTGTTTGGCAGAGAGTCGAAACACACTTCTCATACAGAATTCTTTTTAACGAGGAGAGTTACGTTCAAGGAAAGAATGTGCTATTAATGAGAGTGGACATAGCTATGAAGTCCAAAACAGTGTGATTTCTAAAAAAGAAGAAATCCTAAGGTCTGATAATACAGAAATTGAAAGTGTGGGTCAGTCTAGAATAAAACCTAAAAAGCAAAGTGAGGTATGGACATGCAATTTTTGATGCAATATTGATACATTTTCTTGTAAAGTCGTAAAGAGATTTTTGCAAGTTTTGCACAAAAATAATAATGTTCAAAGACAAATCAAGATGCTACAGAGAATAGATGACTGTGAAGTTTGTGAACAAACAGGACCTCTAGGTCACTCTCTAGCTTATCTTAACAAAAGTAGATTCAGTTTCATCATATTCGGATGCTGGCTGTACATTATACTAAAATGAGATGCCTGCTAGTAAAACTATATGAGTGCAAAACACCAGTATGACTCTTAGACTCTTAAATCAAACAATTCTGACTGGAACTGTAGTAAGTTTAGTTTATACACTGCAAATGATAAAGAAAACGATAAAAAGATAAAACAGAGGATGTCTACATAGATGAAACACTTACAGGAAGTGAAAATGATGATCCTATGCTTTCAAGGGATCTGATTTTTCAACAGTATAAAAAAGTATTGCAATGTTTGAGTTGTCTTCTACTGAAAGACCTGACATTGCTTGTTGTTGATGCACTTTTTAAGTGTGAAGTGCACTTGGCACTTGACACGGATAAGTACATTAAACACATTGTAGAAGATGTTTGGAAAGAACTTATCTGTATTTGTTTGTAGAAGATTATTTTGACACAAGTTATGTTTGTAGACACTGTGTTGGGTTTTATAATCAAACAAGTATTCCCCCAAGAATTGTCTTGAACAACATGGAAGTACCTGATATCCCTGTTGTGCTTCAAACATTTAACAGGTTTGAAGGTATTGCATTGCAAACTGTTCGCCCTGTCCAAGTTATTGTTAGATTGCAATCAAAGATGTCAACCATGCCTAAATAATCATTAGTGCAAGGTGTGAGAGGCAAAATTGTGTATTTATCTCTCAATTTGGAAGAAAGTGTCAACACTCTAGGTGTGAAGCGTGGCATTGCAGATTCTTTGTTTTAGTTAATGGCATTGCCACAAACGATCAGAACAATTGGCAACAACTTAGAGATATTGGAAAGGTGAAAAATGCATTGGTGTTTCTATTGGAGCACAATTATGTATACAAAGGCAGTGTGACTGTACCAGACCTGTCTATGCTTTATGTTGAGTCAACAAACAAAAGCAGTGAAGGTCAGTTGCAGTGTGTACCTGTTGCAGAAGGGAATAGTTTATATGAACATTACTCTATTCATCCTCTACACTCAAGTGAAGTCATGGGTGACATTTTAGAATTGCATCAAATGAAAGCAATGAAGGTACACAAATCAGTGTCTGGGAAAAGATGTTAGAGCCTTGTTGTTTCCCTCTGCTTTTTCCTACTGGAACAGAAAGCAGATTAGATGATCAGAAGGGTCCAGTTTCTTCTTCAGAATATCGTCGTACAAGAATGTGTTCTGAAGATTCCCGATTCCGCACAAATGTTTAATATATTTTTCACTTATTACATGAAAGTGAAATTTCAACATTACGTTATGCTGTTGTTTTAACACTTCAGACCAGAACTAGATTTCAAAATCTTTCTGCATGTGAGATGCTACAACAGGTTAAAAAAAATAAGTCATTTTAGAAGATAAATTTACCAATATTCTTGCCACAATGAGAGGAACCAAGGAGCACTGGTATAGAAGACACTCAGTCATTAAATGCATGGTCATAAACGTCAGCCCTCCAACTTTGTTTGTGAATTTCATTTGCACTAAGTATGGTTGGGATGATATTGCAGAGTGGATTCGTGAACCCAATCCACAGAAAGAAGATATAGAATACATGGCAGCAGGAGAATTGTGTTCTGTGGACCCAGTAAGTGTATTGCAGTTCTTTCGTCACAGATGTTTAGCCATGTTACACTTCATAAATATATGAAAGAAAATGGTTTGCTAAGAATTGTGGACCATTTCTTTTGGAGGCGTGAGTACCAGGCAGGTGGGGCTCCACATGTACTTATGCTATTGTGGATTAAAGATGTTCCTCAGTTTAGTAAAGAAAGTGATGGATGTGTGATGAAGTGTATAGAAAAATATGATACTTGTTCCATTCCTGCTCAGCATGTGAATTCTGATCTATGGAACAAGGTGGACACATTTCAAAGGAACTCATGTATTAAGTACTGTCAGCGAAAATACAAAGTAACCACAAGTACTACACTCAGTGCAAATTTGGCTTGCCAAGGCCTGTGACACCTGCTGATTGAGTGAATAGTTTTATGTCATATGTTCAACACCATGTTACTGGTTAAGTCACTGAGAAATACATATCATTTAAAAAGAGATAAGGAATGCCAATCCATTAATGATTACAATCCTGTCATTACTCAGTTTTGGAATGCAAAAACTGATGTACAATATATTGCTGATGATATAACAGCTGTTGCTCATTGTGTTACATCATAAATGGTATCATCTGAAAAGAGCAATGCAGCTGAAGTATGCTGAAGTATGGGCAGACATAGCAGATGAAAGTCTTAGTCAGAAACGTCTGAGCTTTGATCTGAAGATGCTCTCTCATAGAGAGTGTGGTAGCTATGAAGCAGCAGATCGGCTAACTAGCTTGCCTCTGTATGCACATAGCATTACTTTACTTTGGCTAAGTCTTGGCAGAGCTAGTACTAGAAAGTGAGTACTGAGGCTTTTGAGTGTAATTCAGCAGTTAGCTGAAACAGTACCTGACAGTACAGAGATTTTGAAAACCAACTTGATTGATACCTATTATCCAAATCGATCTTTAGAGTTGGAGGATCTTTGTTTATATGAAGTAGCAGAACACTACTCATACAAAAATATTGATGCAAACAGTGACAGAGGATGGTTTAAAGTGCATTGATGTACTGGTTGCACATTGAAACATGAGAAGAACAGCCTCATCAACCACATAAAACTGTCTTGCCAAACTGCAGAGAAAAAGGAATGATTTAATTTTTGTCTTTGCAGTTTTTCTTCCCACGGCATGCAGAGAGTGCCTTGCTTGGAAGTTTGAAACTGTTGATGAATCATTTTGTTTTTGAAAGCCTAATTACCTGTCCAATAGTTGAGCAGTACTTGGAGTTACTGAAGAAAGAACTACATCAAGAAGATCTTTTGGCAGCTGAATTGGCAAAAGAGACTCCTGAGGGCAGTCAAGATTCCGCAGCAGGAAGTCAAAATGTGCTTGGTGAGCCAATTATTCAAACTGATCTTGAGCTTGAAAATGCAATGCAACAAAATGCAATGCAACAAACTAAAGTAAAGTTACAGATGCAAATTATGATTAAATAGTTAGTAAAAATAATATTTAACAAAAGTAAGTTCATTATAAATTCAAAGATATGTTTTTACATGGTTTACTGCATGACATGCATGAATGTTCTTGTGTCCAATACAAACCTCTATTGATGTATGTTAGTGGAGAAGCAGGAACGGTTACATCTACTTTAATTAATGCAATAAAAGCTATGATCCAAAATATAACTGACTGCTCTTTGTCATATATTGTAACTGCTCCAACCGGGTTAGCAGCATTCAATGCAGGAGGTGTTACTTTACATCAACTGTTGACACTACCAGTGGAGCATGACAACAAAAGAGTATTGAAAGCTTTTATCAAGTGCAGCACAAGAAGAAGGAAAAGCTCTAAGAAAATGAAATACCTTGATTGCAGATGGAAATAAGCATGGTATCTAACTTGATGCTAGCTTTCATTCATTTGCGAATGCAAGAGGTTCTGAAGTTTGACTACGACTGTTTGTTTGGAGGTAAACAAGTACATGTTATGGAGACTTGTTACAATTAACTCCTGTAAAAGTTCAACACATTTTCAAGATGCTGCAGTCTAAGGATTGTCAAAAAACTATAGAGAGTATTGGTCATTTCCACCTTTGGAATTGTTTTGAATTTTAGGAACTTGCCATTACAATGAGACAATCTGCAAACTTAGAGTACACAGAAATGCTTAATAGGATTCGTATATGTGTTCTGGAGGAAAATGTGAAAGCAGTCTTAGAGGGAAGACTGATTTCTAACATGTTTCCTGCAGATTGCACTGCATCTAATGTTATGTTGACTCTTCAGGAAAGACACCTGTTTTGTGTTGCTTTGATGTGTACACTTGCAGAGCGTAACAAGTTCAAATCTACAATGCTGCTGTCAGAGAAGCAAAATATTGTGGAGATAAAATCATGTGATGTTTAAGATGGTTATGTTATGCCATTGGAATTGGATAAAAGAGCAAAAGCTCAATTATTTCAACTAAGAGAACTTAGATCTGCTGAAAACAATAGAGTGTGCCGAAGAAGAACTGATAAATAATCCAACAAGGATACTTAAGAAACTAAAAGAGATGGATTGGATCAACACGCAAAATCTATCGACTGATTATAAACTTGTTTCACATCTTCCCCCTATGGCAACGAAACTGAATGTTCTACAAAATTACATCAAAAAATTTCTGAGCCGACCAGCGCGTAACTTGATAATGCGAGCGAGATTCAACCTGCTTGACTACAATGAAATACGCTACATTAGAGGTCTGTCATTATCTGACAGCTGTAAATTCTGTAACGAAGACAAGGAAACAATTCGCCATTTACTGCTTTCTTGCCCTGCCACAAAGGAGATACGTTTGCCCTATCTGAAATTCCTTCTGCGATATTCACAAACGACTGATGAAGAAACATGGTGGGCACGGATGATCAGTGGACATCGAACATCATGGCAACTGGCTACTTTTAAGATCCTTCAACAGTTAACAGAAAAACTAGAGCTCAAACGGAGTGAATACAACTAAGACCTTGTTTGTATCGGATCAAACAAAAAAAGAAAAAAAAATGTTTTGAAAATAATTTCTCTACGAGACATCCAGAGGACCAAAGAGAAAAGAGAAATGATAGTTGATTATACAAAGAAAAAATGTTGCAGAAAATCAATTATTTGATTAAAAATGTCAACAATAAAAAATAAAAAAATAAAAAATTAGTTCAACTAGAGAAATCAATTTCTAAACTAGACAGTCTTGAAGCAGTTTTAAAACTGTGCATCGATGCACAAGTAATGTTAAAGAGGATCTTGAATGTAGAAATTGGTGTAGTCAATTGAGTGATGGGAAGAGTCGGAAGAGTGATTGCATTTCACACTTTTTCTCACATTACAAATATTGAACATGTTGAAGTAAAGTTTGATTGTGTAGAAGAAACTCATTTGATTTCTCTGACCTTTGCACGCTTCATGCCTATTAGGGATACCTTTCTGAAAAGAGTCCAATTTCCATTGTGCTCTGCCTATGCAATTACTATTCATAAATCACAAGGGTTGACTTAAGAAGCAGCACTTATTGACATTGGTCATAGAATGTTCAAAGAAGCAATGTCCTATGTAGCTCTGTCACGTGGAATAATATTGAAGGTTGATTTTCAATAAGCTTTGATGAAAGAAAAGTGACAGCTGACATTTCTTGCATTGGAGAATATAATAGGTTTTGTGTACTGTATGCTCCTCACCTGAACTGTATGCCTGTACCTTAGCCAGGAAATATAAGGAACCAGTGAAAATACATTCACATATAATCATTCCTCTTGAGACAAAAAAACAAGACAACCTACCGGTGTTGAATAGTCATTTAACTATGACATACACCCATTGTAGATTTAGTAATGAAACAGGAGTTGAATGCTATTCTAATGCAGCTTTTTGTATGTTGTTTCAAACTACACCATTGATGCAAGAAATAGCTTCCACAGCAGAGAAGCAGCTATGTGTGGAACGTTCATTTCTTAAAATATCTGTAGATGACAAACCACACAGTGCACTTTGGCAGTGTCAATCCGAAATGTAGTACGTGTAGCAAGTGGAAATCAACACTTTTTTCAAAATACACAGGAAGTTAGTCCATAATTTGTAATGACTGTCTTCAATTATTACTGCAGGAAACTGTTACTGTAAATACATATGTAGGAATTAGTTGCGAGTGGAATCATATGTGTCCACAATGTAAGAAGAGGACACTACTCATGATATTTCAAAAAAGGTTTTTATATGTTCCTATCCCTGATCAGAAAAGTGTAAATTTTTCTGATCTTCCAACGTAAGCATTCCATGACATGCAATGCAGTGACTGTTGAAATGTACTATCTACACTACGTAAACTATATATTGATTATGTTACAAAGATACAGTTTAGACAGTAGGAAAATTAACACATCAGTAATACATTTTGTAAATAGTCAAGTTTCTATTAGTAAGAAAACATTTAAGATGTGTGCAATTCTTTTTCCTGAGGGGGCATTTAGTCACTGTGGATAACATGGGTGTGTACAGAAGTAGATTGGCTTGTCTGTAATGATTATACTCACACACCAAGCTAGATTTCCAAAGGGATTAAAGAATGCTTATGTTGTTAGAACCAAAGTTTTAAAATATATGTTTTCTATTTTTTGTGAATATAAACATGCAAAATAAACTGGCACACTAGGCTAATAAGTATGTTATGTAAAGTAGAAGAAAGATTGTTATTAGGATGTATTTTAAAATCAGTATGAAATAAATGTAGAGATAACATTTTGAAGATTATATAAATTAGAAGTCAAAATAGCATTCTGCAATCTTCTACTGCTCTTTTATTGTGTTAAACAGTGTACATTTTAATATGTACACATGCTCCTTATAAGTGCTAGGTTTCATAAGTGGTTCCAAGTACATTTATTGGAGTGTTAGGGAGTGTAGAAGGTCATGGCTATTTACATCTGAAACAAGTAAACAGTAGGTTGTAGACACTACAAAAAAGTGCAATGTTTCAAAGGTAAATTGCACCTAACTACCAATAAGAGTTTTAGGGAAGGATTTAGTTATATTGTGTCTGTCTTACCTGTGTGAAGGCATCATGAAGAAAAACACAGACAGCAGACTTATATTTCAAACTAAAATACTTTAATAAATTAAATGTCAGGATGATTGATGGCCTGTCATGCCCTATGCTAAGGTGGGATTTCCCTACCGGAAATAAAACTAATGATAGTTTGAGTCAAATAGTCCCACTTGAAAGTCTGTCTGAGTTCACAATGTATACTTGCCCTCACCATTAAGACTTACAATGTGTAGGAATGTTAATAACCAAAGAAACAATGTCCAACTCAAAGGTCGGTGCTTCTTCTAGCTCTCAGCTCTCCTTCCCCAAGTGTAAGATAGTCCCACAAAAGTCTCAAGATTACTTCTCTAGAGCTCCAAGCAACATAGTTCAAAGTTATCCTCAGGGTTCCCTTCCCCAATTCTCATGCAACACAGTTCAGAACAAAAAGAAGGGGCCTTCAGACCTCATTCTCAAGAGAACATGAACAGGTTTTTCAATCTCAGTGTCCCCTTCCCCAAGACTTTAACTTCATCTTTTGTGCTTTAGTTCGGTTTATCAGTTTGTTTTCCCAATATCATGGGTGTTTAATATTCAAGGTTCACTGATCTAAGTGCAGGTCCACCCATTACAGATTGCACAACCAGGATCGTTGGGCTCTTCAGCCTCACTGGTTGCTTGGCACTTGCTCTGTTGAGCAAAGGTGTTCCTTGGCACTTGCTCCTGTGCACCAATGTGGTCCTTGGCCCTTGGCACTTGCTCCTGTGCGCCAGGCTAGTTCTGTTTAATGACTTTTGATTGGCCTCCTGGCCTTATGTAGAGAGTTGCACTCTGGCCTCTCCTTGTTAGCCTCTTGGGATATACTTTAATATTCTTAGTGTGCTTCAAAAGTAAATTGCTTAATGGTTTTAATATGCTTAGAAATACAAGTTGCTTTGGATTCAATAGTTATTTGTGTTACTTATGGTTTAAGTTGTCATTTAAAAAAAAATATTCTTGTTATTTGAAATGCACTCTTGTAGTTTAAATGTAAGTTTGCTTTCAATCTGGTATAAACAAATGTATGTTTGTTGTTTAATATAAGTTTGCTTTCATGCAGTTTTCAATAGAGATGGACTGGCACTTGCCTGCGGTCTTTTTTAAAGCTCACTGGTGCCTGAGTGCCCTTCTGACACTCACTGATGGTCTGCTCCTTTTCGTGGTGGCTCTTGTTGTTTCCTCTCCACTTCTGGAGCCGGAAAACACCACCGCAGCGAGCCCTGCTTGCTAGCCGGATGCTTCTTTCTTTACTCTGGTTATCTGTCTGCTTTTCAATGGACGCGGGCGGTGTCCTCTTTAATCCTGGTCTGCCGGCATCCTGGTTTTGCTTCGAGTCCAACCACAGCTGCCTTCTCGTAGAGCGAGTACCCTGCTGGCGTCTTCCACTCTGAACTCCCTGCTTCTCACTGAGGTGTTCCCAGTCTCTCATTTTATGTACCTGCAGCTTTCTAACAGGCTGCAGGTGTGGCTGGTCAATTAGATCTGCCTGACCGTAATTAGGAGGCAGCTTCCTCATCCCAGTACTTAAGTGGTAAAAGTTTGTAGTGTCCATTCCTCTTAATCCCCTCTTCCTCGTCACAGTACTGTCATATGTCACATTAGGGAAAATGGGGGGAACAGGTTTATAATAGCCCATATTTGTCAGGCAAGGGAAAATGTGGTTGTTGGTAGGAAAGGGGGGATATCATGTCTCTCCCCAGGGCACCCACTCCCAGTCTCCAAAGAACCTTCACCCAGGTGATCGTCCCTCGCTTGTCCACCCACAGGGTCAGGATCCAAGAGCGATGGCCTCAGTTTCTCACACTTATTATGTGTGTAGTTTGCCAAAATAAGGACGTACACAACGTTTTTGGAAGTTTTCCAGTTCATTAAAAAAATGAAAATAGCCTAGTTTAAGTGTTAGTTTGTTCAATGTTTTAAGATCTTCTATTTGCATTGTTGACGTTTTCAGAAAAGTCTTGCAATGTGTTGTGTTATGTTGTGGTTTAGTAGTTTATACAAAATTGTCATTAGCTACTCAAGTGTGAATGTAGCAAAGAAAAGGACGCACACCAATTTGAAAATAAATATTCTAATGGCATTGTAGAGATAATTATAACATTTTAAAATGAAGTTTGATTTAATAAAAAAACATATTCTACACTGCACAAAACTCTTTGTGCAAATAGAAGTTTTAAATAACAATTCCCATTTAAAAAAAAACATTCAAATATGACGTGTAGATTTTGAAATGTCATTATTAACTTCTTACGTGTGCATGTGGACAAACAAATGACACACACAGATTTCCCAAGAAGTATGGAAACACATTTGGAAGGTTCTTACAATAGCTTGTGGTAAGTGTTAAACCATTTACACACACAAAATATTGGTATGACTAGACATTAAAAAGATTAGCAAGTAATAAAGCTAAATTGGGTAATAACACATCTATCTTGGGTCTGAACAGTAAGTTGACAGGGACCAATAACTGCGTGGCAAATGACGTGACTGCGATAACAAGTCACCCAACCATGAGTGGGAATAATAAAACCTTGACCAACAATAAAGACAGCCAAACATATCAGGCAAACATTCCAGATCTGTGGACTACCACGAATAAATCTCTGGCAGTGAACTTGCTAAACCCCACTAATGATAATGCATGGGTACACCCTGGCAAAACCCTAAAAGTAGTGCAATTCAAAACACTACCGTCTAATGGAGAAGCCCCGCCTAGTAATAGGGCAGATATATTAGGTTTGTTCCATAACATCGTCCCGCTGCATGTAATTGTATCCGATGACATACAGCTTGTTGACCAGGTTGGTCATTGCCTCACCAACATCACCAATGTGTACTTCAAATTGACTGCCTTGCTGGAATATGTAATGACGTAACAAGACATACTATTTAAAATGGGATATATTAGTGCAATCTCACAGATACTAGCAAGCAAGGCTGATCAACCTAGCAAACCGGTTTCATCTAAAACTGGTGCACCTCTGATTCAGCACTTCAAAGGACTCATAACCCCAGGAGCTTAATTACGCTACCGGTATCAAATATACGTAGTACACAACAATGTAACTGTAGGAATAAACTTCAAGAGGTGGGCTACCTGACAGAGAATACTCCCAAAGATGAGAGGCCAATTAATAACTTGCAGTGTACTGATGCCACGCCAACATCCAACACAGCACAGGTAAACAATAATGAGTCTGAGTGTGGATACTAGCAATGGCTGCCAACGGTCTTTAAAACACACTTCGCACAAATGTCTCAATGACATTGATATAATCATGTCCTGGAAAAACAGGATTTTCTCATATTTTCAGTGTTGATGGATTCATTTCCCACCTGGATAATTATTCCATAATTGCACTACAAGAGACTTGGCTATGTGAACATATCGACCTTGACGTTTGGGTAACCATTGCCAAATTAGCTACGAAAGGGCTTAAAGGGAGACCAAAGGGTGGGTTGCTGATCTCTGCTGCAGCCCCATGGAAAATTGAAGGAATTAAGTGTTTAGAGCAGACAGTTTTAGCAGCAGAGCTGTCGCATGGGGCTATTAGCTTGATAGTTATAAATGCATGTGATCTACCAAATAATGTTGCTACAGTTGCAAATATTTGTTCAGTGAGAGAGATCCTTAGGAGTATGAATCGAGCTGTTCCGGTAATAGTAGTGGTGATTTCAATGCATTTATTGAGCTAGAGACACTTAAGCATGAGGCTAAATGATCGGCCCCTATGATCACTCGAAATAACCCCAAGAACAGAGGGACAACATGGAAATCCTAAATGGAGGAATATACCATGATTAGATTGAATGGTCATTATCCAGGGGACATTGCCATGGCATACACGCGAGTAAGTGGCAGATCGGCACAACATAGACGTCATCTTTGTTAATAGACTGGGATTGCAGCTAATTCTGATATGGCTATATTACAACGCAGCGAAAGCGATCATCTGCCATTATGCCTCATATTAACCTCACTAAGAAAAGGGAACAAGCAAGTTATCAGAGCTACGAATTGGGGATATTGCGCTAAACTGTCAGAGAAATAGAATAAGATGGAACGGTTAAAAATTGACAAAGCATCCATCTTATCAGAGACCTTATTAACAATATTCAATACAACCTACAACGGAAAGGATGCAGGGAATGCTAAGGAAAACATAGTACAGGACTACACCGATATGATGGCTGTCATAAAAGAAGCCTCCATGAAGAAGCGAAACTATAAAAACCATACTGAAAGAAGTAATAAGTTACAACAAAGATGGGTAATAACTGATTCTGCAATTGCTACGGCAAAGCATAATCTTAGGAAGGAAATCAGAAAGGTAGTAGCTATCCAGCAACGTCGTTGTCTAGCAAGTGAAATTGCATCTGGAGTCTGAGTACTCAAAAAGACCTATCACACCTGACTGACCCACCACAAAACAACACAGAATAGGAACTTGTGGAAAGAAATTGCCCAATCTGCGTTGGAAAAGACACTAATCGTTTTTGGAAAATAATGCGAGGCACGAAATCAGGTGTCTTTCTGGTTATTGGTGTTACTGAACCCGGTTGGGAAATATATATATCCAACACCAGAGGTGGGTGAGATCGTGACTAGTCTGATGGTAACTGATGTCTCGACATGCAAGTCGACACCATACGATATAGCGAACATTATTAGTCACCTAAACAAATCTAGAGCAACAGGCCCTGGCGGCATTTGCAATGCTGTCATCAAAAGGAAACCCGTAGGATGGGCTTGTGGGTTGTACTTACTATTGAATCACATTGGTACCTTTGGTGCCATCCCAGCAACATGGCGAGAAAGCCAAATCTTGCCAGTGCACAAAAAAGGGCCAATGAACTTGCCTGGAAACTATCACATGCTGCAGATGATCGATGTCCCCTCTAAAATACTGGCGAGGGTCCTACTATTAGAACTAAATAACTGGATTGAAACAAATAAGATACTCCCCATAAATCAAATGGGATTTATAAAACATTCCAATACGGCATAGAGCTTATTAATATTGGCATCCTCAATTGATTACACTTGGCAACAAAGAAAATCTAAGGTCTACAGAGCATTCATTGATTTCTCGGCCGCGTTTGACACTGTACTGAGGGGGCAGCTGTGGAAAATACGTAAAGATTGGAACATACCAAGTGGCTTATTGAAGATGCTAATATTGCTTTACACTGACAAATCAAGGAGAATCAGGCTAGATGGGGAAGGAAGATTATCAGCCCCATTTATTACTAAAAGGGGAGTAAAGCAAGACTGTCGTAGCAGCTACTCTTTTCAACCTCTACCTGTCTGACATTGGGTTGGAATTTATATCAACAGTGTTATGCCCTGTGGAAGTTGGTAGCTATTTGTTAAGTTGGTTGGCTTATGCCGACAATTTGGTCTTAATTGACCACACTCCCCAAGGCTTTCAGTAATTGGTGGAACTTCTTGGATTGTACGCTAGAAAGAACGGCATAGCAATACATCCAGCAAAATAGCAAGGTGATGTTATTCTCTAAAGGTCCACGCAGAGCACAAATGTATCCATATTCCCTAAATGGGGAGACACTAGAAAATGTAGATACCTATATGTATTTAGGTCTGCATCTACAGAGTAATTTAAAATGGGACAGGCATTGGTATGAAAGAAAGAAAAAATGTAACCAAGCACTGAACAAAATCATTTGTTTTGTACATAGACAGCAAGGAATGTCATTTGATATGCCCTCTTACTCTTCCTGTCTAAAGTAAAAGCAATTTTATTTTACAGAGTTGAAATATGGGGTGTCAACTACCTAAACATCCTGCAGAGATATGAAGCAAAGGCACTACGTAAATTGTTTGCTCTTCCACCGACCTTACCAGTTGAGTTAATATAGTCGGAGTTAGAAATGGTCGACATAACATATGATGTAATTAAGAAAATCATGTGCCTCTGCGATAAGATGCTGAAGATTCAAAATGACACCATGATTGGGGCATTCATAGATGCTTTTCTCAGACTTGGTAACCATCTAAAACTGGGCACCCTTGGTCGACTCCTCTGCAAAGGCATGAAATGGGAAGAAGGATGCTGTGGTTTAAGGCAAGATGGAGTAATCTACATGATTAAAACTCGTATTAAGAAAAAGCTATTGGAGCTTAGCAAAGAAAAATACTTAACTAATTTATTGCACTGAAAAATTATGTTAAGTATTGTGAATACATAATAAGCAAAGAAATAAAGCCCAGATACCTGAAAACGTACCCCAATAGCGCAATAGCAAAACAATACCTTAGACTTACATTTAATGTGTCTATAGCCCTACAAACAATGGATCACCGGTTGGGGATATCACGTGGGAATCGTTATTGCAGGCTATGTGGAGTTGACACACTTGAAACCATTGAAGATTTTTACTCGAATGGGAAAGTTTTGATGGACTGTGTTGGCAATATTTAAAAGAATGTGATAACAAATGTAAAAGAGCTGACCATCCTACTATATGGTTTGCCTTTTTAAAGGGATTCGATTTAAATATGATTTATTAGATCATAAAATGTTATTGGAAATGCAAGGAAATAATTTAAATATTGACTTGCACTGTTTTTAACTCAGCTCTCTTATCATGATTTTACAGCTTTTAACAATGGTTAATTTGTATATGATGGTTGATGCAGTATTATACAAGTACTTGTTTTTGTCTGTTGTATACACAAAGCATGTTGCTAAATGTGTAAATAAACACATAAATGAATAAACCATTTACACACTCAAAATATTGGTATGACTAGACTTTAAAACGATTAATACGCAAAATAATGTTGCAATCTTGGCATGTCTACATACATTTACTTGTAAAACTGAAGACATGCTTAGGTTACATGTCCTGGTGTCCTGGTTAAGGTTGCATACATTAATCTGCATGTGTCATCATTTAATATTAAATAATGTTTATGCAGAATTGAGACAAAGCTTCATTGTAGTGAAATTACTTTATAGATGCACACACTATTGACATTTTGGGCAATTCTATTTAGAGTTTGCTGATGCAAAACCAAGATTGTAGTTACCTAAATGGGTAGTCATCATACAGCATGTATTTTATCTATAGTACACTCTGGATACCCTTTATCTTTTAAACTGTTATTCTTTAAAGCTTTTTTTCAAAAGAATGTTAATTTATAGAATTACTAACACTTTTATTAAACCTGTCATATAGAGAAACTTGTAGAAAGTGAGACAGTATATGCTTTTTCATGCCTTTCTGTGAACTTCATACTTAACTCTGCCATTACATAGTGCACAGTACCAGTCTTCAGTGTCTCCTCCAGGGACCCAAACCTCTTAGTTTTTTATTTTTTTATTTTTTATTTTTATTATTGTTTTTAGTTAAATTATTCAACTTTTACAATATTATTTTTAACATAAAAAACAAATGAATCACAAAATTCATTTTTTTTCCCATTACATATTAAAACACTAGCAAGATTGAATGCAAGGTTGACTTTGTTTTCATTTCCTATACATTTGATTGACACATGTTTACATTTGTTCACATAGATATCATAATTTCAGAGCCTTCAAAAAATTAACAGTTGTAATTCTGATTCTCACTAGGCGGGCAGAAACAATTAATTTCCATCGTAACTCTTGATTTACCTCTGCGAGAAAACAATACAATTTTGCAAAGTGTGTTTTCCTCAATGAATCCAACTGTGAGCACTCAATAACTAGGTGTTTCATAGATCCTTTCTTGTCATTGAGTTGACAAAATCGACATATGTCATCTGATTCCTTAATCATTTGTCTATCGGCTAAAAGCTCTCTTGTTGGCCATAAATTGAATCTTAGACACACAATTGCTGTTCAGACAGCCAAGGATGGATTTTTCACTAAGTAGGGTGTCATTATTCGATACTTTTTGTCAATCATGCAATTGCCATCAAAGCGTTTGTAAGTCTGGCAAAGCTCTCTTGTCTGAATCCAGTTGGTGGTGAAAATGTGTAATTTAGCTTTCACCGGATTTCTCACAAGAAGGTCTATTGTCACATTTGCAGTTGCTAGTGTGTGATAAATACTTTGCAACCATCTTTTAGCAAATACATGATTGGACGAAAACAAATAAGATGACAATGTCTTCAGAAGGGTTGTGGTATCATTACACATAAGACACTTCCTAAATAAAACGCATAAGCGCCAATGATATTGAGCAGCCAATGAAATCAGACCCAATTCATAACGGATCCACACTACAGGAACCCATTGAGGTAAATGTAAAATTTGTCTCCAGAATAAGGCTTCTAGTTTATCAAAAATATGATCTTCAATCAGTTCTAATGCTTCCATACCATGTAACAACACAGGAGTGCATGTTTAGATGTAGTAGGTCCAAGCTGGCATTATTGAGAATTTGACGTACTGTCTCATTAAGATTTTAGTTTGAGATATTGATATCTGGATTTTTTGTTGCAATCTTTGTAGATGGCTTTGATTGTGTTGGCTCATGTCAATAAGCATGCCCAGTAAACATATTGACTTACAACATATATTTTGATATGTTTTATAACCCAATTCATTGTATTACGAGTTGTCTTTTTCGGTACATACATAACGATTTTGGTTTTCCCCAAATGTATACTTAGGTGATTAGTTTGTATGTACTGTGCCAATAGAATCAGTAGAATTTGTAAGCATACCAGGCTTTTGAAGCAGAGCACTAGATCGTCTGAATACAACAATGCTGCTATGGACCTACCATCTAATTTCGGTGCATCTGTTAGTTGGTTCTTAAATGCCTCTTTGATGTCATGAATAAAGAAGCTGAACAATGCAGACGCTATTATGCACCCTTGTTTCAGGCCCCTAGCAGTCTTATTTGCTGGGGAGAGTAGCCTTTCTGCGTTGGCCATTAATAATGAACGTGAAACTGAATCAAAGGCGGCATTAAAGTCAACAAATGCCAAATAAATTGGCTGTGTGTTGGCTCGTGCTTGGCTCTTGATTGCACTTATACATGTCAGATTGATGGTAATGCCCATGCCCGGTACAAACCCAGTTTGATTAGGGTCACGTTTTTTGACAAGATTTGGTCCAAGAATTACATTCTTGCAACCCTATTCTTGCAAAGATCTTGCCCGGTGCATCTAACATTGCGATAGATCTGTAATTACAGGGCTTAGATCTATCATTCTTTTTAAAAATGGGTACCGCTATCGAGGTTCGCCAGGAATTAGGTATGCTTCTGTTGTTTACAATGGCTCTAAAGATTTTATCAAGAATGATTGCCCAAATGGTCGGATTTGCTTCAAACATAAAATTGCTTAGACCATCCGGTCCTGCCGCTCTAGACCTACTTGTGCGTTTTATCAAATCTTCTATGACTGTTGGCGAGAACTCCAAATCCCATGTTTTCTCCCTGGGGAAGTCATAATTCGAATCCGTAATACTTGTGTCACTATAAAGTTCAGAGAAATGATATATCCATTGCCATTGCATGACACCATTAATCTGGCTATAATTTTGTTTGTCATATTGGGCATTATTTAATAACGACCATATTTCTGCAGTACTTTTATTTTCCATGGTGTGTAACATGTGTTCACTATCTGCTTGGAACATTAGAGCAGCTCTTCCTCGGGTCCAATTTCTAAATTTAGTTTTGGCTCTTCTAGTAGCTTGAGCTTGGTATTCAAGTGGGAGTAATCGAATTGCCCTTTTTTCTCTTCTCAATTCAGCTTTGCGATCTTTCACTTCTTGGTCAAATTGATGTTTATGGGAAAATGCATACTGATCATTTTTACTGAACACCGTTCTGTGTTTATTCATGAATCCCGCATAAGAGATTTCACTGTTTTCTTGCATGCCCAGATCATTGCCCAACATGTATAGGTTCTTATTGGACCGCCTAAATTGTGTCTTTGCATTGTTAACCGTTACACTTTGCATCATTTTACTGGTGAAGGTGGAAGATTGCTTTAAAGTCCATGGCCATGTCAAGGAGAGCAAATGATGGTCACTGTTTGTTTGCTCCACAATCCTGAACTGAGTTACTAGATTGAACAATTTTCCGTCTACATAGATGTAATCAATGATGTTTCCCACAGTTCTGCAATGCCAAGTATTCCGCGGAGGCACATCTCCTGGGATAGAACCATTAGCCAATCTGAAGTTCCTGTTTGCCATGAGCAAGATCCACCTTTCAACCTGTCTGGGTCTGATATATTTTTGGTTGCAAATGCAATTTAGGTTGATGTCCCCTACAAGAATTGTGGACAAAAGATGTCTTTTGAAGCCAATATCAGATCCAGAAGTATTGTTAGGGCACCATAGAATGCATCATCTGTTATTCCCGCTGGATTCCTATATATGTTGATCAATGCAAAGGTTGAGTGTTGTAATTTGATCCTTACCAACAGTAAGAAATCGTTTGGTGCGGCCCACAGCTCATAGTCAAACCACTGCTTTGTTTTACTGCTACTAGTAATCCCGAGGTGGGTCTGCCTTTGGAAGCGTTGGTTGCTGGTAACGATATAACATCATGATTGTTCCAGAGAGGAGTGTTCATCAGCCAGGTTTCCTGTAGGGCTACTATGTCATAACCTTCCAGGCAATTTCCTCTCTCGATCTGTAAGTGGGTGGGTCCACGAGTATTCCCTGAGGCAAAACTGATGTTCTGTGTGCAAGCCGTTGATTGTTATGCTCTGTTGTTCAGCACAGTTTCCTAATCTCCTTATCAGTTATCGTTATCTCCTTATCAGCTTTCTTATCATGATTTTACAGCTTTTAACAATGGTTAATTTTTATATGATGGTTGATGCAGTATTATACAAGTACTTGTTTTTGTCTGTTGCATAAACAAAGCTTGTTGCTAAATGTGTAAATAAACAAGTAAATAAATAAACCATTTACACACACAAAATATTGGTATGACTAGACTTTAAAACGATTAATACTCAAAATAATGTTGCAATCTTGGCATGTCTACATACATTTACTTGTAAAACTGAAGACATGCTTAGGTTACATGTCCTGGTTAAGGTTGCATAAATTAATCTACATGTGTCATCATTTAATATTAAATAATGTTTATGCAAAATTGAGACAAAGCTTCATTGTAGTGAAATTACTTTATAGATGCACACACTATTGACATTGTGGGCAATTCTATTTAGAGTTTGCTGATGCAAAACCAAGATTGTAGTTACCTAAATGGGTAGTCATCATACAGCATGTATTTTATCTATAGTACACTATGGATACCCTTTCTCTTTTAAACTTTTATTCTTTAAAGCTTTTTTTTCAAAAGAATGTTAATTTATAGAATTATAAACACTTTTATTAAACCTGTCATATAGAGATACTTGTAGAAAGTGAGGCAGTATATGCTTTTTCATGCCTTTCTGTGAACTTCATACTTAGCTCGGCCATTACATGGTGCACAGTACCAGTCTTCAGTGTCTTCTCCAGGGACCCAAACCTCTTAGCTTACCTTCTCTATACCAGCAAGCTTAGGGTTCCCTCACAACTCAGTCTTGAA
Source organism: Ambystoma mexicanum (assembly GCF_040938575.1). NCBI lineage: Eukaryota > Metazoa > Chordata > Amphibia > Caudata > Ambystomatidae > Ambystoma > Ambystoma mexicanum. Next base: position 1,657,808,231 of record NC_090932.1, read on the forward strand.
CCTTTATCCTCGCCCTTTCTATAACTGTTAACCAAAGATTCTTGAAGGTGGTTCAACACGAGCTGAGGATAGCCTCAGCACAAGTGAGGCAGATGCCCTGTAACTGTGTCTTGCAAGAGGGAGTGGTGGGAGCTAGCGCCGGCAGCTTCAGGCCTAAAAACAAAGCAATATTATGTATCACCAACCCCCATGTTTGGGGTGTACAGGGTCGATAACAGCCAACCAGCTTGAGGTACAGGCTTAGGGGCGTAACAGGAGCTGGGCACCCCTGAACGTGCTGCTTATCACTTTTAGACCTCTGGAGGTACCTCTGGAAAGATAATAGTGGTTAAAGTGTTTTTTAGAGGGAAATTAGCTACGTGCATATTGTGCACCCCCTAGTTCCCCTTAAAAAACTACCAGCAAAGATGGACACCATGGAAAATAGTAAAGCGACTTAGCCCCTTTTCTATTGTCATGGTAGCCATTGTGTAGGAGCGTGGACTGGCCTTGCAAGATCAGGTAAGTGGGGCAAAGGAGGCAGATTCAAGGAGCAGAATCTTTGGGGGCATGAGAGGGGGCAGACAGATGAATAAAGGGAGTGGCCAAAGGTGAAGAGTTCTGGGGCGCCAGGGCTGAAAGAAAACAGCAGACACTCTCGGGAGGCAAAAAGGTGGCTGAGATGTTGATGGATTCCGTGAACGCTCCCTACCATCTGATTATCCAGATGCTCTCTGCCATGTGTTATTAAAAAATAATGCTGTCGTCTGTACCTCCCCTGTCACCAATTGTTTTATTAAGCAATGTGACCCGAGCGGCAGGGGCATTACCGACTCAGGTAATGTCCCAGGGCCCATAGTTATAGGCCTGCGCAAAGCCTCTGGGGCATTACCTGAGTGGGTAATGTCCCCACCGCGAGGGTCATATTGCTTTTAGTACCCCAGCCCGCAAGATTTGCGTGACTCGGGGAACTAAAAGCATTTTTTTCTGTCCCGAAACAAGAAAATGGCGGCTACTGGGAGCGGATGCGCTGGAAACAGAAGTGTTTCCAGCGCATCCGCTCCCGGAAAAAAAGGAGAAGAAGGTAAGTGGGGTTGGGGGAGAGGGAGGGGGGAGAAGAAAAAAAAAAAAACGTACCTACGTCGTGGGCATTGAAGCCTCCAGCCATGTGGAGGGGACAAAGGCGGCAGAAGCTAAGTCGGGTGGGGATGGCAGGGACGAGGGAGGAAAGGGAAAACAAAAAATACAAAAAGCCTTACCTGAGCCCCCGGCGGGAGGCCAAGGCAGGCTCTCAGCCATGGGGAGGCTCGGAGCGAGGATGGCCCTGCTTGGAGCCTCCTCATTGGCTGAGGGGCTGCCACTCCCCCCGCTGGTACAATGGCTGTGGTATCACGGCCGAGGGATTCCCGGCCGGGTAATGCCTCGGCGAGAGCCAATTAGCATGGTACTAAATGCCTGTTATATGAACAGTTCTGAATTCCAAGCCAGGCCACATCAATCTGTAGTGACAGATGGAACAATCTTGTAAGCATTTACAGAGACACACGTCACAAAGGTGCATTCCAACTATTGACTTATCCAGCCTTCCCTTCTCAAGCACAAATAGAAATATACAGAAGATTACCAAAACGTTTCCAAATGCATTATGGGGTTAATGTGTTCACTGGAACTCAAACACCTTGGTGCATGTATAAAATACATTTCTGTATGCAGCATGCACGCGGAAAGCAAGCGTCCTAACAACACGATTATCTGCCAACCTTGTCCCATTTGCTACTTTGTTTTTCAAAACAAATCCTCTTGCTATGCTTAATTAGCGTGTTGTCCATTTATCAGTCTTGTTATTGCATTGTACGCAGTATTATACTTGTATTACTATAATGAAAACTAACACAAGTAAATTCCAACAGTGGTAAAACAATAAACCATGTTGAAAGCAGGACAAACCTATGGCAGAACATGTTATGGTAATATGCACTCGTGTCTATTGAGAAAAACGCATCTTGTTGAAACACTCAAGTTCATAGGTAAATGACAGATAATGACAGGATTGGCTTCAATTTAAATATAAACAAAGACGATGCTTCGTTTCATTGTCCTTACTGCTTACTTGCATCCCATCATGATCTGTTAGAATGTGATTGGCTAACAGGGGACCAGGGGTGGGACCTGGCCTTTACAAATAAGCTGTTTTAGCATCTTGCAGAAGTTCCTAAGATTTACCCAGGAACAGAGCATGGAGGGAACTGCTTTCCCCCGAGATGTTGACCTGCTTGGGTAAGAAACGCCAGCAGATTTAAGGAGTAGGCCAAGACTGTAATGATAGACTTTGGTCTTAAAACTGCCACTTTGCCAGTTTTCCCAAATTCTGATTTGTAATGCTTGCTTTAATAGTTTAGAGGCAAGACTAAGTTACAAAGCTGAACTGCCTTGGAGGCAAGCTGCAGGCAGCTTTCAGGTGCCTTCAAAGTGAGCCATCAAAGCACAGAGGAAGGGCGAGAGGAACCCTTTGCTGAAATGTTTTGACATGTTTTACCTGTAAGTATTTGTAATCCCTTTACAAGATAGTGAGAGGATTATTAATGCATTTCTATAAATGTGCAAGTGCGAACCCTGGCGGGTTTAGTGATAAAACCGTATAGGGAAGATATTGATCACATGTCAAGTTTATCAGGCACACATGGTTCATAAGCATTGATACGTCGAGTCACCCCGAAGGTGCTGTTCAATAGTACGCATCTCAGGTCCTCCGGGGTAGTAGTTCCTCTTGTACTTAAGCTCTGAGACCCATCTTTCCCCAGAACCTTGCTTCTGGTGCAACTCTATTACCTGCCGTAAAACCTGCCACAGCCCCGGGAGGGAATTTGGACTGTCCTTGGGGTGAAGGTTAGGCTCTGGCATGCAGGGTAGGATGAAAATCATGACACCCCACCCATCTTTTATAAAGGTCATGCCTCTCATTCCCCCCCCCAAAAAAAATAAATGGGGAGTTCTGTGGCACCATAGCCTCTCATGGGTCCTTTGTGTCTCTCCAAATGTTATCTCCCCCATCGTTACAATTCAAGGGAGTCGCAGAGTTGAGTTCTACATGTTCTGCACGCCCAATAATAATCCTTGAAATCTATATCCAAAGGAGAGACCAGTTTTCATCACTGCATCTCGGTAGTGAAATCGGTGTCCTGGAACCCCCCTTTGTCTTTTAGCATTCTTCCCTTTTGGGGGAAACCCCGGCCCGCTTGCCCTAAAGAAATCCTTTCACCATCTTTGAGGGCGGAGATGGGGCACTTTGTGCCATCTCCACCCGCCAGTTCACCAATAGATCTTCCTATAATAATATAACCTTGCCAGGTTGCTTACCGAAATGAGAGCCGTGCGCGTCCTTATTGATGCAGTCAATACTGGTCCCCGTCCCTGGTGGCTGAGTAGGCACCTGGTACTGGGGGACTAGAATGAATGAGCCTTTATGCCTTCACCCTGTCCCCCTTGCGCTTGTGCCGCTGATCGAGGAAACACTGATCCCTGCATCACCCCCCTCTCTTGAAGTGCAGAAAGAAAGGATGTTGAGAGAGAGAGAGGATACAAAGGAGGTTAAGAAATACATGGAGAGAGGTGGAGAGAGAGAGGGGGAAAGACATTTTAAAGTCTTGAAACGTGCTTGGCCGTCTTTTGAGCTTCTTGGTTCTTCTTACCTGAACAGATTGGCTTTGCTTTGATGTGGTGGAGCCTACCCTGTACAGGAGTCTCTTCTTTACCCTAGCTGCTTGCTTCTGTAGGGGTCTGAAACCTGTGGGTCTCCAGATGTTTTGGACTACGATTACCATGATGCCTCTTGATTGAGTATCCTGGCCAGTACTGGTGCGAGATGTAGTCACCAACAACTGGAGAGTTGAAGGGCACAGACCCGTCGTTATGGAATGCACATGTGTGGCCTGATCATAGTTGCCCTTATTTTCCTTTGTTGGGAGCATACTCTCACTTATTTCATTTTTCATGGGATGTTCTAATTCATCTTATTGCCGGACATAGGGCGTCGCCAGCAGTGTCTTTGGTTGCCTACCAGTCTCTCGTGAGCTAGAACTGGGGCACGTCCTTCACAGAGCTGCACGTTACTCTGTTATCTAGTATTGCTTGGTGCACAGCTGTGGTGCAGTCTAGTCGCCCAATGAGTGCTGCTTCACTCGTTCTTACTCTCAACCTGTTCCTTCATTCCATCTACTCACTTCCATGAGGATGGTTATGCTCCAGACGTATGTTGTGTACTGCCTGCTCCTAAAGGAATCTCTGCAATTCTGCTGACAAGAACTGGACACCGTTGTCCCTCACCATCATGGAGGGGGCCCCCTCCAGACCGAAGACTTCCCGGAAGAATTTAATATCCGTTTTGGTGGTTATGTCTTCTAGGAACCTATCATACACCTAGTCGGAGGTGTAATTGACCAATCGCATTCGGTATCTCTGCGTGTGGGCAATGGACCTGATGAAGTCATCCCCCACCTACCGCCCTGTTTCTGCCTCCAGCATTAGTCCAATTTTGAAGACTCCCAACTGAAAGGATTATGCAGCGATGGAACAGTCCATTATCTTTCGAAGTTCCTGGGACAAAGGTGTCTCTGGAACTTCGAAAGCTAATGCACTGTCCTCTTTCTGAAGAGTATTTTCAGCTAGTCCAATAACAGGAGTGATACGCCTCGTGTTGCATTCTGTACGGAGACACTGAACCTCTCCAAACGGATCACCACTGTGTCCGCCATTGCAAGCGTCCATATTGTGAACGCTGCCTCTTTTGAGGGAGTGATGCATTCGCTTCGTATGCTGGTTGGAGAAGGCTCACTTGGACCTTCACGGGCAGTACTATGCTGTTGGCACACAGGAGAAGGTTCCCATTGGCTCTCATTGGTATGCAGTTCATAGCCAACTATACAATATGGATGTATTCCTGGCAAGAGGTTCCACTCAAACGGCCAAAGGTTTTTCAGCCAGACACTGTCCTGCATCAATGGGTACGCTGATATCATTCTGGTCGGGGATCAAACTATTTGTGTGCTTTTGAATGTCTATGATGTTAGCTGTCTCCCCCTTTAGGCAATGCATGACTGTGGTAATTTTGAAGTGTTAAACATGACTGGGTGAATACAAAACACTGAAACACTTGTGTACGAGCGTGATAGAAAAAATATATCAATGTCAATATCAACCTGGACCGTGAATTAGGGGTGGACTGGCCTATAGGGAACTCTGGAGAATTCCCGATAGGCCTCTGCACCCTGGGCAGGGGTGGACTGGCCTAAAGGGAACTCTGGAGAATTCCCGGTAGGCCTCTGCACCCTGGGCAGGGGTGGACTGGCCTATAGGGAACTCTGGAGAATTCCCGATAGGCCTCTGCACCCTGGGCAGGGGTGGACTGGCCTAAAGGGAACTCTGGAGAATTCCCGGTAGGTCTCTGCACCCTGGGCAGGGGTGGACTGGATTCCCGATAGGCCTCTGCACCCTGGGCAGGGGTGGACTGGCCTAAAGGGAACTCTGGAGAATTCCCGATAGGCCTCTGCACCCTGGGCAGGGGTGGACTGGCCTAAAGGGAACTCTGGAGAATTCCCGGTAGGTCTCTGCACCCTGGGCAGGGGTGGACTGGCCTAAAGGGAACTCTGGAGAATTCCCGGTAGGCCTCTGCAACCTGGGCAGGGGTGGACTGGCCTAAAGGGAACTCTGCAGATTCCCTGGTAAGCCTTTGCAGCCTGGGCCTCCTTTGCTGCTGAACTATTTTATGTCCAAATGTTCTCATAAGAAAAGGCTTGGGCTTGCTGAAGATGTGTAATATGGGGCTACTTATTTCCAGGGCCTCTTTTGATTCCCATTCCACCCCTGCTGTGAATCACCAGTTTGTACCATAGGTGATTGGAGTTAGACCAATCTTTGAAGGGATCCAGGTGGCAGATATGGCTTAATCTTATGACAATTCATGCTGAAGAAATGTTGCTATAAACATTGGGCTAAAGCGGTCAGATCTTTTCCTGCCAGCACTTTGTTCAAAGCAAGTACATTATAAAGGTAATAAAATGAGTCTTTAGTTCAGAGGTTTTCCTGCAAAGAAAGCAAAGTGTCTAAATGTGTAATGTTTTCCTCATGGCTGTTTCTTTAATATAGAAACTAATATTTATTATGTTTGCAGTTGGCAAAAGATTGCAATCTTTCACTTGCCCATGCTTGTGGGAATACACTTCACTTGTGCACATAGACAGAGGACTGCGCCATTGCACTGCTGTGAGCATGTGTACTGGAATTGCGACTAGAAGTGACTCTACAGAGTTGGAAAATATCACCTGGGTTATGGTGTCCAAACCTTGATGAGGCGCAAGACCCATTTCTGAAGGAATGCATGAGCACCCCTTCCATCAATGGCTCCAACCCCCCACCTTATCCCCCCTGGGGAAGAACCATCAATGCCATCATGTACTGGTCGCCCGTGAATCACGGAGTGAAACCCCCTGCCTCAATAAGTCAAACCCCCTGCTGTGGTTAGGAGCCTGCAATCACATCCTGGGACCCCGTGCACCATTGTACCCAACCCCCTGCAGTGAGTAGGAACCCTCACTATCACCATAGAGTGGGACCTCCTGGATCATTGTACCCTACACCCTTCAGTGAGTAGAAACCCTCACTATCACCATAGAGTGGGACCTCCTGGATCATTGTACCCAACCCGCTTCAGTGAGTAGAAACCCTCACTATCACCATAGAGTGGGACCTCCTGGATCATTGCGCCCAACCCCCTGCAGTGAGTAGAAACCCTCACTATCTTCATATAGTAGGACCTCCTGAATCATTGCGCCCAACCCCCTGCAGTGAGTAGAAACCCTCACTATCACCATAGAGTGGGACCTCCTGGATCATTGCGCCCAACCCCGTGCAGTGAGTAGAAACTCTCACTATCTTCATATAGTAGGACCTCCTGAATCATTGCGCCCAACCCCCTGCAGTGAGTAGAAACCCTCACTATCACCATAGAGTGGGACCTCTTGGATCATTGTACCCAACCCCCTGCAGTGAGTAGGAACCCTCACTATCTTCATATAGTAGGACCTCCTGGATCATTATACCCAGCCCCCTGCAGTGAGTAGAAACCCTCACTATCACCATAGAGTAGGACCTCCTGGATCATTGTACCCAAACCCCTGCAGTGGGCAGAAACCTTCACTATCACCATAGAGGGGGACCTCCTGGATCATTGCGCCCAAACCCCTGCAGTGAGTAGAAACCCTCACTATCTTCATATAGTAGGACCTCCTGAAACATTGCGCCCAACCCCCTGCAGTGAGTAGAAACCCTCACTATCACCATAGAGTGGGACCTCCTGGATCATTGTACCCAACCCCCTGCAGTGAGTAGGAACCCTCACTATCTTCGTATAGTAGGACCTCCTGAATCATTGTGCCAAACCCCCTGCAGTGAGTAACAACCCTCACTATCACCATAGAGTGGGACCTCCTGAATCATTGTGCCCAACCCCCTGCTGTGAGTAGAAACCCTCACTATCACCATAGAGTGGGACCTCCTGAATCATTGTGCCCAACCCCCTGCTGTGAGTAGAAACCCTCACTATCACCATAGAGTGGGACCTCCTGAATCATTGTGCCCAACCCCCTGCAGTGAGAAGAAACCCTCACTATCACCATAGAGTGGGACCTCCTGGATGATTGTACCCAACCCCCTGCAGTGAGTAGAAACCCTCACTATCACCATAGAGTGTTACCTCCTGGATCATTCTACCCAACCCCCTGCTGTGAGTAGAAACCCTCACTATCACCATAGAGTAGAACCTCCTGGATCATAGTGTCCAGTCCCCTGCTGTGAGTAGAAACCCTCACTATCACCATAGAGTGGGACCTCTTGGATCATTGTACCCAACCCCCTGCAGTGAGTAAGAACCCTCACTATCTTCATATAGTAGGACCTCCTGAATCATTGCGCCCAACCCCCTGCAGTGAGTAGAAACTCTCACTATCACCATAGAGTGGGACCTCCGGGATCATTGTACCCAACCCCCTGCAGTGAATAGAAACCCTCACTATCATCATAGAGTGTTACCTCCTGGATCATTCTACCCAACCCCCTGCTGTGAGTAGAAACCCTCACTATCACCATAGAGTAGAACCTCCTGGATCATAGTGTCCAGCCCCCTGCTGTGAGTAGAAACCCTCACTAGCTTCACATAGAAGGACCTCCTTAATCATTGTGTCCTATCCCCTGCAGTGATTGGGGACCCTCGTTATCTTCAGATAGTAGGAGCTCCTGAATCATTGTGTCCACTGGGAGGAATTCACTGGTTCCCCACAACCTAGCCTTTCCTCACATAATGCAGATACAGTAGAGTCTCCCATGGTAGTGCTCCTAGTCACCTTTTCTTGGGGAAGTACACAGGTCATCAATGTCCCTGCCTTGATAGATACTGGAGCCGCAGGCAATTTTATAGACGATCGATGGGCTCTCAGTAACAGCATTACCCGCTCGTCCAAGACCATCTCTATCCCACTGATTCCAATATTAATTCCCTAGTGCCCTGGTTGTCACGAGTGGAGGTACTGAGTGAAGGTGTACAGTGTACTAAAGTGCTGCACGTGCACCGCACTATCAGGTTTTGGGAATACTGTTGCTGGTGACATCAGAATTTTCAGACCATGTGAAGCACAAGGATAAAAATGGAGGATGACATATGATCTCTGATTGAACTAAGTCAATGGTGCCTATTGTTGCTTGAGCGCTGCACTGTTGCATGGACATCGGCCCCTGCGGCGGTTCATCCCTAATGGGTGATGGGGTGCTGACCTGCCAGTACCCTCACCCATTAAATAAGTGCAGAGCCAGCCAGGATTAAAGACTGAGCGCTCCCTCAGCATTATGGAAGTGCAGAGCCAGCCATGTTGAAACACTGAGCGCTCCCTCGGCATTATGGAAGTGCAGAGCCAGCCAGGTTGAAACACTGAGCGCTCCCTCAGCATTATGGAAGTGCAGAGCCAGCCAGGTTGAAACACTGAGCGCTCCCTCGGCATTATGGAAGTGCAGAGCCAGCCAGGTTTAAAGAATGAGCGCTCCCTCGGCATTATGGAAGTGCATAGCCAGCCAGGTTTAAAGACTGACCACTCCTTCGGCATTATGGAAGTGCAGAGCCAGCCAGGTTTAAAGACTGAGCACTCCCTCGGCATTATTGAAGCGCATTGCCAGCCAGGTTTAAACACTGAGCACTCCTTCAGCATTATGGCAGTGCAGAGCCAGCCAGGTTTAAAGACTGAGCGCTCCCTCAGCATTATGGATGTGCAGAGCTGCCAGGTTGAAACACTGAGCGCTCCCTCTGCATTATGGAAGTGCAGAGCCAGCCGGGTTTAAAGACTGATTGCTCCCTCAGCATTATGGAAGTGCAGAGCCAGCCGGGTTTAAAAACTTAGCGCTCCCTCAGCATTATGGAAGTGCACAACCAGCCAGGTTTAAAGACTGAGCGCTCCCTCAGCATTATAGAAGTGCACAGCCAGCCAGGTTTAAAGACTGAGCACTCCCTCCGCATTATGGAAGTGCAGAGCCAGCCAGCTTTAAATACTGAGCACTCCCTCTGCATTATGGAAGTGCAGAGCCAGCCAGCTTGAAACACTGAGCACTCCTTTGGCATTATGGAAGTACAGAGCCAGCCAGGTTTAAAGACTGAGCGCTCCCTCAGCATTATAGAAGTGCACAGCCAGCCAGGTTGAAACACTGAGCACTCCCTCGGCATTATGGAAGTGCAGAGCCAGCCAGGTTGAAACACTGAGCGCTCCCTCGGCATTATGGAAGTGCAGAGCCAGCCAGGTTTAAAGACTGAGCGCTCCCTCAGCATTATGGAAATGCAGAGCCAGCCAGGTTGAAACACTGAGCCCTCCCTCGGCATTATGGAAGTGCAGAGCCAGCCAGGTTGAAACACTGAGTGTTCCGTCTGCATTATGGAAGTGCCGAGCCAGCCAGGTTGAAACACTGAGCGCTCCCTTGGCATTATGGAAGTGCAGAGCCAGCCAGGTTGAAACACTGAGTGCTCCCTCAGCATTATGGAAGTGCAGAGCCAGCCAGGTTTAAAGACTGAGTGCTCCCTCTGCATTATGGAAGTGCAGAGCCAGCCAGGTTGAAAAACTGAGCACTGGCATTATGGAAGTGCAGAGCCAGCCAGGTTTAAAGACTGAGCGCTCCCTCAGCATTATGGAAGTGCAGAGCCAGCCATGTTGAAACACTGAGCGCTCCCTCGGCATTATGGAAGTGCAGAGCCAGCCAGGTTGAAACACTGAGCGCTCCCTCAGCATTATGGAAGTGCAGAGCCAGTCAGGTTGAAACACTGAGCGCTCCCTCGGCATTATGGAAGTGCAGAGCCAGCCAGGTTTAAAGAATGAGCGCTCCCTCGGCATTATGGAAGTGCATAGCCAGCCAGGTTTAAAGACTGACCACTCCTTCGGCATTATGGAAGTGCAGAGCCAGCCAGGTTTAAAGACTGAGCACTCCCTCGGCATTATTGAAGCGCATTGCCAGCCAGGTTTAAACACTGAGCACTCCTTCAGCATTATGGAAGTGCAGAGCCAGCCAGGTTTAAAGACTGAGCGCTCCCTCAGCATTATGGATGTGCAGAGCTAGCCAGGTTGAAACACTGAGCGCTCCCTCTGCATTATGGAAGTGCAGAGCCAGCCAGGTTTAAAGACTGATTGCTCCCTCAGCATTATGGAAGTGCAGAGCCAGCCGGGTTTAAAAACTGAGCGGTCCCTCAGCATTATGGAAGTGCACAGCCAGCCAGGTTTAAAGACTGAGCGCTCCCTCAGCATTATGGAAGTGCAGAGCCAGCCAGGTTTAATGACTGAGCGCTCCCTCAGCATTATAGAAGTGCACAGCCAGCCAGGTTTAAAGATTGAGCACTCCCTCCGCATTATGGAAGTGCAGAGCCAGCCAGCTTTAAATACTGAGCACTCCCTCTGCATTATGGAAGTGCAGAGCCAGCCAGCTTGAAACACTGAGCGCTCCCTCGGCATTATGGAAGTGCAGAGCCAGCCAGGTTTAAAGACTGAGCGCTCCCTCAGCATTATGGAAGTGCAGAGCCAGCCAGGTTGAAACACTGAGCCCTCCCTCGGCATTATGGAAGTGCAGAGCCAGCCAGGTTGAAACACTGAGTGCTCCGTCTGCATTATGGAAGTGCCGAGCCAGCCAGGTTGAAACACTGAGCGCTCCCTTGGCATTATGGAAGTGCAGAGCCAGCCAGGTTGAAACACTGAGTGCTCCCTCTGCATTATGGAAGTGCAGAGCCAGCCAGGTTGAAAAACTGAGCACTGGCATTATGGAAGTGCAGAGCCAGCCAGGTTTAAAGACTGAGCGCTCCCTCAGCATTATGGAAGTGCAGAGCCAGCCAGGTTGAAACACTAAGCCCTCCCTCGGCATTATGGAAGTGCAGAGCCAGCCAGGTTGAAACACTGAGCGCTCCATCTGGATTATGGAAGTGTAGAGCCAACCAGGTTGAAACACTGAGCGCTCCCTTGGCATTATGGAAGTGCAGAGCCAGCCAGGTTGAAACACTGAGTGCTCCCTCAGCATTATGGAAGTGCAGAGCCAGCCAGGTTTAAAGACTGAGCGCTCCTTCAGCATTATGGAAGTGCAGAGCCAGCCAGGTTGAAACACTGAGTGCTCCCTCGGCGTTATGGAAGTGCAGAGCCAGACAGGTTTAAAGACTGAGCGCTCCCTCAGCATTATGGAAGTGCAGAGCCAGCCAGGTTGAAACACTGAGCGCTCCCTTTGCATTATGGAAGTGCAGAGCCAGCCAGGTTTAAAAACTGAGTGCTCCCTTAGCATTATGGAAGTGCAGAGCCAGCCAGGTTTAAAGACTGAGCGCTCCCTCAGCATTATGGAAGTGCAGAGCCAGACAGGTTTAAAGAATGAGTGCTCCCTTGGCATTATGGAAGTGCAGAGCCAGCCAGGTTTAAAGACTGAGCGCTCCCTCAGCATTATGGAAGTGCAGAGTCAGCCAGGTTGAAACACTGAGCGCTCCCTCGGCTGCTTTATGTCTTTATGGGATGTGCAAGCAGGCAACATAGCCCTCTCTAGCACCTGTCTCAGTGGATAGCTTCCTCCTACCCCTTTTAGCTGGATGAACTGGCCAGCTTCAGGGCAATTCACTAGCTAGACACCCTCACCCTATCACTGCAAATTAATTTCTCCATTGTTCAACTAAAGGACAGGATATGTCCACTTGAAAAGAAAAGCGTGGCCACTACTGCTGGGATGGAGGCACATGTGTTACATTTGGTGGTGTGGTGGCACTTGGGCTTTCTCCCTCGACTAAACACACAGGGACTGGCATTCTCGCCCTGGCAGCCTCGGGAAACCCCTCCAAGAATAAAGGAATGTGAAAATCTATGCATCAGATACATTCAATGCACTTCCCCACACTGCTTGAAGAATGACTATCCTGGCTGCTGGTGTTGGGGAAAATAAATATGGCCTTCCACAGGTTGCAACGTAAACCTGTCTGAGTTTTGAAATGGTTTGTGAAGGATTTACCAGCCTGGGTGCTGCCCTTAAATCCATTTGCACTACTGCTGGCGAATTGCCCACGACTGGGAGTCTGCTTTGTGGGAAATTCATTTGTGTTTTGACAGGCTTTAAGGCATTCCTGCCGGTTTGCAGTCATGCATTTGAAAATAAAAGAGAGAATCTTATGTTTTTTAGCCCTATTACTGAAGGCCATTTTTCGCTTTTACGGGAGATTCTCTCATTCTACGTTTTTATCTGTGTATATATTTTCCTACCCTGTTCTCGCCCTCGCGACATAACAACGGGTGACGGATATGTGCCATGTTGCGCTGTCAGCCCATATTATCTCATGTTTTGTGTTTTTCCGTCTTTTCAATATCATGTCACTTTGTACAAGGCCGACAAGGGCTGTGAAGCAGCGGGAAGATGACATATAGAATCCCACAGCCCCCTATATATAACTTAAATAAGGAAGCCATACACATTAGCAGTGCTCAGACCAGGAAAAGTGCTGCATCGCCCATTTTAAACTTGCAAAAGCAGATTTTCACAACCCTGCTTCCTCCTAAAATTCCTCTTCTGTGCTCTGTTAATGAAATGATATGATTGGTTATTTATAACGTGCTTAATATCCAGAGGTTTCTAAGCACGGACACGGGGATCGAACCTGTGTTGCTCTGTGTAGTCTTGCTTTCAAGGCAAGCACGTTGCCCTTGAGCTATCCTGCCGAGACAGGATGATTGGACAAGGCTGGAAAATGTAGATTAACTCCCAGAAGATCTCAGCCTCAGGCCAAGAGGAGTAGAGCCCGTCACAGAATCATGCCCGCCCACCAACATCAAGCTCCTAGCAGCCCTGAAGAACGTCCACACACTGCGGCATAGGGTCTTCCTCTTGGAGGAGTCCCATAAGGGTGCCCATAGTTTCTCTCAGCTCTGCTGTGTATAGAATCTGGCTGTGTGGGGCTTAGCGGGTCAGTGGAAGTGTGTGGGTGCTCAGACCCCTTTGAGTAGCTCCAGAATATACCTAGGCAGTGCAGGAAGGCCTCTGAGCAGGGGAATGCCCAGTGCTATCAACTTTAACCTGGCTACCCTGCCCTGTGTTATTTCACAAGCTAACCTCTGATTAATTTCTCTCACATGGCATTCCAGTGGCCTCTCTAGTAATTCATCACATACTGGGGCGCTGCCCAATCTCTTTTCTCACCCCCTCAGACCAATCTGGTATAGCTCAGGGCGAGGGAGGTCTTCTGTCAAACACTGCTTTTGTGCCCCCAACCCCCGTTCTGCAAATAGCTCAATTCTGGCTCTGACACCTCTGTCAGTGGGCTCGGGTTCACCGGAACCCCTTATGCCTGTCTGCAGGATAGAGTACAATATGATTACCTGGTTAGTAGCCCCACAGAGAACTCTTGAGCACATCTCAAGGCCAACCTCCATCCTCTACAGAACCTGCGTTAATACCCTCCATGAAAGTTCTGCTAGCCATTAAGAGAAGCTCTTTTCCCTTCTTTTAATTACATTTGCTTCTGCTCAAAACTCTGAATACTATACATTAATCTGAATAATGAATAAACTTAGCCCATTTGTACAACTTTCACGGCGAGTGCTAGTTTAGTTCCTTCAGCGAGTGGTACATTGAAGCGTCACTTTTATTGCTTTGAAGCCAGAAAGCCCCCGGTTTGTACCACCACACTACACCCCTTTTGCGGTAGGACCAAGGCTGATTTGCATATCTTTGTCTCAGGAGGATAGCTCAGCAGCAACGTGCGCCCCTTGGAAGCAAGACGATACAGTGCAACATAGGTTTGATCCCCGGGTCCGCGCTTAGAAGCCTTTGGGTATTAAGAGCATTATAAATAACCAATTATCATATGGCTTTTCCCCCTTCTGTTATGGCTTGGCATGCTGAAAAACGATGGTCTGGAGGGATGCCCGGAGCTGTGCCTGTGGTTATGATTAATTCAAAACCTTCCAGCCATCACCTTTTTGTTTTTTGAAAGCCACCCCACTAACATATGGTTTTATTGCATTGCTTTGCATATAGCAAACTGTATGCCCATATGGCTAACACCAATTGTCTGGCCTTTGAATATCACATAAGTCTAGTAATTTTCAAATACGCCTTGACATGCATATCTGAAAAATGTGGATGCCGCTTGCATGCAGTTCCATGTTGTACATTGTGCATGGGTTTTGCGTGTAAAGCTGCAATCTTTCTAAAAGCAAACATCTACATGAGCCCCGCTTCTTAATCATGGTTCTTAAACCCAGGTGAACAAGATCTCGCCTCGAAAGGCTGCACCAGAGTGAGGGGGGCTGCATGCTCATCACATCGGTCCAACCAGGTGCCTTGATCCAACGTCAAAAAGCAGCATTAGTTTGGGATGGAGAGTGGACTTGCTAGAGCAGTTATTGACACTGGACTCTGGACACCATGCAGTGAAGGTACTGGCTGCACGTGCGCATGAGAGACCCCAAGAAAGAACCACTCCCTACAATACCCCACTCTAGTCATTACCCTAGGGGCATGAACCCCATCTGCAGACGGGGGAGCGCTATCAAATAACTCTCAACCCCGGGAAGCCTTAGTGCGCCCGGTCCTCGGTGGGTGGGGATCCCATAGAAGATACCCAGGTAGGCAACCAAACCCCCAACCTTAGCCATCTCCAGCCCGGGGGTGGAAGGAGGCCCTCACAACCTCATGCCCACAAACCACTAGAGAATTACAGAGGCAAGCCGCCACCATGCGCAGTACCTGCCGAAAGAACCACTACAAAACACCCAGCACACAACACGGACAGAGGCGATGGGCACAGAAGTCTGAAGCAACAAGGTTAAAAAAACACCAACCCAGCCCTAAAACTTCAAGTTCTGCATACACTTCTCAAACGCAAAACATACACAATCACCTCTCTGCTCAGAAATCCGCACGCACTTCACCACACTGCAACGACAAACAAACCACACAGAGCACTGCACAATAGCACATGGGAAACTGCAGAGTTGTAAATCGTACCCAAGCTCAGCAAACGGTGCAAGCCAAACTGAAGTCAACTCACAACTCTCACTCTACCATTTCCAGCTATAATAATAATTTAGCATTTATATAGCGCTACGAACCCTCAGGCATCTGAGCGCTGCTTGGTGTGTGGTGCTCATTTATCGACCTCAGTAGGATAAAAGGCTGAGTTTGGCCCTGCCGGGATTCGAACCTGCGTCAGCAGGCTCTGCATAGATGTCAAAGGTAGTGCACTACTAGCTGTGCTATCGGACCAGTACATATCCTGCTAACTATAACCTACTGTACTGGCTATACCCTACTAAGCCCTCACCCCAACACTCTTACCTTTCAGATCCGCCAGAGCGCCAGGGAACCAATCTGGTGGTGGCAGTACGCGGTATAAAAGATCTTTAACATTAACCTTCAAGCATAGCAGAGCCCCCAACTGTAGACAGTTGCCTTTAGGGTTGATAGAATGATTTATGATAGCCCAATTTCCACTTGCAAGGCTGTTCCCTTATAGAATCTGAGTCCAGGAAACAATGTCATCTAGCTGTCACATAGGCATTGACATAGCAGCCCATGCCGCTCTTGAGCTTCCTCCATATTACAGCTGCCATGACGCCACTTGTATGGATGTTGTGCTATGACCCCAGTAGGCCTCCTGTCTCCCACATGGTGAAGAGAAACTGCATAAACCATCGCCTTAACTCGCCATCGAGTGAAAGGCAAATATATCGCTGCTTCATGGCACAGCATGCATCTAATATCTTCTGGCAATACAGCTCCCCGTCATATGCTCATAGGCTTCAGGTTGTTATACCAGTACCATGTTTTCGCGTTCCTTTTTTTAGTTATTTATTTTGGCATTTGTAAGGCACGCCTAACCCTGGGACATCTGGGCGCTTTTGAGTCCTCACCCAATTAACCTTTTTTAAGTATTGAACTAATACAATAACAAACAGATACTGAAACAGACCAAATACTGTTTTAGTTACCAACCATATTTTAGCTAGGTATGTATCATGGTGGCAGTACTGTTATGGCAGGGGCATACCCAGCAGAAACAGTACAGGCCAGGGGCACTCCCTTCCTATGGCAGTACAGCAGAATAGGGCTCGTCAATGCCAGTTCTAGCTTCACACACCTGGAACTTCCAGCGTGTGCTAAAAAAAATCTCACATGGCAAGGTGCTGCCAAATCATTCCAAGTATTGCCTCCTATACGTAATTGTATGCCAGTTTTAGCACCTCACATGCTTGGTATTGTCAACGTATTTAAGGTACAAATTCACCAGTCCTTTCACAGGCATCATGTGCTGCCAGCAGAAGCCACGTGCAGCAACAAATGCCCCCGTAATGCCATCTTATGCCAGGTAATGCCTGGTTCATCTGATACAGCCGACTTAAGTAAGAAGCAGCCTTGCATTTTCAGATGCTGAGTGTATAGGTCACCTGCAGCCTCAAATGCCCACATAATGCCATCTTATGTTAATTAACTCCTGGTTCATCTGATACAGCCAACATTACTAAACAGCAGCCTTGCATTTCCAGGAGCTGCAAGTAGAGGTCACCTGCATCCTCATGTGCCCCCGTAATGCCATCTCATGCCAATTAACACCTGGTTCATCTGATACAGCCAACATTTGTAAGGTGCAGCCTTGCATTTCGAGGAGCTGCATGTACAGGTCACCTGCTGTCTCAAATGCCCCCGTAATGCCATCTCATGCCAATTAATGCCTGGTTCATCTGATACAGCAAACCTAAGTAAGGTGCTGCCTTGCCTTTCCAGGTGCTGAGTGTATAGGTCACCTGTAGCCTCAAATGCTAAAGTAGTGCCTTTTATGGCGATTATTGTCTTAATGCCTGGTAGCGTCACCATACGTAAAGGACAGCCTCAGCAGGCAAACTGAGGCAGCTACGGAGATGAGCAAAGGACCAGGGGTTGGAACTGCAGGAAGTATTTGCATTATGTTCCAGCACTGGCCCAGGGACCAATAACCTTGGGGTTGTAAATGAAGCGTCAGGGGTAGGAAGGGAATTTTCAGGGTATTAAGTAGTAAACCCTGTGGCCGTCAATAGGTTGTGGACAATACCTGCATCCAATTGACTTTATCCCACGGGATCAGTGTTAAAGGTATTTTGAATATGGCCCAGAGAGGTTTCAGACCCGACCCCTCAATAGTGGATCAGACCTTCCTTATGATGCATCTGGCCCTCAAGTATGACTGCGCCGAAAATCTGTCTCTATATGTGGTCTTTTTAGACCTCTTATTTGCATTCAACCTCGAAGCGAGAGACGGGCGCTGGGCAAATTAAAGAAAATGGGCATTGAAAAGAACTTGTTAAACATCATCGAGGGACTCTAATCGAAAAACCACCACACAGGCTTGCTTTGCTTATAATTATTCTTTTATAAAACGCTTAATACCGGAGACCAGTTCATATTGTCTTGCTTCCAAGACAAGTGGGAGACCGGGGTTCGAACCTGTGTTGCTATGCGTTGTCATGCTTCCAAGACAAGCACGTAGCCCCTGAGGTGTCCTTGCGGCTTCAACGTCACCATTTCAAGGAGTAAAACAGGGATGTTTACTCGCTCAAGTTTCATTTTGTCTAACATAAACGACATGATCCTGACGCTTTAGCGACATTGTGCGATGTGTCGCAATTGGCCGGCAAACCCATCACCATGTTACTGTATGCCGACGATTCGGCTCTCACTGCCAGGACTCCTAAAACCTTAAAAGCTCTGCTGAATGCATTTTTCAATTACTACAAATTGAATACATTAGTCCTTAACAAGGCTAAGTCGAGAATCATGGTGTTTATTTATTTATTTTACTTTTTATAACACGCCACATTCCCATAGGCCTCAGAGCGCACCTGCCTCTGTGTTAAACAGAGGAGAGCAGTTAGAAACAACCTTTATGTTGGCTGGTGACCCAATTGAGCTGGTAGACTTCAGCAAACTATTCCTAGAACCCCCATTTCCCCTCTGTGCTGAAAAAGGCTTTGGCGGCAGTTAGAGCCCTAACCAAGTTTGTTAGGAAGCATAACATCTATTTAGCGCTGGAGGCTGCCACTATGTTTTGAGCAAAATACAGAAGTACTGTTGCCTATGGAGCTGGAATATGGGGGCGGGACAGACACATCACCAGACTCTGTCTGAGCGAGTGGAACATCTGGAAGCAGTTCCTGTATCTGCCACAGGATGTCCCGCCCTTGGCCGACACAGGAAGTGCTTCCAGTTCCACGCAAGTAGATGTAGGATAGTTCTCCCAAGAAAAGAGGGTGGGAGATTCCCCAGCCAGATATGGAGTCAAAAGACTAATATTGACTCCAACAAATCTGCTCTACATGGCGTGGTAGGTGCGCTTCTCCCAACGCACGTATCCAAATACAAGAAAGAACCGATGGAGGAATTGACCATGCTAGACCTGGAAGTGTTTCTGGAACAACATTCTGAAAGTTTACTAGCTCGCAGTGTATGGCTTAGGCAACTGAGAACGAAGCCATGTATGTATCATGGGACTGAGGGCAGGGTTGTTCACACAAAGCCCAGGGGAAAATAGTGCACAACAGACAAGAGTGTAAGGAGTATTGCAGACAAAAAAGGATAGACAATAACTACAGATGGGCAACAGAGGCAGTAAACAGAAAGGAGCATTATTATTATATTAATATGTTATTTATTGAGCGCAGATCTAGTTTCAAGAAGCAATGGAGTGCTTTTCAGAGGTAACACTAGAACAGCGGGGGTAGGATACTTAAGGGCGCAGGAGAGGGGTACAGCTGTACAGGGTGGCGGATAGGCGAGCGGCGGGCGGCGTCTAGCGAGTAAGGTGGCACGTGGGGGGACGAGATGGCCTAGGTGTTGAGGAGGAGAGATTCCTTGAAGAGGTGGGTCTGGAGTTCTTTTCTGAATTGTAGGAGAGTAGGGACGAGTCTGATGCTGATGGGGAGGAGGTTCCATAGTCTTGGGGAGCAGGCAGAGAAGGCTTGTTTTCGGGTCCTTTCCTTTTTGGACCATGTCAGCACGTATCCTGGCTTCTGGTGGTGCGCTGTCCGTCGGTGATACTGAGTTTCTCCGCGAGGTAGCTCGGTGACTTAAAGGCAACTGTTTATGGATGATGCAGCAAGACTTGAAAGTGATTTGTGCATGCAGTCGGAAACCAGTGAAGGTCAATCGGGGGCCGGGGTGATGTGGTCATATCTGCATAGACCCTTGAAGAGGTTTGGGGCCACGTGGAATGCAAACAATCCAAACATGTGAGGATCCCACTTGGGTTGTATGCAGAATAGGGAAAGAGTTTCCCGCACAGTCAGGGGAAACTCCAGCGTTGAGAGCTGATTACTATTACAGAACCCCACTCTGCATGCTCATAGAAATCAGCAGTAGAAGCACTGGCGTAACGGGAGCCCCTGCAGCCCCACAGTGCAGCGGGCTCCATGCTGCTCATTCCTAGCAGGGGGGCAGTGGCAGTGGAGGGCCCCCACAGCAGGTCTTGCAGGGGGTATCCCACATTGTGTGTTATGCCACTGAGTACAAGTGGGCATCTGTGTCTGGACCCTAAGGCACGAACAATGAAACAATACTCACAAGACGGAAGACTGTATAGGTCCAGCATGAACAGAACAGCAGCTGTCCCATGAAACCGGAACCAGCACACTGTTCACACGTATGACACAATGGACAAGACTGAGACGTGGCAAAGGAAAGAGACAGAGAATGTCTCCCGGGAAACCCAACAGACAAACTCTAAACAAAGGAATTACACAAGCACAAGTGAGGACAAGAACACTAACAGAAACAATCAGGGAAAGAACTGGAAGTCAAAGTGAGCAAGGTTCACGACAAAGGACAGGAAGAAAGAGGAAAAACAAGAAGACAAGAATCTAAGCACAAGGGTACAGGAGACTGGAATGCAGACTGGAAACTAAGTACTGGAATCCATGAACAGCGGATTGAACTATAGACCAGAAGCAAGAAATCTCAGCACTATAGTGGTCGAAGTGTATGAAAAGAAGTAGTGGAACTATGTTCCCTACCGGCCTGCCCCACTTCCCACAAACCTCATCACCACTCCCCCTATCATGCACAATAGAAACCCCAAAACACATGTGCATGGTGTTTAAGGGAACGTCCAGTGAAGTGCACTGAAAGTGCAAGTTTCAACTTCTTCCTACACTTTTATTTTAAAGCTAAACCATTCCGGAACAGGTTCTTTTTAAAATAAAAGTATAGGAACGGTAAAACTTAATTAAAAGAAGTAGAGGAGCACCGCTCCCGACTGCTCCCGCTCACTTCGACCACTGATATAGCGCTGGACTAGGATAACTAGGAATGAACTGCAATACAAGGAACTGTAACTCGGGACTTGAGTAAGAAGGGACTTCAGAAAGATGAGAAGGAAACTCAGCACTGGAATATAGGAGGATACATCCAGGTAACACATATGATCACAGGGTAATGGCAGGTAGGGAACAAGAGAATTGCCCATATGGAGCAAGGGACTGCAGGAAGGGAACAGGGGTGCAGGGCAGGGAGCAAGGACACTGGAACTGGAGAAGGTTCTGGAAACAGCAGCTACAGGACAGAGACGAAATCCAAGGTCCAAAGCACAATGCTTAAATACTGACCCGCCCTGTGATGAAGCAGGCTAATTAGCAGCACCTGGAGCAGCACACCTGAAGGTAATCTGCCTCCTCCCTCTCTGGATCTGGGAAAGTGAAAGCAGCACTAATCACTATGTCTTCTGGGGATTGCAGTTCTAAGAATGCTGCATAGGCATAGCCAGGTAGTGGGAGCTGCCAAAAGGTGCTCTATGGGATATGTAGTTTGTGAAATGAAATAAGGAATTACCAAAGTCTTACAAATGGAAAGTAAAGACATAAACACAAATAGATATAGTTTGCTAATGAATGTTGAGCAGTGCTTTAAGTGGGGTAAGAAATTGAGGGGGGGGGGCCTCATTTGGGGCATGGCTTTCATTGTCGGCGTGGCCTAAAAGTGCACAAATCATACTAAGGTGCGCAAACAAATATATAAATGTATGTGAGCATTTATATGTTTGTATGCATACTACTATGGTGTGTGCACTTTTCAAGCCACCTTTTATAAACATAGACTTTTGTAACATGTTTCTATGTTTCTAAAAGATGGCTTGACACATAAACAATTCAAGCCATCTTTAATAAAGCTTTGAGGACGGACAAAACCCAAGGTGGCTTTGCCCGTTGACAAAGCTTTATAAAAGATGCCTTGAATTGTGTACGTTTCACGTCGTCTTTTATAAACATAGAAATATTTCTACGTTTATAAAAGACGGTTGAAACGTACACAGTTCAAGGCATCTTGTATAAAGCTTTGCTAGCGGAGATAGATGCCTCAGGCTCTGTGATCTCTGCTCTCAGCAGAGATCACTGAGCCCGAGGTGCCTTTCACCCTCTGGGAACCTGCGGCCTATGTGATCCAATCTGCATATTAGATCATGGAGCCCGCAGGTTCACTGCGGGTCAGGGACCTGGAGAGGGCAAACAAAGGGACAATACTGACAGAAGTGCCGCCAGCCTCAGCAGCGCTGTGGCTGGCTGGCACTTCTGTCAGCTTGCCCGACATGATGGCGGGCGCATCTCCTGTCGCGGCAGCGGCAGGATAATGCGTCCTGCCAATGTTGTGTGGATCCGGGGGCCCTGGCTCAGCCCCACTTGGCCTTGGCAGGCCCCGGCCCACTTAAAGCACTGATGTTGAGTCTCAAATAGTCCCCAATGGGTGTTCCAGTAGCACAGTTGGGACAGTGCGTAGAACAACTACCTAATGGTCAGAGATGCAGCGCAACCTAATACTCTGGCCTGGGATGATGTTTATGGGGCAAATTATTGCTACCAATCGTATCTGAGAAGTTTATCAAAACCAAATGAAGGACACCTTTTTGCTTCATCTAGAGACGCAAATCTAGCCTCCGGCAAGCATTTGAGGAGCTGGAACCACTCAGCCCACCCAAACTGCCAGGTATCTGTCGGGAGGAGGCTGGAATGTCCAGGTCACAGCTCTTTACGATCCCGAAAACCATCCCTATTTTCGGAGGGAAGGCCTGCTGGAGGACACAAAGCAGCACTGATGGGCACCTTGCGGGACTGCGACCGGGGCGTTATCAAGATGGCGGCTAGGGGAAAGAGGGGGCATGGTTGGTTGTGCGACCGCCTCTCCTCTGATGCGGGACTTTCAGCGGGCGGATGGATGAGGTTATGAACGCAGGAAACGAGTAACCTCTTGTTGGACTCTCACTATGTACCTGCCCGCCTTACAAGGGACCTCTGGGTCTTCTAAGGGCTACTTGATGCCTATGGTCGCAACTAGCGCCTAAATGCCCAAAGGCTTTGTGCGCTGTTACAAATGTAAAAATACAATAAATAAACTAATAAAATAAATAAATAAACACGTTTACTTTACATTGGGCTCTTGGCTGTGTTATTATGGAGGGGTTGCCTGGCGCAATGTACATCGCACCAAGCATGTCTTACAGTGTCATGGATTTGGTATTTTACAGTCTTTCGCACTAAATAAATGACAATCGAAGCCATCCCGCGTGCAGATCCAGACTGGCCTATAAGTAAATTGAAAGATGTACCAATAGGAGGACTGTGTCACTGAAAGGCCAGCAGGCTGGGGCAGAGTCAGGCATATGCCGGATGCCTGACATCTAACTGATCCCCCCCAGTGCAATAAGACTGTGGGAAATCAGCAGATCGCGGCTCAGGCCAGTCCGTCCCGGTACAGCCAATTCAGCAGACCGGGGCACAGGCCAGTCTGCACCTGTACAGCCAATTCAGCAGACCCCGGCACAGGCCAGTCCATCCCTGTAAAGCCAATTCAGCAGATCCCGGCACAGGCCAGTCTGCCCCTGTACAGCCAATTCAGCAGATCCTGGCACAGGCCAGTCCGTCCCTGTCTAGCCAATTCAGTAGACCTCAGCACAGGCCAGTCTGCGCCTGTACAGCCAATTCAGCAGACCCCGGCACAGGCCAGTCCGTCCCTGTACAGCCAATTCAGCAGATCCCGGCACAGGCCAGTCCGCCCCTGTATGGCCAATTCAGCCGATCCCGGTACAGGCCAGTCACCCCTGTCCAGTCAATTCAGCAGATCCTGGCACAGGCCAGTCCGCCCCTGTACAGCCAGTTTAGCAGATCCCGGCACAGGCCAGTCCGTCCCTGTCCAGCCAATTCAGAAGATCCCGGCACAGGCCAGTCCGTCCCTGTCCAGCCAATTTAGCAGATCCCGGCACAGTCCAGTCCGTCCCTGTGCAGCCATTTCAGAAGATCCCGGTACAGCCCAGTCCGTCCCCGTCCAGCCAATCCTTTCACTTAACATTCAGAGGGCTGCCTTTCGGCAACACTTAATTGGGCCAGTGCTCTGCTCTCTCCCTGGGGTTAACCAGCCTGTAAAAGTTTAATACATTTCTTGTTTCCAATCTCTGTGTAAATTTGAAGTACAGCAATCCCAGAGTTCGTCCTCAGCGGCAAAGTGCTGATTAATTGGTCCTCTCGTACCCTGCAGATTTCACTTAAATGTCAGAAGGACAATTTGCCGCTTGTCGTGCAACGCGCCGCTTCACTAATGGCGCAAGGGGTAGTGTTCTTCCAGAGTCCATCTTCTAGCAAAAAAAGAGAGAGAGAGAGAGAGAGAGAGAGAGAGAGAGAGAGAGAGAGAGAGAGAGAGAAAATAGCTAAAGGGCCTTATCAGGAACCAACCCCAAAGGGACGGAGAGCAAATAGCTAAAGGCTCTTATCAGGGACTAACCCCAAAGAGACGGAGAGCAAATAGCTAGAGGCTCTTATCAGGGACCAACCTCAAAGGGACAGAGAGCAAACAGCTAAAGGGCCTTATCAGGAACCAACCCCAAAGGGACAGAGAGCAAACAGCTAAAGGGCCTTATCAGGAGCCAACCCCAAAGGGACGGAGAGCAAATAGCTAAAGGCTCTTATCAGGGACCAACCCCAAAGGGACGGAGAGCAAATAGCTAAAGGCTCTTATCAGGGCCAACCCCAAAGAGACGGAAAGCAAAAAGCTAAAGGCTCTTTTCAGGGACCAACCCCAAAGGGACGGAGAGCAAACAGCTAAAGGGCCTTATCAGGAACCAACCCCAAAGGGACGGAGAGCAAACAGCTAAAGGCTCTTATCAGGGACCAACCCCAAAGGGACGGAGAGCAAATAGCTAAAGGCTCTTATCAGGGACCAACCCCAAAGGGACGGAGAGCAAACAGCTAAAGGGCCTTATCAGGAACCAACCCCAAAGGGACGGAGAGCAAACAGCTAAAGGGCCTTATCAGGAACCAACCCCAAAGGGACGGAGAGCAAACAGCTAAAGGCTCTTATCGGGGACCAACCCCAAAGGGACGGAGAGCAAATAGCTAAAGGCTCTTATCGGGGACCAACCCCAAAGAGACGCAGAGCAAATAGCTAAAGGGCCTTATCGGGAACCAACCCCAAAGGGACGGAGAGCAAATAGCTAAAGGGCCTTGTCAGGAACCAACCCCAAAGGGACGGAGAGCAAATAGCTAAAGGGCCTTATCAGGAACCAACTCCAAAGGTACAGAGAGCAAATAGCTAAAGGGCCTTATCAGGAACCAACTCCAAAGGGGCGGAGAGCAAACAGCTAAAGGGCCTTATCAGGAACCAACCCCAAAGGGACGGAGAGCAAACAGCTAAAGGGCCTTATCAGGAACCAACCCCAAAGGGACGGAGAGCAAATAGCTAAAGGCTCTTATCAGGGACCAACCCCAAAGGGACGGAGAGCAAATAGCTAAAGGCTCTTATCAGGGACCATCCCCAAAGGGACGAGAGCAAACAACTAAAGGACCTTATCAGGAACCAACCCCAAAGGGATGGAAGCAAATAGCTAAAGGCTCTAATCAGGGACTAACCCCAAAGAGACGGAGAGCAAATAGCTAGAGGCTCTTATCAGGGACCAACCTCAAAGGGACAGAGAGCAAACAGCTAAAGGGCCTTATCAGGAACCAACCCCAAAGGGACAGAGAGCAAACAGCTAAAGGGCCTTATCAGGAACCAACCCCAAAGGGATGGAGAGCAAATAGCTAAAGGCTCTTATCAGGGACCAACCCCAAAGGGACGGAGAGCAAATAGCTAAAGGCTCTTATCAGGGACCAACCCCAAAGGGACGGAGAGCAAATAGCTAAAGGCTCTTGTCAGGCCCAACCCCAAAGGGACGGAGAGCAAACAGCTAAAGGCTCTTTTCAGGGACCAACCCCAAAGGGACGGAGAGCAAACAGCTAAAGGGCCTTATCAGGAACCAACCCCAAAGGGACGGAGAGCAAATAGGTAAAGGCTCTTATCAGGGACCAACCCCAAAGGGACAGAGAGCAAACAGCTAAAGGGCCTTATCAGGAACCAACCCCAAAGGGACGGAGAGCAAACAGCTAAAGGGCCTTATCAGGAACCAACCCCAAAGGGACGGAGAGCAAATAGCTAAAGGCTCTTATCATGGACCAACCCCAAAGGGACGGAGAGAAAACAGCTAAAGGCTCTCATCAGGGACCAAACCCAAAGGGAGGGAGAGCAAATAGCTAAAGGCTCTTATCAGGGACCAACCCCAAAGGGACGGAGAGCAAATAGCTAAAGGCTCTTATCGGGGACCAACCCCAAAGAGACGCAGAGCAAATAGCTAAAGGGCCTTATCGGGAACCAACCCCAAAGGGACGGAGAGCAAATAGCTAAAGGCTATTATCAGGGACCAACCCCAAAGGGATGGATAGCAAATAGCAAAAGGTTCTCAACAGGGTCAAACCCCAAAGGGACGGAGAGCAAACAGCTAAAGGGTCTTAACACGGACCAACCCCAAAGGGACGGAGAACAAATAGCTAAAGGCTCTTATCAGGGACCAACCCCAAAGGGACACAGAGCAAATAGCTAAAGGGCCTTATCAGGAACCAACCCCAAAGGGATAGAGAGCAAATAGCTAAAGGCTCTTATCAGGGATCAACCCCAAAGGTATGGATAGCAAATAGCAAAAGGTTCTCAACAGGGCCAACCCCAAAGGGACCGAGAACAAACAGCTAAAGGGCCTTATCAGGGATCAACCCCAAAGGGATGGAGAGCAAACAGCTAAAGGCTCTTATCAGGGACCAACCCCAAAGGGACGCAGAGCAAATAGCTAAAGGGCCTTATCAGGAACCAACCCCAAAGGGGTGGATAGCAAATAGCTAAAGGGCCTTATCAGGAACCAACTCCAAAGGGACAGAGAGCAAATAGCAAAAGGTTCTCAACAGGGTCCAACCCCAAAGCGACAGAGAGCAAACAGCTAAAGGGTCTTAACAGGGACCAACCCCAAAGGGATGGAGAGCAAACAGCTAAAGGCTCTTATCAGGGACCAACCCCAAAGGGACGCAGAGCAAATAGCTAAAGGGCCTTATCAGGAACCAACCCCAAAGGGACAGAGAGCAAATAGCTAAAGGGCCTTATCAGGAACCAACCCCAAAGGGACAGAGAGCAAATAGCAAAAGGTTCTCAACAGGGTCCAACCCCAAAGGGACGGAGAGCAAACAGCTAAAGGGTCTTAACAGGGACCAACCCCACACACCCCAATTCGCTCTGGGACACTTGACTCCCTGCTTGCTCTCCCTCTCATCCTGCCAGGTGACTCGCTTGGCTCAGCACCATTTACTGCAGACTCTTTGTCAACCACGGAATTAATCCTAGCTTTCACGTCAATCGGGTCTCACCTGCCCCTTCACGATAGGGCAGCAACTTGCCCTATTTTGTGCAGGAAAAAGGACACAGGCCCTTTAAGTAAAAGGGAGAGGGAAAGAGGGAGGGGGGCGGGGCAGGAGGGAGGGAAAGCGGGAAAGTTGCAGGCGGCAGTTCATGTTAAATAAAGGAGATGTAAAGACGTGCATTCGCCTCTGTGCTTGATTTAAGGGAAAGAGGCCCATAACAACTGGCGACGAAGACAGCTGGACCACGCGCATGAAGAGGTCAGCCGGAGTCGTGGAGGGACCCGGTGCCGACAGCAGCCCACGAGGAGAGAACGCGCTGTGGAAGAGAAGTCAGAGGACACGCGCCGACGCCGGAGCTGAGGAGGAGCCCCAGCGAGACGTGGAGGAGAGGACGCAGGACACGCTCTGATGCCGGAGCTGAGGAGGAGCCCCAGCGAGACGCGGAGGAGAGGACGCAGGACACACACCGACGCTAGAGCCAGGGAGGAGCACCTGCAGCCCGCGGAGGAAAGGAAAGAAGACGTGCACCCACCGAAGGCAAGGAGGAGCCCAGCGGGTCACCGAGCAATGCCCAGGAGATCGAGAGGTGCCAGGTGCACATGCAGGTACCGAACACAACCCATACGCCCCAAGGGAGAGAGTGAAAGGCACAACTGCGTTTAATGAGCCACTTGAAAGCGAGGAACTTTAAGCACATGCTAGTGCTAGCCATAAGCCAGGGAGCCAGAGAAAGGTGTGACAGCGTTTAACAGCCCACTTGAAAGCGAGGAACTTGAAACACACACCAGTGCTAGCCACAAGCCACTTGAAAGCGAGGAGTCAGGGGCACATGCCAGTGCAATCCTCAAGCCACTTGAAAACGAGGAGTCACAGGCACACGCCGGTGCCAGCCATAAGACACTTGAAAGCGAGGAGTAATAGGCACAAACCAGTGCCAGGACAGTTGAAAGCGATGAATCCTACGCGCACACAGGGCCACACACCACACGCAAGCGAAGAATTACAGGAACAACCCACAAGCAACGTGACACCCGATATCAGTGATCATGTCACAATCAGGGAGTGGAGGGAGCGCAGCAGTAGACGCCACGGCACCTGCCACGCCTGGTGTGACTCCCACCAATCCAGTCTCCTTCCTACGCCGCCCAAACCCATTCTCGCTAGAACCACAAGAAAACCAAGGGCAAAGGTGGCAAGAATGGATGGACGAGTTCGAGGAATTTATGAGGGTGGTAGGAAACCAAGACGCCCCGAACAAACTAGATGTTTTCACAAACTTACTGGGAAAAGACATAAAAAGTGTCATCAAGACCATCCCAACAGCAGAAAGGAATACATACCAGAAACTCATTGAAGCCATCAACGGTTGCCTGGTAGTGGTCCCGAACAGAGACTATGGCCCTCATTACGACCCTGGCGGAAAGTGACTGACCGGACCGCCACAGCGTAAATAGCGTTTCCGCCATTGCACGAAGGAGCAAAGTGCGGCCCATTCCGACCCATCGAGCACGAGCACCACGGCATGGCGGAAGTGCAAAGTCCGCGATGGCAGAAATGACCCCAAAACGGCCCACACCGCCGCCGTAAGGCGCCCTAGGTGCAATACCGCCACCCATCTTAGCGGACACCGCAGTGAGCGCCAACCGGAAAGTACGGTGACCGTAAATATACGGAAACGGAAGTAAAAACATGGGCCCGGAACGGGAAACATCCCGCCGTACACCTATAAAACCACAAAATCCACACAACCACTAAAAACACTACCCTGAGACACACCCCAACCCGTCATCCACCCTAGCGAAACCAAGAAAAATGGGAAAAGTAGCGAAGAAAGCGTGCGACCGCAAGCGGCAGGTCCACTTCTCCCGTGAGGAACTCACCGTGCTAACAGAGACCCTCCAGGAGAATGCTGCCGTCGTCTTCTCCACGCAAATGACCAGGACGGCACTTGCGAACAAGAAGGCCATATGGGCCCTGGTGGCACAGCGTGTAAGTGCGGTGGGGACCGCACCCCGCAACCCACAGCAATGCAGAAAGCGATGGGACGACCTGCGGATACGCGTCCGTAGCATACTTTCTGCCAACCGCAACATTGCCACAGCCACCGGGGGAGGTCCTGAATAACCCATCAAGTTGACCCCCTGGGAAGAAATCTGTGCCTCCACCATTGGAATGGAGAGCATATAGGGAGTCGGAGGGATGGAGAAAGGAGTGCAGACATCCGAAGAATCAGGTAGGTGGCCCAAATAAAACAATGCTAAATCCACAATTTCCAATCATGTGAAGTACCATGTGTCCCCATAGTGCAACAGAAACACATGTCCAGGAGAACGTCCACACACATTGGCCTGATAGCGCACTTTAAAACTCACAATAAATACATAAATAATTAAAAACCCCTAAAACACCCACTACACGTGCAGCAGGCACACCCTAACTGCAGGCTGCCAAACAACTGCACCCTCACTCCACACACAAATGAAAGCACCTCCAAGGCCCCGACCCAAATCACCCTCAGGTACCACCCCAATGCATGTGATACAATGCCATTCCAATTCCCACAGACCCATTAATAACCCTCGCCCTCCTTTACTCCACCACAGGGTCCGATCCAAACGACGAGCATCAGGACACCCCTACCAGCACACCAAGACCAACGGCCAAAGACCCTCCACCTCAGCTGCACGGATCAAGACACGGCAGCAGCACAAATCAGGTGGCAGCACAGAGGAGGGAACATCAACAGGCACCCCAGCAGCCAGCATGCCCACAACACCACCACCACAGGTCCCCCCAATGGATGCCACAGAAGGCACTGCCTCTGGTGGCAGCAGCACCATAGGTGACACCCCATTGATGGCAGCATGCTCCGACACAGAAAACGGGGATGTCGAAGTCAGATCCATCCATGACCTGTCCCAATCCCCCTGTCTGTCCCATCCCGTACACCATGAGGATACCACGCAGGGGCACCCACAAGACGACGACTGGCCATCCCCCACAAGCCCTGTGGCAAGGCAACATGAGGTCACCAGCCCCTCTGTGACACCACCGCAAATGGCCATGGCCCAGCAGAGGCAACAGTCCCTCGACCAGTTAATCGTGCAACAGCAGCAACTGGCCACGCTCCTCAAGGACCATGCCGATGAATGTGGGGGCACTAAGGCAGACATAGAAACATCAACTGAGACACTTAGGGCAGAAATGGTGAGAAGTACAGAGACACTAAGGGCACAAATGGAGAGTAGCACCGAGAGCCTGAGAGTACAAATGGAGAGTAGCACCGAGAGCCTGAGAGTCCAAATGGAGAGTAGCACCGAGAGCCTGAGAGTCCAAATGGAGAGAAGCACCGAGAGCCTGAGGGGGGAACTGCATGCGACGTCCAAAGACGTATGTGCCGAACTTGCCGCAGTGCGCCGTGTGCTCACTGAGCTCTCACAAACCCTTAGGGACATGCATGGACGTGAGCAGGCAGAGACATCATCCGTTGCAAGTTCCGTCCAGGGCAGCCCCCAACGTAGATCTGGGAGGAACCTGCGCTCCACAGGCAGGGGTGCCCCTGATACCCGCAGAGGGGGCTTGCAATAGCGACTGCCCACTGACGATGAGCATCTTTGGACACTGGTGTTCGGGGGGGAGGTAGGAGGGTGGAGGGGGTGTTTTGGGCTCACTTGGGTGGCGGGTCGATAGGGTGTTCAACATGATATCACATATGCCATAAACAATGCACGATCAACCAATGAGATGTGTGGACAATGATCTTTGTGTACTAGGCCATCATAGGCGTACAGTCCATATTGTGCATGTACCAGACACACACAGTGCCACGAGTCCCGTGTCCATGTATCAGCCACCAGGCGTGAGTGCTAGAAGCATGCATCTATGAGATACTGACGAATGTCACGGCCCTCCTGTGCCTCGCAGACTCCTTGAGGTGCTGCCACATCCCCACCCTCATCATGACCATCTTCAGGTGCTTGCAGTTCTGCGTCAGGGGGCATGGGCACATTTCTACGTACGCACATGTTGTGGAGCATGACACATGCCATGACCATCTTTGCAACCTTCTCATGGCGGTACAGGAGTGCCCCGCCAGACCTGCTGAGGCAGCGGAAACGAGTCTTCAGTAGGCCGAATGCCTGTTCAATGACTACACGGGTACGTGAGTGGGCATGGTTGTAGTCCTCCTCATGCTGGTCCCGTGGGTTCCGGACTGGTGTGAGGAGCCATCTCTTCAGTGGATATCCAGCATCACCTGTATGTGGACGATAAACGTATGATGTGGAATGCCATTGCTACGTACGCACACCCCCCCCCCTTCCTGCCAGGTCATTGCCGAATCACATACCCCACATCATCATGCATGAAATGAGACTCACCGAGTAGCCAGGATCTGTTCCCTGCGTGTCGCTCCATGTAGCGTGGTATTGTAGAGTTCCTCAAGACCATAGAATCATGGGTTGATCCAGGGAATCGGGCACAACAATGTGTAATGATCCTGTTGGAGTCACACACCATTTGTACATTCAGGGAATGGAATTGTTTTCGGTTGCGGTACTGGGCCTCCATGGCATGTGGGACGACCAATTCCACATGGGTGCAGTCGATGGCACCAATGCAACCCGGTATGCCGGCAAGTGCATGGAATCCCACTTTTGTGTTGGTAATTTCCTGCTCCGAGCGTGGTAGAGAGATGTAGTCGTCTGCGTGCTGCAGGAGGGCATCGAGCACTTGCAATAGTGTCCGTGAGAACAGTGGCTGAGAAATGCCATGCAACTGTCCGACTGTGTGCTGGTAGGTGCCTGTGGCCAGGAAGTGGAGTACAGACACCACCTTCAGTAGGGGTGGGATGGCGGTTGGGCTATCTATCATGCTGACAAGGTCAGCCTGTGTCATGTCCACAATGGCGGCTATGGTGTCCCGGTCCAAACGGTAGAGGGTGCGGATCTGCTCAGCAGTGAGGTTGAACGGATGTGCTCGGAGGCGTGGGATTGCGGGCTGCCTGCGTGGTGGTAGTGGCTGTGCTGGCGGCCCTTGCTGGCCCTGCCTTGCCCTCCTCCTCCTCCTGCGTCTCCTCCGTGCGGCCGGTTGTAGTTGGTGTTCGTCTTCTTCTTGGAGTTGGAGTACTTGCAGTGCTATCAGGTCCCCCAGGGCCAACATCGCGAGTCCTGCCGGTAGCATTTCGGAGTGGGTGTGGTTGTGGGAGGAGACTGGGTGTGCAATTTATGTGTTTTCAGGCTGTATGGCCTCCACCTGTGGTGATTCATTCCACCTGTGCAAGCTGCTCTCCCCTTTGGCCGAGCACGTCCCGCACACAACGCTGCAATTCGAGTAATGGCATCTTGCTATTGCAATCATGTATTTGTACCCGATGGCCGTGTAACATTGGTTGATATGTACATTCGGCTATGGTCCCATTGTTTCACATACAATCTTTGCAGTCGCGAACAGACTTGTGAAGGGTCAGTGGAACGTAGTACTCGAGTAACGGTGGGCCCTCATGCATCACTGTACCGAGTTGCACCGACGGGCGGGGCGTCCCATTTGTGGGTGAAGGCAGTTGCCATTTTCACACACAGCCGCACTAGATGGATTAATTTGTGATTTCAAACGGCCACAGATGTCTTTTCGACGTGATGTTGCAAATGAGGAAATCGAAGGGCGGCGCTTTCGGTTTTCAGCTAGCGGCGAGGAGATGCCCACAGGTCTGACTGCAAATGTAACGTTCTATTGTTCAATGTCCTTGAGACAGGGGCCATGGCGAGGATGCAATGATTGATATGAATAGTTTGGGATGCGCAATAGCGACGTGGGCGATGAGGCCGGACGTTCCCAAATACATGTTACTTCACAACACTGGAATTCCGGGCTGGGGCACTGTGGATTTTGCAGGCTGCATAACGCACAGACTCAATGGATATTTCTAATGTTATGTGAGTAAATATTCAGGCGTTTTTATACCAGGATGAGGGAATGATGAATGGATGCATGGGCAGATGATTTGATACAGAGTTTGCCATGTACAGGGCTTCTTGGAATCTGTCCGCCTCCCCTGCGCTATGTGATGCAGGGCTGCCATAGTGGGACCATCGTCTATCTGGCCTTGTTGAGCCCTCCCTGTCTCGACGCGCCTTCAGACACTTGTGTCCATGCACGTTAACATTCCCATCTGATGGATTCTGTTTTCACAGACGCATGCACAGGTACACTCGTTTGTGATGGTGTTTACACCTCGATATAGATGGTTATGAGTCGCAAGTGGTTTTGGGGTGGTGATGATCCTTTGGAGTGGGCTAGCATGCATATGGCTGTGGATTTAGTGTGATCATTGAAGTGAGTTGTTCGAATGTAGTTCTGATGGCCATTCTGTTCTTTTTCTTTTCTTTTGGTTGACAGGTATCTCCTCCCCTTTTGCCACTGCCATCTGTATGCCACTCCTGCAGATGGCTTTTACTCCCGACACCTGCTGCTTCGTGTTAATCAGTGGAGCAGCATTACGATCTTATGGGACGATCGCCAATGGGCCACATGCCCTTACGCAGTACTAGTGGCTCGGAGCAACATTTCGGCCTTTCAGCTGGACTAGTGCCTCCCCATTGGGACGGCCCTGCGGTTCTGTGCGCTTCCATGTTGCCTTTTCGTACGTGAATGTGGCTCTGTGTACCATGATGGAACAGGGCGTCACACAAGTAGTAGCTGGTCATTTCTTGCGGATGCAGCCCACAATGGTGAAATGTGTTTTGGAGTTCATGGCCTAATGGCTGTATGGGCTTGGTGAATTTGTTGTGCATTAAATTTCTATTCTGATATGGGCCGTGTAGCGTTCTTCTTTGCAAGTGATGTGGCATATTCCTATTTGGGGAGCGATGTATTGTGAGGAGATCTGCATTGGGTTCCAGCTTCGGAGTTTAGTTGCGTGGTACTGTGCTGGGCGCGTTTGCCTACGAAGCCCAGTGAGGTCAGGGATGGGGGCTGCCAATATGACTGTTTGAATGTTGTCATGCTCAGGGGCGGGGGATTGGGTTTTGTGTAACAGATGCCGGTCAGCCAGGTGGACTGGTGGAATGATGTGATTTTCGGAATATTGCTGGTCACAGGTGCCTGTGTTTGCGTGCGTTTCTTGGTGGGGGACTGTGGTCATGTCCATTGGGATGGCTTCTGTATTCGTGCCATCTGTGCCCTGCAGCTCCCATTGGCCCCTCTTGTGATTCTTTTGTTCGTTGGCATGCATGGGTGACTTGTACATTTCACTGGTTGCATTGTGACTTCATTGCACCTACGGGGAGTTGTACTTTGTGGGCAGGGAGCGGTGTACAGGCACTCAGTGGGGCCGTTTACGGTTGATTCGCGATGCCGTACTTCTCGCCATGGCGGAATGGTACTTTCCGCCGTGCTTGATGGCGTTAGGTACATGTCCGCTAGGGTCGGAATTCGCGTACCGTTGCGCCATGGTGGTATTTACGGTTTGGCATGGCGCACGCGCGCGTACTTGGTGCAGTTAGCGTTGGCGTTCACTACGGTGTCGCTAATGGCATCGTACTTTGCGGTGACGGGTCATAGTCGCACCGAGCGCTATTCGATGGCGGTATTGCATTTCCGCCATCGTTTTTCGATTTCCGCCAGGGTCGTAATGAGGGCCTATGAGCGCTATATCTTTAATCAGTGCACCCAGCTACCCCAAGAAACAATCGGCCAATTTATATTGCGCCTGCAAAGGAAAATAGCATATTGTGACTTTGCTAACTTTAATGACTACAAGGCCATCCGTCTGAGAGTTATACAAGGATGCCTGTCATCAATATTTGGCAAACATCTACTGAAAAAACCACTTCCTTTAAAAGAAATAGCTGAACTCGCCAGAGTATACGAAAGAGTGGACGTTCAAGCCGCCAACATAAAGAACCCGAAAAAGATAGACTCTGTCGCAGCCATCAACGCCAATCAAACGGGCCGCCAATACAACAACACATACAGACCAGACCAGTGGAACAACGCAAGACGCCCACCACCCGAAAGACAATGCTACCGGTGCGGGTTTGAATTCTCCCACAAAGGCCAGTGCCCCGCAATTGGACAGATGTGCATGAGGTGCGGATAAGAGAATCACTTTCAGAGTATGTGCCGGGAGAAGACAACCCCACTACCAGCGTATCGACCACCCAACCAAAAAATAACCACAAGGAGGGTCGAGCCACGGCCCGAGCCAACAAGACCATTTAACCCAAGACCATACTCTGAACGAGAATATGCCAAGCCCACCGGCAACCCCAGAACACCGAACAATCCTGGATTCATCAGAGCGGTCGAAAACCTGCAGGTAGACCAAACTGACGAAACATACGCCAACCAAGAACAAATATATCACATGCAAGCATACCCTGAAGAAGAACGCCGAAGAGAAGATGCCACCAGAGACCCATACGAAAACCCACCAGTTGAGGAACATCCAACAGAACACGCACACTATGCGGAATACGACCGATACAGCAGGGAATATGTTCGACTTATCTCAGAGGCCTCCGACGACAGCACGGCACCCAGAGTGATAGTACACCTGGGAGGAATAGACACACCATTCCTGGTGGACACAGGAACAACCGTTAATGTCATGAGTCACCTGACATACGAGCATCTAGCAAACAAGTTCCCCCTGCAACCGTCTTACGCCCAATTATTCCAATGGGGCGCAACACAGCCACTGACCTCAAAGGGACAATTCACATGTGATCTCATACATAGGGGCAAGAGAGCACCGACCACGATACACGTCATTTACAGTCCGGCAACAGGCAGATGCCTTCTGAGCCACAAAACTGCCATGGCTCTATGCCTCATCGACATCCACTACGACAAATCTGAAGCGATCCAGGGCGTACCGCCCAACTCCCACCTCATACAGGCCACCCGCCACAGCGCCCCAAACATAGAAAACCTACCCGGCCCTATTCGGAGGAGTGGGCATGCTAAAGAAAAATGTCATCAAGCTACACATCGACCCGAAGATACAGCCAGTACCACAGCACCCCAGGCGAGTAGGGTTCCACCTACAAGCGAAAGTATCCAATGAGTTGCAAACGCTACTGGACAATGACATCATAGAAAGGGCAACAGAACCCACGCTGTGGGTATCCCCCCTCGTAGTTATCCCCAAAGCAGATGGACACCTCCACCTCTGCGTGGACATGAGGATCCCCAATACCGCCATCCAACGGGAGAGACACCCTGGCCCGAACATCGAGGACATGTTAATCAGACTCAACCAAGCCACACAATTCTCAAAACTGGATCTCAACCAGGGGTACCACCAACTCGTCATTTACACCGCATCAAGACCCATCACAACATTTACCACCCACGAGGGCCTGTTCCGTTACAAACGACTCAATTTCGGGATCTCGTCCGCCGCCGAGATATTTCAGGAAACGATCCACAGAGCAATATGCTCCATCACCAATGCGTTCAATTACAGTGATGACATCCTCATCTTTGGTGTCACCCAGGATCAACATGACACAGCCCTACACCAAGTGTGCCGCATTCTACAGGACGCCGGACTGACACTCAACAGCCAGAAATGCGAATCAACACACGCACTCTATGCTTCTTCGGCCACATTTTCTCGGACCAAGGCATCAAGGCAGACCCAGACAAGATCCGCGCCATAACAAACTTGCCCAACCCACCGGACGTCTCCGAGCTCTGCTCGTTCCTGGGCATGGCGGGATACTGCGCCCGCTACCTCCCACAATATGCCTCACTTACATGCCCACTGCGGCAGCTACTGAAAAAAGACCAGCCCTTCCAGTGGACGGACCAATGCCAGCATGCCTTCGCCACAATAAAACGAGAGCTAGCTGCCAATCGCCAACTAGCATATTTCAATCCAAAATGGCAAACCAAAATCATTGCGGACGCCAGCCCAGTGGGGCTTGGTGCAATCCTAGCTCAAACTGACCCACCCCACAGAAATTGCAGACATCATCCTTACCAATGACCTTGACTTCTTAGCCCTAACAGAAACTTGGCTTCATGAGGCGTCCGGACCCTATTTATCGCTAGCCATCCCAGACAAATACACTATCTTCAGAGCGGACAGACCAAACGCCAGAGGTGGAGGCGTAGCAATCATTTCCAAATCCGCCCTAGGCCTTAGACCAACCGACACAGTCACATTCACATCATGCGATTTACTCACAACCAAACTACAAACCTCCCCCACAGCCACGATAACCATCCACCTCATATATAGACCCCCAGGTCCCCCTGGGACCTTCGAAGAAGACATCACATCCCTCATAACCAAAATTTCCAAACCAACAGCACAAATCATGATCCTCGGAGACTTCAACCTCGGCTACCAAGACCCAAACGATGCACATGCTGCATCCCTAGCCAATGTCCTAACCGATCATGGTCTCACTCAACTCATTGTACTCCCTACCCACCAAAAAGGCAGAACCCTTGATTGGGTAGCAACCCACAATTGCAACACAACCTGCAAAGACCCCCAACCTCTGGCATGGACCGATCACCACATGATCCCCCTTGAGGTTAACACCAATCAGGTACTGCCCAATAAGCACCCCATGGCACCAGCATGCCAGGAATAAACGCAACATCACTGCTGAAGCCCTACTACCACTGGTCTTACCTACCCTCAATGCTCTCCCAGCTAACGCTGACTTAAACCTGCTGATTGACACCTTCAATGATTCCATGGCCAAAGCAATGGACACCGTTGCCCCCTTGAAAATACGCAAAGCTAAACCCAAAGCTCATCTGAACTCGTGGTACACCCCTGAGCTCAAACTACTTAGGAAAGAGAAAGCCAAGGCTCACCACACCTGGAAGACTAACCCCACTGCGGAAAACAAGTCCAACCTCACTAACTTATCCTCACTTTACAAAAGCGAGATAATCCGGACCAAAAAAGATACATACAACACCAGGATCACTCAGGCAGGATCCTCCACTAAAGAATTATTCAAAATTCTGAAGGAACTAGAAAACCCTATTTCGCCCCCGGAAACCTGCCTGAAAGACAAATCCTGGTGCACCAACATCCAGAACGCCGTCAACAATAAAATTTTAGGACTCCAAACTAAAATCGAAAACAAACGGCAACAACTCTTCAACAATAATGTCACCAACCTTAGCCTACCGACAACCAACAACACTAGCGCAGTCTTCTCGTTCAAAAAAGTCACCATCCCGGAAGTTCAAAAAATCATCACCTCCCTGAAACCCTCTAACTGTAAAGGAGACAGCTGCCCGGTTCAGATCATAAAAGATGCAGCCAGAGAGCTCTCCCCCTTCATCACCAAACTCATCATCCTATCCTTCACCAATAGCTCCATCCCTAGCAACTTAAAACAATCATGGGTTCTCTCTCTCCCGAAAAAACAATCCCTCGACCCGGCCACACCCACAAACTACAGGCCCATCACCACAGTCCCCTTCCTACTGAAAATCCTGGACAGAGTCGCCTACATCCAAATTCAGGAATACCTAGAATCCAACCAACTGCTAGGAATACGTCAATCTGGCTTCAGACCTCAACACGGAACTGAAACCGCCCTTGTTGATCTCAAAAGCCAGATTGATGAAATTAAAGACAAAGGCAATGCCGCAATCCTACTCCTCCTAGACCTCTCAGCGGCCTTTGACCTGGTCATCCATGAGGTCCTCTGTAATCACCTTGCCACCGCAGCCCACTTCTCCTCCTCTGCCATCACATGGATACAATCCTTCCTGGCAAACAGAACCATACGAGTCTTTTCCACTACAGCTGCAGCAGACCCCATCCCCATCACATGCGGGGTCCCACAAGGTTCCTGTGTATCCCCCACTTTGTACAACATATTTACAAAGCCTCTATTTGACCAACTGGACCATCTGGGTGTCACCTACACAAACTACGCAGATGACACCCAGATACTCCTCACTATCTCTGGTAATTACCAAGAAGACGCCGCCCGGATCAACAAAATATTCTCCATCATTTAGGCATGGATGGCCTCCCATGGTCTCTGCCTGAATGATGAGAAGACAAAGCTCCTAATCGTCGGCTCCCCCAACACACTAACTAAACTTGACCCTAGCTATAACAACATCACCATCGATGGTCATGCCATTCCCATAGTCAAAAGCGTAAAAACCCTTGGCTTCTATCTAGATGCCAACACCAACCTTAGCAAACACACCAATATGACCGCCTCAGCTGCTGCCTATACTGGCAAGCTCATTAGGGCCAGCAGACCCTTCCTATCACCCAACAGCTGCCTCACCCTTGCCAGGGCCCTAATACAATCCAAACTGGATTACTGTAACAGCCTGTACCTAGGCGCTAATCAATCCGTACTCAACAAATTGCAGGTAATACAAAATAACGCCTTGCACGCAGCCCTCAACATTCCCAGACAAGAGCATATCTCTGCCACTGGGAAAGCCTGCAACTGGCTATCCATATGCCAAAGAATTGATCTAAAAATCACCTGCCTCACGTACAAAGCCCTCAATCACCTAGCACCACCTTATCTAGCTAATAAACTCACCCTGAAACCTGCCACCAGATTCACCAGATCCTCCAACACTCTTTGCCTACTAGTGCCCAGGTTCCACCTAAAAAGAGCTGGAGGGGTAAGCTTCACAGTGCTTGCCCCCCAACTCTGGAACTCCCTACCGCTTAACATCAAAACTGTCGAATCCTTCCAGATCTTTAGGAAGCAGGTCATCAGCTGGCTGCTAAACAAAGAATAACACCACTAACTCTAGACCCGTGCGGATACTGGCTTAGACACTGTATTTATTCTGAAAATTGTATATTGTACGTACTGCATATCTTCTGTTTATTGACCACTGTATATATATGTATATATTATAAACCTGTATGAAGTATGCAACACACAGATACTTCTCAACTCTGTAACCAAATTCTTAAGCGCCCTTCTACCTTTGGGTTTGGAGCGCCATACAAATAAAATAAACAAACAAACAAACAAACTCCAAAAGCCACATTGTGGCATACGCCAGCCGCGCGCTCAACCCCACCAAACAAGCATACTCACAGGCAGAGCAGGAGAGCCTAGCAGCAGTATGGGCGTGCGAAAAGTTCCATCATTTCCTCATCGGACAAACGTTCACCCTCGTTACAGACCACCAAGCCCTGCTGGCCCGCTTTGGCAACCCGAGAATCAAGATGCCTCCACGCATCGAACGATGGAGCATCCGCCTCCAGGAATATGACTATACCATCATTCACAAACCTGGGGGCGACGCAAACCCAGCAGACTATCTATCACTGCACCCGGAAGAGGCATCTGACACCGCAATGCAAGGAGAAGCCGATGGATACATCGCATACCTATCACACAATGCTCTTCCTCCAGCCATCACTGCCCAACTGTTCACGGAAAAGAGCAGGGCTGACCCCGCCATTAAGGCAGCTGTCCATCTCACCAACACCAACAAGTGGCGACAGGTGGCCAACGAACACTTTGAGCCGGGAGAGGGGGGGGGGAGTTGACAGAAGAGACCTGGCCAGAATGGAAAAAATACACAATGAACTGGCCACAACAAGCCAAGGCACATGGCTCAGAGGGAACCGCCTGGTAGCACCCAAAAGCCTAAGGAAGCCACTAGTCATGATCGCGCACGAAGGCCATCGAGGTGTGGCGAACGCAAAGAAGATATTGAGAAACCAGGTGTGGTTCCCCCACATGGACACCATTGTGGACGACATACTAAGGCATTGCAACCCATGCCAAGTAAATGCAGCCGGCTCACCACCCTGCCCCCTGCGCATAGTTCCACTCCCTGATGGACCTTGGCAGCGAGTGGCACTCGACTTCTACGGCCCACTGGAAGAGGGAGGTCACCTGCTGGTGGCCCTAGACGAGTACTCCCGATTCCCACTGGTAAAGCACGTACAGTCCACGGCCTTCCACCACGTGGTAGGCACAATAGACAAACTATTCAGCGAGTGGGGCATCCCCAACGTAGTGAAAACGGACAATGGATCCCCATTCCAAGTACAAGAGTTTAAGACATTTGCGGCACACCTCGTATTCCATCACCAGAAGATCACACCACTATGGCCCCAGGCCAATGGGATGGTGGAGCGATTCATGGCGAACATTAAGCGCACACGCCAAAAAGCAGCGACAGACCAAGCCTCAATGCCACAAGCCATCTCACAAATGCTACAAAGCTACCGACATACCCCACATGAGGCAACTGGATACACCCCAGCCGAACTTATGATTAAATACAAACCACGGTCCAGGCTTCCCCAACTCGAGGACTATACGCCGGAGGAGGACAACGAGATACGACAACGAGAAGCGGAGAAAAGACGAAAAGCCAAAGAATGGACTGACCGGAAGCGGAAGGCCAAGGAACCCCTGATCCCCCATAGGAGAAACCATGCTAGTCAGGCAAGCCCAACACCGAAAAATGGACTCGAGACACTGGCCCGAGCCCATGATAGTGACGGAAGTGAAAGGACCCATGATCACCGCCCTAGGAGATCTAGGTGAAATAACCCGAAATGCGTCATACTTCAGACGAATGTTCCAAGAAGACGGGACTGAAGACATGCCTCTAGAGGAAGAGGACCCCATGGACCCAGAGACCCCGCCCGAGGTGCCGTTGCCGGCAGGCCAGGAGGACGAAAGGGAAGAGCGAGCCGAACGACCCCAAAGGTTGGCCAGACGGCCCACTCGGCTCATCGAAGAAATGTGAACACGAACTTCGATGATAAGTATGGGGAAGGAGGTGTTGTGCAGGAAAAAGGACATGGGCCCTTTAAGTAAAAGGGAGAGGGAAAGAGGGAGGAAGGCGGGGCAGGAGGGAGGGAAAGCGGGAAAGTTGCGGGCGGCAGTTCATGTTAAATAAAGGAGATGTAAAGACGTGCATTTGCCTCTGTGCTTGATTTAAGGGAAAGAGGACCATAACACCCAACTACCATACTTCCCTGCCTTCAACCACAACCACCACACTCCTCACAGTCGAAATCCTTCAGGTGCCAGGCACTTGCTCTCTAGTCACTTGGCATTCCGCATCATGACAAGGTCCCATACTTTCCACTCCACTTCTTTAGTCTTCTTGTCCCCATCAAACATCCTCTTATATTTCTCCTGCCCTTCTCTTATCACGTTCATTACCTCCACATGATCAACCAACACAGAGGTAGCCATGCCCAGCCAACTGGGACACAGTTTGGTGCCAGA
This sequence comes from Ambystoma mexicanum, assembly GCF_040938575.1. Classification (NCBI taxonomy): domain Eukaryota; kingdom Metazoa; phylum Chordata; class Amphibia; order Caudata; family Ambystomatidae; genus Ambystoma; species Ambystoma mexicanum. Next base: position 1,657,850,694 of record NC_090932.1, read on the forward strand.
CTCTCACCCTTTTTTCAGCATAAAGAGAGACACTTTAGTCCCTGAATGTGTGGTGGTACTATAGCCCCACATCATATGTTTTAACACCACTTTCCATGGCAAATTCATCACATAGCCAATTGGATCCCACCTTTAATGACTCCTTTAATTTGTACTACTAGCCTATTGGCCCTGCGATGATAGAGCGCTGTACGAATATGCCTAATCGAATACTTCACCAGAAATTCTCTCATGACTTCCGAACAAAACTGAACACCATTGTCAGTCACAATGATTGCCATGGAGAGTGTTGAGTATTTAAGTCATTGCATTCTGCAAAAGGAATCAGTCAAACGATAAGTCGGGTGGAGGCGATTAGCAAGGCCCAAGAACCCAAAGAGAAGGATCAGTTGAGATCCTTTCTGGGGCTAGCCGAGTCCTATCACAAATTTGTTCCAAACTTTGCTGTGATGTCCACGCCACTTAGATCCATGTTGAAGAAAGGCATGAGATATGATTGGTCTGTGGAGTGTCAGCGCGCATTTGAGAGAATAAAAACAGACACAGTAAAAGCTCCCAACCCGGGAGAATTTTGGGATAAGGACAACACCTATCTCACGGTGGATGCCAGCATGTTGGGGTTGGGAGCGTCTAAGACGCAGCTTGATACTTACAAGGAAGTATGTGTTGTGGCATTTGTGTCTAGGCCTCTTAAGGGAGCTGACAAAAATGGTTCAGTCATGGACAGGGGAGAACTTGCAGTGTACTGGGCCGTAATTCACTTTAATTTATTTTGTTGGGGCACAATTTTATTGTGAGAATTGATATTGATATTTTAATTATCACTTCTTCTTAACTGTAACTCTTGTAAGACTTTACTATTCGGCTTTCGGAATGAATCCAATAAGCCTTCCTTCTTGTCAACTAAGAACATGCTACCACTCTGGTAATTCAACAATGGATGGAATAGATTTCAGTTGTCACGTGAATTACCCCGCTTTTCAGGTACACGTGAGTGCTACATTTCCATTGTTAATCAACAGTTTAAAGATGCCACACAACCTTTATTCGGTTAACACATTACTCAAGTTACTTTGGAGTTGATTACAGTAACTGGCAAGGCTTATGAAGTGAATCTGAACACCATGTTTTACTCACCGGCTTCAGGGACACTGCAGTTGCAGGTTGCTCTGCTTCCCTGACTTCCTCGACTGCTGCTACTGCTTCGGCTCACTTGGGACCCATACCCTTGTGCAGCACAGTTGTCTCCAGTCCGGCCACTCCCAAGAGCCTCAGCTCGCCTTCTGTTTCTGGCCTTAGGCTCCTGCACGCTCTTGGCTCTACAATCACAGCAACTCGGCTCACATTGGGAAAACTTCACTTCCAGCATGTCTTCCTCTGTGCAGCCACGGCAGTACAGGTTTTGGGAACACAGGACCCTCGCAGAGCTTGCAGGTGATATTGGCTGTCTCCACGTTCCAGCGTTGCTTCCGTGCTCCCACTTCCTCTGGAATTGCCAGCCTTGTGCTTCTCCTCGGTTACTACAGCCTTCCAACTGCTGCTCCAGCTCCTTCTCTCTCTGCTTTCCTGTTGGGGCCTTTTATGCCACACAGGGCAATTGGCTTCAGGTGTGAGCCATTGGTTTCCATTGCCTGACTCCTGCAATGGCTACACGGCTTAATTGCCTGACTACTGCATCTACATGCCTCTTCAGCCCTCTTCTTCATCTCAGTTCCTCTAGGATTCTGGGACATGTAGTTTGTTCTAACAAAGTTTGTTTTTTCTGCTTCTCGATTATTTATAAGGGCAGATTTAATTCACTTAATATTTTTAACAGAGGGGCTCTGTGTCTTAACCTTTAAAGAGGAAGATGGTTTAAAGAAGTTAACATTTCCACAATCCTTTGTAGAGCTCCCTTGGAATTGAGGAAGGCATTTGGTTTTAGACACCAAAAGGAGTCTTTGTTTTGGTATAGGGTGCTTTAGTTTCACAACCTTAGGTTTTACAACCCTAGATTTAATAGGAGGTTGAGAGACATTAACAACTTACAATAAGCCCTAATCTCTTTTGCTACAGTGATAAGAATATTCCTATAAGAGGAAGAATACTCTGGGGGTCATTACGAGTTTGGAGGCAGCCATGGCGCTATTACCACCATTGCTGCCTCCAAACCCGGGTCTGGGTCAGGTCTGGCTGAATAGGGACTTACCTGGACATTCCGACCTATGCGGACCCGGTAAGTACCCATTCAGTTTGCCATTCCCCATTCCCATTTGAGCCCACGTAGGGCTCAATGGGAATGGGGAAGGCGCTAATATCGGGCCTGCAAATTGCGGTACCGTTATCAGCTCCAAGGTCCCTTAACGGGACCCGCAGAGAACGACTGGTCAGACCAGCCGTTCCTGCTGGGACCCACTAAGGGACCTCGGAATAGGGCGGTAAGGGTTTACCAGCACCGGCTTCATTGCCAGTGACCGTTAACCCTTACCGCCCAACTCGTAATGACCCCCTGTGTCTCATACCACAGAATCTCCTCACTACCCTGGGCCCTGTCTCCTTCCAGGTGATCCTCTCGCAGTACACCACCCCCAGGGTTGGGATCAGGAAGTGTCTGCCTACCCCAGGCCACCTGGGAGGAGACTTTACGACGAGCTTCCGTAGGGGATCCACAGGATTCTTCACATTTCTCAGCTCGCCGGTGAACATTTCCGGAAACTCTCTGGCCCACCTATCTTCCACCTTTGCCACTGTTACTGGTTCAATTGAGTTAGTTTCGATGTGCTTACATAACACTTAAACCACTGAACTACAACACACAGTGATGTGAACTGTATACAATTCTCCTTAGTCCTTTCAAGGTATACAACCAAAGAAACTGAGAGATAAATGTGCTTGCTTGTAATCAATTTTACAGGCTCATTCTGCTTATTTTTGTGTCATAAAAGATTTGAAGTGCTTACAAAAATCCAAACCATTTTTGTAGGTCTTATAAGCAGATATTATGGAAATCAACTAAGCAGTTTAAACAGACAGGGGTTTAGCTTTGTGATGCAGTTTTCACTCTTGGAAGATTAGATTTCTAACTGGGGTGAGTTTGTCCTTTCAGATCATATGCACTCAAAACATTCAAACCTACCACAAAGACGTGTCAGAGTTAAATGGGTACATTCATACATAAGTGAGTATCAGTAGCTTCACAACATTTAAGGTTACCAGATGACTCCATCACGGAGACTGTGATTCATGGATGGCCTTCCATTTCTCCACTAATGGCTTTCTTGGATTTGTAGTCTTGAGTTGCTTGAGTTGAATAAAATAGTCTTAAGTAAAACTCACGTAAAAGCAAGGCCCAGTATGGTATTCCCAGAGACACAGAACGAACAGTTAACCCATCACCAATTTAAATAATATATGCTAATAGTATCCGTCTAAAAGGTATTCATACTATCACCTGCATAAAGAGAAAGAAAGACAACATTGGAAGAAAGCATGATTTATCGTCTGCCCTACAGCAGTAAAATGCATGCAAAGGAATTGCTGGATATGAACATTCTGATGTCTGCTAAATGCTGTAACGCAGAAAACTGCTATTCCCTTTGCTCACATAATCTCACACCCAGGTGTAAACATGCTCAAGGATAGTAAAACTATCCAACGCTTGGTGAATTCTTCCTCACAATGATAGGAAGAGCCGACATCAAAGGACCAAAAAGACGTGATGTGTGTTCTGCATGCTGTTCTGCATTCCTGTACACGTTAAGGATGCACTACAGACTTTTCCAGAATGCAAGGTGAACCCAAAACCCAGGATTGATTGCTTAAATAACACCTGACATGGCATAACTTGAGATCTCTGCAAAATACTGAATGGCTGCACGACTTGCAGACTTAGGAGCAGCATCAAAGAGCCTGTGGGATAGTCACTTGCTCGTAGTCATTTATTGACATGTGCAAGAATCGCAGTGCTATATCTCGGGAGCATAGCACAGGGGCAACATGCTTGCCTTGGAAGCAAAACGGCACAGAGCAACAGAGGTCCGATCCATGAGTCCGTGCTTAGAAACGTCTGGGTATTAAACACGTTATAAATAACCTATCATATCATATTATATCATGTATGTTATGCATGTCATGTGTAAGTCTGCAAATAGATGTGTAAAAAAGTGCTTTCAATGGAAGCCCAGGCACTGCCTCCTCCTTGGATCTGAGTTGGGGATGTACAGTTTTCTTCGGCTTTCTGCTTGTTTCATCAGCAGAGGCTCCCGGGGCTCTCCTTCCTGGTCCAGTGCCCCATGTGAAAAAATACCTTTTAATATGAACGTGCTCCTCATCTGCAAGCATTGTAGAATAAACAGCCAACACCCTGCAGTTACATAGTGCCTTGCAAGATCAGTGGCTGATCCTGTAACTAGGCACCTGTTTCATTCATGCAAAGCCCAGAAGATGTGGAATTGTGCTCTTATGGAATTGACAAAGCCAAGCTGCAAGGGGCACTGGCGGTTGCATTTCTCTCCTGTTGCTAGTGAGATCGTATCCGACCCTTGTAAATGCTTTACTTATCAGTGCAATGTGAGCAGTATTCTGGTGACCCCTGAAAGACAGCCGTTGCCACACCCCACTGATCTCCTCCCCTGCATGTAATGCACCAGGTTGCACCCTGGGGAAAGAGGGTGGGCCTTGCCCCTCAGGCCACAGTCTATCTGCACCACTGCACAAGTGGTTCTGTGCCAAGGCCTTTTCACACGCTCTCTCTAATCAGTGAAAATAACTTTAGGCAAGAGAGAGTTAAGGGCATCTGATTTATCACAATAAAACCAATAGAAATTCATCAGGTGTGGGTGTGGGGAGTGGTGACTATCCTAACTCTGCACCCCTGACTCCTGTGAATGTCCCCCATGGTGTCATTTTGTATCATGTGTAGCTCATTTTGAATCAAATGTGTTATTTCATGAATGTGTGCATGGGTTTTGCAACAGGGGAGGACGCAGAGTTACGATACTGCTCATCACCTCCCACACCGTTCAATTTCATGGGTTTCATTGCATTAAATCCAATCACCATGACTCTATCTTAACTAAAGTTCTTTCACTGAATGTCAAGGCCTTTGCTATACTCTATTTTCTTCGGGCCTATTAGCCATGGTCTCCTTCCATGACTAGTGGTTGTCCATGTTCCACCAATAATTTTAAAAGAGGGAAGGCCGCCGGCCTACCGGTTGAGTCCCATGCCTGCCTCCCTAGTACCTAACCTGATCCCACTAGCCATAGACTATGTCCAGTGGCCTCAGGGTTCACTGCCCTTTGACCTTTGCCAGTTGCCCACGAGCTATGGCCTTCGGCCGTGCCCAGGGTCCATGTTTCCCCAAATAGTAAAACCACAGAGGGCCTTACCAATGGCCTCAGTGTCCACAGGCGACGTCCATTGGCCGTGTCCACTATACATGTTGCACTGATTATTAAAAAAGGTCCCATGGACCCTTGCCTAATAGATCCGATATCACCTATATGCAGGTTTAGAAGACTATCATCAAGTCACGGTGGTCTATAGGCTATTGATGATAGCCTTTTCATTCCCCTCTTTTAATTCCTGCGATAATTTGTCACGAGAGGTAACATTATATTGGACACCACTGCATTAACCATAACCCGTAGTAAGGATGCAGCAGGTCGGAGGGTTGTCCTCGGAGATAGAGTTCTCTCCGGTAAATGCAAGGAGGTTTGCCCCTGGCTCTGGCTCCTTTCGACCTTACAGCCAGACAAGAAGCAACGACCAGACGGTTGGAATACAGGGTTTACGTATAATGAGTTGGAATACTAGGGGCTGTAACAGCTTTCTATATTCAAATGTGTCTCTCCAACTCTCAAACTATATTTTTCTATTACTAGTGTATTAAGGCAAATGATCTCCTCTAGATCAACGTATATAGCAACCCCCAAACTGAAAGTGATGATTCCCTCAGAGGCCGACTGGTCGACACTTGTCATCAGTGGATTGAACGGGGAGTGTCTGATGCAATTCTATGTGCAGTTGACTGTAACTCTTTCTGCCCAGAATACATAGTGTAGGTTCCGCCAAGGTTCTCCCATACACTTGCACGATTTCAATGTCACCTGGCCAACTAGGATCGTTGTCTGTATTCCCTCAGTTTTCCCTCCCTTGCCTCGTCGCACCTTGAAACACTTGTGTATAGGTGCATTATAAATGCCATATCATATCATATCATATCAAGGACCAGATTAAAGGCACAATGCTTTCTAGAGGTCATAGTTGGGCACAATTGCTTGCCAATTCACAACTGGTTGAATAAATTGGAAATACGAACTGAGTCATACCCCGTCAACCAACCTGGTCTCGTGGGGAATCTTCCTCCACAATTGATTTTATCTTTGTTTCACCCTCCCACTCAGCAGCTCTGTGTGGGCATTTACAGATGTTAATGTCACTGCGTTGCGCCCAACTACATTAGCTTCAGGCCCCTCTTGTTAGACAATCCCGGCTACGCCTCTGGATCAAGCGCAATTGGTTTTATCTATAGCATTAAGCGGCTTTAACAAAGCTAATCAAAGTTATGTGGGTGGTTTAATTGAGAACAATCAAGGTAAACAGTTGAAGAGGAAGGGCAAAAATGTCAACTTCATAACTAAGCAGGGTAACACTTTATGGAACATGTGACCGACTAAAGACAAATGGGACAGTTGCGATCCTAGAACATTTAATACTACAGTTGGGAACTGGCTACCACAACATGTGATCATTTCTCTATTGAAAAACATAGTGACAAGTTTGACACAGAGATTAAGAATAAGAAGAGAGAACTCAGAGGGGCACTCAGGAGGCTAGAGACCGCACAGGACTAGGAATCTACTCAAAGCTTAACAATAAGAAGTCTACTAAAACAGAGGGCCAGCAATTAGATCAAAAGTCATGACATGCTGAGAACTGTAAGGAATGTTCCAATGGCGTATCACTGTGTATTAAAGAAAGATAGTAAAGGACTAAGGTCCTTGCTAAACAATGAGACAACTGCCCAAGCCGCAAAACAATTCAACACTATCAACGCTAATATATAGTGCACTCATTTTACAAACTTATATGGCCAGGATACGTCTACCCATGATCCCATATTACCAGGCAGCCTGAGAACCTTGACAAGGAAGACCTTGAATTGAGGTTGAGCAGGATGAAACTCTCCAGAGCATGTGGCCTGGATGGCCTATCGAAGGAACTACTTAAAGATGAAGGGGGTTTATGACCTGATGACACTATTCCAGAAGGTTCTATCAATAGGTACATTTCCTACTACATGGATTAAATCCATCATAGTACCCATATTGAAAAAGGGAGATTGTGCCTCTCCATCAAAATATTGACCTATAACACTGGTAGATACTAGTAGCAAAGTGCTTGCTGCTTTTGCACTGAAGCATTTAGAAGACTGGGCTGGGTCTACTAACCGGCTCAGTATTTTTCAAATGGACTTCAGATGAAACATGGTTTTACCTATTTTCTATGTCAAAAACAGGTATTGATATTGATATTGAGATTTGACTTGTATCGCGCTCGTACACAAGTGTTTTAGAGCGCGACAAGGCAAGGGAGGGGATCAGGAGAGAGCAAATCAACGATCTTACTAGGCCCAGTGACATTGAGAACACGCAAGTGCCTGGGAGAGGGAAAGGGGAAAAGTGTATGGAAGGGGGGGAAAAGTGGAAAGTGCTGAGAAAAGGAAAAACAGATAAAGAGTAAAAATGAATTAAATAAATAATAAAAGGCAACAAATAGTGGTAGTGCAGCCGAAAAGTGGCAAGTGCTGGGTTAAAGGCAGCAGACAGGGTATGTCTGATAAGTGCAGGAAAAAGGGAGGGGGGCTGTATAGTTACAGATACAGACCCCAGTGCAAGGGGTTGCTAGGAGGCAGTGCGGTTGGGTGGCAGGGTGAGCAGGTGCCTGGGCCCAGAACTCTGAAGGTAGGCCAGGTGCACCGTGCCAAGAGAGAGAAGATGAGCAGGGGAGAGGAGGGGTGAAGGCAGAAGCAAAGAGGAAGGTCTTGAGGCGATTCCAGAACCAGAGATGGTTCTCCAGAGGTTTCAGAGAGGCAGGGAGGCTGTTCCAGAGGGAGGCCGCAGCCGAAGAAAGAGAACTACCCACAGCTCGCTTCTTTGAAAAACAACCGACCCTGAGGGAGTTAGAGGTCGAGGGAGTATATAGGTAGTAGCAAAGATAGGTGTGTGGGTCCCCTTTTCTCTGCCTGTCTAGACATGTCTGCAGCCTTCGACAGTGTGGACCGGATCTTGCTATGGAAAAAGCTGCTTTCCCGGAAGATTCCTCCCGGATCATGTTCCACTCAAACACCTTCTTACAAATCCACCTTGATGTCAGTGACCCCTTGCCAAGGGACATTAAAACGGGTACAGGTTTGGGGCAGGGTTGTGTTTTGGCCCCCTGCCTATTTAACCTGTATATTTACGATTTTAAGAACCCGCTATTAATTTGCAAGGCATTTCGGCTAAAACTGGGTAACCTCCATTTGGGTTGGATGGCATATGTTGATCATGGGCTCCTGCCGGGTACCACCCAAATTGGTTTACAGAGGAGCCTGTACAGCTTTGCCACCTTTACACTGGTAAATAACTTCAAAATAAACCCAGATAAAACCAAGATCATTAAATTGAAGCAGCACAATAATTATTGAAGCTTTAAATGGACCATAGAAGGGAAACCTCTTGAAGAAGGGAATTCATTAGTCTATCTGGTCTTTCTAATTGCGAATAAAAACTCTGTGGCATCGGTCAAAGGCAAACTATGGAAAAGTGACATATTTAGTGCATAGATGAGGCTAATTCTGAGGCAATGCAGAACTTTCTCTATGTTGCTTCTGCTGGAGTTTTAGAACTCAAAGGTCATACCAGCCCTAACTGATGGACTGTATCTAATAGAAACAGAACATTAGAAATGGCTGGAGGGTGGGGGGGGACGGAGTCCAATATGGCGGTCAGTGATGAAACGACCACCGGTTCTGCCCATGATTCCTATTAGATTCTAGTTGGGGTTGCGATCACTTTTGTCTGGGGTAAAGTTTTAGAACTCAAAGGTCATACCAGCCCTAACTGATGGACTGTATCTAATAGAAACAGAACATTAGAAATGGCTGGAGGGTGGGGGGGACGGAGTCCAATATGGCGGTCAGTGATGAAACGACCACCGGTTCTGCCCATGATTCCTATTAGATTCTAGTTGGGGTTGCGATCACTTTTGTCTGGGGTAAAGTGGAACACGCTGAGCCTGTATTTTAAGAGTTGTACAGCAAGCGACCTGAAGAATAATTTGTATGGTGAATTAGGTATAATGTTCCAGCAAAATAAAAACGTCTCGGGTCTACAGCTGTTTAAACATACCAGTGAGAACTACCTCCAGAATAGGAACATTGATCCAGAATACTTTCTTGAGAATTATAAGGGGGTTATAAAAAATATATAATTGAATACTGTGCACAACATTCTGAGCTAACACACTTATCTGAATTTCTAAATAACCCTCCACTCAGAACATCAGTGACGGCATTTATAAAAATGTACTTGTCCTACTAATAAGCAATGCTATCTTCGAGCTCGCCTCAACCTTGGGTCTCGCGGGGTGTTCTCCTGATGGCTTTTCAGGATATACCTCATTAATATTCAGGAAAGAATATTTGCATACAATTATAATCAGTGTATGCAAATTGTTCTCATGAATATTAATGAGGGCTATCCTAAAAACCCAGCATGGATCCAGCCTTCAGGCCTGGAGTTGGACAACCCTGCGCTAGACCATCAGAGCATCCTTGCTGACTATGTAAATATAGAGTGAAAGAGTCCCCCAAACTTTTTTAGAGCCTGTGAGGCAAGGTGGCATGGGCGACAACTTATTTTATAACGATTCGTAGATAATGAGGCGTCACTTGATCGTGCCGAGTTTTGGGGAGATGTATGCAGGGAAAGCATTTGTCCGTATTGCTTGCCCTGATTCTATTCATCCAGGAAATCCTTGAGAATCATTGGAGAAGAATTATACAAAAGGACCTCATTCAGTGCACTTATCATATTCTAGGGCCTTGCAAATTACCATATACCTACTTACATGTATAATTCACTGACAACGATACAACTTCTATTTGACCTTAGCGCGATCTCTACTATATGGTAATGTACCTTTTATTCACATGTTATTATTATTTATTTTTTTACTTTAGTTATTAAGCTTGACGTTGCAACCGAGAAAACAAGCGGAATACATGTAGAGTGTAAGTATGCATTTTGTGTGCATATGCCGGAGGAAGATTACATACAACAGTAAAACAGTAATTTGGGGTACAGTAGCCCGAGAACTATGCAACACTGTGACAATCAAGGCATTTAGATTAAGCGGAGCTGGGTGCTGGAGAGATCCGGTCGCTGGCATCTTCTTCAGCATGAACGGACAAGAAAGAGGTACAAGAGCGGAATGGGGTCCAGATATTTCTGTGTCTCGCCACTGTTGGTTGTAGAAGTGACCAGCGCTCCTCGGTATCGGAGGCCCAGGTGACAGCCACTGGGTGTGTGGGGGGGCTCCCGGGCCAAGCCAAAGCAGCAGAATACAGCAGGTGGCTAGCTGCAGAGATATAGACCTGTCAGTTTCCTGGCGTCCCGCACGAGCCGGGTAAGCTCATGAAAAAGACATGTCAATGGGGAAGCGGTAATCGCACAATCCAACATTTCGGCTACCGTAGTGCATACCTCCTCCCAGAATAGGGAGCACCGTGGACACAACCATATCATGTGTTTCTAGTTTGCGTCGTCTGATCCGCATCTTGGGCATGTAGTTAGATGGTCTTTTGACATGCGGTGTAGTCTGATCGGGGTGTAGTGAAATCTATGGAGCACCTTAAATTGAATCCGTTTAAATCGTGAATTAAATGAGACCCAGAGAGCGGATATATGGACCATCCATGGCAAGGCGTTCGAGTTTAACGTTGAGACGAGGATCAGTAGGTGTGAACCAGTGTGAGGCAAAGTGAGCTTGAGCAGCTATCCAGTACCTCTCAAAGTTAGGGGTGCTGAGTCCGCCCCTCGACATTGGGATTGGAAAATCTGTATAGGAGCTGTGGCAGCGCCACCATCTTGAGGATGGCAATTCCGCCTGCCAGCGAGATCTGTAATCTGGCCCAGCCTGTGCACTTTCGGCTGAGGGTGGTGAGGTATTTCCCAAAGTTGGCTTCATACAGGGAGTTCTGCTGACGTGTAACCACCACTCCAAGATAGGTAATCTCGGACTGCGCCCAGGCAAATCCCCAAGGGTTTAAGGGAGGTGTGGTGGCTCTGGTCAGCGAGAACAGTGTAGAATTAGAGCAGTTTACTTGGAGCCCCGAGCACTCACTGAAGTGTACGCTGTCCTTTAATATTGGGGCCAGGATGAAGAGGACAGCATCGTCTGCGTCGAGGGAGATGATCTCGGGGGGACCTGACAATGTTATGCCTCTGTGTGCGTGTTGTTGGCGTATCCTGTTAGCCAAGGGTTCAATTGCAAGGGCAAAGATTAGCAGTGAGAAGGAGCACCCCTGCCTCGTACCTCTGGCTATTGGGAATTGGGGGCGAACAACGGTCTTCGGTGCGGACCCTTGCAACGGGAGAGGAATACAGGAGTTTAACCCAGGATATGAAATGAGGACCGAAGTTGTATTTTCCAAGAACCCGCCACAGATATCTCTCCAGGAAACAGAGGTGAAAGCTTTCTGCGTATCGAGGGTAGCTGAACAGGCTTCTTCCCAAAGGGTTGACAATTGGGGGAATCAGGCGGGTCTTATATTGTTTATATAATTCAACTGGAAGTCAATTGAGTCCAGGGGCCTTCCCAGAGGCCAGCAAATCTATAGCACTGGATACTTCTTCGGGTGTGATAGTGGTGTCTAAGGCATCCCTAGTCTCTGAGTAGAGGATAGAGAGTGGGAGGCTATCGAAGTGTCGGCAGTGGAGGCAGATTCTTCATTGGAGTACAAGGTTTTGTAGAAGGAGTACAATTCGGTGTTAATATCATGCAATGACAGACCCAGAGTGCCATTTGCCTTCTTGATAGCCGTAATATGTGTCGTTCCATTATCATGCCGAATCAGTCTGGTGAGGACGCCCATCTTCCCCATACCTGCGACCTGCGAGCTGACTGGGAATCATTGAGGAACTTCTGTTCTCGCTGCGCGTGGGTGCGGAAGGCATCTAATTCTGTGCCTATATCGGTAAGACTGACAGGCGACTGAGAGGGAGCATACTGGTTCTCGAGGAAAGCAAGTCGAGATTTACTCGAAGTAATGTATGTTATTTTAACATTGATCTAACTAGTATACAGTACTGGTATTGGAGACTAGCATGAGCAACTCATATATGTCAATGGGACGGTGAGTTATGAAATGTAATGCTCTTTAGTAGCACTGTCCAGTATTGACATTGGGACGAAGCCTTCAGCACTTTATATATATTCATGGGACTGTAATCTAAGAAACATATTGCACTTTGTTAGCATCGATTGTGTGCACTTCCCACTTTACCCACCCATTGATAGCGTGATGATTTTGTTGGAACATACCTTATGTTGAATATTTGATAAACTACTGGACGGATTTACCCCAAACCAACAAAAGGCACATTTGTGATACTTTGTGCCCAACTTGTTTCTTATTTGATGCAAATTTGTCGATCGGTTTTTGCGCTATGGTTGGTCAATCAAAGCACTTTTTCTCTGTAGGAAAATTAAGGGAACAAGGTCGAAAACAGTGTTTTTCTTTTGTTTCACAATAACCTTTTCACCTTTAACACATTTTCCCAAAATATGCAGCATGGAGGGGCTCAGGGCAAATGTTATACAAATCCGTACCGAGTCAAACGTCACAAGAAATAGAATTTGCACATAACAGAAATAGCCATTTCGAGCAAGACACACAGCCAATCACCACCCAATAGCTGTTCCTGGAAGTTCACCTCCAGTTCAGTGCCAAATTGGCAATGCATTGTGGGTATGTCGATTAGCCCCAATACCAAGTCTTTGCAAAATTCACAAAATGCTGGTCATGTAAGCATAATGCAGATATGGTTTTTTAGAAATTTTATTTTATTTTTTAAATCGCGGCTGTAGCTTGAGAGCAGCGGAGCGCCGGAGAGGGTGTGTGAAGCCAGTATTTTGGCTGGCATGTTTTAACAGCAGCGCAGTACTGCGAGTCGCGGTCTGAGTTTCCATTGGGATTTGTGCATGGTCAGGTGCTGTTGAAAAAGCCATGTTTTGCGAGATTTGCGAAACTGGAGAATTCTGATGGCATTCCGAGCAGATACCGGGATCAAGTTTTAGAGGATGGCTGCGTGACATGAAAAGGATTGTTTGTGTGACCTCTCTTTCCGGACGAGTTGTGATTGCAGCGGGTTGGCTGATTTGCTGCACGACGAGTGCGCGCCACCAGATATGTGGAGCTCAGCTGTCAAGTACGCTGGTGTGCAACTCGTGACTGCTTTGTAGATGGTACACGCAGCCTTGAATAGGATCTTAGCCTGGAGAGGAAGCCAATGTATTTTGTGTGGGACAGGGGTGACATGGGCAAATTTCCGTACTCCCGTAATAAGACGTGCTGCAGTGTGGTGGACTGCTTTTAGGTTAGCCAAGTGATCAGCTGGGAGCCCTGTCGGTAAAGTATTTCCCCCATCGATGTGCGAGACCACAAGGGCCTGCACTACAGTCCGGAAGTCCTGTGGCAGGATGAAGGGTTTGATTTTGCGAAGTGTGGATATTTGGAGCAAGGACGCCAATTCACCAAAATGCCAGGGGTAGCGGAAGTGATGTCACACAACACAATCTCCTGGATAACATTGCAGGAAGTGATGTCACTTGACTCCACCCTCAAGAGACATTGCGGCCATTGACATGCCAAATGTTATAGGAAGTTATGTGATTTAACAACACACCCAATCACAGAAAGTGACGTCACATAAACTTTGGCCCTAACTACATTACAGGCAGTGTAATGATACCGTTTGAAATACGCAGCTTTGACATGCGTGTTTGCATACTTAAGCCTTAGGTGCGGTGGTGGGATTATTTTAAAACTTTATGACAAAATACCAGAAATAAAAAAAACAAGAAATTATGCCAAACTGTACATTTCATAGCAGCTTCGCCCCAAGATTATTGGATAAACAGTCACAGGTTTTAAAGAGAGTCCTGAAGGTGAGGCCATGAGACAGACACGATTCGCTCCACAGTGAGTGAAGATGTGTGTATCTGGCCGCCGAATCCCTTTCATCTGTACTAGAAATAGTAATTTCACAGAGGTTATAGCGGTTCATGCCCAATCCCTACGACTTCTAAGCGCTGTAGGCATAGCTGCGACCATTGCCCAACTTAATGATGCTCCGTTTATTTTCTCAGAATGTGGAAGTCTCAGTCTGCCGGCAGGATTCACACACACACCTCTGAAGCGAGCGCTGCACCCACCTATACATCCCTCCCCCTCAGCCCCCACACCCCGATTAGAAAGGACACTTTGTGTGTCTCTAAAGAGCAGTTTAATGACACCACTAGCTCATAATAACAGCATATGATAGCGGCACTATAGAGAAAAAGGGTGAACAAACATCAGAGTGCACACCGGCTACTAAAGCACGGAATGCCTGTCACTAGTCACAATTCCTCTGAAAGTGTGCCAGGGTTACCCACGAGACTTCCAGGCAAAAATAGGAAAACGAGGCCTTGTCAGAGCATTCATTTGTTTAATTATCTTGCTGTTGATAGCAGAGCTAGCAGCAATCATAAATTAAATATCTCTTTACACATAGAGTAATTACACGTTTCAGGAGGCCACAGGCAAATGATTCTTCTGGGAAAAATAATTATTAATATGTTGTCCATCAAAAGCGAGCACTCGAGCCGTTCGAAGGTAATATTAATGGGCTCACAAAAAGCCAGTGACACTTGAGTGATAGCAGATTCCAGGCATGCTGATGAATCGAGCCCAATGAATCCGGTAAAAACAGTTGATAATGTCCATAGCTGCATGAGAAATACCAAATTCCAGACTGCACACTCAGCCCACATTCCTTCCCTGCAGACGTAAAGTTGTTGCTTTGTCAGAAACCACTAACCAGGGCTTTAAGTGGGATGGGGCTTGCCGGGGCAGTGTCCTGGCAAACTCCGAAAATTGTTTCTGAGACGGGGCCATGCCGGGGCTTCCTAATGACCCCTGGGCACCCCAGCCCACTAGGATACAAGTTCTTTTTTTTTTATAAAGCCCGAAGCTTTCAGGAGGGTTTAGTTAGATCTGTTGGAGGGCAAGTTTGGTGAGTGTTACACGATTGGTAACGGTAAAAATTAAAAGAAATTGTGAATCATAACCTGAGATCTTATTGTGTGTTATAAATATTAGGGGAATCGGCAGGTGTTAACCCCCAACAAATCCAAAACGTGTTTTTAGCAGCACAGCTTCTCCATGTTGCTTTTCTGTTGTCACTAAAGGGAGCTGGCCAACTTGTTTTGTGTTTCAAATGGAGTGGAAGTTCACCATCTCAAAAGGATTGAATGTCACACAATGTTAGGTGCGTGCCCACCCCACAGGGTACAAGTTCCCAACTGTGCACAGGGACGTCATTTCACCAACATGCCAAGGGTAGCGGAGCAACATAACACGACCCTTGACCTCTGATGACTCCCACCGTGAAGTGACATTATGGGAAGCGATGGAACACAACCTTTCACCCCTTGACAAAACAGGTAGTGGCATCACATAGCATACTTCCTAAGTACACTTCGAAAAATATGGTTACGATATCACTGCAATGTGATATAAATTTGATATAAGCATGAATAACCATATGTATTATTAATATCAGTGTGTACAGGCCCATATTGCCAAATTACTGTGATTTCAGGCAGACGTCCAAGGCCAAATATTAATGGTGTTTTATTAAATAACACTTGAGCTTAAGTGCTTTATATAGAACACATATACATACAATATCTCCCAACCTGTGTTTGTGCTCATTTATCGACCTCAGAAGGACGAAAGGCTGAATTGGCCTTGCCACAATTCGAACCTGCAACCTGCACACATACAGATCACAGCAGCGTGCGCTCAACCTACTGAGCTATCTTACCGGTTATAGCTCTCTCACGGGCTATAGTACAATGAGCAATTACATGTCTGAATGTTCTCAAAGTCAGAAAGTAAATTACACTCTGTAGTCGATACCATTAAACTGGTAACTGAGATTTAACAGCAGGCCAGTTCATCTGCATGTCAGGTGCAAAGTTGGCCAAATGTCAAGCCTGCGTGGATCTACATTTTAGGCTTCACAGGTTGGCAAAATACATACCATTGAGAGGGTTCATAATGGTGTATTTAAGAATTTAGAGTAGCGCAGGGAAAGTAGCGCAGTCACACGGCATCCCATACTCTGGGCACTGGTTACCTCATACATGCAAACACCTTTAACACCATGCCATGGAGATAGTAAAGATAGACACATTATAACAAAGCATTTATTGTGGCAGAGTGAAATCAAGGGCCACTTGATTTATTTATTGTGTTTATTTATTTGCATTTATAAAGCGCACAATCGGCCTGGGGGCATCGTGGCGCTGTTACAGAAAACTTCACTTGGAAACAGGCAAGACAAAGGTTACAGCATGTGGAACAGTACAGTATAGTGGACGGTGGGAACGAAAACGTTTGTCATGCAGTTGCTTAGGTTACAATTTGAGCAGCGTGTCTATGCAAGTTGGTTAGATCTAACAGAACAGTTTTGTTTTCTCTTGGTTTTGTCTCTGTTTAGGCAGAGGCCTTTTGCAGCCATCCATGTCTGGATAGCTGTGTAGATTTTGGTTAGGGCTGCAGCGTCTTGTTCATATGTACCAGATAGGTGGAGTAGTACCTGAGTCTCGTCAGCGTAATTGGTAAACGCTATGTTACGATGGTCCAAATCGTTGAAGATTTATAGCGTGGGGGCAGTCTATGAGCCCTGCAGGACGCTGCAGTGGATGCTGGTGGGGGAAGCGCACGCAGTGTCTGAGAAGACCTTCATGAGTCTTCCATTCAGGAAGGAGGCCACCCATGCGGTGGCTTCTGGTGAGAAGTGGGCATCATTTCTTAGGTGCATTCCTAGGATATCATGGTTAACAAGGTCAAAGGCAGCAGACAGATCTAATCGGATGAGAAGTGCCGGCTTGCCTTTATCTATAATGTCACCGAGTGCGATGGTCAAACATTTCTACACTGTACACAAGCTTTTAGTCACAAAGATTTTGTCAAGTGACGAAGGACACTGAGATGGAATGTCTTGTGATGATCGTAACAGAGGCAACAGAAGAAACAAACATGCTATGACTGCAACTTGCGAAAAGCAAAATACATAGTCCGAAATGGATGCTTATTCTACTCTAAATGCTTTTTGGAAGTTTTTGTCTACATTGTGAATTTGAGGTGAGAACGCACTAAATCAGTGACTCACCTCTTGAAGTGTGCCTGAAATAAACCTTTAATGAGTCTAGCTATTACTGTATAGAATTTCAGAAAGACAAATTATATGTTATTCCTATTCTTTCTTATTTAGGGTCACTGCTCAAATGAGGTCTGAACAAGAAAGCCAGCCACACTAGAAACAAAGAGCCACATGGTGCGGGCCACAACCCAGGAGCTTCACATTATTTTTTTCAGGGATAGCGAGGGAGATCACAGGGATAGCAAGGGAGACCGCAGCTGCGACTCCTCGTGACCCCCAAATGACACCCCTGCCTGTGCACCCCTGCAGGGAATGCAATCAGGCAGGGAGTAATACTGACCTTCAGAGATCAGGCGTAGCTCAAAAATAAACACTCTGGGGAATGTCAGTACAAGGCAGATGCTGAACTCCTAAAGGCCTTTCCAGGCCGGCCAGGCAGTCGCACAGGCAATCCCTGCTGCCACAACGCTGTGTGGCATTGCACAGTACACTAGCTCTTAGATCAGGAGAAGCAACCTTTCAATTTCCAGAGGGGTAGAAGGTTCCGGTAAGCCTATTTTTAGGACGTGCCATTGAAAGTATAGGAAGATTCAGTGCAGATTGCCTTCCCAGGCTCCGGAGCACCCGTGTACTAGGCGCCCCTAGCTCGCTGCTTGAATGGGGGTGCGTGTGCACTGAGTGGGCTTTTAATTAAGCTCTGCAGCACGGGAGTTCAGGATGAAAGTCTGGGTCGGCATTTGTGGGTCACCAGGGGTCGCAGATGCGACCCCTGAAGTCTCCCTTGCTACCCCTACGGTCTCCCTTGCTACCCCTAAAAAAAAGAATTTAAAAAAAAAAAGTTTTTCTTTTCTTCTTTTTTTGAGGCTCCTCGGTTGTGGCCAGCAGCCTGTTGCTCTTTTTTTCTGGAGTGGCAGGTTTTCTGGTAGCTATAGCCGGTAAGATAGCTCGGTGTGTAGAGCGCTTGCTGCTGCAATGTATGTGTGATCTGCAGGTTTCGACTCCAGGCAAGGTCAACTCAGCCTTTCTTCCTGCTGAGGTTGATAAATGAGTACCAACACAAGTTGGGTGATATTGTATGTATATTTGTTCTATATGAAATACATAAGCGCTTAAGCTGCTATATAATAACACATCATTATCGTTTGGCCTTGGACGTCTGCTTGCATTCACAGTCATTTGGTAATATGGGCCTTTACGCACTGATATGAACGATAGGCATGGTGAGCCATTCTTGTATGCAATGTATATGACTTTACAGTGATACCGGAACCATATTTTTCACAGTGTGCTTAGAAACAATGCTATGTGATGCCACTTCCTGTTTTGTCAAAGGGTGAAAGGTTGTGCTCCATCGCTTCCTGTGATGTCAATATGGGTGGGGTCAGATGACATCACTTCCTGTGATGGCATCAGCAGTCAAGCATCGTGTGATGTCACTTCCGCTACCCCTGGCATTTTGGTGAAATGACGTCCCTGATGACAGTCACCAGGTCAGCCATGGTGCTGTGGAGCCATACTGTGGCAGGCGGGGCCTGGATAGGATTGCTCACACGTCACATGCACACCACGCATGTTGACTGCGCTCTGTGTATTGGTTTTCTGGCTGCACCCCATTTTAAAATGAAAAGAAAAATGCAACGAAAGAGGGAATGCTTTTTTAAAACAAAACAGCATAGCTATAGGGCCTGATGCTCAGAGCTATTTTCAATGGGGCTGCCCCATTATAAAAGGCTTCTCTGAATCAGGCCCATAATGTGTAATGATAGATATGCATACTATTACTGAAGCTGGCCTGGAGGCTGCTCTGTACTGATGACCGGACTGTTGGGACTTAAAACAAAATGGAGCCTGTCTCCAGCCTCACTCTGGCAATGTAGCCATGTCCATCTAGAGATTTCATTGGGGCCTGTCAGGCATTGCAAGGGGGGTATCAATCTAAGCTCCAGAGGTTGTAGCTGGCCCCTCTGGCGACCCTTAAATGACGTCCATGATTTGGAGCCAGGTGTTTGGACCTTCTGGGCTATGTATTTCTGGAAGGACAGGCTGCTGTAAATGGTGCACTCAAAAGTGGTTATATAGTCCACACTGCAACCTCTGATGATTCCTCATTAAGTTAATCATTATTTTCATCAGATATGTGTACCAAACCTGATATCACATTATAGTATCCCAAGAGCAAACTAAGCACATGCACGCCAATTCCCAGACTGGAATATTTTATTCAAACAAGTTAAGAAAAACAAGTAATGAGAGGTCTAAGGGGCTTAAAATTGTGATACCTCAATGACTTTAATAAGACAAAACACAAAAAGCAAAAAACACTCTTTCACAACATAGGAAACATTTGAAAAGAGTATAGTTGGTGGAAGAGGAGGGGATGGAGAACAGATCTGAATTTTAAGGGGAGAGAAAACAAAACTCGATTTCAGATATAGAAAGGAAACAAATCCCGATCTCTATGGAAAGGGTAGACCAATCCCAATTTGACTCATCAATTAAATGGTAGAGGTACGGTTAGTAATATCCAGAACTATTTAAGGGGCCTCTAAACAATGACATAGTAAGTAGATATCCATGCGCAGGTCTGCCTACATGTATGTACACATCATGACTTCACTGAGGTGCCCCTAGATCTCCGTGGGGCACTTGTACACGTTTCGGCATCACGCTTGGCAAGTGGTATAGCTTTCCTTAGGGCAATATTAATCAGACCCTAGGGGGAAGCAGACAACAGCCTCAACTGTTTATAGGCCTTATTGATCCTCGCTACAATGCTTTTTGCATCAAATCCTTCTTCTAATACTACTCTAGATGCCGTTGGCATTGCTTCCTTTGTCAGATAAATCTCTTCTATTCTGTCCCATTTTATTTCTGGGCTTGGCCCTACTGGTTCTTTACGAATGAGAATGGTATCAAGACCCTGCTGTCTTCTTCTTCATTCTATTTCTTCATCTATTTCTCTTTGCTTCCTTGCATCCCTTCTAATTCTTTCTTCCTCTTGCCTTGGTTCTTCTCTCCTTACTCCTTCCCTTCTTTCCTCTTCTTCCCTTTGTCTTTGTAATCTTTTGTCCCTGTGTTTGTGCTTCCTCCTCTTCTCTCTTCCTCTCTCTTCTCTCCCTATCTTCTATCTCTCTCTGCCTATTGTCGTACTTTCTTTGTTCTTCTGCCTGCACTTCTTTCCTCTTCTTCCCTTTGTATTTGTAATCTTTTGTCCCTTAGTGTTTGTGCTTCCTCCTCTTCTTTCTTCCTCTCTCTTCTCTCCCTATCTTCTATTTCTCTCTGCCTATTGTCGTACTTTCTTTGTTCTTCTGCCTGCACTTCTTTCCTCTTCTTCCCTTCATCTCTGTATTCTTTTGTCCCTTAATTTCTGTGATTCTTCCTCTTCTCTCTTCCTCTCTCTTCTCTCCCTATCTTCTATTGTTCTCTGCCTATTGTCGTACTTTCTTTGTTCTTCTGCCTGCACTTCTTTCCTCTTCTTCCCTTTGTCTTTGTAATCTTTTGTCCCTTAGTGTTTGTGCTTCCTCCTCTTCTCTCTTCCTCTCTCTTCTCTCCCTATCTTCTATTGTTCTCTGCCTATTGTCGTACTTTCTTTGTTCTTCTGCCTGCACTTCTTTCCTCTTCTTCCCTTTGTCTTTGTAATCTTTTGTCCCTTAGTGTTTGTGCTTCCTCCTCTTCTCTCTTCCTCTCTCTTCTCTCCCTATCTTCTATTGTTCTCTGCCTATTGTCGTACTTTCTTTCTTCTTCTGCCTGCACTTCTTTCCTCTTCTTCCCTTTGTCTTTGTAATCTTTTGTCCCTTAGTGTTTGTGCTTCCTCCTCTTCTCTCTTCCTCTCTCTTCTCTCCCTATCTTCTATTGTTCTCTGTCTATTGTCGCACTTTCTTTGTTCTTCTGCCTGCACTTCTTTCCTCTTCTTCCCTTTGTCTTTGTAATCTTTTGTCCCTTAGTGTTTGTGCTTCCTCCTCTTCTCTCTTCCTCTCTCTTCTCTCCCTATCTTCTATTGTTCTCTGTCTATTGTCGCACTTTCTTTGTTCTTCTGCCTGCACTTTCTTTGTTCTCTTGCTCCTCCTGATATATCTGTCCACCTCGCTCCCCGCTCTTTCCTCTCATCTTGTCTTCTTTCAATCTCTTCTCTCGTTCTTTGTCCTTTCTTTCAGGTCCGTCCTTATCTTTTCTCTGCCTAACTTTCTCAATGCTTTTCCCATCTATTTTAAGTAATATCTGTCCACCCATCCACTCATTCTGCACAAGTACCATTTCATTAGATTTATCGTTCTTTCCTTTCCATCTCTTAATTTCCCTTTCTATTTCTGTTGACTGCTCACTCTTTTCTTCTTTGTCTTGTATGATTTTATAGATCTCTTCTTTTCTCGTATTCTCCTCTGGACTATCATCACTACCATAAGTGGGAGGTTCATATATTGGATTACTATACCCTGTCATCGCTTTCAACTCCTTTAACTCCTTAAGTGCCAAGGACGAGGTATCTTGTCCTTGGGATTACCTCCCTTTTGCCAAGGACGAGATAGCTTGTCCTTGGCACTTAAGGGGTTAATGAAGGACAAAATGTTAGAAGGCATTGAATGGTGGAATACCGAAATCACCAAAAAAGGGCTTGGCACTGGGGGGTGGGGGGGCACGTGGCAGTTAAAAGGTTAAAGGGAATAACCCTATTTCTTCCTTGCTAGCACCTTTTACTTCTGGCGAGGTAAGGGGAGCTGAGGATTCAAAATCTTCCTCCTTTTGCTGACTAAGCATCTACTCCTCAGGTGGCGGCTCTTCCCTCTCTTCCTGACACATTTTCCAGAATCGCTAATCTTTTCTCAAATGTCTTCCCTGTGTATGCAGTGTGCAAGTATGTGGTCATGTGTTGCAATACCGCTTTTGACAATGATCCCCCTTGTGGCCACGGCATGAACATTTTATCTGCTGTGTCTTTCACCCATGCTGCACTATACTGTTTGAGCTTGGGCATATGCTTTGGCAGTCTCTTGCATAGGTGCATCACAGGAGTATCTGCCATAATGACAAGTCTCAATTGACTGTCAGTACTTACCAGACATAAAATATCCTTTATACTTTTTCTTAAATCACCACTTTTTCAACACCTTTAAAAAACAAATATGAGCGTGCACCATCAATCGCCGCTAAAGCTTCACCGTATGCAAACCTGTTTGCGCATTATATATTTCTGTTCTACCCCTGTTGGGACTTGAAACGTCTCCTTCTGAAACTCTGTTGAGGCCGAACTCTAGGCACTATCTTTCCTCCACACAATTATTTCCTATTACTCAAAAATGATCACAATCCCATTTGCCATTCGCCTTAGTCTACTCACCATTCGTTCGTTAATCGACTCAAGGCCTTCGGTATCGACTCCTCCTTCAATCTGGCCACTTCGCCTTCCATCCGCAGAGTGATCGTGGAAACCGGGCAGGGATTTCATCAAAGGGGGAGCTGCTCACCCTCTCGGTTCTTCTTGCAAGTTTATTTCTATCGTCGCTCTCCACAGGAAACCCGGCGATCTTCTGACTAATGGCAGAAGATGCCAATCGTCCGTAATTCTAGACACAAACTAGTTTGGATCTTTTCTAATCATCCTCTGCTACCACGTGAGCATAGAGCCCTTTGGTTATCGTGAATGCAATGGATGGTGATGCAGAATAACACTGACACCAAATAATCAAATCAACTCAGAAAGTTGGCAAAGGTTGCTGTTTTAATAAGAATTATCCAAAACAGGGAGTTACAATGGACATCAATGGACGTTCACTCGAGCTCTCAATGTATTACACAGAAAAACATCATTTCATACAAAAAATACATTAGACGTGATGTCAAAAACAAAATACTACGTGGTAAATGAGAAAAACCTACGAGGGATTGTGATAAATTCAAGGGGAACATCTAAGTATACATTCTATAAGGGTGAGATTGTGATTGGATATCTACTGTCAGGTGGACAACTTATGCCATCTCTAAAAATTATCTTCATCAATATTAAGTACACTGTATATCATCGGTCTTCAAACTATAAGGCCCTTCGTTATACAGCCCTCTATAATTGGTTGGCACACTCGTGCCAGGTCTGGAACATTCGGTTCACTTAGCAGCATGTAAGCTCAGGCCCAGGTGCCAGGAGGTGGACTTGACTTTACCTCCCCAACCAATTATCACAACGTCTCTCATCACCCATGCCTTCTGCCATGAAGATTGGCTTTGAACTTGGCCTTGCACAGTATTCTTATCTCTGGGAATATAAGGGAGTGTAAGCAGGCACTATCGTTGTTCTAGGACTCCATGATCAACTCTATTTCCATCTTTGGCTCACATGACAGGAGGCCACAATTTGGTCCATTCTGCAGCATTTAAATGTCTTAAATGAATAAAACTTAGCACACTTGGTGTTCTTTCTTTGCACCTTAACAAGGGATGATTCAGTTTCACACGATTACTGCCTTCAGGAAAAGATAACCAGTCTTGGCTGCTTCAGCTTTGACACCAGGCCAGACAGCCTCGCCATTCATTTCCACAATCTCAGCTAATTCTTGCTCCAACTCAGTTCTCAGCCTTTCTCCTCTCCATGGGCCACCACTTACTAAATTCTTGACACTGATGTCTGGTTTCTATACAATGACGACTTCGCCTGCAATCTATTAACTACATATCATCACCAGCCTTAAACTGACCAATTGCCAATGCGACCTCTGCCCGGCAGCTATAATCAAGGAAGCAGCTCATGACCTAGCGCCATTCATTACTATGCTCATCAACTCTTCCTTTAGCTCTGGGATCGTACCTGACAATCTAAAGGACGCGTGGGTCATCCCCCTATTGAAAAAACCTACCCTGGACGCGAGTATATCCACAAACTACAGGCCAATCACCATGGTTCCGTTTTTACTAAAAATCCTCGACCGTGCAGCATATCTACAAATTCAAGATTACCTTGAATCTAACAAACTCTTGGAACTTAGGCAATCTGGGTTCCGGCCACGTCACGGCACTGAAACTGCCCTCATAGATTTATAAACACAGATTGAAGATCTAAAAGACAAAGGGAAACTTGCTCTCTTACTCCTCTTGGACCTCTCAGCGGCCTTTGATCTCGTCAATCATGAAATCCTCTGCCCCCACCTTAAATCAGCTGCACACTTCTCCGATAAAGCTACAACCTGGATTAGCTCCTTTTTAGACAATAGATCTATGCGCGTGCTCTCTCCACTAGCAGCCGCCCCACCCACACCTGTCTCCTGTGGCGTGCCGCAAGGATCTTATGTTTCACCCACTTTGTATAACGTGTTCAGCAAACCTCTCTTCGATATATTGGACTATCTGGGTGTCACTTACACCAACTACGCCGACGACACCCAGATACTAATCCCTATATCAGATGACTACACGGCGGACTCTCTCGCTATCAATGCCATCTACCAGGTCATCCAGGCGTGGATGGCTCAACACGGACTCTGTCTTAATGATGAAAAGACTGAGCTCCTTATTCTTGGTTCGCCACAAAAACTTACCAAACTCGACCCTGCATTCAAGTCCTTCATCATCGATGGGAATATTATCCCAACCGCCAGGGACACAAAAACCCTAGGGATCTACATTGACTCGACCCTATCCCTGACTAGACAAACTAACTCAGTCTCTTCCGCAGCGGCATATACCTGCAAGCTTATTACAGCCTGTCGCCCTTTCCTCTCCGCTACCAATTGTGTCACCCTGGCTAGAACTCTTGTATTATCCAAGATTGATTACTGCAATGCACTGTACCTAGGCACCAATTGCTGCAACCTAAACAAGTTGCAAATTGTCCAAAACAATGCGATTAGAGCTGCCCTCAACATTCCCAGGAGACAACACATATCCGACACCAGACGCAATATTCGCTGGCTCTCAGTCCCACACCGTATCTCCCTGAAAACCCTGGCTCTTACCCACAAATGCCTTGATAACCAAGCTCCCTGCTACCTGGCCAACCGATTTGCCCTCCACAACTCCATTAGACCCCGCAGAATGGCACATTTAAACTGCTGTGAGGTTCCACGTTTCAATCTCCAAAGATCAGGTGGAATTAGCTTCCCCATCTTGGCAGCTAAACTCTGGAACATGCTTCCCAATTAGCTTAGAGCAGAACCCTCATTCCCGAGATTCAAACACCTTACGAAAACCTGGCTGGCCGCCCACGACATTTAGCACTGGGTTCTCTGCTTAATTTGTACATGTATATATAATCTGCTTGTCCTCTCATTGCTATTACTCTACCTGTAAATTCTGTATTATACTTGTAAACTTTGTAATTATGGTTCTGTCTGTTTTTCTTATACTTGTAAACTTTGTAATTATGGTTCTGTCTGTTTTTCTTATGTTGTAACTAAGTGATGCGCCCGGTTGCCCCTGGGCCTGGTGCGCTATACAAATAAAATAAATACAAATACATATATAGCCAGCTTCTAAAATTACTTCATCTACTTGCGTTACACCATCTGTACAGTTATTCAACGGCTTGCATTTTCTTCAATGCTTTGCTCACATGCAATCTTCTCTTTGCGTATGAAGGTTTACTCAATTCTTAACTTCATCATCAGTTTCTGTAAGTTCCATTCATTCTCTTCAGCCAGTATCCTCAGGGCGTCACGCTCGTCTTTCGTGACGTTACCTGCTGTACTCTTGCTCTTTTTCATATTCCTTCAGGGAGTTCCTCGCTCAGATTAGCACTCTTCGGGGATATATTTGATAGGGTTTTCTCAGAAGAAACCTTCTTTCAAATATTCTCCGGGGTGTGGTCACAACGGCTGGTGTCAAGCATGGCACAATCTCAGGCTTCCAACATACAGGAGGTATGGGGCGGGATTTCCTGCAGAGGCATGCAACTGCTCCTCTACACAGGAGTCGAAAGGTTGGGAAGTTTGCGATTTCAGCAGTGGCAATATAGACAGCTTAAGAATGAAAGAAGGATGTCAAGTACTCCCTGTGAGAAGAGAGCAGAAAGCTGCACTAAATGTACTGGAGCGAATTCAGGTGAACGACAATGGAGTGAAAAAACACACAGCGCCAGAGGAAGTTTCAATCTCAATATTTTGCGCTGGCGACTGCCTAATGTGGCTTTCTCCATCGCGCATGCACAATTCTCCTGCATTCCCATTGGCGGGTGCCTTTCCGTGTCGGAGCTCAGCAATTCAGTTAACTGTGTCCTCTCCAGGACACAACAGCCGCCATGTTGTACTTCTCTACCCACTGCGCACGCATATTGTAAATGGGAAAGCGGCGGCCATGAATATTTAGAAATGTGGAGGGGGATCTTGTACTTTAGGTGCATCCAGGGGCAGTTTTACAGAACTCTCAGTCGTGGTTTTGTGGGGAGTCAGGAGATGGGGCTAATGTTCCCATTGTACTCTATAATGGCATGAAGGAGGAAAACAAGACTGCATGTGCTAAATACTGTGCAAAAAGGAATAGCCCGAAAATCCCATATTGGGAGCTGTAGATTCCAACAGTGAATAATAATGGCATGAACAATGCAACAAGACTAGTTGTACCTGGTGTATCATTCCCCAATCTCTCTCTCTCTGTCTCGCTCTCTCACTCTTCGTCTCTCTCTCTCTGTCTCTCTCACTCCCGGTCTCTCTCTCACATGCGTGCACTCTCTCTATCTCTCTCTCACTATCTAGCTCTCTCCTTCTCTCTCTCTCTCTGTCTCTCTCTCTCTCTCTCTCTCTCTCTCTCTGTCTCACTTTACCTCATTACCTATGTCTTTTTCTCCTCTCTTTCCCGCTCTCTTTCTCTATCTCAGTCTTTCTCTCCCTCTCTATATGTCTCTTAACTTATCCCTCTTTCTCTCTCCCTTTCTCTATCTTTCTCTCGTTTCCTCCCTCTTTATGTGCACTTCCTTTCTCTCTCTGTGTTTCTCACTCTACGTTTCTCTCCTTTTTCTCTCTTTCTCTGTCTCTCTTCCTCTATCTCTCTCTCCTTTCCTTTCTCTTTTTGTTGAAATCCTTACCCTCTTTGCCTTTCTCTGTATCCCACTATTTCTCTATGCTCTTCTCTCTCTTGCTCCGTCTCTCTCTATCTCTCTCTCTTGCTTTCTTTCTCTTTCTCTCTCTCTCTCTTTCTCTATCTCTCTTCCCCTTCTCTCGCTTTATCTATGTCTCTCTTTCTCTGTATCTCTAGCACCCCTTTTCTCCTACTTTTGGTGAACTTCCTTTCTCTCTCTGGATGTTCTCTCTCTCTCTGTCTCACTCTGTTTCTCTCTGCTCTTCTCTCTCTTGTTCTTTCTCTCGCGGCCCCCTCTCTTTTTTCTCTCTCTTTCTCTCTCTCTTTCTCTCTCTCTTTCTCAATCTGTCTTTCCATTTGTATTTTTATTTGTATTTTATTTATTTATAAAGCGCACCTGGCCCCAGGGCATCCGGGCGCATAGTTTGGAGTACAGGCATGGTTGTAAGATAAAGTTACTATAAAGAAATATTAACATGATATATCCAGGCAAAGTGAAAGCTTACAATTGATATACAGGCATTTACAAAATATATACAGGCTTAGTGACAATTACATAATATTGTATAGGGAGGCATTTACTAGTAGTAAGACCAAGGGTCAGTAAGGACGGAGCAGGTAGAGTGATCGATCAAATCAGCAAGCGTTGGGCAGACAGCCAGGCTTTGGCTTGCTTTCTGAATACATTGAAGGATGGTTCCGCCATGAGGGGGTTAGGAAGTGAGTTCCACAGTTTAGCTGCTAGAACAGGGAAGATAGACTCTCCTGATCGCTGCAGGTTGAAGGGGGGTATCGCTAGACAGTTGGACTGTGCACTTCTAAGGGGTCTGTTCGGAGAGTGAATTGTAAATCTCTTGGCTAGGTAGGACGGTGCTTGGTTGGCAATACATTTTTGCCTAAGAGCCAGGGTTTTTAAGGATACTCTTTGTGTGACTGATAGCCAACGGAGGCTTTTTCTAGTATCAGAGATGTGATGATTTCTGGGGATATTTAGTGCAGCTTTAATCGCATTGTTCTGGATAATCTGTAATTTATTAAGGTTCCCTTGGTTGGTACCGAGATAGAGGGTGTAACAGTAGTCAATTTTAGACATTACCAAGGTCCTGGCTAATGTAGTACAATTGGCTGGGGTTAAGAACGGGCGGCAGGCAGTAATAACGTTCATGTGTAAGCCGCTGACGACGATACTGCATTAGTTAGCCTAGAGAGAGAGAGGAGTCAATATAAATGCCCAGGGTTTTGGTTTCCTTAGTAACTTTGATGATGTTGCCATCAATGACGAAGGAGTTGAATGAAGAATCAAGTTTGTTGAGTCTTTGCTGGGTGCCTAGGATGAGAATCTCTGTCTTTTTGTCATTCAGACAGAGTTCGTGTTTTGCCATCCAAGCTTGGATGACTTGGTAAATGGAGTTTACGGCGAAAGTGTCAGTTAAGTGATTCCCGGTAATGGGTATGAGTATCTGGGTGTCATCCGCATAGTTAGTGTAGATGACACCCAGAGAGTCCATAATATTGAAGAGAGGCTTTGTAAACACATTGTAGAGTGTGGGTGAGATGCATGATCCTTGACAAACTCCACATGTGACGGGAGCGGGTTCGGCGGATGCGGACGAGGAGAAGACCCTCATGGCCCTGTTGTCCAGAAAGGATCTGATCCAGGCAGTGGCTCTATCCGAGAAGTAGGCTGTCGTTTTGAGGTGTTGGCAGAGGATTTGATGATTGACTAGGTCAAAAGCTGCAGAGAGGTCGAGTAAGAGAAGAAGGGCTAGTTTACCCTTGTCTTTAAGATCCTCGATCTGTGTCTTAAGATCAATTAATGCAGTTTCAGTACCATGACGCGGTCGGAACCCAGATTGTCTAAGTCCCAAGAGTCCATTGGTTTCTAAGTAATCTTGGATCTGCAGATAGGCTGCTCGATCAAGTATTTTTAGCAAGAAAGGCACAGTGGTGATAGGCCTGTAGTTTGTGGGGATGTTAGCATCAAGGGACGGTTTCTTTAAGAGTGGGATGATCCAAGCGTCCTTGAGGTTATCTGGGACAATCCCTGATTTGAATGAGGAGTTTATGAATGCAGTGATGAAAGGCGCTAGATCATTAGAGGCCTCTTTCATAATGGTGGCAGGGCAGGAGTCGCCTTGGCAATTGGAGGGTTTAAGGTTGTTGATTATGTTTTCAACTTCAGAGATAGTGAGGGGTGTGAAGTTAAAAAGTTTGTAGGCGTGGTGATTGTTGTTTAGACTGGACTGGTGAGAGGTATTTTGTGGGTCGATCATCGGGCTGATTTTTTTGTTGTTGATTTTAGTTTGGAGAGTGGATGTTTTGCCAAGGAGTGCGTTTTGTATATTGGCGCACCAGGTGCTATCTTTGACACAGGTGTCGGGAGGGGAGGCTGGTGATTCCAGTTCTTTTAGTATTAGGAATAGCTCTTTCGCATTAGATTTAGCTTGTTCAATGCGCTTGTTGTATGTATCTTTTTTAGCCTGAAGTATCGCGTCTTTGTAATTCAACGTGGCTAAAGCTAAACTTGCTTTGTTCATATCACTGGGATTGCTTGTCAAGCACGCTTCTAGGTTGCGTATGTCTTTGAGTAGGGCTCTCAGTTGAGGTGTAAACCAGGAGTTAAGGTGGGCCCGAGGTTTAGGTTTCCTTATTTTAATAGGTGCGATTAGGTCCAGTGCTTTTAGTAGAGTCTGGTTAAACAAGTCTACCAAAACAGTTGGATCAGTGCAGATGGAGGTGCGTTCATTGAGGACAGGGAGGATGAGTGGGAGCAATGTTTCGCATGGTATGTCTCTTTTGTTTCTAGTGGAGATGGCTGGTGCAATGTCAGGTTCAGTGTGGGTAGTTTTGGCAGCGAAACTAAATGTGATCAGATGGTGGTCTGTCCAGACACAAGGTTTGTTAGAATCCACATTCAATTCTCAGTTTAAACCAGAAATCCAGTCAAGGGTTCAGCCCTTGGAGTGAGTTGGCTCATTAATATACTGCAAGAAGCCTATGCTGGTAAGTAAGTTGTTGATGTTGTGTGCTGCGGAGTCCTTAGGGTCTTGTAGCCCCAGATTGAAATCACCTAGAACAACGATTTGCGAATTGGCTTTCGTGTTGGTGGCAAGAATATGAGATAGATCTTCGGCAAATGTAGAAATGGATCCGGGGGGTCTGTAGATGAGATGGAGAGTGGTGGTCTGAGTAGGGGTCAGTGTTAATTTGACTGAAAGTGTTTCCGCTGATGGGGTTTGCTGTGTGTTGGCTACGCAGAGATTGATAGTACTTTTGTGAATGAAAGCAGTGCCACCTCCTTTGGTTTGGGTCGTGATGCGATCATTACTAATAATGGTGTAACCTGGTGGGATGGCTAACGAGAGAAGGGGTCCAGAGGCCGCATGTAACCAAGTTTCAGTGATGGCGATGAAGTCGAGGTCAAGAGTGAGGATAAGGTCAGCTATGTTGAGTGCGTGTGCTGTGAGAGATCTGGCCTTGATCAGAGCTCCCTTGATCGAAATCACAAGGGTGTGAGGTGGATTTGTGTCATGGTGGGTGTTCGTAACTGGTGAGAGGGGTAAAGTTACGTGGGCTTTGGACGTGGGTGGGTGCCTGTTAGAGAGTCTAGTAGTGGTGGTGTGGTGATAAGAGGCATGGGAGAGCCTAGAGCCAAGACTGTAATTTCTTAGCGGAATGGCGCATGGTTGGTTGGGCGTGGGTTTAGTAGCGAAATGTTCAATCCACAAGGATGGCGAATTGAGGTAGGGGTTAGTGGCAGGTGTAGGATGATGGTGTTGCTGTGTGGCGTTGTGTGGGGCAGGCCTGGAACTGTGCCCTAGTAGGTTAGGGGCCATATTGGATCTGAGTTGTGTGTAGGGTAACAGAGAATGTGTACGAATCTTAGAAGAGGGAAAACTGGTAATGATAAGCTCCTGTAGTGGGAAAATACCACTGAGGAGGCAGCTAATTCAAGGAGGAGGCATAGTATGACGTGTCTAAATGGCGGAATGACCAGAGTTAAGGTGGGGGGGCATGTTAGCTGAGCAAGTCACATAGGGCAATACACCAGGGTGAAGGCCTCAGTTGGAGGGAGGGGCTGCTGCTTTGATAGGTACCAGTCACGTGAGGATCGTGGGAGGCAACTTAATGACGTGTTGATCACTAAATGCAGAGAATAACCCCAGAGTGGCTTTATCAGTAGAAGGGCGCAGCACAGCGTAAGACCGTGGGCACAGAGTGGCTAGTAGTGTGCGGTCTACACATCACAGCACAAATCACATGGTATTGGTACAACGTGCAGATAGCAGGCGATAGCATAGAAGAATTGCAGTGCAATTAATAGGCAGCGCGCAATCAGGCAGAGGGTCAGAGTATATATCAACTTAGCACAATCAGGCAGAGTGGGGATGCGGACCAGCGTGTCGCGACCTGAGCAGCACGCAATCTAGTAAAATAACAGGGAAGACAACAAGTTTAACACAGTCAGGCAGACAAAGGTATAAGTACAGAATGCTGATGGCAGGCGTTAACATAAGAGTGTAAAAGGCGCTACGTATTGCAGCAGAGTAAAAGCAGCACGCAATCAGGCCAGATATCAGGGTACACAACAACTGTGACACAGTCAGGCAGAGGGGATGTAGATCAGCATAGTGCAATGTGGTGGGAGATTGCAAATAGTAGCGAGGGTGCCTCGTGTGTCGCGGGTTATATCCGACTGATAAGGAAAGCCCGGCTGTAAAGATAGGGTGAGACATCGAGCCGAACAATGGGTACAGAAATGAGTAACGTGTAAGCGGTCACCAAGTGGTACAGCCGCACGTGTAATGCAGGCACTTATGAGAGGACAGGTGGGGCAGGATACGCTGTTGGGGATACAAGTAAAGAGAAAGGTCTTACACAGTGAATGAACTGGACCTAAGGCTAAATGCAACAATCAATGGTGGGCAGCATATAGGCTGAGAGCAACCATCAAGTAGAAAGTCACCTAGGGCTAAATGCAACAACAATCAGATGGTGGGCAGCATATAGGCTGAGAGCAACCATCAAGTAGAAAGCCACCTAGGGCTAAATGCAACAACAATCAGATGGTGGGCAGCATATAGGCTGAGAGCAACCATCAAGTAGAAAGCCACCTAGGGCTAAATACAACAACAATCAGATGGTGGGCAGCATATAGGCTGAGAGCAACCATCAAGTAGAAAGCCACCTAGGGCTAAATGCAACAACAATCAGATAGTGGGCAGCACATAGGCTGACAGCAACCATCAAGTAGAAAGCCACCTAGGGCTAAATGCAACAACAATCAGATAGTGGGCAGCACATAGGCTGAGAGCAACCATCAAGTAGAAAGCCACCTAGGGCTAAATACAACAACAATCAGATGGTGGGCAGCACATAGGCTGAGAGCAACCATCAAGTAGAAAGCCACCTAGGGCTAAATGCAACAACAATCAGATGGTGGGCAGCATATAGGCTGAGAGCAACCATCAAGTAGAAAGCCACCTAGGGCTAAATGCAACAACAATCAGATAGTGGGCAGCACATAGGCTGACAGCAACCATCAAGTAGAAAGCCACCTAGGGCTAAATGCAACAACAATCAGATAGTGGGCAGCACATAGGCTGAGAGCAACCATCAAGTAGAAAGCCACCTAGGGCTAAATACAACAACAATCAGATGGTGGGCAGCATATAGGCTGAGAGCAACCATCAAGTAGAAAGCCACCTAGGGCTAAATGCAACAACAATCAGATGGTGGGCAGCATATAGGCTGAGAGCAACCATCAAGTAGAAAGCCACCTAGGGCTAAATGCAACAACAATCAGATAGTGGGCAATATATGGACTAAAGCAACAATCAAGCATGGAGCCACCTAGGGCTGAGTACAGCAAGCACCTGGTAGGCAGCAAATGATATGATATGATATGATATGATATGGTATTTGTAACGCGCCTATACACAAGTGTTTCAAGGCGCGACGAGGCAGGGAGGGAGGGAAACAAGGGGAAGACAGACAAACGATCCTACTAGGCCAGGTGTCATTCAGATCGCGCAAGTGCAGAGGTAAGGGGAAAAGGAGAAAGTGCTGGGCGGGGGAGGTGGGGGGGGAAAGTGCAGTACAAGGTAAGTAGCGTAAAAAAATAATAAATAATAAATAATAAATAAAAGGGCCAGCTGGTGGCAAGTGCGAGGTAAGTGCAGAGCAAGTGCTGGGAGGGGGGCTGTAGGGATACAGTGACAGTCCCACAGTGCAGGGGGAGCCAGGGAGGCAGTGCAAGTGGAGAGTGGCTGGGCCCTGACCGAGGTCGCTGAGAGTGGCCCAGATGCAGGTTTAGTGCAGAAATTCAGTGGGGAGTTAAGCAGGTTTAGCAGGGGAGAGGGAGAGAGAAGGCAGAAGCGAAGAGGAAGGTTTTGAGGTGCTTCCGCAACCGGAGATGGTTCTCCTCAAGTTTCAGGGAGGCAGGAAGGCTGTTCCAGAGGGAGGCCCCTGCTGCGGAGAGAGATCTACCCCCAGCTAAAGGGATAGACAAGTAGGGAGCCCCTAAGGCTAAAATGCAACAATAATATGGTAAGCAGCATAAGGTAAATGTATCAAACAAGTGGTTAACTGCAGCAATCAGGGAAATATAGTACAGTACTTGAAGGCGTGTGCATGGAACATGTATGGGCAAAGCATATCATGACAGAGCTCCTAGTATAAAGAGGCACTATGCAATGGACTTGACTCGTTGGTATTATGGGAGTATAGCATTGTACAGAACAAACAATGGCGTCAAGAAGAACAGTTCATAGCATTCATGGCGATGAGGTCGATGATGCAGAAAGCATCGTGACAGAGGCGCGGTTACAGGCCGTTGTAAAGGCTTAACGCAGGAGGTGAGTGTCAAGCCTAGTTAAGGTAGGGCGGTACGTAGATGCAGTTGGACGGCTGCACGGAGCTGAGTAAGGGACAACGAATGATCGCATATAGCATATGTGGTAATTGCGTGCGGATCAAGGAAATATGCACGTGACCAGGATGTTGTACAGCACCTTGTGCACACGGTGCTTGGAGAGGGTGGCGTGTGGCCCACGGTAAATGACAGGGGTCACGGCTGACGGCTGGGAGGCCTGGACAGGCTCCGGACAGGAATGGTGCCTTGGATTGTGTGCCTTTGCTGGTGGGCCGGCTTGAGCCTGCCGGCTCATGAGTGGTTCTCTAATAGGCACGGGCAGCCAATCTGAGTTAAAAACTGGACCTGATGTGGTTCAGCCCCTTGGAAGTGGCAAAGGGATGGCGGGCGGCCATTTTAGAATGGGTAAGTCCTCGAGGTGCTCAATGGAGAATTGTTACACTCCGGTGTAACTGAGCATGAAATCCCATTCAGACAAAGCAGGAAATGTAGTATTATGGCGGAGCTCTGGCAGGAAAAATGCCAGTCGGGTGCTGCAGTGCTGTAGGCTTACCAGGGGAAGGTGTATGACCTGCCCTGAAATGGAGAGTGCCTCCAGGCATAGCCACTGCTCCTGCAGTGGGGAGGGAGCTCCAGCTCCTCGTGGTGCTAAGGCACTCACCTGATCTCTCTTTCTGTCTCTCTATCTCTCTGTTTTAATCTCTCTTCCCCTCTCTCTGCCTTTATCTACCTCTCTATCTCTCTCTGCATCTCTCTCTCTTCCTCTGTTTTCTTCCCTCTTTTTGTAAACTTCCTTTCTCAATCTGTCTTTTTCTATTTATGTCTTACTCTGTTTCCCTTCTCTCTCCCTCTCTTTCCGTATTTCTCTTCCCCTCTCTCGCTTTAATTATGTCTCTCTTTCTATCTATCTTTCTCTATTTATCTTGTGTTCTCCCTCTTCTTGAACACTTCCTTTCTCGCTCTGTATTCTCTCTCTCTCTGTCTCACTCTGTTTCTCTTCTCTCTCTCTCTCTTTCTCCCTCTCCAACACCTACTCTAAACTTCACCAAGACGGAAGAGCGCCGTCTTCAAAGAATCTCTCGCCGGCTGCAGGATCCACTACTCTCCATACTTGATCACATCCGTGATCTGCAGATTCTAATGCTCTACCCAATAAGTGTCCAAGAACTGCTCTTCAGCCAAGGCTCTGCTGGGGCTCCCCAAACTGCCAGTCTGGACCTGATTGCTCAGTTCCCTAAAGTAAATGAACGGAGGACGAGTGACAATACTGCTTTTCTCCAGTAGATGTCCCTCTGAGCCAGGTTTAGAATCACATCATCGGTTGCAGACAATTGGGATCAGGATATTTGGTTTCTGACACTGAAGGGAAGTGATATATCGAGGTTTTGCCATTAGAATGATTTTATAAAATGAATACTTGAAAAACATGGATTTCCACATCAAAATAGCAGAGGGGCTGGAACGGGCCTATTTACATTTGATTATGCCTCTATACTTGAATATCTTTATTTCTTATATTTAACAGATCATATAACATGATTTTACTCCGTTTCATTTCAGTAATGAAAACTGTTATGAAGATGAGGCGGAGGCAGGTAAGTCAGAAATACGGATTTATTTAGGTTAATAAATCAGAAGAGAAGACCCCACATCTCATGGGCTCCCTTCCCTTCAGCTCTCTCCTCCAACTGACAAACTTAGAACCAAACAAGAAACATGCACCAACATTCCATGACATCATAAAGTATGGCCTCTTCACACTAGAGGCTTCTTACAATACTCTTTCATATGGAAAGGACTCCTCCCCTAAGGAGAAGCACTACAACACATCTCCCCCCTTCCTTTTTTTATTTTTTTTTTTTATATACATATATCATCTGATCGCTTTACTCCTTTTCAGTATGTTACAATAACTAGGTTACATTTCATAAAACTGATCTAAAACAAAGCGCCATGGGCAGCTCAGTTGCCATTTCCTTAATTTCCTCTCCTGGGCATCTCCCACATATGGCTCTCACATATGGCCTCTCCTCACCGAGGCAACTCTATCTTTATTCCACACTTGCCCTCCAGCAACTCGCACTGCCCTTTTCATGACTGCCACAACTCTGACAGGATCCGAATAAAGGGACTCCCCCTTCCTCCTTATCACTCCTCTCTTTATCCTGACCCAGTCACTACACTCCACACGTAACTCCTTCTTTCCTCTCCTCAAGTTTTCACGTTTGACCCAATCTGACTTCTTCCTCACTAATGATCTTCTCACTTCGTCTACAACGAGATCGGTCTCCCTACACCTTCCAAGCCATGGCGGACAAGCCATACAATATGGCTTCCTTCCCCTCATGAGTTCAAACGGGCATAGACCAGTCGTAGAATGCGGCGCCATCCTCAAAGCCCACATTCTATTTTGTATCAAAGCTTACTTGTCTAAACCACACTCCTCTCCCATACGTACACTCTCCATCACACACCTATTCATTCTCTCAACCACACCATTTGACTCGGGATGGTACAATGAAGTTCTTTTGTGACCAACTCCACACTTCCTCAAATAGTTAGAGAATCTTTCTCCAATAAACTGGGGACCATTGTCGGTCAATACAGTCTCAGGCAAACCCTCACTTGCAAAAATTTCCTGTAGAACCTTTATCATACACTCACCCGTGATGTCCCTCATGATCTTAAAATCCACCCATCTGGAAAACAGATCCACAATCAGCACGATATACTTACCCCGGGCATAACCAAGTTCCACGGGACCAAGTATGTCCATGGCAATATCACACCATATCCTGGATGGGAGACCGACGTCCACTAACGGTTGTTTTCTGGCCACTACTCCCTTTCCACTCTTAACACAAAACTGACAATTTGCCAAACAATTTTCCACCTCCTTGTCAAAACCCAGCCACCAATAATCTTCTCTTAACACTCCTTTGGTTTTGGTAACCCCAATATGACCGTTATGTGCTAGATCTACCACTTTCTTCCTCAAACCTATCGGGACCACAGCCCTACCCCATCTGAACAAAATATTATCATTAACAGATAATTCATCCTTCACCTCCCAATATGGCTTCACTTTTTCCGCCAATTCCACCTTATTCGGCCATACAGTAGATTCAACATATGTGATTACCCTCCTTATGATGTCATCTCTTTCCACTTCATCCAACCACTCCTGCTTGGATACAATACAATCAGTGTTGACAAACACTAACTCCATTTCCTCACTTTCCATACTTTCAGGTCCTGCCGCCCTTATCCTTGAGAGACTGTCAGCTAAAACATTCTCCCTCCCGGGTATGACCTCCATCCTAAAACAATGTGTCTGCATCCTGGTAACCCATCCTGCCACTCTCCGAGAGACTTTGTCAAGGCCCTTACTTTCAAAAATGGCTTTTAAGGGTTTATAATCCGTTCGCAACACAAACTCTACTCCCCACACAAAATTTCGGAAGCGTTCCATAGCCCAAAAACATGCCAAAGCCTCTTTCTCTAGGACCGAATATCTTAACTCCGCTCCCTTGAGACCCCTCGAGGCATGGGCGATTACCTCTTCAGAACCATCTTCCTGCTTCTGTGATAGCACGGCTCCCAGTCCACTCTCACTAGCGTCTACTTGATAATGGTTAGCTTCCTCGTGTCAAAGCATCCTAATGGACCGGCCATATTTATTTCTTCCTTTATCCTGTTAAACTCCATGTCACACTGGATATTCCATACAAAGTCGGCGCCCTTCTTAAATATCTTTCTCATCTCCTGTACTTTGTCAGCATAATTTATCACAAATTTGTGATAAAATTCCGTCATTCCTAGAAAAGAGCACAGCTCATTCTTGCTTTTCGGTTTCTCAATACTCTTAATAGTATTTACCATATCTTCCTTGGGCTTAACTCCATCCCCCAACACTTCATGTCCTAGGTAGTCCACTTTCGTCACCGCAAACATACATTTCTCACCTCTCAAAGTAATACCTCTCTCCTCAAATATCCTCAAAACCTTGCGTAGATTCCTGTCATGTTCTTCCATTGTCACACCACTCACCAATACATCATCCTGAAAACAGAACACTCCCTTCAGTCCCTTCAACAAACGATCCATGATCTTCTAAAATACTGATGAAGCGGACGCCAGCCCAAACGGCATTCTCCTAAATTGAAAAACACCTTCATGCGTTACAAAAGCCGTAACCTTCCTACACGCCTCCACCAATTCGACCTGATGATAAGCTGACGTCATATCTAACTTAGAGAAATATCTTCCCCCACCCACCATGGTCAACAGTTCACCCATGTTGGGCAGAGGATGTCTGTCCACCAACACACACTTATTTAACTCACGCATGTCAACATATAACCTTATGTCTCCTGAACTTTTCTTCACAATCACCACTGGGGATACCCATTCAACCCCCCCAGCTCTCTCAATCACACCTGACTCCAACAGCTTCTGTAATTCCTTTTTCACATTCTCCCTCAAAGCAAGAGGCACCGGCCTGAGTTTCGCCACGATGGGAATACTATTCTTTTTCAATGTTATCTTGTGCTGAAACCCTCTCACCTTTCCCAACTTCTCATTGAACACTTTCCCAAACTCCGACATGTACCTATCGTGACTCGCGGACACTTCGGAAATTTGCAGCACTTGCTCTGGGTGATTGGGATCGAGTTTGATCCCTAAATTCTTTTGTTCTCTCCACCCTAACAAAGATTGCCCCTTCTTAGTAACATACACTTTGCCATCACAATTTCGTCCCTTGAATTCAAATCTACTCCATACATAACCCAGTAAATCAATACGATCTTGGTTGTATCCTCCTGGATTTATGTCGGGCTCTGATAATTCAGATACTACCCCTTTCATTTCGCACGCAAAGGCAACCCTGGATATTAAAGTTATTTTCGACCCTGAGTCAGCCATCATTGATACCTTACGCCCATTCACCGTTACCACAGCATAAGGCCGTTCACAATCCTCAAGGTCCCCACCATTCGTAATAACATTAACAGTATTCACGATAACATTTTGTAATGGCACCACAACTTCGTCTTCTGATGACCTCCCATCTTCTTCCTCATTTACATACAGGACCCTCCGTTGGCCTGACTGTCCAAATTGGTAGTTCTTGCAGCACAATGCTCAATGTCCTCTCCTATTGCATTTTGAGCACGTACTCTTTCGCCCTGGACACACAACAGAGGATGCAAAGTGTGTTGCACTAGCACACCGATACCATAGCCTTTCGTCCTTCCTATCTTCTTTTTTCTCATATCTCTGCATATAATCTTGACTCTTCCTTTCTTCCGGATTGCTCTTCCCTGACTGTCTGTTTCTTCCTCTCTTTTTGTTCTTTCCCTCGGCCACAGACAACACCTCCGGTTTACTTTCTTTGGGCTCCCCTCCTTCATTTTTGGAAAGTTTGGCCACACATGCCAGGGAATGCTCCACACATTTCGCCAAGTCCAATCCTTCATCTAAACTTGGCTCATCCTTTAGCCACAATTCCTCTCGTATCTTATTAGATCGACAATGTGTCATGAATTGATCACGAATATGTTCGTCGAAACTTCCTTGAAATTTGCATGTAAGAGCCAGATGTCGCAACACTGTCACATAATCCTCAACAGATTCACTTTGGGCTTGTGTGCGCATCCGGAAATTATACCTTTCCAAAATTGTGCTCCTTTTGGGGTTAAAATGCTCATCCAGTTTCCCTAATGCGGATTCAAACTCATTTAATTCATCCCCGCTTCCGCCACTCGCAAGTTGAGGTAGAGTTTCAAAAATTCTTTGGCCCTCGAAACCCAAAAAATGTAACAATAATGCCAACTTCCTCTCTCTGGAATAGGCCGTTCCGCCGGCTGCTTTCATGTAGTGCAGGAAACCCTTGCGCCATTGGGGCCACGCAATTCTTGCCGTGCCTGGGGCAGGCATAA
Source organism: Ambystoma mexicanum (assembly GCF_040938575.1). Classification (NCBI taxonomy): domain Eukaryota; kingdom Metazoa; phylum Chordata; class Amphibia; order Caudata; family Ambystomatidae; genus Ambystoma; species Ambystoma mexicanum. Next base: position 1,657,890,968 of record NC_090932.1, read on the forward strand.
AAATGGGGGGACCAGATATCCCTGGCAAAGCTGCCATATCTTCTGATTGCAAGATGTCACTTGATGTGTACTTATTATATTCTCCCTGCGCTAGATACTACTAGTGCTCTGTTGACTTTCCGTGCTTTAGATGTCTTTTGTAATGCTCCCTTGTCAGCTCGCTTGTCCACGCAGTCAGGACTAACACTGCAAAGCTACACTGTCACAATGTCTTGTGATTGTTGATGTCTACCTGCCTGAGGGCTGTGCACGTGCAGTGGTGTCCCGCTCTTCCTCCTTAACGATAACTAAAAGTGTTTTTCCCTAACACCTTCAGTTATCTCCTTGTTGCCTTGAGACATCAAATGTCGTTATGAGGGGTTCTGACGCCTCACTGAAATTGGGAATGCCCCTCTATTTTATAGTCTACGGTAGTTCACTGCTTACTTGTCCCTCCGTTAGGAGGAATACAGTACTCTGGTTCAGGGTCCGCTCCCCACGCCTTTCACCAACTGTCTATGCCCGGCAACACAGTGGACGATACGCAGGGGCAAATCAAACAAGTTCCGGGCTAATCAAACAAGTTCGCATAAATACCCCGGATAAGCGAAAAAATCACCACGGACACTTACTTTTGTTGCGTTGGGGAGGTGCAGACAAGCAGGCCTGTGCACGGTGGCCACTCGACGCTACAGGGGAGCGGAGCGGCCAACACGCAGGCCTCCGCACGGTGGCCGCTCGACGCTACAGGAGAGCGGAGCGGCCCTGCCAGGAACGTTCCACTGATGCCGGGCAAACCTCTTCTTCGCGGCAGCCCCTGCCCGGGCTGAGACGCTCGCATAGCCAGCTGATCTCCACAGCTTTCCACATCAGCCGGTCACACAGAATCGAGCGGGCAGCCAACTAACGACACAGGACAGTCCTCTTAGCGACCGTCGTGTGGGCAGCGTTCCACTTCAGAGACCGCACATGGGAGGCAAAATGGGTTGGCCTTATAGCGCTGTGCCGGCACACGCAGGGTGGACTTGGAGAGCAAGGCAGACGGCGGTAGCGGGGACCAGTTCACAGGACCTCGCTCAACACGGGGCTCGTCGGAGCGGTGTATCTCAGCTGGGGTCTTCTCTTCACCTGCGTTCCATGGCATCTCATCCCATCCTCGTCGCCATTGTTATGAAGATGAGGCGGAGGCAGGTAAGTCAGAAATATGGATTTATTTAGGTTAATAAATCAGAAGAGAAAACCCCACATCTCATGGGCTCCCTTCCCTTCAGCTCTCTCCTCCAACTGACAAACCTAGAACCAAACAAGAAACATGCACCAACATTCCATGACATCATAATGTATGGCCTTTTCACACTAGAGGCTTCTTACAATACTCTTTCATATGGAAAGGACTCCTCCCCTAAGGAGAAGCACTACAACAAAAACCACACCCGTTAGGAGCCACCTTTAATTAAACGGATCCCACATATTTTAAAAGTCCATTAGTGACGTGGAATACTAAGGTGTCCTGGACAATTTTAGGCCAAATACCCAGATATTAGTTTGTGATGTATTTTGGCCTCCCTCAAATTCTTATCCTACTTAAAGCACTGACTTCAGCCAACATCAGGCCAGAGTTAACCAAAGATAACAGGACTTCTATGCATCTGAGGACAAGGTTGGCGTGTCGCGTTGTGCTGAGAAGTTCTCTACGATAGGTTGTCCGCATCGGTGGAATGCATCCACTGGGGGGGTTCAGTGAGTAAATGATTTGTTTCGACAGCCGTCACCTTCCACAGTGTCTGAATTCTCTGCTTTTCACCACAGAGGAGCCATCATAGGTGTTGCCTGCTAAGTGGGTCACAATGTTCCAAACTCCATTGGTCGTGCAGGTCCTATGTTCAGCTGTGAGCCCCAAGATCCCTATTGATGGACCATTGGGGGATGGGTAAATCCATAACTGATTTTACGGAGTTAAGTACTTCCTTCAGGTGGACTATTACAAGTGGACAGGACCAGCAAAAATGTAGGGTGCTTCCCTGTGTCTGACATGTCTTCACCTGGTGGTATTAGGGTACATTTTATAGACTTTGCTTGGATATAGTTTCATTGAACACTACTCTAATTCCAAACCTCCTTGCAGTGCCTGCATTTGTTTAATGTGGTTGCATCTCTCCATACCCAGGACTGAACATTTTCTTCAATCTTTCTGTCTGTCGTGGTTTCCTATTTTTTGGCTCATTCCTTGTGTGCGATATTTTGCCTCTATTTCCAATATCAGGCTAAACCAATGTTCACGTTGTATGTGCCATTTGGTCTTCTTCTGAGAGGTCAGAATCTGCCTGGCACTGCTGGGATATTCTCACTGCTCCCCCTAATACCCAATCGCCTAATATCATAGAGTGGCCCAGATTCCATGTAGTCAATGAAGGACCACTAAAAGCCGGAGTGGAGCCGGGGGTATGGTGGATGGGAGTTCACAGAAAGGGAAATCGAGGCTAGATGGTTCCAGGTGTCGGAGAGGACCCCTGTATTTCTGCTTATGTTCATATCTGTGGGTCTGTTTTCTTTGCAAAGTTCCAAGACTCCTGCTAGAGACGTCTTGAATACAGCACGGCCCATCATTGCTAAGAGCGTGCCCACGATGCCAAGCACAGTCTGAAATCTGGCAATACCAGCTGCCCTCCTCCTTCCTGAGGCTTCATTAACTTTGTAGATGTAGCAGGTTTCTTTCTTGTGCTCTAGAAGGTGTTCAAATGACTAGAAGGTGCTCAAATGACTAGAAGGTGCTCAAATGTTCTACTCTCCATTATAATTAGACGATGAGCCCTTCTGCCACCGTTGGCGCCCTTGCTTCACATTAGAAAGAGAGTTTATTTATTTAATGCTGAGATAATAATCATGTTTCACTTATGTATCGTTTTCACAAAAGTGGTGTACACAGAACATTGTGAAATACAATTGTTATTAGCCAACCAATGTTTATACTCATTTCACGCCCTTAGGGTGATAAGAAGCTGAGTTGGCCTGGACACAAACCTGCAACTTGCCGATCACACATAGATCTCAGCAATGAGTGCCCAACCTGCTGAGCTAGCTTGCCAACTTTCCCACTTTGCTATCATAGTGAGATGCCATAGCAGCGTTGATCCTGATTATCCTAAATCGTCTTTATTCATATATAAGCAACATTCCAAAAAGCTGGAGGCAGAACGAACACATACAATGAGTTATGAATGGAAATGTTAAATTGCGTTTGGTGGTGTGGGGTCAATACAGTTATTATTAGCCTTTTATCAGTATGTTGATGCTTTCTGAGGGTCAGGAGGTGGGTATGGGAATCGACCGGAAGTGAAGAGGAAGGGGGCCAGGGTTTAGAACAAGGGGACTGCAAGCTTTGGCTCTCCAGATGCGTTGGACTGCAAACCCCATGGTCCCTTTCCATTGACTATGCTTGTTAGAGATGATGGGAATTGTAGTCCAAAACATCTGAAGAGTCAAAGCTTGCAGACCCTGGGTTTAGAAGGACCACAGTGCATGCGGGAAGTGTGGTAACTCTTGGCTTCCTGTCAACTGAGGTCAGAGTTTAAAGCCTTGCGGCGCATAGTCCATCTTGGCTTATCAGGGCAAAGGTCCTTGTGCTGTGTCTGAAGAATTGTGCAAACACGTGCCAGTCAGAGCACGCCCTCGGCAAAGAAAGGATCCTGCTTCATGACGGAAGGCGTCCGTGCTGTCTCAGTCCTGGCCTTAACTCGGGAACTCCCTCTCAGTGCCCCTCTAGGACATTGACAATCACACCAATCAGACTAAACCAGGTTTGTCCAACTCCAGACCGCGAGTGGATAAACATTTAGGATCATTGTATGTAAATGTTTGTTTATTTGTTTGTTTATTTATTTGGTCATGCGCACCAAGCCCTCCAAGTGTATCTTATGAACACTATTGAGGTATATCCTGAACATTCCACGTTTCCAACCCTTGAGGCCTGGAGTTGGACAATCCTGGGCTAATCCCACAGCACCATGCTAGGTCTCCCCCTATTGCGTGAATGTTGCATTTCACATATATTTGATATAATTAAACTCTAGAGAGAGTGACCAGGAGCCTCAATGCAGGACATGGCACGAGAAAGATCTAGAGCTTGGGTTTTTGTTAGACATAGTGAGTGCCGGGGGAGTGAGGGGGGTTCAGTTAGGAAAGTCCATGTCCTTGTAGATATTAAGTGATGAAGGCAAGTGATAGCCCTTAGCTGCAAGCTCAGGCCTGTCTCATTAACGTGATCCTTTAATAAAGGTGTGTCTATGATCCAAAGAAGTTCCGGGTCTAGGAGGGCTCGAGAAGCAGATGACCCCATAAACCCACGCACTACAAAATGTAGGAGATTGTCCAGTCCTGCCCACGCGTCAATTCTTTCAATTGATGCCCGGACAGGGGGAAGTGTGAGGTGCCACACGATCTGTTTTTGCAAATATACACACTGCCCATTTATGTTTTGTGGGGGAACATGTTTTTTTATGGAGAGTGGTCAGAAGGACGGGGTTCTTTTGGTTTCGATGGCGTGGCCAAAACAGGGGACATCTGCTGACGTTAATATTGTCATGGCAGCCGACTTTTGATTTTCACTCCAGCGCATAGCGCCTCTCTGCCCCCATTAATATGCTCAAGCAACAGCGTGGCCCCTTCTCAGGTGCAAATAGTGCATTTTAGAGCAGGTTTTACAGATGGAATAAAAAAAAAACGAAAGGAATTATGGGTTAATCTCAACATATAAATATCTCAGCAACAATTACCTGACTGACTGTGCTACCTTGCACCTTTCTACTTTGGCGACTGCAGCTCAACTGTAAAAAATTAATCTCTGCCGGTGGGTTCCTGATACTGCTCAAAGTCACTACATCAGCAAAAGTAAAGTTCAAGCACCTGGATTAAAAGGCAAGTGTGTTTTATCTCCTGCAGCACCGACAGTATGGTCAGTCGCATTTGGGGGGTTACAGTCTGAAGCAGAAACATGTAAACATCTCTATAGGGCAAAGTGGGGTTTCTGCCCCGGTCGATACAGCAGCCAGGGGCAGTTGCCCCTTTTGACCTCTGGTAAACAGCACCTATGAATGTTGTCACTGTTGGAGTAGGTCCACAGGGTTGATCGAAGCTCCGTTCCTCAGATTTAGTTAACAATCCCTCCTAGTAGTAGGAATGGGTAAAGGTATTTGGAAACCCATATACGGTGGATACTCCCATGTAGAAAGGTCCTAGGTTGACGCAGCGAGACAAGATGAGGTGGGCTTTCTAAAAATCTCGAGGCTCCCAAGGAATGCACGATCGTGTACACGACATTGAAGAAGGAATTCTGTAACAACTATGCGTGTGTCAACCTAGGACCTTTCTACATGGGAGTATCCACCGTGTGTGGGGTGGCCTCCTATTGACAATCCAGATTTATAACAACTACCAAAATTAACCAGAACACACACTAATCAGTGCTGGTCTTTCCTAGCCCTGATGAAAGTGGTTCCAAATACCTTTTTTACCACTGAAACTGATAGGCCTGTTGTGTGCCCTGCCTGTGTGAATACGGACAAGTGAAATCCACGAGCTAGGCCACAATTTGATCCCATTCCTAACTCCTAACAACTACTAGGAGGGATCGTGTACTAAATCTGAGGAACGGAGCTACAACAAGATATAGATCTCGGAAACCCAAAGAATAGGAGTTGTCTTCGATCAACTTTGGTCCAGTACGCCAAACTTTGTTCTTAAATATTCTGTGAAAAAACATACACGTGAATCAATCTTGTTTCTCAACTTATTTCTTCCAGCCAAGACACATCTCACTACCATCTTTGTTTTAATTAGTTGCATTCCATGAAACCGAAATAAAAATAAAATTGATGTTTACCTGGAAAACAACACGAAAAAATCCACAGTGTGTAGAATATCCAAGAAAAAGAACAGGAATACAAAAATAAGGATTACATTTCGAAGAAAAAGTAATATCTAGATAGAATTTACTTGAATCAAACTGTGTTATAATGACTATGAAGGGAAGATTCGAGTATTAGATGCCTTGATTTGGTTCTATATTTGTGGGTAGTGGGTCTACAGGGAACATCAGCAAGGATTTCACAAGGCATTTCCATTTGGGGTTTACGGGATGAAACATGATTAAGAAAATGTGCCTTGTTCCAGCAAGGGGAGGATAGGTACAGTCAAAATTCCACTCAGTACCTCAAGAGGACCAGGTGTTATAAATGAATCTTAGTTTTCTACATAAACTATAGATATTTAGACTCACTATATTCCGGTTGTTCGCTTTTTATTCTTAGATTTTTGTTTTTTCAAATGTACTGGATGTAAATTGCTACAAATAAATAAATAAATAAATTAATAAATAAATACACACATATACACACATACATACATACATACATACATTACATACATAAAACAGAGGATGCCTTGATGGCAAGGAGGGAGAGGTAGGAGCAGGTGGAGAGTCACCAGGAGGTCCACCCTAGCATAGAGAGTTAATAGGACCAGCCTTGATGGTTGCTGTGGGTGGAGAGTTAGGGCCTCATCACGAGTTGGGCGGTTACGCCGGTGCTGTTAGCACCGGCGCTAATAGCCCTACCGCCTAACCCCCGGCGCTATTAGCGCCGGATCACGGGTTTGGCAGAAGGGTTATTGCCCATTCTCCATTGGGCCCATTCGGGAATTCCTCATTCCCCATTGGGCCCAATGGGGAAAATTTGTGCTATTACCGACGGTGGATTTCCCGCCGGCGGTAATCACGCCGAAAATTGGCAATTTTGCCGCAGATTTCCCCCCAGCTTAGAGCTGGGGGAAAATCCGCCAAAGCCATGATCTGGCGGACCCTTAAATGCGGCGGTAATAGCGCTACCGCCGCATTTAAGGGTTACCGCCAGACTCGTGATTAGGCCCTTAGAATAGAATTAAAACATGCCTCAGTTTGTTTAGGGATTGGTAGATCTCATTGCAGGACAATTCATCGAATTCAAATTCATCTGGCTTCAAATATATGTGTTGGGGGCAGTGTAAGGGTAATAATTAAGGTGGGGGAAGTGGTGAGGGGCTGTGGGGGGTACCACTGGATATATCTGCAGACAAGTGGAATCAAAGAAAAAGAACATTGATGAATTCGAATTCGATGCTTTCTCCTCAATGAAATCACACCCTTTATAACACCCTCATAAACTGGCTCACCGCTTTGTCTCATCTGTGTGCTGTTCTACAGGCACCTTTCATGGGAGTGCCTCCGCCATCTGTAAACGTGTTATTATTGTAAGTCATTTCTGTCCGAAATTGACATGGCTTTTCTTCAAATAAATATAAAGAGAAATGCAAACAAATTATGTGGCGTGCTTTATTGACCCTGAAAAGATAGTCACGAAAAGCTGAGGGCAAATGTTAATTATCCAGAGCAATAATGACCCCTCCCTTGGTCTCTAAGGCTATTGGGGCCCCAGGGTAAAAGCATTGTGGACATGCAAGTTGTGCTAGAGCTATGACATTATGTGCAGTCAATATCATCGAAAATAGACTGTGGTGTCAGCATTCTGTTTGGTTAATAGGTGGCCAGTAATGACCTCTCTGTGTTAACAAGAAAAGTTGACTTTTCAATTAAGTTTTGTTTAGCGCTGGAGCCAAGTAAAGTCATTATATTGCACGTTCATTCAAATCCCATGAAAGCAAACATTTCCACAGGCGGACCTGTGGCCGGCGGATCTCCACTGCTCTGTGTTCCCTGCGACTTATTATACCAGCCTCCTGCAGGGCTCAGAGAACACCCGCTGTGTAGAGGGGAAAGTGCAGGGGAAACTTTAACAGGCTCAGGCCATGCGCACTGCACCCCGTGGTGCCCAAAGTTTCCGGCGTTGCGACCTTTCAGGAATTCGAGCAAGTAATCACTGCAGCGCGGTGCGGTGATCTGCGGCGTGTTCCTCAGGATAACCTGCTTCCTGTGGTGAGGTGTAATTGGCAGATGTTTCTTCATGATTCTCGATACTTTTCTGTAGGGAGTGATTCTTTAAAGACTTCTCGCTCGCTCTCTCTCGCTCGCTCTCTCCCACTCTCTGTTGGTGGCTCCAAGGTGCAAGTGCGTGCGTCGTTGCAAGTGTGCTCAAGAGTTTCTGCAAAATGGTAGGAGCTCCAAATAATTTTACTAGTGATGGAGTCCACATCTCTCCACTAGATGTATGTGACAAAGGCGTGGACCTGGAAGGCGCAGGGTAGACCATTTCTGATGCCACCTTTGTTGTTGTCCACTTACTTTGTGCTGTCCACTTCCTTGCTGCATGTTGCTGTGGACCTGGAAGGCACAGAGTAGACCATTTCTGAGGCCACTTCCGTGCTGCTGTCCATTTCTTTGCTACTGTTTACTTCCTTGCTGCATGCTGGTGTGGACCTGCAAGGGGTGGGGGGCCATTGGTGATGCCACTTCCTTGCTGCTGTCCCCATCCTTGATGCTGTCCACTTCCTTGCTGCATGCTGGTGTGGACCTGTAAGGCATGGAGCTGACTATTGATGATGCCACATTCTTACATCTGTCCACTTCCTTGCTGCATGCCGGTGTGGACCGGGAAGTGTGGTGTAGACCATTGGTGATTCGTGTCAGCCAGACAAAAAACCGAGGGTAGAGAGAGGAGGCATACCTGAGAAAAATTTTAATTCAAATTTCAGAACATTAAAAAGCTACAAAATACGACATGTGTACAGATATAAAACAGATACAAGTGGTGTGAAAAACAAAACATATAAGGCAAGGCTTCAGGAAGCAGAGAGCCTTAGAGAGAAACAAAAACAGGTGAAATGACTTGATACACCTTCATTTTCTAATACAAAAATGTTGCAAAATGGCAAAATTTAGCATTTGCTGAGATATAAAGTGTCGACATGTTTCGGCCAATCGTCATATGGGACATTTTCTCAAGTGTCCATACAGAATCTAGTTGTAGTGGCCATCATCAGGACAAGACATTTCTTCAAATACAGCCTTATAAGTGATTCGATGTGGGTATCACGCACATCAGTAGCTACTGAATAGAGTGTGATCAGTGAAAAAACCATCCATGGCTCTTGTACAGACGAAAGTATAGCACGATTTACTTGCTACAATGGTCGTCCAGAGGATTCAAGGTACACTCTTTGATATTCCAGAACACAGTCGCCAACGGTTTTTTAATGGGCTACGAGCACGGTTGTGTCAACGTTATGCAGCCAAGTGGAATTTATACAACGCAAGTCCGAGACAGTTAAACGGTTGGTTCGCAGAAAATCTTAATATCCTGCAAGGGCCTACGGGTCCTCTTGTCCTCACCGCTGTGTCCACCCCACACAGCGGTGAGGACAAGAGGACCCGTAGGCCCTTGCAGGATATTAAGATTTTCTGCGAACCAACCGTTTAACTGTCTCGGACTTGCGTGGTATAAATTCCACTTGGCTGCATAACGTTGACACAACCGTGCTCGTAGCCCATTAAAAAACCGTTGGCGACTGTGTTCTGGAATATCAAAGAGTGTACCTTGAATCCTCTGGACGACCATTGTAGCAAGTAAATCGTGCTATACTTTCGTCTGTACAAGAGCCATGGATGGTTTTTTCACTGATCACACTCTATTCAGTAGCTACTGATGTGCGTGATACCCACATCGAATCACTTATAAGGCTGTATTTGAAGAAATGTCCTGTCCTGATGATGGCCACTACAACTAGATTCTGTATGGACACTGGAGAAAATGTCCCATATGACGATTGGCCGAAACATGTCGACACTTTATATCTCAGCAAATGCTAAATTTTGCCATTTTGCAACATTTTTGTATTAGAAAATGAAGGTGTATCAAGTCATTTCACCTGTTTTTGTTTCTCTCTAAGGCTCTCTGCTTCCTGAAGCCTTGCCTTATATGTTTTGTTTTTCACACCACTTGTATCTGTTTTATATCTGTACACATGTCGTATTTTGTAGCTTTTTAATGTTCTGAAATTTGAATTAAAATTTTTCTCAGGTATGCCTCCTCTCTCTACCCTCGGTTTTTTGTCTGGCTGACACGAATGACTACTGTTAGATAATTATACGTATGCGTGACTAGGATTATATCCAACCTTGCTCTGATATAGAGTAGTGAGGGGTAAGCAACTCCTCAGTACCAGGTCTCTGGTACTGTCTCCTTTGATCCTTGTGATTCAACCCTTTTGCGAGTTTGCTCCCCCGAAAACAAAAAACATTGGGTTTTGGCCTGATTTGTTAATACGACCATTGGTGATGCCACTTCCTTGCTGCTTTCCAGTGTGGACCTGGAAGGCATGGGTGTCATGTCTGGATCGGGTCTCTGTATGCATGTCCTGGTGAGTGGTGATGTTTCTGTACTTCATATGGTAATGGAGGGAGGTGTGTGGTATCTGGTCCTGGTTCCTGTATGCATGTTCTAGTGAGTGGTGATGTCAGCATGGAACTTTGTATGCCTGAGTAGAATGTTGTGTGGTTGGAGTTATGACACAGGCAGTTTATTAAGATGTAGCTTGGGTGGCACGAGCTAGTGGGCTCTACACAAGATCTTCTTAGCTCCTTTGATGATTACCCAATGTAACCTGATTACCTGATGTGGTTCTGATGAGCAATAAACCAAGGAACTATTCTACTGAGCAAGTGTATCCTTTTACAAGATTGCAACTTAACCTTTGGTTGGCGAGGTTCGGAAGGCTCAGTTTTTGTGTGAGACTGTGGGGCTCAGGAGCGGAGTCTGAGATGGGGTTCAATGGGGCCCAAGTGCAGTGGTTGGGGCCTGAGAGCTCTTTCCCCCGAATATCTCCAGCGAAAATAGTGACGTCACTCTCCCGGTGTGGGAGTTGGTGGAGTATAGAACCCCATGCATTCCATGAACCGCAGCACTGCGGATAACGGGGGGCATTTGAGGAATGGACCTTGCTACGTGTGGGAAGCGTAACGGTGCTCCCGTTGGGTGAAGGTATAATGACGACAGCGTAAGTGAGTTACAACGGAGACTCGTTGAGAGAGCGTCTCTGCATGAGAGAAATGCATGAAAAGAGTACAAACGCTGAACCATTGTTCTTAAGTAGGGCCAGGGTGAGGCTGCCATTTTTTTTGGACTGGTTGTCCTGCTTTCTCAAAGTGGATATGTGTAACAAGAAACGAGGAAATGAGTGGGAGTAATACTTTGAAGCTCCGGGAGTAAAACTTTGAAGCTCCGCGTTGACTATGCACCACTTCATGGCACACATTAACAACGAGTATTTGGTATTAATGGTGATAACGCCAACCTGTGTCAATGATTGGAAAAGTGCAGAGGCGTTGCACAGCTGTTTTATGAGGAGATCAGAAATTGCAGTGTTTTGTTTGTGTTGTGCACTAGCTGTTTCGGAAAGTCAGTCCAACTATAAAGTCACAATTAGTGGTGGTCTTTGGGTTGTAGAAAACGTATGTGAGTACCCGGCTGATATTTGGTGTTTCATAGGGAAGCATATTTCTATCTATGCCTATGAATGGATAGATTCTTTAATTGCTCCTCTAGAATGAATGTTCTTTGAGGAATTGCAGGAATAACCATTTCGTGGACTTACATGTACATTTCAATGAGGTGCGAGTAATGTGATTAATGTAACTGTGGGTGTTTTGAAATATCCAAATCCTACTGTTGCACACACTGCAGATCTCCATAGGGGCGAGTGAATCGTGAGTAATGCAGAGTGGGTTTTGGAAGTTCTCAGAATAGAGTTTATACCACACCTGCATGAAATATTGCTTTTGTGTCATTGAAGTGGGAGTGTTTTAGCGACGTGCAGTGTGGGTGTTTATGGCAATGTTGCAGCTAGGTGTGGTTTGTGGTTGAATGTGTGGAGTTGCCCACTGATCAGGAAGATGTTTAGTCTGGGTTGTAATTTAGGTTTATGCTGCATTTTTGAGCATGTGGAGTGATTAGGTCACTTGCACTTCAAAGGAGATGCTCACAACTTAACGCAGATGTTTCACCTGGTTAAAGTCTGGAGCTTTGATATAGATTCTAGTTACACACTGATGTCAAAGGAGAACTCAGTGGTTATGTGTATGTGTGTTGATTTTGTTGACAACGGTTGTCAGTAGTGCAACTGGGTGTGGGAAGGACGCTTTCTACATGCCAGTTTGAGAGTCCTTTTGGTTTGGTTGGGAAGGTCCGCCTGCCAATGGCCCTCATTCCGAGTTAGGACTACACCATGGAGTAAATAGCTCCATGGTTGGCAACCATGGAGCTATTTACTCCATGGAATACCGGCATGGTGAATGGAGTAATTTCCGGTCCATTCCAAGGTTGGATGGACCGGTAATTCCCCATTCACCATAGCCCTTCCCCATCCCCATTTCTGCCCCCATAGGGCTCTATGGGAATGGGGAAGGAGGTAATTACGGTGCCGTAATTTACTCCAAGGTCACTTTGCGGGTCCCGTAATTTACTCCTGCTAAAAGCAGGAGGTAAAGAGGGACCCGCAAAGGGAACTCGGAATACGGAGGTAAGGGATTACCGCCATCGGTGCCCTTACAGGCGCCGGTAATCCCTTACCTCCAACCTCGGAATGACCCCCAATGTGTGAGTTATGGATTTTGTGATGATTCAAAACTTTCAGACATTTTTGAGTATTAAGTCATGTGTTGGCTAAGAAAAAATATTTCATTGTATATTAAGATCAACTGTGCCAACCCCTTGTTCCTGGGTCCTGTGTGCATGGTTGTCTCCCATGACTCTTCACATCTGCGCATGGGAGTTTGGGTTGGTACCTGTTCTTGCCTTTGATGGGTCTTGATGTTGCCTGACCAGCAAATTAAGACTGGTTGTGAGTAGTATGTTCACAACGTGGTAGGATCACTGTGGCAGGACACTGTGGCTACTCCCATCCGACTGAGTTCAAGTTGTGTGTGTGGGTGAGTGATTGTGGTATTCTGGAGTTTCGTGGCAGGTGAGTGAGACGGAGATAGATGTTGCCACCGCAAGTTAGTTCAGTTTTCTTGATGGCACAGAAGGGCCAGCGTGCCAGCCCAGGAGGAGCAAGGTAGTGCTCCGGAGTGGCAGTCTGGAGGTCCATCAGTGGCAGAGATGGATGGAAGGTGTTTTGTTTGTTAGAGGTGATGTTAGGAATGCAGTTTGGTGGCCCATGGAGGGGCAGGTTAGTTCTCTAGGGTGGCAGTCTAGAGGTCCATTTGTGGCAGGAATGGATGGGAGGAGTCATGCAATTTCTAGAAGGTTTGGGGTGATAAATTGTGGTGCTGCCTTCTGTAGCAGGTTTGTTACGCCTGGTTGGGTGCCCCTGTATCCTGATGAGGCACTGTTTTGGTTTTAGAGGAGGTGTGAGAGTTGTTTGAATGGTGCTTATAGTTCCAGTATTTCACATGGTAAGGGTGGGAGGTGTATTATGTTGGGTCCTGGGGTGAGTGGTGATGTGTCTGCCATTCACGTGTGCCAAATCCCACAACATTACTGTCTGGTGGCACAGGTAGCCTGGGCTAACAATATTCCCATTCAGACTAGATGCAGGTTCCATCTCCACAGTCATCTCCCGGCAATGGGTGCAGGACTACAGCCTCCTCTCTCTCAGGTTTGCTTTTTGTCCTGGGTGGTGGGATTCATCTCTTGAGGGGCAGTTGGTCTCCCTCTTCTACTCTCTTCCACTGCACAGTCATCAAGCTCCATATTCTGCACCCCCGCAGGAGTCACTTCTATAACTTACTCACTGATACCTTTACAGGGGCCTGTTTCTTTTCATGTTTCATCCAAGGGTACGTATTTGAGGCCAACTTGTCGCCAGTTGTTACGTTGCAGTTTTGTAAAATGATACACTTGCTCAGTAGAATAGTTAATTGGTTTATTGATCATCAGAACCACATCAGGTAATCAGGTTACATGAGGTAATCATCATAGGAGCTAAGAAGATCTTGTGGAGAGCCCAATGGCCCCCAACACGCAGGTTACATCTTCATCAACTGCCTGGGTCAGAACTCGAACCACACAACATTCTGCTCAGTGATACAAAGTTCCACGCTGACATCACCACTCACTAGAACATGCATACATGAACCAGGAACCGGAATAACAATGGGGTAGACCATTGGTGATGCCACTACTTTGCTGTTGTCCACTTCCTTGCTGCATGCCAGTTTGGACCTGGAAGGTGCAGGGTAGACCATTGGTGATGCCACTGCCTTGCTGCTGTCCACTTCCTTTCAGCATGCCACTGTGACCCTGAGAGGCACTGGGTAGACCATTGTTGATGCCAATTCCTTGCTGCTGTCCACTTCCTTGCGGCTCTCCATTTCCTGGCTGCATGCCGGTATGGACCTGGAAGGCATGGACTACACCATTAGTGACGGCACTACCTTGCTGCTGTTCACTTCCTTGCTGCATGCCAGTGTGGACCTAGAAGGCACGGGGTAGACCATTGGTGATGCCACTTCCTTGCTGCTGTCCACTTCCTTGCTGCATGCCGGTGTACACCTGGAAGGTGTGTGGTAGACCATTGGTGTTGCCTCTTCCTTTCTGCTGTCCACCTCCTTACTGCTGTTCACCCCCTTGCTGCTGTCCACTTCCTTTCTGCATGCCAGTGTGGACCTGGAAGGCACCGGCAGACAATTGGTGTTGCCACTTCTTTGCTGCCATCCACTTCCTTGCTGCATTCCGGTGTCGACACAGAAGGCATGGGGTAGACCATTGGTGTTTCCACCACCTTGCTGCTGTCCACATCCCTGTTGCATGCCACTGTGTGGGCCTGGAAGGCGCAGGGTAGAGCATTGTTGATGCCACGTCCAGTGCTTTAAGTGGGGTAAGAAATTGAGGGGGGGCCCTCGTTTGGGGGCGTGGCATCCACTGTGGGCGTGGCCTAAAAGTGCACAAATCATAGTAGGGTGCGCAAACAAATATATAAATGTATGTGAGCATTTATATATTTGTATGCGTACTACTATGGTTTGTGTATTTTTCAAGCCTTCTTTTATAAACATAGCAATGTTACATATTTCTATGTTTATAAAAGGTGGCTTGAAAGTGCACACACCATAGTAAGTTACGCACACGTGTGTGCTTACCTTACTATGGTTTGTGTACTTTTCAAGCTACCTTTTATAAACATAGACATTTGTAACATATTTCTATGTTCATAAAAGTTGGCTTGAAACGTAAACAATTCAAGGCATCTTTTATAAAGCGTTGCGGACGGACAAAACCCGAGGTGGCTTTGCCAGTCGACAAAGCTTTATAAAAGATGCCTTGAATTGTGTACGTTTCAAGTCGTCTTTTATAAACATAGGAATATTTCTACGTTTATAAAATACGGCTTGAAACGTACACAGTTCAAGGCATCTTTTATAAAGATTTGCCAAAGGAGACAGGCACCTCGGGCTCAGTGATCTCTGCTCTGAGCAGGGATAACAGAGCCCAAGGCGTCTTTCACCCTGTGGGAACCCGCAGGCTCCGTGATCTAATCTGCATATTAGATCATGGAGCCCCAGGGTTAACAGAGGGTCAGTGACCTGGTGAGGGCAAACAAAGGAACTGTAACTTTCCTGATGACCCCTCAGATGGGGGGGCATCAGGGAAGTTACAGCGACTGACAGAAGTGCCGCCAGCCTCAGCGATGCTGTGCCTGGCTGGCACTTCTGTCCGCTTGTCTAACGTTAAACTGGCGGGCGCATCTCCCATCGCGGCTGCGGCCGTGGCGGGATAATGCGTCCTGCCATGGTGTGGTGGGACTGGGGGCCCGGCAGGGCCCTGGCATAGCCCCACTTTTTGGAGACTGCCGGGGCACGGCCCCGGCAGGCTCCGGCCCACTTAAAGCACTGGCCACGTCCTTGCTGCTGTCCACCCCCTTAATGAAGGTCCACTTCCTTTCTGAATGCTGGTGTGGCCCTGGAAGACACTGAGTAGACCATTGGCGACACCACAACCTTGCTGCTGTCCACCTCCTTTCTGCATGCCACTGTGGCCCTGGAAAGCACTGGGCAGACCATTGGTGATGCCACTTCCTTGCTGCTGTCCACCTCCTTGCTGCATGCCACTGTGGCCCTGGAAAGCACCGGGCAGACCATTGGTGATGCTACTTCCTTGCTGCTGTCCACCTCCTTGCTGCATGCCACTGTGGCCCTGGAAAGCACTCGGCAGACCATTGGTGATGCCACTTCCTTGCTGCTGTCCACCTCCTTGCTGCATGCCGCTGTGGCCCTGGAAAGCACTGGGCAGACCATTGGTGATGCCACTTCCTTGCTGCTGTCCACCTCCTTGCTGCATGCCACTGTGGCCCTGGAAAGCACTGGGCAGACCATTGGTGTTGCCTCTTCCTTTCTGCTGTCCACCTCCTTGCTGCTGTCCACCCCCTTAATGAAGGTCCACTTCCTTTCTGAATGCCAGTGTGACCCTGGGAGGGAACTCGGTAGACCATTGGTGATACAACTGCCTTGCTGCTGTCCACTTCCTTGCTGCATGCCGATGTGGACATGGAAGGCATGGGGTACAACGTTGGTGATGCCACTTCCTTGCTGCTGTCCACCTCCTTGCTGCATGCCACTGTGGCCCTGGAAAGCACTGGGCAGACCATTGGTGATGCCACTTTCTTGCTGCTGTCCACCTCCTTGCTGAATGCCACTGTGGCCCTGGAAAGCACTGGGCAGACCATTGGTGTTGCCTCTTCCTTTCTGCTGTCCACCTCTTTGCTGCTGTCCACCCCCTTAATGAAGGTCCACTTCCTTTCTGAATGCTGGTGTGGCCCTGGAAGACACTGAGTAGACCATTGGCGACACCACTTCCTTGCTGCTGTCCACCTCCTTGCTGCATGCCACTGTGGCCCTGGAAAGCACTGGGCAGACCATTGGTGATGCCACTTCCTTGCTGCTGTCCACCTCCTTGCTGCATGCCACTGTGGCCCTGGAAAGCACTGGGCAGACCATTGGTGATGCCACTTCCTTGCTGCTGTCCACCTCCTTCCTGCATGCCACTGTGGCCCTGGAAAGCACTGGGCAGACCATTGGTGATGCCACATCCTTGCTGCTGTCCACCTCCTTGCTGCATGCCACTGTGGCCCTGGAAAGCACTGGGCAGACCATTGGTGATGCCACTTCCTTGCTGCTGTCCACCTCCTTGCTGCATGCCACTGTGGCCCTGGAAAGCACTGGGCAGACCATTGGTGATGCCACTTTCTTGCTGCTGTCCACTTCCTTTCTGCATGTCAGTGTGACCCTGGGAGGCACTCGGTAGACCATTGGTGATACAACTGCCTTGCTGCTGTCCACTTCCTTGCTGCATGCCGATGTGGACATGGAAGGCATGGGGTACAACGTTGGTGATGCCACTTCCTTGCTGCTGTCCACCTCCTTGCTGCATGCCACTGTGGCCCTGGAAAGCACTGGGCAGACCAATGGTGTTGCCTCTTCCTTTCTGCTATCCACCTCCTTGCTGCTGTCCACTTCCTTGCTGCTGTCCACTTCCTTTCTGCTGTCCACTTCCTTGCTGCTGTCCACTTCCTTTCTGCATGCTGGCGTGGCCCTGCAAGGCACCAGTAGACCATTGGTGACACCACTTCTTTGCTGCTGTCCACTTCCTTGCTGCTGTCTACTTCCTTGCTACATGCCTCTTGCCTCTTGGATGTTTCCATGTTGAGAGCATTGACACTCTTAGAGGTTTGTTGGTGCGTGCTCCAGGTGTAAGGTGTTGAGCAGCTGGTCAGTGTTAGTCGGTATCATGGGGATTGTCAAGGTGGCCTAGTGGGCCATGAATGTCAAATGTTGTGTTATGAGGTGATATGTGTTCTTGTGGGGGGCACATCTAGGCTGTGGTCGTGTCTGTTGCAGCAGGTGGCTCCAGTAGATGTTAGGCCAGACCAGTAGGCCATGGCAGAAGTGTCCTGCTAAGCACCGTTTCTGCAATGGTTTCCTTCGGCTGGCCAGATGGAAGGGGTGAGTTTCTGATTTAACTCAAGTTTGTCCAACTCCAGGCCTCCGGAGCTGTACATTTATTGGGTTTCAGGACATATATCATTGATATTGATATTGACGAGATAAATCTACATTGTCATTTAGGTGCCATTTTATTTATATTTACCTCATGACTTTTAATGGAGAATATCCTGAAACCCTGACTTCTTTGGGGCCCTCGAGGCCTAGATTTGGACAGACGTCGCTGTGCAGTCTCTAGCAGGAAAATGCCAGGGTTGCGACTAGTTTGCAGAGTAGTAGCAATTGATGATTTTTGTTCCTATACATAACTCCATGTCAGAAGAGACTTCTTCTTCTTCTTCTTGGGGTGACTACCAAAGACCAGGAGCCGGCGATTTCCAACTGCATAGATGATGCTCGCCAACTTACCACAAGTACAGGCACTGACTAACCACCGAAAAAAAGAAGAAAAAAAACGCCTCTACCAAGAGACCCACACCACAATGCAACCACCACACAACACAAAACCACCCTACTCAATACCTCATTCAAATGTGTCCTCGCAAGTCCGACAATGCCCCAAAACCTCTTGGCTGCCTTGACTATTATCCTAATTTTCTCTGTCTTACTCTAGGTTTGAAAAGTGCAAATAATAACCTCAATCATGAACAGCAAAAACATCTCTTTCGTCATCACCAAAAAATCCCCCACCACCTGTGTCTGCACGACACGCTCCTCAGAAACAACCAAAGAGGGCAAGAGCTGGACTCTCAGCCGGACAATCCTTCCCAACATGAACCACACCAGCAAGTGGCATCCGCACAACCACCTCAGCATAAGACAAATCACGAGGTACTCTCACAGACTGCACATGGGACCCACACACACATACACAGGACACTCCTCAAACATAACACAGTGATCCCCCCCACAGTTCCTACAAACATGCTTTGCCTCACTGAAACACACCTTGACAGCGTGGCCTCCTCCACACTTTGCACAGCATTGCACACCTCTGCAGACACCGGCTACATGAGCAAACCTCTGACACCGAAAACACTGCAAAACAGGGCGCACATACCTTTCCACCAGGAACCTTTCATAACCAGTGCTCAAACTGGGGCACCTCCACAGACTGAAACGTCACCAATGCTGTAGTCAACAGCACTGCCCCTTCGCCATTACGTTGACTCAACTATCACACCCCAACCGCATTTTCCTGCTTAAGTTCAGCCACCAAAACGTTCAAGTTTGTACAAGTCGGTACTCTACAGACCACCTCCTTACCTCTGTTTACGCGTGCAGGCGGCACCGAACACACCACAGGAATCCCCATCACTTAGTACAAGTGCAGCACCTTCTCCTGTTGTTTGAAAGTCTTACAGCAAACCAAAAGCTTACCCTCGCCCTCCTTACAGACAAACAAAAGCCAACAAGCCCACCTCTGTACAGATTCTGCAGTCTAAATTGGGCACACCACCCTGAAAGACTGACCCGCCACAGTACTCGCCACAATAACCACAAAATCCCTCTTCTTAGGGCTACCAACAACACCCACTCACAAGATCCATTGGCAGCCACAGCTTCCAGCACATATTCATCTGCACCACACACCACCCCTGGACAAAGAGGCACCACCTCCTCACGCTGCAACACCACGTACCTCGAAGGTACAGCACTTCCACAGCCTTCGTCCACCACTCTTTCCACAGTAGACCTGCTCCTATACTCAGCCTGTGTCTGACACTTCTTAATAGGAACTGACTGCCAATCAGAGCCAAAATCACTGGAATCTGAGGTGTCCTTCATTGGAAAGAAAGTGCACCCTACCGCCACACGATGACCCCAGTCAGACTACCCACGTGTGACTAGGGGGTTGTCCTTCCCTCTATGGTTTGAAAGAATTGCATCACTGATTTAGTTGCAAGCTGGTTTTTAGACCCTTTTAGGTGTCCATATGGTTGGGGCAGCCATTGTTGGAAACAACAACCTTGTCGGTGAAAAACACATATTTCTTACTCATATGTAAATTTTTCAACTCAGTTTTAATACAGAATATATTTTCTAGTGAAAATGTTAAAGTGATTACAGCAGAGCATAAACCATTTGTAATTTCAACATGAAGTTTGCTGTTCAATAAAACGTGCCAATGTATCAAGCCACGAAGGTAGAAATACAGTAAGAGGAGGCATTAGGCATAGGTCTCAAGTGCCCAGCTGGTTCCTGACCTCATATATGGTCCGATAGATGATGTGTGCCCACGTGTGCCAGAACACCAGCCTTGGCGTCTACCTCCTGACCCAAACAGCGCCATCGTGCCCCTCCTCCCGCTGAAGGCCTCCCGGGAAAAGCCCTGGGTTTACCAGGAACGGACCCAAGCCACGCGCTGCGTCCTCATCATAACGTGATGCGCACATTACGTTCAGACAAAGCACGCCTCGTCAGATGAGGCACTATGCCCCCGGGCTTTCACGGCTCCATCAAATGTCTTCTGGTAGTTGTAGTCTTGGATCACTTTAATTGAATAAAATGGACTGAAATAAAACAAAAGGAAAAGCAACACTCAGTTTTGGAGTAGGGTGTCATGTCTACAACTGACAACCCTTAGTGTTTAACAATAGGAGTCTGGGTGGGTGGGCTTAAGGGTAGTGTTGCGAGGGCTGTGAAGCTGACGCCATCAGCAACCGTTCAGAATCCACCTGTTATGGCAATCTCATTGTAGTCATGGGAGGTATCACCACTGATTGAGGCAGGGAGAATTCTGGGGCATGTAGTTCGCTGTGAACATTTTTTTTTAAATTGTTTGTATTGGAATTTCAACAATTACAATAACAAACAGTTCCGCCCCCATGCCAACCCCCAAAGACTCCCAGTACCACCCCCACCCACCCCCTCCTGCTGTGCAGCTGGACCATCCCTTATATGTTCAGTGTGCCACGATCCATCTGTTTTCATGCTTGGGCGTTTCAGGCTATACCCAAAATGCACAGTTTCTGGGGGCAAAACACAGCATTAAAGTCTTTTTATTTATTTATTTACATTTTTAAAGCGCACATCAGCCCAAGGGCATTGTGGCACTCTTACAAGATATACATTGCTGGTTAGAGAGAACAGGAAATACATGGTGGCTATGTGAGACAGTTACATTACAGATTCAATTTAGGGTTACATAAGTTTAAATTTTACAGAATATTTGAGTGACCTGGTGGCTGGACTGTGGGCTAGACCTGGTGAAGGTGTGGTGAGGTTTATGTGAATAGTGTTGTTTTGAGCGATTTGCGAAAGGCAAGCAGGGAGGGTTCTGCTCTGAGTGATATAGACGTTTCAGCACCACATCCTAGTCTTTGGTAAATGCAGAACGCTCTCCTTGCAAGGAGTGTCATCCATTCTAAAGCTACAAAGTTCCATATTTTAGCAAACCAGTCAGAGATATGAGGTGGATTCTCAATTTGAGCAATTACTAACAGTGTAGCTAGTTTCACTATTGCGTACGCCTTCTGAGTTGCTTTCGGACGTCGTCTGAATTCCCCTTCCATCGTAACCAACAGACATGATCGCTTGGAGGGCGGTGTTTGAATAGAGAATATTTCACACATGTGCTTGTTCAACTCTCCCCAATACGGTGCCAGTTTCGGACAGTTTAACCAAACATGTTCTCAATTCCCCAATGACCCACATTCCCACCAGCATTTATCAGAAATGGTAGGTTTCATGTGACCAAGACGAGCTGCAGTGTAATGCCATTGCACCAAAGGTTTATACCAAAATTCTCTGATTTGGATCGACTTAGTGAGTTTGAGTATTGTTCTCCACAAGGTTTCCAATTCCTGGTCCGGAGCCCCCCCACCCCCGCAGCACTCCCCCCAGTGTCACCTGCCAGCGTTTTTTATAACCAATCGCCTCTTTAGGGGTCTCAACCCCCATCAACTTATATAAGTTAGAAATGAGGGCCTGATTACCTTGATTGGATGACACAAAACTTTCAAATGGAGTTGGCTTCCTTACAGCCGCTGCCTTTACCGGGGTTGGGGGCAGAATACAGTGTCTCACCTGAAAATATTGAAACCTACAATTTTCTCATAGACCAAGTTGCTGTTTTCATTGTGTAAATAATTTAAACTCTGTCCCCTGAAACTTGTCTCTCAACTTTTCGCACCCTGCCTCTTTCTATTCCTTGAATGTGTTTGGTTCGAGGCCAGGAGTGAACTGGGGATAGAAAAACAAAGGAGTTAGAGGAGAGGGAAACATAGTTAACCAATATTTTTTACTGCTGCATTCCAGGAATCCTCTACAGTGTGCATAATTTCACTTGCATGTATGTTGGCTGGGCGGCCTTGTTTCTGTAGCCCCAATAGTTCCCTAAGTCTTTATCTTCCTACCGCTTGTTCCATCTGTACCCATCTTTTCCCGGGGTCACCCAGGCACCATTCCCTTGTCACCCTCAATTGAGCTGCATGAAAATTTGTCAAAAAGTTGGGAAGGCCTAACCCTCCTTTAGCTGGTGGAAGCATTAACATGTTCAAAGCAATCCTCTGGGTTTTACCATGCCGCACGAAAGCCAAAACTGGCCTACGTATTTTGCGAAAGAATGACAGAGGGACCTTTATAGGTAACGCTTGGAATAGGTAAAGGGATGGTAACCATTTTCACGTAATTGATTCTACCTCACCATGAAATCATGAACCATTTTCACAGAATTCTACCTAGCCATGAAATCATGAACCATTTTAATGGAATTGGCTCTAACTAGCCATGAAATCATGACCCATTTTCCCGGAATTGGTTCTACTTAGCGCTGAAATCATGAACCATTTTTACGGAATTGATTCTACCTAGCCATGAAATCATGAACCATTTTCACTGAATTGATTCTACCTAGCCATGAAATCATGAACCATTTTCACAGAATTGATTCTTCCTAGCCATGAAATCATGAACCATTTTCACGGAATTGGTTCTACCTAGCCATGAAATCATGAAAGGATCTCATTTTGGTAATTGCGATTTGATTTCACTCAGTAAGGGAGGATAGTTAGCTGCATATAGGCCTTTAAGTGTTGGAGTAATTGTTACCCCTAGTAGTTTAATCCCCATGGTTGCCCAATACTATTGCGAATTTCTCGAAAGCCTGAGTAACCACCTGCAGCTTGCTTGACGGTTTTGCTGCCATGAGCAGCATGTCGTCTGCATTGGCCATCATTTTATGACAGGTACCTACAAACAATGTGCCTTTTATGTGCTCTGTTTGGCTAATCGTGGCTAATAATGGTTCCAGGTGTAGTTGATATAACATAGGTGAGAGGGGACACCCTTGCTTTGTACCGCGCTGAAGAGGGATAGGAGAAGATAGGAGCCCATTTATTAAAAGCCTCGCAATAGGATCTTTGTAGTTTGCCTTTGTCAAAAGAGAAATTATATCGTGCCTCCTATTGCAATAAATATATGTATATTGGCCTACGCCAAGCTGCTCGAAAGTCGCTTGCAAAAGAATCCGTGTTGCAAGGTCCTGACTTTAAAATCAATGTAAACCGCCATTTTAGGTCAATCCGCCATTTTCGGATTCACTTTGTAAAGTCACCCTGTGAGTTAAAATGGTGGACGATGTCATTCCAAAAATACAACATGGCCGTCTTGACCTCTGTACATTGCTAATATGTAACTTGCCTGCAGGCCACTTGTTGAGGTCGTGAACTGAGACCTTGTCCTTTGTTGACCTGTGTGTAAGGGATTACTCGTGTAAATAAACTAATTCACGAGTATACTATAAAAACAATGTATTCAAATACTGAACATAGAACACTTGTTTAACCACATTGTATTAATGTTTAAGAAGACTAACATGGAAAATCCCAGAATACACAGTTGCTGTATAGGCTTGTTGATACATGTATTAAAAGCAAACCGGTTTAATGCGGTTGTTCGAGACTTGGCATGAACCCTAGATCGGTGATGTATTAAGTGGAATATTAACCCGAAGTGGGGCTGAACATCGTGCTCACAAAATGTATAAAAAGCCAATGCATTGTAATGTACAGCGTCTCTCACTGAACACACTGAACCACGCTGGAGTTCGTTGTGTTGTACTGAGGGCCGATAGCTAGCTGATTTTGCTCTGTTTTTGTAACTGGATTCAGTGTAAAATAAAGTACTTTGTATGTTCCTTTGCAACCCGTGTTCAGTGTATTTCCTTTTGGGGTACTGTCTTGATATGGGCAAAATCTTCCTCGGGGCCAGCCCTTTGAGAGCAAAAAATACCCAATTCAGCCCAAAATACAGGTTCTATTGTGCTGAGCAGTGATCTCATGCTAGTGACAAATGACACCTTCAATAAGTTTTAGTATTTATTCTAAACAGTGAATTTCATATACATTTGGGATTCACGTTAGAGAAGATTACAAAGCATAAAACTTAGAGAAATGCAAAATATAGAGAAACATGGAACTTAGATAAACATAGAGAAACATAGAGAAACATAGAGAAACACAGTCTTACGCCCCTTCAATCAGCACTGGGAGACCCTGGCCCTCATAAGCTACCTGTAACAAGCCCCGCTCAGAGGGCAGCGCTGCTGGGTGCCGTCAGAGCTCCAAATTCCGGGCACTTGATCTTGCTCGAACCAAGTCCACAGGACGATCTCCCACCCGAGTCATGTGAGCATGCATATTTTATAATCTCGTGCTGCCCGTCCATGACGCACAGTTCCAGAACTCTCCCTGTGCAAAATATAGGCTGGCTCATGGAAAAAACCCAACTCTGTTAATTTCCACTGTGCTTCTTCTGAGCCCCTCCCTGGCCCATCTGCGCGAAAGCTCAGGAATGTCTTATCAGTGCCTTCCCAGAGAAAAGGAAGATTAGCTTGGGGCCATGCAGGGCTACCGTTAGTGAGGCAGAATATTCTAAGGGAAGCAGGGATGTATTAACCCCATCTGCAAGCTCTAAAAGGCATGCACTCATAGCTTAGTGTTCATAGCGCTTAAGACTGGCTATCTAAGCGCTATATAGGTGCCATAATGTTCCAAACACTCCAAAAATGTCTATTAGCTACAGAGCTAGGGCCCTCTCCCTGCCTGTCTATCAACAATGCATAATGTGACCTATCACTCATACTAGGCCTGCATATTCCTTGTAGCTCACTACTGCATAATGGAAGTGCTACAACAGACTACTGTCAGCATTTTTGGCACATACTTTGAATACACTACTGGCTTTCAGCGGCTAATGCTGTCATCTAAAGCCCTGATTGGCAAGGTTGTAATTTTGTGTATCACTACATTCCACCCCTATTCAAAGTGTGTGCGACAATGCTGACTAATACACATCAATATAGTATTTAGTGCAGTGATAAAGACCTTGGGGCTTTGCAAGAGGTTTAAGCAAACTATCTTCTAGCGGTTAGTCAGCGTGGCATGCAAGGTTAGTAGAAACACTACCTAAACAAAAATGTACACAAAGTGAACAGTGACATATACCCTTGCCAAAACCTGGCCTACACAAAAATACCTACACAAAGTGAACATGGGCATTTACTCTAGCCAAAACCTGGCCTACACAACAATACCTAAATAATTATTGTATAACTGATTGTCAGTTAAAAAGCAGCAAGGCAATCCAGTGTAGTCTAATCTACAATGCACTACTGCATTTATGTATGGTTACCAACTCTAAACCTGGCAGCCTTTCACTCTAAGGGCCTACCTTCCCCCTGATCCCAGGGCTTCAGACGTGACTATGGGCTGTGTGATTAGACACTTCCCCCATGTATGTGGAACCCAACCAGAAACCATCTAATTTCGTGAACAAGGTGAACCCATGGGCACCAGGTTATCTAAATAAAAACAATTCTACTAATTTACATCAAGCATGGCATGTGTTATTCATGCAATCAAAAGCAAGCAATTTAATCCATATGTATGCTGGTAACTGTAGCTCTGTGTGCCAGTGTGTGGAGGATGGTCGCCCCCACTCAGTAAAAAGCCAACACCTGCTGATTAAACAATGTTTGCCATACAATGCATCGTGTGTATTTAGCAGTCTTGTTGACCTGCCCTATGGCAGAAAAAATGTCTTCATACCTAAAATTCTGCCATCTTCAGTGGTTGCCAATACTTGTAGCAGTGTTGGGCGTATCAATGAACCCCACTAGGCTAGATGTTCTATAGCAGAGCTGGCATCAGAACCCTTAGTGGCTAGCTTATTGTGCACAGTTTCTATGTCACAAACATATAAAGCTCCTGCAATTAATGAATCTAGCTCCCTAGCTACGCGCACTCTAGTGATGGGCCATAGAAATGGACTCCATTTGTAGCAGCTTGGTAGTACTAAGGAAACATTGCCTCATGATAAATCTATGTCTAAGTGTATCACTCTAATAATAGAGGTGTGCATTACCAGCCTACAATTTAAATGTTGCCTTACTACTGGAAAATCTAACATGTTCACAGTGTCTACCTATTGTGACTTGGAGAATACCCTTCTTCAAGTGGGATATCTACCATATACAATATTAGTTTTAGCTACAAACACCATACTACCATCCGGCAGTGGCTGTTTCATCACACCATTGTGTGAAATGCATATAGTCAAGTTATAGTCCATAAAATCTTGGCGAGAACACTCGCTGCAGTTCTTGGTCAGAAAAACATCACATTAAACAAATTAAACAAATCGTTGTATCCATTCACTGAAACATTTGGGCCTATGACTTCATAGACACCAGTCATATGAGTCAGTGACAAAAGATGTCTGACAATGTTCCAGGCCAGTACGCTAGCAATTCCATGTGGATACTCATTTGTAGCGCTTTTCCAAAGAATTATTCCAAATGTCTACAATCAAAAAGGTGACTCTTTGCATTAGTGTGCTGGAGACAGCTGTCCCCACAAAAACATGAAACTGGTTGGTTTAACAAAAACCGTGTCACACTCTGTGTCATAAAATCAAATAACTAGTCAGTCATGGTTTCATTTACCCGCCTTAAAGCTGGCTGTAAAAGTATCCAGTGTTTCAAAGGTTACCATCTCAAATTAGAGCTCACACACTTGGCAGCATTACTTCAAATTAAGAATCTTAACCAACGCACAGGTGACTTTGATGTGCGCTCTCATTTTATCTCAAAATAAATTACGCTCCTGCTTGCATAATTCTGCTGCCCCAACAATTCATAAATCATTTTCCTGCCTACATGCAACGTAGAAGTTTTTTTTTTTTCAAAAAGCAAAGCATCTCTGGTTAAAGCAATTCAGTTGGAAGAGCAAAACCATTTCCTTTTTTCAGATTCATCTCAAAAAGTGCATTTAAAAACCATTTTTCAATGTGTTAGCATTCAAGTGATGTGTCTCACAGCTGTTTGTGGTGCATGATGTTACAGTCCACAACTCATTGTCCACAGTCCTTTAAACAAGAAAGGCAAGACATGTCAATTAAGTTATTTCCAGCAACTGAATCATTTGAATGTGCAGCATCAAATATTTGATAACTAGCCAAGTCTGCACCGTGCCAGTTCAGCAAAAGTTATTACTCTGTTGGACACCTTTCGCAGGTTGCAGAACAAATGTCCTCATACGTCATGCATGTTAGCAGCATTGAGTGCGGTGCAGGACATTTCGCAGTGACTCGCATATTTCATCACGCAGTGACTCGCTTTCTCTGAGAATGCGTCTGCTTGACTGATCAGTGTCACCCACAAATTGCACACATCTACTTCTGTTATGGCACGCAACTGTCTTGCTTTTTTGCCTAGGCAAAATACAAACAGAAATGTTAGGATGCCATCAAAAGTACAATGTCGTTATTCTTCACATTAGGATGTCGTCAAAACTTCAATATCAGCGTTATCCACCCCTTCCCATAACACCACCCCCATCTTCAGAAGTCTCATCAGGTAACTACACACTTTATCATTGCTACTGCAATTATTTATCACCCTTCTGCATGTTTCTGGGGGCTTATTTACACTCAACCATACGGGGTGTAACTGCCTAATCACAAACTCATTTGTGCAATGCGATCATAATTGGTCAATGGTACCTCAGACTGATCTGTGCTTTTACAAAAGCCATATAATAAGTACCCAGGTCGCACTTCTGAATGGATCAATGCTTTCCTTTGTCACCAGAGCGATCACAAATGCCAGGCGCCAACTTGCTTCCAGTGTCTCATGATCTTGATTTAGTTTGCCCTGCTGGCATCACTCCATTTTTCAAAGGTAAAGTCTTTCAGTCCAATACCGCCTGCAGTTGTACAAGCAGCTTTGTTTATTTTTCTCCATACAGCTAGTGTCTTTCAAGCCTCTGTTTTTTTCACTTATCATTTTCTCAAAGGGTGTTTGCTGATTTCTTGGCCCACCCCTTTGAGCGCGATAGTCTAGGTCAGTTTCTTTTGTTGCTTCAACAAATCATTCATTCTTGCACTAAGCCGTGAGGCTTCTGGATCATGGCTAATGTGCAGTGTTCATGTTGTACTCCAAAGCCCCGCTCTGCATGTTGTCTCTTGCAAAACGGCTAAGCGCTTTATGTCAGTTTTGCTTCTATCTGGAATGCCATAATGTCTTTGTCAGTTACTCCAGCCCTGGCAATGTAGCTTGCATTTTGCCAGCTGTGTATTTTCTCTTCTCAAAGCGCCTAGAGGTTTCTTCTCCAGTGCACAGCGCTTTCCTTCAGTTCACATCACATGGAGCACTGGGATGCAGCTTGCATGGCAATGTCTCTTGAAATGGGCAGCTGTCTTTTCTTAGCCCATTCACAGATGCAAAGGTTCCCCAAATGTTCAGATGTGATGTGCCCGTCTGCCATCCTGCATGCAGCCTTTGTTTTCCTTCCAGTGTTACTGGGCAAATTCTTTACTTCTGATCAGCTCTGTTATTGCATGCCGTTAGAAAGCATGCGTACATCAGCATTTCTGTCTTTGCACCCCCTCTCCTCAGTTTTTTTTGCTCACACTGACAGTGTCTCTCACAGGGGATGGAATGCAGGAATGTCATTGTTTATCTTTCGCGCAGCAAGCTTATCTCTTTGCTCTATAACTCTTAAACTGTGGCGGCTTCAATGGAAAGCACTCGTTTCAGACAGTTCATCCAGATTAACTCTTTCCTGCCCTGTTCCAGCAACTCAGAAAAGCTCTCATATCTGAAGCACCATTTCACTAAACAGGAGTGCAGTATTCTGCTTTTGTCTGCCTTCCTCCAACAGTTTTTATTTTCTTCGCGCACCTCGCCCAAGACAGTGCAAGTTATCTTCAAGGCACAAGCTCTGCACACACAGCAAGACTCTTATTTTCAAAAGAGGCACTTTTTCTTGTCATTAGATTCTACTCCATGTAATTTTGCAAAATGTCAAAGCGTCTTTTAGCCTGTTTTGAACTGATTAATGTCTCATTTAAAAGCATACGTTTTTTTTTCTCTTCTTCCTCGTAACCTTGTAGTTTGGCTTCACGAGCTCACTCCAATGCAATGTGCGATCTTTCAAAAGAACCCGCAACCCACTAAATCTTTGTGCTATCTTATCACACACAGATTTTACATTCTGTTGTACCATTGCCAGAATATAACCACTTATTTCAGTGCATTTAAAAAATGCCATGTTTAGTGCAGCTCCCTACACGTTTTTTTTCTGCAAGAGCAACCCACACTCTATATTGCTTGTGGGCTGTTAAATGTGTCAACAACATTTTTCACCATGTATCACAGTCAACAGGTCACTATTTCCAAACATGCCTCACTTATAAGGCAACAGTACAAATCCATGGCATAGCGTGGGAACAGTCAAAAATACTCCAGGGGCAATTTAGAGGCAATTTAGAAAAATATAAATTGTTTTTTCCCCCCAAACCATTGCAAACTGATTCTGCAATTTCAAATCAATACACAAAAATCGAAAATCCAAATAACATCACTCACTTTCTTTTTTAAGTGAGTCTTTCACCCATTATAAGCATGGCACAGTTTAAAATGCAATATAACCATTTTAGTGTGTTTCCTTTAAACAGAATTCGCCACCAGCACATGGAATTTACAGTTGCCAAAAGAAAAACAAACCCTTTAGGCTCTCAGCACAGATGTTACTCTTTCTCCTAAGCACGGCTCATTCCCCACGTTATCTTCAGGAATGTCAACACTTCAAAAGCATACATTAAAAAAGCGAACCTTCGCCTCCGTACATTACAGCCCCCACTCGCTAGCACACTGGGGCTGAGTCAATGGTTAGATTACTATTCACAATTTGCATGTCAAATCCTCGCAACTATTTTTCCCTGCCCTCATGACAGAATAGAGATGAGAACTCCGTCTCACTTTGCATTTCAAATTACAACTTTAAACTGGGGAAACCGCATGAAAAAATTCTTTCCTAATTGAACATACATCTTTCTTGACCATTCATCGGAGCGCTTTAAACAAAGCCATTTCCCGCTTGTTTATCGCCATGTACTCCCTGGCTCCATTCCCAAGCAATAAGTCAGTCACGACTGATTTACTGAAGGGAGTCTTAACCACACAAGCTATCGGCCACGGCAAGCCGACACAATGCTGCTGTCTTTTGAAGTCTCAGAGCTGCACTGAGACCCCCAAGGAAATGCGACAGCCTGCTCCTCACTCTGCACTGTGTTCTCTCACACAATTTGTCATTTCACAGCAAGGCACTGCTCTGCACAAATCCCACAAAGCTGCCACCAAATGTCTTGATATGGGCAAAATCTTCCTCGGGGCCAGCCCTTTGAGAGCAAAAAATACCCAATTCAGCCCAAAATACAGGTTCTATTGTGCTGAGCAGTGATCTCATGCTAGTGACAAATGACACCTTCAATAAGTTTTAGTATTTATTCTAAACAGTGAATTTCATATACATTTGGGATTCACGTTAGAGAAGATTACAAAGCATAAAACTTAGAGAAATGCAAAATAAAGAGAAACATGGAACTTAGATAAACATAGAGAAACATAGAGAAACATAGAGAAACATAGAGAAACACAGTCTTACGCCCCTTCAATCAGCACTGGGAGACCCTGGCCCTCATAAGATAGCTGTAACAAGCCCCGCTCAGAGGGCAGCGCTGCTGGGTGCCATCAGAGCTCCAATTCCGGGCACTTGATCTTGCTCGAACCAAGTCCACAGGACGATCTCCCACCTGAGTCATGTGAGCATGCATATTTTATAATCTCGTGCTGCCCGTCCATGACACACAGTTCCAGAACTTTCCCTGTGCAAAATATAGGCTGGCTCATGGAAAAAACCCAACTCTGTTAATTTCCACTGTGCTTCTTCTGAGCCCCTCCCTGGCCCATCTGCGTGAAAGCTCAGGAATGTCTTATCAGTGCCTTCCCAGAGAAAAGGAAGATTAGCTTGGGGCCATGCAGGGCTACCGTTAGTGAGGCAGAATATTCTAAGGGAAGCAGGGATGTATTAACCCCATCTGCAAGCTCTAAAAGGCATGCACTCATAGCTTAGTGTTCATAGCGCTTAAGACTGGCTATCTAAGCGCTATATAGGTGCAATAATGTTCCAAACACTCCAAAAATGTCTATTAGCTACAGAGCTAGGGCCCTCTCCCTGCCTGTCTATCAACAATGCATAATGTGACCTATCACTCATACTAGGCCTGCATATTCCTTGTAGCTCACTACTGCATAATGGAAGTGCTACAACAGACTACTGTCAGCATTTTTGGCACATACTTTGAATACACTATTGGCTTTCAGCGGCTAATGCTGTCATCTAAAGCCCTGATTGGCAAGGTTGCAATTTTGTGTATCACTACAGGTACTTAGCCTCGATATTCTGATTTTGTTTTCACACCTTGACCCACCCGATATATTTTGGTCCGAATGCCATTTTATCTAGTGACTGAAAAAGAAACAACCATTCCACATGGTCAAATGTTTTTTCGGCATGCACAGAAACTAGAACTGCTGGTGTCTGTTTCATCTCCACATGCTCTAGAATATGAAATACTCTGCGAATGTTATCGTGCATTAGCCTAGACTTAATTAAACCAGTGTGTCCATGCGCATTAAGAAAGGTAAAAGGTCTACTATCCGGTTAGCCAAATATTTTGGAGTCAATATTGATTAACGTAATTGGGTGATAGGACCCACAGATAGTTGGGTCCCTGCCCAGTTTGGGAAATATGATTATTTTTGCCTCTGCCATGGTAGGGGAAATTTGACCTGTGTATGTAAAGGAGTTATACAGTTTAGCTAATATGGGGGCCAAAATATTGCAATATATCTTGTAAAAACTGGTCAGATATCCATCTGGACCGGGCAACCTGTTGAGCGAGAGTTCCTGAATAACCTTGAGAACTTCATCCTGAATAATTGGTTCTTGAAGGGACTGGCTGTCTTCTAACGTAAGCCAGGGAAGAGTGACCCGTTCTAAATATTCTATTTAAAGATGGGAACCTGGTATGTGGAATTTGTATAAGTTGGCATAAAATGATTGAAATTGCTTAAGGATATCCCTCGTTTCCGAAGCTCCCTCGCCCGAGGGCAGCCTTATCTGTTGTATGATCCTGGATGCCACGTTTTGCCGAAGCCTGGATGCCAGGAGGTGATCCATTTTATTGGCCTTTATGTAGTACTTCTGTTTAAGAAATAATAGGGATTTCTCAACTTTCTTGGCTAAATTAAGGTTTAGTCTGCCGGCCGCTGCTCTATATGCCTTCTGTATCTCGGGCCCATTTTAGTTTCCATCTTTTTCAGTATTTGGGATAATTGCTGCTCTAGGTCTACCTCCAAAGCCATATGCTATTTTTGCCTATTAGCTTCTGCATCTATAAGGAAGCCCCTCACGGTGGATTTAAACGCATCCCAGGTTATATTCAGTGAGGTTCCCCCCACCCCCAAATTTAGATCAAAATATTCTATGATATGTTCTGCTATCTCCTCCCTAACCACTTGGTCTTGCAGTAGTGTTAATGGAAATCTTGAAGACCACAGCCTTGGTTTATCCTCTGCAATCGCCATCGCTATTGTTATTGGGGTGTGGTCTGACAAGGTGATCGTGTGTGCTGTGACTTGTGTGACTGCTCTCAGGAGTGGGGTGGAAATCCAGGCGTAGTCTGTGCCGGAAAAGGACCGGTGCACATGAGAATAGAATGTATATCCCCTTGCATCCCCCAACTAAAGACGAATCAGCCAATGTCTGTTGTATCCCCCTCTAGGGGGAGGCAGGACCCAGCAAGTCACTCTGCTTCGATCCCTCGCAGGATCCCATGCCAGATTGACGTCCCCCAATATCAATAGTTCTCCATCCCTAAATGACCCCAGCAGTCCTATTATATGTTTCAGGAAAACTTCCTGGCCGGTGTTCAGGGTGTATATTGAAGCCACTGTTAGTTTTATAGTTGACACTTTATAAACAGCAAACCCATATCTGGCTTCCTTATGAAGTTTAGTGCAAATGATTTGGGCATCACACCCCTCCCTGATTGCAATCAACACTCCCACAGCTTTACCTTCTGCACAGGTGTGGATTATTTTCGGGTATTGGCGCAGGCAGAGTTTACCTCTGTCCACTTTCCGGATATGAGTTTCTTACAGCGCCACCAGGCCTGGTTGGTGTCGCCTCAAGAAAGACTCCACCTTCCTATGTTTCTGTGTCGTATTTATCCCCCTCACATTCCATGTCAAACACTTGAACTTGCTTGGTGTTCCCTGTACGCCTTAGGATTGATAAATAATGGCACTGGTTTCCCCCCTCCTGCAACTATGTTTCCCACTCTCTTCCCCATCTAACCCTTCGACTTCCCCATCAACCTGTTTAACCCACCTCTTACGCCTATTCTACAAACCCCCCCCAAAGTGTTCCCTGGTGTGAATCACAGTTCTTAGCAAGTTCTGGAAAGCACTCCCTCAGATGCAATTCATATTTTATCTCAGGGCAAAGTGCGGGCAGTCCTAGCTCCCCCATCTGTTAGCGAAAACAGATAGATTCCAGGATGTCGTGCTCCGTATTGCCGCCAGACGGAGATGCTCCTGTCAGTTCTTTCGTCGTTCAGAGACAGTTTTTCGGCAGACTCTATCTTTTTTCACCTTTGTGGTGATGGTTTGGGGGTCGGGCCTCTTAGTCGTAATCGCCAACCATCTTTTTGAGGACTCCTTCGATTCCTTTTGTGCTGGTCGCCTGTTGACCATTCCCCAACCCTGGGTTTTAAGTTGCGTGTCATTGCATTGAGTAGGGCATATTCTGTAGGGTTCCCCATGGTATCTTCTTCTTCGATATGTAGTATAGCCATTCCTGACTCCCTTGATGTTATTCTTTGTTGCCTGCCATCCAGGGTGAAAACTAGCCCAAAAAGAAATGTCCATCTGTATTTAATACCCCGGGACTGGAGGGTTCTCACAACTTTGTGCATATCACAGCATTCTTGAAGAGTCACCCTGCAGAAGTCCTGGTATAGATGAATTTCCGCCCCATTATATGTGATTGTCGGTAAAGCTCTCGCCTCCTTGAGTATTAGTTATTTCTGTAGGTACAGTGCGCATGCTGCTAAAACGTCTCAAGGGCGGGTGCCTGGTTCCCATCTCTTTGGTCGGACCCTATGAACTCTATATCAATACATTCCGCTCCTGCAACAAGATCAGTAAATATCCTGATGACCGCTTCTTTCAACTCTGAGTCTGGGATCAATTCTGCAAGGTTTCTGATCCGAACATTGAATTCTTGAGATCTTTTTTCAAGATCCTTATATTTTAGTTCGAGAGTGCGTTATTCTGGAGAGTTCTTCTTAGACAGTGTCCGATTGCTTACTGTCCTCTGCGAGGAGTTGATCTGCATGTTCATTCGAGTCCACCCTTACTGCTAAGGAGGCAATTTCTTTGGTAACCTCAGCAAGTGACCCTCTGATGTCTGTAGTAAATGCTGAAAACTGCGACTGGAAATTAGAGGTGAACCGCTCCTGGAACTCCTGAAATCCTTTGGTGAAATCTTCCCTGGAAGCCGCCATGTTGGGCGTTGCGTGCTGCTTTACAGGAGAGGATTGCAATCTTGACATAGTCGTGGTCTCACAGGAGCTTTTGTTTTTTGCCCAAAGCTTTTCCAGGGACTTGTGTTGTTTCTGCTGAGACTGAGGTTGCCCAGTTTGACTTTGCTTCTCTCAGTTGCCAGATATATGCCCTTCAGTAACTCTCTCTTATGAGACCCATGAATTGGGCCAGGGCCTCCCTCTTGAAACCGATCCCCGCCTAGGACGATATAGCCTGAAGTCTACTTTTGATGCACTGTAGTCTTTGCTTCCCTGCTCCTGGAGGTATTGCGTGCCATTGTCGACGTGGACACGAACCTTTCTTGTTCCTTATCGAGAGTTGACCTACATCCTGCTCATCAGTGCTTTATGCCTTGTGCAATAGGAACCGGCCGGTGGAGGATGTCCTATTAATAGTATTTATCACCACCCGCTCACCAGAGGGGACACTGAGTGAATTCAGCACCGGGCTACCCAAAACAATTATATTCCAGGGCAGTAAATTATCTGTGCCTCATGCGATGTAAGGCGTTTCCCTACAGATTTGCAGCTACCAGTGGCAATGTTCAAATGTCCAATGCAGCCCGCTGATGCACGCCTTTTTTCAATGCTTTCCTCCCCCTGGTTAGCTGAAGCACAGCTCACCTCCTTTTTGAGAATTGTTATAAGGGTGCCCCCATGTGCTCCAAACTCCTTTTATTACCAGCTCGCTTCCACAGGGGGAATCCGCTTCTTCCAAACTTTGAGGAGTGCCGCGTGTGCAAGGTTTCACAGACTTCACTAAAACACCCGCTCTAAGTTGCGGCTCTAGCACTGACATAACAGGGGCCCACAGCCCCTGCGGTGTTGAGGGCCCTGCCACCACATATCCTGTGACGGGGGCCCCTCTGACTTCAAAAATAAATTGAATTCTTTTTTTAGTCACTGAGTCACTCTGCCTTCATAAAGACATTATTTCTGTTACAGAGAGATCTGGGTCTAATTCCCTCAAATAATAAACTTGCAGAAATCCCGACAAAACACCTTGCTGGAGAAATCCCCCGCTGTACAAACAGAGAGAACTGAACAAACTGAGTCTTGAACACTATGCACCATTTTCCAGTCGAAAGTGAAATGCACCTTTGCTTCCTCTCCTCTTCTGGGCCATAGTGCTCAGCAACAACGAACCGACGCTTTGACCCAAGTGGATGAGAAACTTCATGTTGATAAACCATGTCCCCAGCCATGGCCACACAGCTAACACTACTCCTGCCCATGAAGGGGTCTAGAAACTCCCTCTATAAACCTGCTTTACTTGGACACCTGTCATCCACCCAAATGCTCCCAGAAACTTGCTGCGCTCCCATCTGCGTGGGGCTGGCATGCACATGGTCACAATGGCAACACTCAGATGATGTGACCCCTCTGCACTCAACTTGATCATGTGGAACACTTGTTGCCGCGCAAACACTCCCCTCTTCTGATGTCATTATTACTCTGTGGCCTGCGGACCTGAACGGAACTCTGAGCCCCCAACTGTATTGCCAAGGGCCGCTCCAAAACACGAGCAGCACAAGTGCTGCTACCGACAAGTTCCCGGTGCCACCAGTTCAACCGCCCACTAGTAAAACGGACTGCTCCACCTGGTCCAGATCGCAAGAAAACTTTGCCCACTCGCCAGGCTGCAGACCCGCGTCCGCCCTGGCCCTCCTCGATGGCACGCCAGCACTGCCCACCAAGACAATACTCCTCCACACTCCTCCTGGGACCCCAACCACCTTCCTGGGACCCGCAACTACTGCTCCTGCACCGCCCAGCCTGCAGGAAGAGCCAGGACCAACACCTCCTGGTCCGGAGTGCGGCTGGCACCTTCCTGGATGGATGTCAGTTCTGAAGGGCATTTTCCAGTTCGTTCACCGCCTCCTCCTCAGCTGCTATGACCACCTTGTTGCCAGTGAAGTAAAGGGGTTCTTCCTGTGACACACCATGCTCGATATCACAGGTAAAATGGCAAATAAGTGTATGCCATGTATGTTCATTGGTACAAGACACTGGTGCATCCAACCCAGCCAGCCTTTATCTCCAGCTGCCACACTTGGAACACACAGATCAGTCATACACCCACACTCTAATATGACCTCACCACACTCTGCTCACCTTACTATCCCTGACATGATGCACCCATAACCCAAGCTATAACACACTGCGTACATTACATCAGGCATGGCCCAAGGCTTGGGACTGTCCAGTAACGCCCCAACTCCACCCAATAACTGGTGCACAAGTTACGAATGTCAGTTGGATAAATCTCCTGGGAACCCGAACGGAAAAGCATGTGGGCTGAGAGCTTTGGAGTTAGATACCATTACCTTATGACAAAAGGTCTGCTGGAGGGGTGATGTCTGCCACGTAGGTAGGCAAGCAGAATTGTACCGGTCCTGAATGGGGTTGTAAAGCTGTGACCCCCCCACACCGCCAGGGCTGAGGGGGTACGATTAGAAAGTTCATTGTTAATGTAACCAACAAAATGTATCATAACAGAAATTTCTGTACAAAGTTAATAGTGGATAACCATATATAAAACTGAGGTTTCTGTGCTTAGTGGGCATGTTTTAGGATGGGGCTACAATGCCGGTTTCCTTAGCTATTTCTGCACAGCTGTTTGGCAATATAACCGTGTCTACCTTTGCTGCCTTCTGTCCTATGTGGATTACTGGGTGAAAGGCTGTGGGGTCTGTCATTGCCATGCAAGGGAGGGAACACTACAACCTCATCCTGCCCCCTAGAACAGCTTGAGAGGTGGCTTACATGTGGTAGGGTGATCTCCACAAAACAATGGGTTAATAGATGTGGGCTACCATCCTGAATCCAATATCCTTGCCCTCACGTTGTTTGCTCTCTGTTATAACTCCTGGGCAAGCGGTGTCAAAGATATGGGTTTGGGAATAAAACAAAGGTTAGACAAATATTCTGAAGCAGATAAGTACTTTTTAACCCTCCAATGCAAGGTATTAACCCTTTCCTGGAGGAAAGATAAAGCACAAAGTCAGAGGTAAGAAGAGTGCTTCAGGGAGCCAGGCCAGCCAATGTTAATTGAGCAAAAGTCCAGGTGAGCTGAAGCACTTCTTGCAGGCAAGTAAAAGTCTTGCACAATGTTTTAGAAGTCTTTGTAGAAAAAGAGAATCACTGTAGGGCCACAAGCTGGGAGGCTTATGAAGGGCTAAGCTGCAAGCAACTCCGGAAAGCAACAAAGACAAGTCTCAACTGAGAACAAGCAAGGCTACACAACAAAAGGAAAATCCCGTCAGTTTGACAGCACCTTTGGTTAGAAGAAATTGGTTCCAGCTGGTTTCTGTTCCTGTGTAGGTCTGCAGATCCTGTTGTTCCTGGGCCTCGGTCATGGGGACAAGAGGGAGGACGTCTGGGGACTCCTGCACTACAAATTGAAGGTCAGCGGCAGCAATGGGCACACTTCAAATCAGCAGCACTTTGCAGTTTCAGCTCTTTGCCTCTCTAGCAAATAGCAACACCGCTGTTCTCGGATGCCACTTTGGACTTTCCTCGTATCTGGGATCCAGCCTCTGTTGAGGTGGCTCAGGCTTGGTCAGTCCTGCTTCCTGGGAGTCTGGAGGATCTTCCTGGAGCTCGGGTCCAACTTAAAGACACTCACTTGTTTCTGGTCTTCCTCTCCCTGGCACTTAATTTCCTGCAGCAGCAATGGAAGTACAGCCAGCACAGAGAGGATTTCCAGATGAGCTTGTCTTCTCTATTCGAGGTGAATTCAGAGCTTCAGCACTGCAGCAGAGCTTCACCGGAAAAATCAACAGTCCAGGAGTTGCAGCAGGCATCTCTTCCAAGTTCTTCTTTGGATTCCTATGTCCAGTGGTCGGCTCTGCCTTCCAAGCAAAAAAGTCTTGCCTTTCATGCAGGTTTCTCCCATTCATTTGCAGCCTAGCTGTCACTCACACAGCAGGGTGGCTGTCCTCTGAGAACAGCCCTCCAGCCAATAACCCTTGGATGCATTCCTGTAACCAAGGAGACTAAGCACAGGGTTTTCACCTCCCTCGCTTCCTTCCCCTGCCAGATGTGCTGGAGCCAGAGGCAGGCTTTATTCATACATCCCGCCAAAGACAAAATGAACAAAGGGACCAAACCTAGTTTGGCACGCATAGTAAATCTCAAGAAGGACATTTCCAACCAGAAATGGTGAAAAAAGAAAACCGGGGCCATTTCGACAAAATGTGCACCCATGGGTGCCTTACTGCAGCTGCAATTGCAGCCTGCGGTAAAAATATACAAAGATATTAAAAAGCAAACCACTGCCACCAGCCAAAGAAAGGGTAACATGCATTTTTTTACATGAGAAAATAGACAAAGTGGATGCTAAGTATCCTCTCCAGCACCCTATTGTAAGATAGTGTGTGCTGGGTCTAGAAAGTAACAAAATGTAAGTTAAGTCAATTTCACGGTTCCATATCTTAAAATCGCGGCAAAAATGGCTGTGAATACAAAATTTTGCTGCAAAAATGCAGTGGGTTTGCTGCCACAATCATGTAAAGTATGCGGGGGTCACCCCTGCAACCCCTGAACCCATTATACCATTTAAAGGGTGCGGGGGACACCCCGGAAAGCCCCTCTCTCCTTAAATGGTATAATGAAGTACACCTTTACCGGGTCAAACCACTGCATTTTTGCCACGATTTTTTTTACCGGCGACATTGTTGCTGCAATTTTATTAGCTGATACCAATGTCACTTCATTGCTCTTGGAAACAGTAGTTTCACCAAGTGAAGGTATTTAAACCTTTGGGAAATCTAAGAGACTTCCATGTGCCACTGCACTGAAGGTGCTCTGTGTCACAATGTACAGATGATGCCTATGGAGTTTGTCAGGCTCCAAAGTCAAAAGAAAGACAGAGCCCAAATCACAGAAAATGAGATGAGAGCATGGGAAAAAGGTCTCACTCTCTCCAGGTTAGAAATTAAAAGTCCTAAAGTCCAGCAAAAGAGCTGGGGGTCTCTAAGGTAGAAGGGAATTAGCATATTTCTGAGAATTCTCCCCAACAGGTGCCTTCTTGTGCGTGATTCCTGCAAGAGACGAAGAGGGTAGGGTTGTTAGTGATGTATAGGCAAATGAGAAAACTGAGCTGTACAAAGAGCGATGGATGGAATTTTCCGAGTCCTTAGACCAGGTTTGGGTGCTTTGATGGTGATACTTGGGTATGTGTTTCAGTTATTTAATAATGCATTCATTTCATGTTTTGGTGATTTGTATGGTGCTAGCCCATGACGTAATAAATCACAATGCTGTGAGATTGGTTTGCAATGGGTGAGTTACAAGCTAAAGATGTGCGTTTTTGCCTGGATCCACCATGTTAATGTGGTATTGGTAGGCATGATGTTGCCGAGTGTGAGGTGCTCTGTTTGTGTACAGTAAGGTGGTAGAAGATTTTGAGGGGAGTCAGTTGAAGAGACCAGAGGCTTTGGGATTTGTGACGACTCCTGTTATTTTCTTAAGAGTTTCAGTCTGTTGTTGATGCGTGGTTGGGTTTTGAGTCGTGCAATTCTCAATAGGGGGCAGCATTCCCGTTGTTCTGGGTAACATTCTGTGTCAAAGGCTGGGGCGACTGTCTGAACTGAATTCGATCACCGAGGGTTATTGACTGATCTCTTGACACTGGTGTGAGGCCTCTGTTGGTGAGACTAACCTAACAGGGTCCCCTCTTAGATTTGGCAGGCTTGTTGTTCCTGTCCATTATTGCAGCAGATCATTTTGGAGTTAGACCCATGACGGGCCTTTATGAAAGATGTCCGAATGGCTCCACTTTTAGGTGTGTGTTCATTTGTTAGTTTGTTTTCAGAGGGCATTTGGCTCCAAGGTGGGTGTTTTATCTCAGTCCACTTTGCTTCTACTTGGTCTGGTCTTTGACAGTGTTATTCTGGTGGTGTGTCAGATGCAGTCTTGAGAATAACCACGATTGGAGAGATATCCTGAAAATAAGGAAGTTCCTATGTGACCTTTCTGGTTGAAATTTGGTGCTGCTTCTAAAGCCCCGCTGTGGCAACAGAACCCTGGCTGGCTTGCAGTGGATGACTTTCCTCTTGGAGGATTCTGTACCACTGCAGCAATCTTGAAGTTGATCGGTTTGGAGATCAGATGTGATGTGTTTGTATGTTTGGCATCTCGGGCTAAGTCTGGTTGCTTCATTTTGAGCTCTTTGTAGTCTGTCTAGCAGGTACTCTGGAGGATTGAGGTAGAGGCTGTTGGCATAGTCTAGTCTGGAGAGCATAAATGTGATGACCCCAATGGTCACATGTGGAAGGTCAGGCATGCATGATGTGTCTGATGGTTCATATTCACAAGAAGCAGCTTCTCGCGATGGTTCTAGTCTGTCCATCAAGGGCAAAAGGTTCTTGATGACTGGGTTCAGTTGTAGGTAGGTTCCCAATGCTTCAGGCCAGTGGGATTGTGTGGATTGGTTGTTGTGGTGCTACACATCAAAATTTCGGTTTTGGTTGGGTATAGGTAATATGTAATGTAAGTTGTTTTGTATAGCATTTGTATGCCACTATTGGCGGTTCTGCTGCACCTTGTTATGTAAGACGAAAGGGGGGTTCATTACTGGGACAGTGGGAATGACAGAGGCAAAACCTGTGGTGTTGATTGGTGCAGCTCAGAAGTATTAGGTTCCTGAGTGCTAATCTGCTCTCTATGGGTTTGGCGGAGAAATCTGGGAATATGTTCTGATAGGCTACAGTGCTTTGGGTCTGGATAGGCGTTCATGTGGGAGAGTGCGACAGGGCTAAAGAGGAGAGTTTAGTTGTGGCTTGGTTAGTGTTGATGTGCTCAGGGCTAGGCCGTCTGTGGGGGGTTTGTGTGTGTAGTGTTAGTTGGTAGGAGATCTTGGAGGGGAGACGGTTAGTCGGGAAATGGGGTAGTAGGCCTTACAAAACAAAACAACCTGCAACCCTGCACTCTGGCCTCTTGCATAGAGGTCCCATTTCACTAGCTCACACTGCCCCTCTCTCTCTGTCCCTCTCTCTCATTCACATTGATGCATTGTATCAAATGTGCAACAAATCAGACATGATGACTTCCTTAGGTGAGAGATGGACTATGAACCCTGGGGGATCAGCTGTTTACCTCGTCTAGGCGCTACATTAGGGATCTGCGAAGGTCAAGGACGTTGCACACTTCATGAAACTTACAGCAAAACATTTCAAACTTCACAAAGTTGCAAAGTTTTCACAGGCACTATTAAGTACCCACAAATTGGGTTTTGCTTCCATTTAACTATGCATTTGTGACGGTTAGCTTGATAGCAATAAACAACAAATCATACAAGAAATACATGTCTGTGGGGGTGGTACATTTTCCCCTTACGCAGACAACTTCAACTAAAAACCAAAAAATAATTTCCGTTATTTATACCCGTCAAACCAAGAAAGTGGGTGCAGAGAACAATCCTGGCAAATGCTGTTTACGGAATTTATAACTTGCGAATCAATTACTTCCAGGTCAAAAAGGCTGATAGAGGTGAGCATGATATGCGTTGCAGGCAGCAGGAAATACATAATACCACTTCCTGTGTTTATCTTGCTCTTGGCGTCCACCGGATTGATGTTTGATTATATCGTCATGACGTACAACTATGTAATGCGTCTTTGCTCTTATGTGTGATCAGCAGATTGTTTTCATACTAAAACACAGGTGATTGCTAATTTAATTTCTTAGAACTAATTCGTTTGTTTTATGGCCACTCGTTTTACTTGTTTTGTAGGATGGATTCAAATGTGCCAATGGGATGCAGATGTTGTTGTGCATGCTTTATTTGTACAATAAGTGTACTTTAGCAGGAATACATTTCATCAGATGTGGTTATGGCGGTTTTGTTTTCCACTAGCTACTCTAGTAATCAACTTCACAAACAGGTTTATATTAACTGTATTTTTGTGAACTTCACACACACACACACACACACACATGCGCGTGCGCGCCCGCACGCGCAATAGTTTTTAGCTACAGCCAGAATTAGCAGCAAATGTGTTCTCCTAACTGAAAAATCTGGGTATAACACTTAGTTGTTGGCATAG
Source organism: Ambystoma mexicanum (assembly GCF_040938575.1). Lineage (NCBI taxonomy): Eukaryota > Metazoa > Chordata > Amphibia > Caudata > Ambystomatidae > Ambystoma > Ambystoma mexicanum. The sequence goes on from NC_090932.1 coordinate 1,657,933,877, forward strand.
TCGGAAAAAACCCTGGAAGTCTGCAACTTTGCACAATTATGCCACGGAAAAATGTGTGCACACCGCAACCTGCCATCTCAGAGTGGCTGGGGGCACTCAGCCTCCATGACTTTCCCAGTCCCATCTAGTAATCCCAAATATGGGAATTTGTCACAGTGACGCATCCATCTGATGGCAACCAATCTGGAATTCCTGTCGACAGTGTGCACAGGAAATCTGTGCTCTTCAAAAGTTCCACAACTGCTTCTTGGTCACTTTGTAGGGTTTCCAAGTCCTCTTGGATGATATGCACCATATCTATTACCACATTTCTCAGCTTGTATATTCCCTGCTGCCATGCAATGGAGTTGTCATCAGCAGTAAGAAGGCCCTTCTCTGTGGAATGATGATCTTGCCGTGTGAACTGACAAAGTGAATTCAGGATAACAGAATATTGCCGCCTAATCAGATTGGGTTCTGTGCAATTTCTAACACTACACATAATCTTGTGATCCTAGTATCTGCTGTCGAATATGCCTGGTCCAGACGCCAAATATCTGTCTATGGGGCTTACATCGATTTTAGGGCAGCATTCGACACCGTGATGAGAAACAGTTTATGAAGTAAACATATTGCACTGAACATCCCACGTGGCCTGCTGCAAATGATTATGTTGCTTCATAAAAACACCAGTATTAGGGTACGTCTGGATGGTCAGGAAAGTTATCTGAACCAATCCCTGCATACAGAGGCGTCAAACAGAGATGCATAATGGCAGCCACACTGTTCATCCTATACCTTGGCGATTTGGCAGCTGTCTTTGACAACCTGATCCACTATCCAGTGAAAGTGGACTCACTTAAAATCAGTTGGCTGGGTTACACCGATGACCTGCTCCTGATGACCATACACCTAGAGGACTCCAAAGCATGTTTGATACTCTCTCTACGTATGCGAAATTGAATGGCCTTAAGGTTAACATTAGCAAAACGAAGATTATGGCATTTACCGGTAATGGGAAGAAAAACAGACCCATTTTTGTGTGGAAATATGTTGATGTGCCCATTGAATTTGTAAAGAACTATACATACTTGGGATCATAATCAATGAAAAATCTAATTGGAATATGCACTGGAATGAAACTGAGAGTAAATGCATGAAGATGGGGCATACTACTACTTCTTCCCTTAGGAAAAACGGTGGTTGTTCAGTGAAAACTATCTTACTACTGTATTCAGCCGAGACTCAACCTTTGTTGATGTATGGCGTGGAAGTGTGGGGACACAATTTTAAAACAGTATTGACTAAATTTGAATCTACAATTCTCTGCCTTCTTTTTCACATGCCAAAAATGCTATCGATAGAATCCATTAGATTAGAGTTCGACCTTAAAGATATATGGGTTGAATTTATATGCAAAATCGTATTGTGGTTGAAAGATGACTACACCTTGATAACGGGACCATCTTGATCAACTATGTAGAAGTATTTGTTAGTCTAAATCGACCTACAGATATAGGTACGATAGGTAAGATTATGATGCTCAAAACAAAATGATTACACGGTTTTGAAAGAAGACCTAATGGCACACAGTTGAGGGAATGAAAATGTTGGCTCAAACGTAAAATGGTTGACTTTAGTTTAGAAACAGATCTTGTACAACTGACAACAATAAAGAAGAGCGAACAATACATTAATTACCGAATGACATGGACAAACTTACCGGAATATATTCCTGCCTACCCAAATAGTTGTGTGATACTGCAATATTTATTGTTAAAATTTAATGCAATCAAAGCACTAAAAACTACAGGCACATTCATTGGAATAACTAGAGCAAACCGTCGATGTCACCTATTTGGAAACAATCATATATAATAAGTAGAACACATCATAGTCCAGTGTGGGCCTAGAACGGCTGAGGTACCAATACTTGAAATCCTATAACAATGTAATGAACTGTAACTATGGGAAAGCTTTGTGGCAAATGTTCCTTGAAGGAAATGACTTAAATGTTATATTTTATATGGTTAGATTTGACTGAAAATGGAAGGAAACAGTGTGTGAATTATCTGTAGGGATATTTGAAAGATAATGATCTTAAACATTGTATTTTAATGGTGTGATTCTGGTACTATGTAATGATGGGGAAATGTATTTTAATTTCAGATGTTTAATTGCGGATGTTAGTTATGGGAGGAGTGATGAATTCTGATTAATTTTGATATAAATGATACATTTATTGTTTTATGTGGTTATAAATTATGTTTAACTGTGTGTATCATATACACAAAGCCAAGTTGGCTATGTGTATATTAATAAATAAACAAACATGGAATGTTTGGCCAGTCTTTGAATTTCCAATACAGCTTCTTTCCACGTGTAGGAGGATTCTTTACTTTTCATCTGTCTTTTGGTTCCAGTCCCTTCTAGGTGACCTATCCTGTCTAGGATTGCTGACCAGTTACCTGACCTTCCCCATGTGTCTATTTCCTAATGACCTCATTTAAAGATACTTGCTTAGCCATTAATTGACATGATTTGCCTATGAAAATGGTGTAGGTTTGTGAAATGTTCCATGAAACAAAAGCTGCATAGGGACCCCCGCCTATAACTTTCTACCGCACATGACACTCATTGAGCCAAGATTCCAGCTACTGGAATGCCTAAAGCATTTGTAATATGTTCAAGACAACACTTGGTGCACCAATATTCAGTCAGCACTCCTGGGTAAAATTGCTACCCTCCAATCTAAAATCAGGGACAAACAGAACTCCCTACAGCTTGACCAACCACCGACCACACCTACACTTAATACACATTTAACCTATCCCCATAAACCTTTCTCCTTCTACCCACTCACTACTCTCGAAGTAGAAAACATCATAAACAATTTCAAACCTTCCAATTGCCAAGGCAACCCCTGCCCAGCACCTATTATCAAGGAAGCATCTCATGAGCTAGCCCTGTTCATTACAGCATTCATAAATGCCTCTTTCAAGATGGGTAGTGTCCCCGACAACCTAAAGGATGCATGGGTTATCTCACTCCTCAAAAAACCCTCCCTTGACCCTAATATCCCAACTAACTTCAGACCTACCAATACAGTCCCATTCCTGCTCAAGATCCTGGACCACGCAGCCTACCTGCAGATTCAGGATTACCTCGAACTAAACAATCTCCTGGGCTTAAGACAATCAGAGTTCCGCCCTAAACATGGCACAGAGTCAGCTCTGATCGACTTGAAAACTCAGATGGAGTCACTGAAGGACAATGGGAAGCTAGCTCTTCTCCTTTTCCTTGATCTCTCTGCGGCTTTTGATCTGGTCAACCACCAAATACTCTGCCAGCATCTCAAATCCGCAGCCCACTTCTCCGACTCTGCCAATGCCTGCATCCACTCATTCCTGAGCAATAGATCCATGAGGGTCTTCTCACCGCTGGCATCAGCGGATCCCTCCCCTATTCACTGTGGCGTTCCTCAAGGCTGTATCCCCTACGTTGTATAACGTATTCACCGAGCCCCTCTTCGATGTGCTTGACTATCTGGGTGTCTCCTACACTAACTACGCGGACGACACCCAGATACTCATCCCTATCACAGGAGACTACACAGCTGACACCAAAGCCCTTAACGAGGTTTACTCGGTCATCCAGGCCTGGATGGCACAGCACAAACTTTGCCTTAATGATGATAAGACTGAGCTCTTACTTTTAGGATCAAATCATCGGCTCAACAAACTAGACCAAACCTACAAGTCCTTCATTATTGACGGCAATGACATTAAAGTCTCCAAAGATACTAAGACGGTAGGGGTCCATCTTGACTCCTCGCTTTCTCCGAACAGACAAATAAATGCAGTTAGGTCAGCTTCGGCCTATACCTGCAAACTTATCACTGCCTGTAGACCTTTCCTAAACTCCACCAACTGTATCACACTCGCCAGAACTCTTGTTATGGCCAAAATCGACTACTGTAGTGCTCTCTACCTAGGGACCAGTCAGTCCAACCTTAATAAATTGCCAACTGTACAAAATAATGCCTTAAGGGCAGCCTTAAACATCCCAAGACGCTCTCATATCTCCTCCGTCAGATCGGACATACGCTGGCTCCCAGTAAAACAAAGAATTGCCCTGAAAATCCTAGCTTTGACTCACAAATGCCTGAGCAACAACGCCCAACCTTACCTGTCCGCTCGCTTCTCACGCCACACCTCCACTCGACCTACCAGAGCAGCCCAAACTTACAGCCTCATCGTGCCTAGATGCAAACTCCAAAAAGCTGGTGGGGTGAGCTTCCCCGTCCTGGCCTCCAAACTCTGGAACACCTTGCCCACACCTATCAGAATTGAACCATCATTCCACTCCTTCAAGAACAATGCTAAAACATGGCTGCTCTCCCAAGAATCATGAGACCCTGACACAGTCCAGACTCCATGTGGGGTACAGGACTGTATATACATTTTCTCTCTGCTCTGTCCCTGTATTATACACTGTTAATGGTACCCTTCGGTACATGTATATATGCTCTATATTTTTGTAACTCACTGTAACTACTGCTTTTTGTAACATGTTTAAGAGAATGTGCCCGGTTGCCCCTAGGCCTGGTTTTTTGCGCTTTATAAATAAAATAAAATAAAATAAAATAAAATATCTGTTTTCCTGTATTGCGTCTTTAAACTGTGTAGATGCCCTCGAGGATGTACCATTTTTTTAAAAAACTGATATGCCCAACAGTCTCTCATTTCATTTTTATCACAATTTGTCTTTAGGTTTGTTGCAGTAAATGAATAGCAATCTATGGAACTCAATATCATAAACCAAATATATTATTTATTGGTATTTGTTTGACCTTTCACTATTTCTGGTTCTGATTTTCTTCTTTTTCAACCTTTCTATGAATGCTATGCACATTGTTTCCAACCTATTTCATTTATACAAGTATGCAAACATGTTCTCATACAATACATCAGAACAACATCAACCTGAACAAAACCTAGAATACATTCCTCACTATCACTGTATACTCTGATTCCTCAAACCACCTAAGTGTCAACATATAAAATGTGCACACACCAGAATCTCCAAACATCTAGGTGCCTGTTCATAAAATGTGTATATAGGAGGGTCTAAGTCACAGAGAATATGTTTGTAAAGTTTATCTTGGATCTCTGTGAACCCTTCTGCTAATCTGATGTTTCAGCGGAGTGAGAATTAGACCGCCTTCTTCAGGACCTCTTGTTATTACTCAACCATCTAAAAATTACATACAAAAAGTATAAGCTAATCTTATATTTCTAAAACTCTATGTATAATGTTTTCATAAGTTCCAATTTGCATCTTTGTGTAAGTACTTGCCTCGCAATCTGCTTGGCATCTCCTTTTTCCTTTCCTTTCTTGATTCTCTTCTCCCCCTCCATTCGATTCCTGTGCCACTGTCTTGCACTGTGCAACAGACCAACAGGGTGCTGTGAAACTCTCTGGGGTAGATTCCCACCCCCCTGAGCTTTTTGTTCAGGTAGCATCCCTTGCGGCTAAGCTTAGTTGTAAAGCTGCTTTCCTAATAGTTGTTTATATTTAGCTGCTGCAGCGCCATTCTTGAAGCAGAGTGCTTTTTCTGCTCATGCTTCATGGTCAGCTGCTTCTTCTCGTTGGAACCGTCTGGTTCTCAATTGTTTCTGTGAAGCCTATAAGACAAGTATATTGTACATTTGTATGGAAGTCTATTGACTCGTAATAACATATTGCCAATTGTACGTTTGTCACAGTGGGAAATAATTAGAATATTACATTTCATATGGGTTCTTCTCTGTTTCTCCGGGAAGCAGTATTTCCATAAAGTAACCTACAAATGTAGGGCCCTGACTTTTAGGAGCCAGGAGCCCCAAGAGGCCGGTGATTCAATAGCTCCCATGTTGGTTATGAATGAATTTTGTGTGAAACACGTTTAATGGCAATCCTAAGTAGATGCTGTGGTTTGGTCCGGCACATTCCTCTTCTCAAAGTTTCGTTTTTTATATATATATATATATATATATATACGGATGGAACGGTTTCATTTCCCTAGTTGTGTCTTACGCTCAAGGCATCCATTGCCTGTTCCTTGTGGCGTCCCCCACTTGCAGTCAGGTTCGTATCACTGTCCTACCTCGAAAGAGTGCTAGGGGGCAAGAAGTACAATGCGGTCAGCCCGTCAGCCCTACGCATATTTATTCTGAGGCTGTTGTAACTACTTAAAGCAAGCCTTGGCTCACCTGTGTCTTATCTTGGGTAGCCGTATCTGGGGGCTGGGAGCACTTACTCTTGGCGTTTCGCGAAGTTGGTACTGCACTGTTGTTCACAGTTTTTATGCGTTGCTCGGGGCAACCTGATGTTGCTAGGTACGTCTATGTATCTGGCATCAACGTACCGTTTCCATGGTGACCAAACGGTGGCCTGTGTGAGCCTAATGCCTCAAGGGGATCTCCATGTAAATAACAATGCGTGCCTTCCAAGTCCTTCCTTGATTTCGTGCTGGTTTCTCTACGGTCATACTGAATGACCCTATATTGTTCCTGATAATCTGATGTTGTGGAGTGTGTTTACAAATCAACGCCGGCATTCAGTGAACCGTTACCCTATTATTTCAACCTACAATATTCGGAAGGGAAAGCTCGTATGTGTTCCTATCTGCAACTGCTCCTGTATATACACGGCCCTATGTGTATGTGTGTGTACATCCAAGCCGCCACCACCACTCGTGTGTGTGTGCCCGTATCCAAGCTTGCACTCCAACATGAGCATATACCCACATGTGCAGGCAAACTCATGCATGCATGTGCATTCATACTGACCAACGCACCTGTAGAGGAGGTCCCAGACATGGCCTGCACCCCTTCCCCTCATTTTGAGGTACCGGGAGCATACTCGCCAAGGTATGTGACGTATGAAGAGCAAATTAACCTACAAAGAGCTGCACTGGGACTCTGCCCAGTATACATCAAAAGATCCATACCGGATGAAATACCCATAACCAGACAACCCTGGCAGCACAGTACCCTATCAGACAGCCATACCAGCCGCTGATACGAAATGAGGAGTACCTACACACGGTCCACGAAGAGACTCCAAAAGCCTTAATGGAAGGCCAGTGGAAATGACACAAGGGCCTGACCAGATCCGTGAATGAACAAAAGCAGCTATCGAAGATAACACGCCAGTGCGAGTAACGAAATTGAATGGAATAGGCACAGAGAGGAGACAATGTTACAACGTGAGGAAACAGTGTTACGAGACAAGATGGAAGCAACTGTCCTGTTAAACGTGTGTGAATAGGCTTGAAACGATGCTAAGAAATCGATACTGCTTGCAATGCTTAGTAGAAGATAGAGCGGCGAGCGCCAACCATATATCTACATCAATAAGACACATTATACAAGTGCGACTCCATTTTGTAAAAGCAGAAAGGTACCCAGGCAGCCAGAGGCCTGACAGGGCAAGTTTCGAAACCCAGCCAAAGGCAAGAAAAGGAGCGGAATCGAAACTCAACAAAGAGCGGCTCATGCCTAGGAAATCGAGGTCAACCAGAGAAGGGGAGGAGAGTGTCAGCTAACAAGCCTCCAACTTCAGAGCATACCAGCCTGCCTCATGAAGGTCAGAATAAGGGGGGCCCAGGCAGGTGGCTAGGCCGACACAGAATTAAATGCACCAATAGCTGGGAACTGAAGCAGATTCATGGTGAACTAACACGTGACCAGCCAGGTGCAAAAAAGTACCATCGCCTGATGTCATCCAGGACCCGAGGATGCCATAACTTTTCCTGATAAGAGACTACAGCTTCGAGACCATCCTTAGCCAACTAATTGACACGCCGCCCTAAAACACTGATTGATGGAAGGGAGTCAGGGTGAAACTTGGGACACCAGGCACAGGGGTGTCCATTCTGCATGCTGCTAATTAAAAGTGGAAATTTATGTCTAGAGGTGTAACCTGCCCAATCACAACGGACCAAGTTATCTGGAGTCCTATAGATATTGTAACCAATAGGACGTCGTAGTTGTAGTGTCGTCTATCACGCATGATGTAGAGAGATGGGCGTAGACGCCCACCAGATAAGAGTTATCCAATCCGCATGCCCTATTATCATATACAGATATAACACCTATACTTAAGTTACCTTTCCTAACCAATTATATTGCATTGTGATTTTTGTAAAGTTAGACGTCAGTAGTGACGATTTTTGCCTATAAGAAGTGCTGTCCGACTGAAGTTCGAGGAAGTCGGAGCGAGACAGGTGATCGCACTACAGCTGATTCCCGTTTGTTTCCCTGTTTGATGTACGTGTCATTAAACGGACTTCCCTTTGCCAACCTATTGAGTCCTCGTTATTGAGTCGTGTAGGAGTAAGTGAATCCTGCACCCCCCATCCTCACATGGTGTAGCTATCTTGTCTTACAAGTTCTAGAGGGTGAGTGCTGACCAATGGGCCCGTCAGCGAATTCCTCTCCTCCAGAACACACCCACATGCGTTCCTGCACCTATATATATTTTTATATGTATAAACACAACCAGCCACGCACGCATCTGTATGCACTTTGTGGGTAGTTCTACAATACACTAGGTTCACCTGGCAATGTATAGATTTCTATTTTAATGCCCAGGCTGCCTGGGTCGGCTTACCTGTGCTTTGGGCAGTTGAATTTACTGTCTTTGGCTTCCCAATCTAGATACATGGATAGATATTATAAACTACACTTTACTGCAAAATTAGTGGAATTAAGTAAGTACATTAAATGCAGTTTTCTACATGCTATATCTAGGGTGTCTGTTTCATGCATATGGCAAGGTGCAGCCCCCCCGCCCACATGTCGTGTTAGGAGGGACTGTTTCTTGGCATGTTTTTTCGGTCATTGTGGCACATAATGTTTTATCGTACACAACAGAATGTGTGCACCACACTGGCTATTTGCAGGTGGAAGGGGAATGTATAGTTGTTTAGCTCTACAACCTCTCCCTCCTGGAGTTTTTATATGTATGGAAATGGTGCCTTATGCTCTGGTGGAGAGTTCAGTAATGGAACAGGACAGTGCTCCCATTTGGTTTTGTTCAGCCACTGCACTGGTCTTTGTAAAAAATAATTATGTCAAATATTTCACAAAACATACATGATCTGCCATGTCATCTAACTTTTCTAGACCATCTTCAGGATCTAGTAGTTCTCCTTGAGCAAAGGCTTCTATCTTGGCCCTCAACATGTTCCTATAGGTGTCAGAGACATGCATTTTAGGGGATAATATCCTAGAGTCATCTATATTGTATGTGTCTGGAAATGCATACTAGACCCACTGAAGGTTTTATACTGGCATGTCCAGGATTGCCCTAACTCTAGTGGGTATATGCTTATGTGTGTCCAGACTCTACACTCATCAGCAGTTTGCACCTCCCGAGTGTGCCTTGTACGTGCTACAGCTAAAATTGACATGGTCAACTGTCTGCTGGTCATTGGGATCTCCATTGGGATTAAAGAAATTCCAGTGGTCAATAGGACAAAAAGGGTGAGAAGACTTATCCCCAGAAAAGTGTAGAACAGGATTACTGCTCCAAGAAACATTTTACAGTTCTTGGTGCACTTTGAAAAGCCACAAATCTTTTGGATGGACCTCACGCTTGGCTTTACTTCTAGCCGTGTTTCTGGCTCATCTGGTCCTGGTAAAATAGAAATATTCTTAGGAAGAGGAGGTTTCTGGATTAATTGTTATCATCATGTGTTCATCTACTGTTGCCTGCTTGTCAGGTTGTTCAAGATCTAGAGTCTTCTCCCTCTGGGACAGGGGTGTAACCATCCGGAACTGGTTTAAAGTGGTCTACATACACATGACATGTACTTTTCTCAGGACGCAGGGCTGGTAGAGCGGCTGTTCTTGAGCTAATGAGTTCTGGTACCTTCAATAGAGGTCTGTAGAGTAGTCCAAGTGCTTCTTTGTCATATATCTTCTCCAGGACGTAATCCCCAGACTTCAAGGTGCTCTGCGTCTTGTCTTTATCTTGGTGCTGCGGAAAAGCTTCTTCACCATGGATGGCGTCTCTTGGAAGATTTATCAGAAGCAGCTGGTCTGGCCTGGTGAGAGAACTACATGGATTGTATAAGTTAGGCATGTACATGGGAGCACCAAAGTGCAGCCCGTAAGGTGTTATAACCTCACATTGGGAAAGGCGAGTTAAGTTGTTTATGCTACGCTGCCCTAAACGTACATGATTTACCCAATTACCTCCAGAAGAGAGGATGTATTTGGTCAAGGATTGCTTTATTATCCCATTGTCTCTCTCAAACATGGTCGAAATGGATTAGAGAAGCGCAGAGTACAACCCCAGATTCACAGAGTATCTCTTAGGGCTTTGCCAGGAAAGACTGCCACATTGTCAGCATGGACACATTTCAGTGCTGTCCTAGCTGGGACAGCAATACTTTTATGACCTCCTTACAATCAGATTTCTTCTGGCGAATTAGCCATATAAATCTTATGGACAAGTCCACCACGACCAACAAATGTGTGTACTTATTGACAGGGCTCAACATATATATGAATTCAAAAGGCACTGTTGCACTTTTTAGTGTGCTTCCTGGTGGATTTCAGGAATTTTCCACAGTGGTTTGCAGACATATGGATCAATTTTTTATGTACTGCTGTTCGTCTTTACTAAGCCCATGCCACCAATATCTGTCTTGCAAGGGTTGTGTAGTAGCCCCAAAGTGGGTTGTGGATACACTTGCATGTGCTGCCGAGATTAGTTTGAATCTATCCTGATTATTTGGTAGTACCCTGTCAATAGGGTGCCCTTTTGACCTAAGTATAGTGACCATCACTGTAGTCTCTTTTACAGCATAGGTATAAGTAGTGGTGAACCCTGGGGGGCACGACTATGTGCATCCAAACATGCTTTCATATCGTCATCAATGTATGTAGCAGAGCATGTTAATGCTGCCACTACCATTCGTACAGTCCGCTGTCCTGCAGACTGATCAGCAAGCACATTGCCTGCACTGTGCACAGAATTGGTTCTGTGTGCTTTTGTATGCATATCAAAGATGAGAGGTCTAGCCTTCTTGATGTCTCACACCTGTTGCAAATGTTGTTTTGACAATATTGGTTTGCCATTACAATCTCTGAATGAGTTGGCTTGCCACCATTGTAGGTACAAATTATAACCTCTTACTCAATGTTCTGACTCAGACACAATTAAAGTGGGCTTGTGTGGACCGACCTGTCACAGTGCAAGGAGGACACCTTGCAACTCACCAAATGAGCTGATGTATCCCTCTACATGTTTTGTTTGGGTATCCTGGTGATCAAGCTCATTCTTATGGTTGAAATAACCTTTTCCAGCAGCAGAGGCACAAGAATATTTAAAGTGCGTCCCAACTGCTGGAACAGTTCCATCACAAACAGCAGTTCCATCACAGTATGTTACATTTGCAAGCATTCAAAGTGGGATGTCTGGTACTGCCGCTTCTGCTTCTGGATTTAAAGACTATTCCATTTCATACATTCTGTAACAGTTCTGGTTTGTAATAATATTTTACATCTGGTTCTGTCTGTGTTGAGGCCCACTGTACCCATATGGAGTGTAGTGACTTTGCCTTTACAATACTGGAGTTTGTAGCTGCCTCCAACTGCACTAACAGTATGTTTATGCACATCATTGTGTTTGCAGTGCAAGGAAGGCATGGTATCAAACAGTACGACAGACAAAAATCATCACAGTTCAAGGGTGTTTATTGAACTTCGATTGGGTTTTAAAAACACCTACCTAATCCAAAATCTGGGAGCAAGCTACGACCATCAAATAATAACTCAGTCCTAGTCGAGTCTGTCAAAATAAAAGGGCCTATACTAATAAACCTATTGCCAATCCTTACTTCTAAATATAAATAGTGTGGGAAAAAATGTTATGCAAAAGAAAAGTGTTCAAGGAATTATATGTCAGGATATTCAAACCATTGGCTTCACTTCCCCACATCTGCAGCGACGGGACACGGCAGCACACTAAAGCTTAGCACAGTCTCTGGCTTCTCTAGCAGTTGAAAACTTCAACATTAGGGCCTTCCGTGTCAAAGTCACTTAGCCAATGAAGTCTCTTATTTCAGAAGGCCAAATGCAACATGACAAACATCAAAGTTCCTTTCTTCTTAGGATTTCACATGTACAAATTCTCAGGCGGTTTTCTGTTCACCCCGAGTCTACCGCCACCGGGCTCAAACCCACTTTAAAACAAAACCTTCTTGGGGTGATTTTTGATTTACCCCGTGTCCCCCTCCTCCAAGCTCAGACCACTTTAACAGGTTTCAATTAATCTCCCTATGCCGGGCTTGGAGCAACTTTGTCTATTTTGCCAAGCTTCCTTTACTTCAAAAATCAAAGACTTTCGACTGTGCGCAAGATATTGCTCAACCGTCGCAGGACCACTTTGATTCACAGTTACTCTTCTTGATATAACCCCTTTCTCACTTTCACTTTTGCCTCTTCTCAGCAGAATACCTTATAGAGACCTTCGATTGAGCACCCATGTGGTGCTGGACCTCTCTGTCAAAGGTATTGTATCTTGCTTTGGAAGTTCTATCATTTATCAGCGGTTCAAATTTACTTGCGTCTTTTATCACACGCATGGTCATTCCAATGATCGCCATACAATATGGCTGCTTGCAACCTTGGCTTCAACACAGAACGGTCTTGTATCGGTCTCCCCAACTCACCAGCTGTGTGGATTTCACTGACACTGCCTTGTTCTCGGAGCCAAGGTCGGTACCACGGTGGCTCATGCTTCTCCCCCGAGTTTATTATTGATGCAGGAGGGGCCCAGGTATCTTCGGTACATAATGCAGGATTCTTCAGCCTGGTTTCCTTGTCATATGCTTTCTATTCTCAAAGTTTCCTGAAAGTTATGGTTCCTTGTTGAAAAGGTCAAGGGAACTTCCCTCCTTGCGATCCCCTTTGATTTTGCTGTCTTTATTCTCACATTCAGCTGGCATCTCAAAACTGCTGTTTCTTCCCGTGCTGCTCAGAGTGTGTTCTCATTCTCCGCCTTTTACCCGAGCAAGGAAGCTTAATGGAAGTCAGGTGTGTGTGATGATCAGTAATTGCCTGTCCTCACCAGACCATTGTATTGGACATGTCAGGTAAACAGCTTGGGTGTCTGTCTGTTTTCTCTAATAACGGGCTGTCAGTGAGAAAGTGTTTGTTTAGTAAAAGGGGGAGGGTAGAGTTCCTAAATATTCTACATGGCAGGATGGAGTAAATGTGTTATGGGGAAGGGGATACCATGTCTCACTATCCGGTGTCCGACTCTGACTCCCCGAAGACCCTTCACCCAGGTGATCCTCCCGCACTGGTCCACCCCCAGGAACTGGATCCAAAAGTGAAGGCCATATCCTGACCACCTGGATGACAGTTCCCCGGGGACTAGTGGGTGAGACACCTTCTGGTTTCTCACAGCAGGTAGTGTGCATTTCTTCTGCACTATTATATGAACTCTAGCCAGAATCTTCTCTTTTGGAGCAAACTTCTGCTCTGGAATTGTATAGGGATGTGAATGGTATGCTATGGGCTTTATGTCTTAATGGTTACATGCTACATATATAAAAGCATTCAGAGCAGGGACAGTGTCACTTCTAAGTCCCTTTCTCTGTTTCTGACCTGGAAATGATTGCTTTCAGTCATCTGCTGGTAAATGTGGTGAATAATGCTTGTATGCTCACCTTTCCAGTCTGAAGGACGGACGTAGGGCTGCATATAGTGGTTTCACTAATGTTTCATGTCAGCACCTAGAGCCACTGGCTTTCGAAATTTCACCAAAGGCAAGCATAAATAAATAGCCAGAAACACATGAACGGCCAACATTCAAAAGGCCAAGCATGGCCTACAACTGCTTATGTGTATATGGGCTTTGCAAGTGTGCACATTTCTAGGAAGTGAAGTGCAAATCCACTTGCCTCTGTAACGCTCACCTGGTATCCACGGGGATGTCACTCAGCCTGTTCTGACCTCTTACAACCGCGAACCCTTCCCTGGAGTCTACTCGACTGGACACTGGGCCTGAAACACAGGATTGGTAGAGTTTAACTCCCTATTGTCTCTGTGTGCTTGAACCCCTTCTTCCCCAGGGTCCAACCCTTCCCTTTGAGCCACAGCTCACCTTGTTTGCTTGGAAAGTGTGCTCTCCGTCCTGCTTTCAGCACAGGGGCGCATTGATTGATGTGGGCTTGTTGCTGCCTAGTTACTTCACTGGCAAAAGTCCGACAGGTAAGTATAATGAGTCTTTTGAACAGTTCTTTAACTTCGTTCCTTTCCTTCCTTAGATGATGCCCGGCGTCCGGGCATGGTGGCGTGCTGCTGAGATGAGTAGCGCTGAAGGTGAGTGAGAGCGCGATGCGCGATGTGACCCTTTCGTGTTTGTATTGAACTGAGTTCTTTTTCTGTGTCTTTTAGGTGCCGCAACGTTTTCAGAGTGGATGCCGGTTATGAAGAAGAAATGCTGTGAGTAAGCGCGGTATGCAGCGCCTCTAGATGTTTCCACGCTAACCTGGAGTGTCTTTTCCCTCTTGCAGATGGCTGAGAAGTTCTGGAGAAAGAGTTCCCACAGAGTGGTTGGGATTCAGGTAAGCGTTAGAGCTCGTACAGTCTTTAGAAATAAGCGAAGATTTGCTGAATGCTTACTAATGCCTTTTTTCCTGTTCTTTTCCCTTTTCCTTAGGAAGCGGCGTGCCGGGATGGGAATGACACCGCCGAAGATGCCCGCAGAACAGAAGGTGCGAGGAATGATGAGCAGAAGCGCTGCAAGGTAAGGCTGTTCCTAACAGTGTTCTTGTTCTTGCAGGAGCTGAGCGCAGAAGAAAGATGCAGGCCTACTGGAGACCGATCTAAACACGGTGAGTGTCACGCTGCAGGTGCAGAAAACGCAAAGCATGTTTCTCAGCCTGGGCATGGCTTAAATTGTCTCTGGGTATCCCAGCTGGCTCTGGGCTGAACCACACCCAAAAGACTAGACTGCACATGCAGTTCTGGGAACCGAAATATGTGGGGGCATCCACCTTGTCCCCATCAATGCACTACAAGTCCAATCCCCAATGTTATCCTATGGGAGTGAGTGAGTCTGGTGCCACAAGCGCCAAGTCTTACTCCAAGTGGGTCTTTGGAGGGATGGAGAGGCCCTTGAGGGCCATGTAGGTGATTGTGGCCTGGCCCCAGCCTGTCATCTTTGAGGGCTGGGGACATGAGGGGCAGGAATCATGACAGGCTCATCTGATAATTAAAACCCCAGAAATATGATTCTTCTGTGGGATATTTTTTATTTTTTTAAATTCAAAATATAGCCTTTAGCTTATAGTGTCCTTATGATCAAATCCACCTTCTATATGTGTTCATTCAAATCATCATGTGTGCAGTATATGTCAGCTACATACGTACAGCATGTCTGAATGCCTTTTAAGAGGGATTGTATTCTGCTTGAGAATATTCCTTGACTATTTGTATACCCCTGTGGGAGTCTCACAAAGCAACACCTTTTTCCCCCCTGAATGTTATTGCTGTGTATCCACAGCTCTCCGGACCCAAAGGTTGTGCAAATAATCAATTTCCCAGATCCACCACAGTCTTATATTCATATCTCTGTATGTTACTAAGAAGATCTGAAATATTCATGATCTGAGCATCCTCTGTGCGTCTGTTGACATTAAAAATCCTAAAATCAATCACCAGTCGATATGAACCATCTGGCTTGGACACTGGAAGCAGAGCTGTGCTGTGTGCATTTACCTGTTTTACCAGAATCATTTGGTCCAATAACATGACTATTACCTTCAAATGTGGTATAGCCTGTGCCTTGATTAGATATTGTCTCTGAGGCTTTGGTGTTGCAAGTAATTTCATGTCCTACGTCATTCTTGAATAAATTGTGCTGCCCCTAAAACAGCGCGTGAGGCTGCAGAAGTGTTTACTATGTGTTTTTCAATTTCTTCTGAAAGAGCTGGTTTAATCATTTTTTCCCCACCGTCCCCCCGGGCTTTCCTTAACATATAGCCTATGCCAGTCATTTATTGCTAAAAGGCTATATTGTGTTATGTGTACTTTAGACCAAAATAATGCCTCTATTTCCTTTGTGTGTTCCCCGTCAAGTTGTATTGTAAGCATGCACACTTAATTTTCCTCAACCACTTTTCCTGTGGGTGTAATAACTTCTACTATTTGATCAGTATTAATGTGATGTAAATGCTTCTTGCACCTTTCTCTGAGTATGGAGACTTGTGCACTAGATTCCAACTGTACTGCTAGCCAATCACTTGGTTGATAGTCACTGGTATTATCCTGTGAGTCTGTTTTAGAACTTCTGACAGTGTCCACTCTTAAAGCTTCAGTTTGCTTCCTTTCTGCTTTCATCTCCTCCCTCCTGGCAGGATTCTGCTCTCCCTTGGGTGCCAAGCCATGTTTCTTCTGTTTCTGTGAGGGCGAAGAAGGATAATCTTCATCTCTGTATCTTTGTGGTTGCGTACGCCAGCCCTATCTCATAGCTGATAGGTTCTTTCCTCACCATGTCTGCCCTTGTCGGATCTTCTGCCCCAACCAGCTTCCTGCCTGGGGCCTGTACTGTCCCTTTCTACACAGATTGTTCTACTATGAATGGTCTTACTCTCTTCCTCTCCTATGGGAGGCACACTGGAAGCCCATGCCCTTCCCTTTCTTCATCTAGATGAGAAGGTGTTTCTGCTTGTTTCTCATCTGGTACCAGTAGTGCTGGTATGTGGTTCCCTTTTTGTGTGCTTACTCTCACCTAACTCTTTCTTTGTCCCCTCCCGGGGGAGTCTACTAAGGTGATCGCTTCTCAGGGACCTGTAGGTAGCTGTTGCAATCTTACCAAACTGGAGTTTCTTTTCCTGCTCACTGGGCAACCACACGAGACATCTATAGACTTCTTACCTCACAGATTATCCTTTTATTAACGGTACACCCTCTACCATGGGAACATTACCCCCAGTTATTGCTAGTCCAAGCTCATTGCTGCTTCTACTCCCTGGTAGTTCAGTATCTCTCCTAGAATGGAGTTAATGTTGTAAATGAAAGAATAACTATTAAATGCAGGTACAACCAATAATACACTGAAACTCAGCCACCCCAGTGGGTGGATTACAACCTGTTGGCATTATGATTGCTAATGCCCTCTGCTTCTGTTGAGGGGGGACTTGAGGGTAGGCTGCCTCTAGCTGACTCAATTTAGTGGAATACCATCTAGGGATTTCCTCCTGCCTACTGGGGGAGGCATCCAATATGGGTCTGAGGGTCTGGAATGGAAGTTTCCGCTCCTCCACTGATACTACTGGTCTGGGTGCTGCTGGTGCAGCCCCCAGAGCTCTGTACTCTGGATCTTGAGCACAGACAGTGTCAAAGTGTCCTCTCAGGAGTGCATTGTGGTCCCTGATATAGGTGCGCTTTGCCTCCCTATTTGGGTGGGACCTAAGGATGTGTTCCAAGGTTAGTCCTTCCATAACAAAGGGCCATGCCTAGCGCTGGTAGTGAGATATTTCAAACCCCATTCACACCGGGTCTGGTGCTCTACCTGCTGCAATGCTAACCCAGGATACCTATAAGGTCTATATTGTATTTGGTCTAGATACCTTCTAATTCATAAGGTTTCAAACCTGTCCCCTGGCCTGGAGCCAGGTGTCTTCATATATGTAAACATGGCTTCCCCTGGAAATCCTCAAGGTACAACCACTTCCACTGTAAAGTTGGTGTTAACATCTCTAATACCCCCTTCTTTTAACCATCTGGCACCAATCTACAGGTAGGGCCATCAGCATGTAGGTTAGTCATTCTAGTATCTCATAGTTTGTTAGCTATTAAGAGTACCTGCTTAAAAAGACACCATACTCTTCACTAGAGTCTGTTTTAAGTTATTTATATTTAATTAGTTGTATCGCCAGGTCTGTAGCACCCTTAGCCCCTCTTCAGTAGCTAAGTATTTTAGGGTGTAGGATTGTTTAAGCTATTGTGTCACATCTGGGTGGCCAGAATGTGTGATTTATATCACCACAACCTCACAGAACCTTTCCCCCACCCTTTTGGGAGTGTCCTAGACCCCCCCCCCAGTAGCGGTTGTGGTAGTAACAAAGGCAGAAACAAGCATATACCTGTTACTGTGCATCAGTAGAGAGAGTAGGCAACAACCCCCTGCAGCGGGCAGCTACCCTTACTCATCCACCCAGGACTACTAATGTCAAATATGTTGTATTGATGGTCCACTGCTCACCCCTCCTACTAAACCTTTTCATATGAAAGCATGCACCATATATAATATGTCAATATGCAGTACTTCAAATAGATGGCCCACATTCTGTATATGTGCTTGGTTTCTGATTCTCAATAATGAACACCCAAGGAATGCTCTTACACTCTCCCGTATAGTGTCATTTGTTTTATTATGAGAAATAAATAGGAAAGCAACATTGCTACTAATATTGTAACTACACATACCAAATGTAATATGCAAAACATTATCAATGAATATGCAGCTATCATTGCCATTGCCTCTATGTCTAATCAAGACCATTTCAGAAGAATACAACTCCTTCAGAAGTTACTGTGTACCTCATTATTTCTCACTAGACCTCTTGTCTTTTCCAATGTGATATTGAAGATGGGTAAAACATGCTCTCATACTCACTACTGTCCTCAGAGGATAGGGAGATGAGAGCTGGAGGCTGGATGCCTGGAGCGTGGAGGCTCGTGGTCTGCACAATCCAAAAATGATCAAATCCAATTGAAAATCTAACTTTTAAAATCACCATGGTCATTTCGCAATTGAGCCACGATTGGTAAAACAAATCCTTTAAAAGATTTAGTGTCAATTGGTCTTGACCATGGTGCATGCAATTGACAATTAACAATAAATTATGTCCATAGGTGGTGAGCTGATTGCCATAAGAATGCCCTTCCATAAACCTCAGTCAAAGAGTACTTTCTCTCAAAAAGCAAAAACCCCAAACTATAATTTCATGTTATTCAAATTCCAAGCAGAAAAAAGGAGGAATAACCCCCACTCCATCCTGAATAGGCTTGTATTGAGAGAATGGTTGCAGTCTGCTTCTGGGTGATCCTCCAGATTCCGTCTGCCTCCTCCAGCTTCGTGAACAGCTTGCTCTCCCAGTGTGTGTCTGCCCCCACTAGAAGTCAGATTTTTAAAACAGTGGACTGTTGTTTACTTATGCCGTCTCCTTCATCTTTAGAAAGTTACAGAATAATATCTTCTTAGCAACCTTCCATTTTATCAGTCCTTAGCATCTTGCTCTGAAACACCTTAATGTTTTATAAGTTCTTAGCAACTTACTCTATAGCAAGTTGCTAAAATATCCTTAAACCCCATCCGGCTTCTTAGTTCACTGTGGTGTTTGCAATTTTTAGGACATTGTTATTGTTTAAGGGAACATTTAGAACTATTTACTAAACAAACAGAACAATTGGCACACTTCCCAGACCATTGGTGTGCAGCCTAGAAATATTGTTATTGTTTTGTACCTGTGTGTTCCTAAACAATAGATAACTCTGGTGCAAAGCACAGGAATTTAAACTGAACAAGAAACTCTGTCTATAGTTGTTGATATATGCAAATAGCCTGAATATATTTCAATGCATTTCACTATGTACTCATCTAAAGGCTGCACAGCTTGAGATATTGCTCAATCGCCATGCCCTAATCATGGCTAAAGCTAAAATTCCATATCAGGTGTGCTTGAGCCTGCATTGGTTTATAGTATATCCCAGAGGGATTACAGTGTTGATGACATTCCCATCATTGGTCTGAATCCATGTTGTGATTTGTGTAAGAAGGTCTTTGTTGGTTTCCACATGATCCCAGAGTTGTTAATACTGTAGATTAATTTCTCTAGGATTTTAGCTGTGAAGGGTGTGCTGTAGATTGGGCATCAGTGTCAGTTGTCAGTTTTTTTGAGTGGAGGATTAACAAAGTTTGTTTTGAAAGCTTGTGGGACACAACCTTGTTCAGGAGATGTATTCAAGAAGGTTTGGAGAATAGGAATGAGTCTGGGTTGTTGAATTATGCTTCTGTAGAAGTCGGGGATGGGCACAGGTCGTCAGGCAATCCTGTTGGTTTGCTGGCACAACAGTGGCTATGACCTTTTTCATTGAGATGGGGCAGAAGGCTTCTCATGTCAGTGTTCATCATCTGGTGCTACAATATTGAGTTTAGTGTTG
Organism: Ambystoma mexicanum; assembly: GCF_040938575.1. NCBI lineage: Eukaryota > Metazoa > Chordata > Amphibia > Caudata > Ambystomatidae > Ambystoma > Ambystoma mexicanum. The sequence goes on from NC_090932.1 coordinate 1,657,954,093, forward strand.
TGCTTTTATTATATAAGTGATCTTTTAGGAAATTCCAGAGAAGAGTTGCACGATTTAGGGTTTTTGAATTGTTTGAAAATCTGATGTTGTTATATGGCCCAAGAGACTTAGGAGGAACCTTGAAGCTATTTTGAAGTGAGATTTTGGTCAAGGCGGTGACCGGGATGGCAAAGTGGTTGCCTCAGGGCACCAGTAGTAGGGTTTATAGAGTGTCATTATATTCTGTTGTGTAAATTATCAACCAGATTGTGTCTCATTGATGTGTGGGAACATTTACCAAATGAAAAAGACTTTGTGGCTGTGTCGTCCTTTTTTCCAGCTCAACATTGGAAACTCCATGTATGGTGAGATTTTGCCAATCTACCAGGAGATTAGTGTCCGAATTTGCAAGGGTCTAGGGGATGGAAAAGTTCTATGAAGGGGGCCTGTAAACGGGAATGAAACACAACCTGGACATATGCAAGGTGGGATGTAGTCAAATACATGATTTTCAGTCTAGGGTGTGGCCTGCGGGAGAGGTCTTAACGGAAATAGAATTTTTGTGCACCTGTACGATTTGTCCAACTCTCTTACCGGTTTTGTTGGAGAGCCTTTATGTGCTAAGGGCTTGCATGCTTGTCCTCAATTCCCATAAGGAATCATCACATGCTCCGCCCACTCCTGCACTTTATATCAGGGATGTGCTCACAAATAACTGCTGAGTAGCCATCTGCAAGCCACATTTCTGTCATAAATTTTAGATCAATTTTGCCTCTGTTGAGCAGGTCTTAGATGTCGGTGAATGTTTTTCTATGGACATGGCATTTTATGAGGAGGAATCTGGTGTTGTGATTTTCCTTATTGCTTTGATGTACCAGATTATTTTTCCAGTTTGTTTATTTGCTTTGGTAGAGGTTTTGAGTATCGTCAATACTTCTGCACTCATCATTGGTGAGCCTGAGCAGAATCTCGTTAGGATTAGAGGTATTTTATTGGCGCCAATATAAGTTGGTAGACAGCCAGTTTTGTGTGATGGAAGGAGTGAATTGCAATGATTTGTGGAATGATAGGTTTATGGATAGTTATCTGTTGGTTAGTTGTTGGAGCCTGGGCAGTCGTTGAATTTCAGACGTAGATTGGTGTGAACGGTGGTGGGTGCGTACTTTCTTACTTTAAATGGACCTTCCATATGCAGAGTATTGGAAGCACCTACTCCCCCGCTCTCCACCATTATCAAAGACAGCACCTAGTGCAACACCGGCCAAGGCACTCTCACCCACAAAATTGCTTCTCTGCAAACCAAGATCGCCACTAAACGCACCACCATCGGCGCAGGCAATACAGTAACTTCAGACCCTTGCTGCAGCCCAGCTCTTGCAGATGCCATCCAATATGCGCCTTTCGAGTTCAAGCCCTCAAGTGTCTCCACTCTAAGTAACATTATCAAGGGCCTGAAACCCTCTCACAGCAAAGGGGACTCCTGCCCAGCCACCCCCGTAAAAGACGGTACAGAGACCACTACTCCTCCTCATCACTGCTATAATCAACACCTTCTTTGAGTCCTGTTCTGTGCCACCTATCCTCAAAGAATCATGGGTCTCCCTGCTCCTAAAAAGCCTTTCCTTAACACAACCATTCCCACCAACTACCAGCCCATCATCACCCATTCCTCTTGAAAATCAATGATAGAGTAGCTTATTTACAAATTCAGGAATTCCCAGAACCTCACTGGTACTCGTCAATCAGGTTTCTGGGCCAAACACAGAATGGAACCGACAGGACAAAGATAATAACCAAGGCAACTTCTCCTCCTCCTTGATCTGTCTGCAGCATTTGACTTGGTCGACCATCTATGCCATTACCTCACATAATCAGTCTACTTTCCACCGGCCACGACAAAGTAGATCGCATCCTTCCTTGTGAACAGAACCTTTCGGGTCTTCGCAGGTGAAGCCACTGCACACCCCACGCCAACCCCCTGTGTCGTGCCACAAGGCTCCTGTGTCTCCCCCACCTTATACAACATATACACCAAACCACTCTTTGATCATTTGGATTCGTTAGGCATTTTATATACAAATTATGCCAACAACACACAGATCCTCATCCCCCTCCAAGAAATCATCAAGGTGAACGCCATCTATAAAACAGTTCAATCATGGATGTCCTCACGTACCCCTTGCCTTAATGACGAGAAGGCAGCGATATTCCTCATTGGCCCTCTGGCTCTCCTACCCAAGCTGCACCCTGCCTACAAAACCTTAACCATTCATGGTCACAGCATTCCATTGGCCACCTCTGTTAAAACCCTTGGAGTATACTTGGACTCCTCACTAAATATATTTTGCTAAATCAACCACATTTCCCCTGCATCAGGCTACACTTCCAAACTCATCACAGCCAGCAAACCGTTCCTCACCTCAAAGAACCAACTAGAGGTAGCATGGGCCCTTGTCTGCTGGAAATTAGACTATTGTAACTCCTTGCTCAGCGGCACACCTGTAAAAAACCTGAGCATGCTTCATACGGTTCAGAACAATGCCCCGAGAGCCGCCCTTGACATCGGTAAGATAGAACACATCTCTGAGGCAAGAAAAGCCATCCACTGGCTCCCAGTCAAAGACAGGGTCAATTTCAAGATCCCTTCCATCGCCCAACGCTGCTTCTCAAACAGTGCTAATCCCTACCTAGTAAGCAAACTCAAAAGACATTCCTCAACAAGACCTCTAAGAATAGCCTACAATCATTGCCTTGTCACCCGAGATTCAACCGGAAAAGAGCAGGTGGCTCCAGCTTCCCAGTCCAGGCTGCTACCCTCAAATGAGTTACCCGTGCACTTGCGCAATGAACCGTCCAACATATCCCTCAGCAAGAATATAAAAACCTACCTCTTCAACTGACACTTGACTTTGCTATGAGATTATAATGTTTTGCTCTGCTGTTCCCACCACTGTAACCAGCGCCCAGTTGCCCAACGGGCTTGGTGTGCTCTATAAATAAATACATAAATAAAACACATGTTGGTAATTGAAGTCTTCCAATCAGGAAGTAGTAAATAACCTTTTAATATTTATTTATGAAAGTCTATTTGCTGGTCGCTACACCCCAAGGCCCACCCCCATAGCCCTGTAATCCCACCTTCCTCCTGTGGCTGCTAAGAAAAAGGAAATGACCCCGAATCAGCCATATGCCACCTCTATGGAGGCACACTGCTTGGATAAAAAAAGAAACTCAATAGCGCAGTGCAGTTTGTATCCTAAACTGGCAGTCCTCTGAGTTATTCCTGCATGAGTGAGGCACATTGCATTCTGAGATATGTGGTCCTGTGGGTGATTCTTGCATGCATGTGGTCGAGTGCACTCTTAAATGCGCAGTTTTGTAGGGCCCCTGTAGTGAGTGAAGATATGCCCATTCAGAGACGTGTAAAGAGAACAGCAACCCAAAACCCGAATGATACAAATAATCTGAAAGTTCAAATGATCACTGCACCTCTTTGTGAGGGAATACAAGGTTTATTACATGCAACAAGGTCTCACATGCCCATAGAACTGAACTAACACAAACCTCCCCATGCCCCAAGAAGTAAAATGTCATATAGTGAAAAACTTAGGTTACAATGTCATCCCACCACCTTCATGGACTAGCGTCTATAGAACATGCTAATACCCTCCTATAGTCCTGAGACCGATTGGCAACACCTTATCTAAACCCATTCCCCTAGACCCATGGCCCACTACATTGTCACTATTAAATCCAAGTACGGGATTGGTGAATGAAGATATTGACACATTAATAAATCTTTACCGTTACGTGATGTGCACCCCTCCGATCCAGGCATGATCAAAGTAAACTGACGAGGTCAACTCTGTTTTAATAAAACAATAGACCTTTTTATTATACCAGATGGGGGTGCACACAAGCTGCACCCCCGTCCTTGTACTAAATGTTTTTGCATCACCTCTGCTCCTCTGGGACGTTCTTTCACCAAAATGCCTGGGGTAGCGGAAGTGGCATCACAAGGCGCTTGACCTCTGATGGCATCATAGGAAGGGATGTCATTTGACCCCACCCCGAAGTGACATCACGGGAAGCGATGGAACACAACCTTTCAACTCTTGACAAAACAGAAAGTGGCAACACATAGCATTGTTCCTAAGTAAACTATGAAAAATATGGTTATGATATCACTTTAATGTGATATACATTTCATACCAGAATGGATCACCATAGGTATTGTTAATATCAGTGTGGAAAGGCACATATTACCAAATTATTGTGAATGCAAGCAGACGCCCGTGGCCAAATGATAATGATGTGTTATTATATAGCACTTGCGCTTTATATAGAACAAATATACATACGATATCACCCAAACTTTGTTTGGACACATTTTTCAATTTCAGAGGGATGAAAGGCTGCGTTGAGGTGTTTAAGAACAGTCTAAATCAGTGGCTCAGTCCTTGAAGTTTGCTGGAAATAAACCTTTAATGAGTCTAGCAATTATTGTGTAGATCTCCAGAAAGACCATTATTTGTTATTCCTATTCTTTCTTATTTAGAGTCAATGCTCAAAGTGCAACACTTGTGGAACTCCCTATTTTTTAAGAGGCCTGAGCAAGGCGGCCAGCCACACAAGAAACAAAGAGCCACATGGCGCTGGCCACAGCCCAAGCACAGGAGCTTACCTTTAGAACAAAAAAGAACAAAAAAAGAATAATGCTTTGGGCGACCACAGGGGTAGCTAGGGACACATCAGGGGTCACAGCTGAGAACCCCGTTGACCCCCAAATGCCACCCCTGCTGCTGCTTCGATCGCAAATCAAGGAAAGTTCCAGACATGGCTCACCCTTATCTCCTTCAACCCCAAGTGCCCAGCACCGCTCTTGTGTCTGAATTTTAGGGATATATTTGCTTTGGTTGTGCACATACTTGTAATTCAAATGCGATGACCGCTCCTAGGGTGGAGGCAGTAGTGCACTAAATCTTTGCCTGGCCTCTTGGCATCACAAAACCTCAGGCCCTATTCTCATGAATTTATCCTTCAAAGGGCGCCTCCGTACCTGCTCTCCCCACAGCTAACATTGCCGTTGCCACCATGTCCAGGCCCTGCAGCTGGATACAATTAGCGTTTATCTGTGCACCGCAGGTGCTTCTGATACCGGCTTCTCTCCTGGGGGACGGAAAAAGGGATATGGCTTGAGACTGACCTAAACGGAGCCGCAGCTCTCAACATCGAGGCCTGCGTTCTATTCAGTTCATGGTCTACTAGGCCTTAACGCCCAATATGGTGGCACTCCTGCTATGTTAACACCCTGACCTCACTCCTGGCACAATACCTTTCTGACTCCATCTTCCACATGCTTCAGCTTTTTCCTCGCACCTCACTAACAAACATAACTTTGTATACAACTACTAAACACTGGGCCTATACCACACTGCCCTATTTCTGACCTCTTCAACGGCAACATTAATATATATGTTACTCCTTCTGTGTTGGTACATGTGAGTATCTAATATGTATCAAAACTAACTACAAGTGATACGTTCGCTTTATGCCATGCACAGCTCACACGATGGTACGTGCTCATTTTACCTGGTTAGGACACTGGAGTGGCCATTAGGAGTAAGATAACATATTTTATGGTGGTGTAGGACAAAGTTCATGCCGATGTCTTGGAAATCACTGTGCGACTGAAGCGGCTGTTTTATCGAAAGCAAAAACTTTGCGCATGCGAAATTTTTTTACATTTTTGAAGATGACCCAAGAAACACAGTTAATATTTGATTGAAAATGGGAATAGTCAGATTGTGAAATAAAAGTACTTTACAAAATTTAAAATGTTAATGTTTTGTTTTACAAAGCAATTTATTATTTCAAAATGTAACGTGCTACATTGTACGTCGCTGTGTGTTCATTTTCAGGTTCTGCGTCACGGCACATAGTTTTACTTTTTGCAGGCTGCCATGGAAAGCGAAGAGGGGCCATGTATGGAACAACTGACTTCCCTTTGTATGGTGGCCATCTTGGAAAAGGATTTTGTTTTGTAATATGGGACGCCACAGGCATTACGAATTATAACTTGAAATCCAATTTTTTAGTAGCACACGTTACTGCTTTACAAATCTATGTTGTTAATGGGAAATCTTATTGCGTCTATATCCATTACAAAGAAATATAAAGTAGATGGAGTGAATGGGATTTAAAAAAAAATATATATTTACAGTGTGACAGGTGGTTCTTAAAGTACTTTACAATATCTAAAATGTTAATGTTTTTCTTTTACAAAGCAGTTTATTATTTCAAAATGTAACGTGCTACGTTGTACGTCAATGTGTGTTCATTTTCAAGTTCTGCGTCACGGCACGTAGTTTTGCTTTTTGCAGGCTGCCATGGAAAGCGAAGAGGGGTCAGGTATGGAACAGCCGCCTTCCCTTTCTATGGTGGCCATCAATGCAATTTGTGATGTCATCTTTGATGTCCTGGGTGTTCGTCTTAGCAGTGCACGGTGGTGGCGCAAGTTATGGTTGCTTAGCTTATCCTCCAGGGCTTATCCTCCAGGGCTCCTGGACCAAACGGGCTGGCAAATATTGTAATAAAGAGCCATCCCGACTTCTGGGCTACTCTGCTGAATATCTTGTTTGCGAAGATCTTGAGGGTAGTTATGGTCCCGTGCTCTTGGCAGTCGGCCATATTAACACCAATATTTAAAAAGGGTAATCGCCTGGATCCCAATAATTATAGATTACTCTCAATGCTTGACACTTCAAGCAAATTATTTGCTTCACTAATATTGAAAAAACTACAGCTATGGGTGGATCGGGCTAACATCTTATGCAAGTTTCAATGCAGCTTTAGGCAAGGTTATTCTACTACCCATAACCTTTTGGTTATGGACCATATGCGCAGTAGGGCCCAACAGAGCGGGCAACCACCCCTGTATGCACTCTATGTAGATTTCAAAGTTGCTTTAGATTCTATTCCCTGAGAGAAACTTTGGATGAAGCCTCAAAAACTAGGCTGCCCAAATGACCTGCTATATTATCTTAGGTTATCACACCAGAATACCAAGGTGAAATTAAAACTAGACCAGGAAGGCCACATGTCTGAAGAAATACTACAGATTAGGGGGGTCAAACAGGGGTGTGTGACTGCCCCCCTAGTCTATAATATATACGTACATGATATCCCCTGACAATAGCTTTGGCAAATAACTGCCCTCCGAGTATGGGCAAAACCCCTTGTCTGGTACTTGCATATGCTGACGATTTGGTGGCATTCAATCATACCATTAGTGGATTACGCCGATCAGCTAAAGCCCTTTGGGAATACTCTGAATTCAATGGACTCACTATTAATGTGGCGAAAACACGTTATAAGATATGCAAGTAAAAGATCCTCCCGTGTTATGCTACACATTGATAGTGTTCAAATCACATATGTTCCGGTATATAGATACCTTGGAATTGAATTTGAACCCAAAGGTGATTATCCCATATGCAAGCGTAACCGTATGATAAAAGCAGCACAAATCACTGCCCTCTTTAAAAGTTTCACAACAAAACAGGGAGGCTTTACCCTATAGGGAACTCGCCATCTATATATCCAAGTACTCTCTCCTATGATGGTGTATGGGTTAGAAGCACGGATTCAAATGAAGCTGAACTGGTAACAACTCATAGAGGGCACATATTGGAGGAAGATATTGGGACTACCGACATGCATTCCAATGGCTCTGCTGAGACTTGAGTTGGATTGGTACTGAAAAAGAGAGCAGGGCTCTATCTAAAAATGGTGAATGGAACAGGAAATGCCTTATTGACGACAGTTGCTCTGGAAATCAATAAAGAAAGCTCTACTAGCCAACTCAAAAATCAAATGGAATCAAATGGAACTGTTGCTTAGGCACATCTGCTGGTCCCACCGAACTGGGCCTTATACGGAGGCAATACAGACTGTAATGGGAAGACGGGTAGAGCTATGGGACTGGCTGGAGAATTACCAACATCTCTGCAAGCTAAAAAGGTATAAGTTTGTGCAATCTAGGTTATACACATTTAAGAAACCACAACATTACTTGTTACTATGCCCGTCCCATAGGCTCAGAAGATTTATACTTCTTTTAAGATTAGAACATCTTCCCATTAAGATGACACCGGGGGTGATAGATAAGATACCCAAAGAACAACGATGCTGACGCCTCTGTAAGAAACAGGAATCACCTGAGACAGCTAAGCATGTCCTTACCGAATGCCAGGCAATGGCGGATGACATAAAATATTATCTGGGAAAGTATGTACACAATTGGGAGACGATAGGGGAGACGTCGTTTTGGAACCATTGTGTTAATACTGAAAGTATGCATCTGTTAACTGCACTCTATAATATCTGGCTGAAGGTGGTAACTAAATTGGGTATATGACTATGAGGCCTGCTATGATTCACCAAGTCCCTGTCTGCATAAGGAGAATGTGTATTAAGAAGGAGGTTACATCTGGGATATAATACATTATGACCAGGAGATAAGGATGATTTGTAAGTGGTGCAAAATTTGATGTTGGTATAAATGTATTGTATTATATTTTATTCTATTAATGAATGTATATATATTGCATTGTTTTTATATGGTGTATATTGTTATGATGTGTATGTGTAAAGTTTATTATTTAAACTAAATCACATTAAAGATATTATTATTAGTGAATTTTATAGGTTTTTAGTAGTTCAACTTAACCATAATGTCCCTTTAACAAAGATTTTTTACTGAATATATTATATATATAGATAGATATTTTTTCTGTGAAAAAACTTTGTTAAAGGGAGTTCTGGTTAAGTTGCACTAATAAAAACCTATGGAATTCAGTGAAAAACCTTTCATAAAGGCAAGTTATGGTTACAAGTAAAACCAAAACACCAGAAATCTCCAGAAATTCACCAGTTATGGTAAACTAAGCAACCATAACTTGCTTCTACCATGCACAGGTAAGACTAACACCCAGGACATCACTGATGACATCACATATCTAGGCCACCTGTTTTTGTTCACTGACATATCTAGCCCAGGTGTTTTTGTTCACTAACAGTCAGAATATAAAAATTCAAAAGGTGCTATATGTCTAGACGTTAACCTTGTTGTATGTTCTTAAAGTACTTCCCTTAGGGTTTAGTGTGGCTTTTGGTGCACATACACGTGGCAATAAAAAGGCCTCAAATACACAAATAATGTGTATACATGAAGAAAAACTTGAATGTTATTGACATTTTCTGCTGATGTTGTTTCTTTCTTCCTTACTTTATTTTCCCTGTACATGCCTCTCATTTGTTGCATTGTGGGACTTCATGTGTATTGTTTGTACTAGCATAAGTGTGTAGTAAGTCTTGAATTGTTAGCTAGTTATTGCATGTTTAACATTACTCAAAAGTCTGATACGGTAGCATTCATTATTTCACTATTGAAAATTACCAGATTAAAGGTATTTTACTTCTATGGTGCATGCTGCAGCCATTGCCTATTTGTTTGTATGACTATGTTCCTGTATTAACTGCAACACTCCAATATAATGTTTTGTTTAGATGAGTGCATTCTTTTATACACAGTACGTCATGATAGGCCTCCTATTCACCTTTGACATATTGCTACCAACATTGTCAGCACAACCCCTTGTAGGGACTTTTTATGACAATTAATTTAATATGGGATGTCATCAGTGATGTCATAAATGAAATTTGTAATGTCATCTTTGATGTCCTGGATGTTTGTGTTAGAAGTGCACGGTGGTGACGTGAGTTATGGTTGCTTAGCTTACCATAACTGGAAAATTTCTCAGGCTTTTCGGTTTTACTTGTTACCATAACGTCCCTTTAGCAAACATTTTTCACTGAATTTCATATGTTTTTATCAGTGGAACTTAACCATAACATCCCTTTAATAATGTTCTTTCACTGAATTTTATGTTTTTTTTTACCAGTACACTAAATTGGTACAACTTCCTAATATAGTACTTGCCCAAATATCGCCACATTTTCAACTGATGCACAATGTTTTAACTTAGAAAATGTGGCATTCCCCACCGTCTTGCAACATTTTTAACACTTCGATAGATTTTTTCTAACTTTTCGCACGGTTTTTGTGTTTGCTGATGTTCACGAACGTCAGATGTCACTGGGTACTTTCCGGGCAGTGTCACATGACCTCTGGCATGCATAGCAGTATGGCGTGTTCACAAATGCGTCCGCACTTTGCAAACGGGTCCGTGCTTCGTGAACAGTTTAAAACTGCATTTCCATCTAATCTAGAAAGTTTTAAACTGAAAATGTACCCTTGCAAATGTACCCTTGCAAAGTTCCTACACCTATTTTTACTGATTATCCATTTGCAATCTAGGACGGAGCACATGCTTGGAAGAATATTAGCAGAACTGCTATTTATCTTCAAAAATTGCATCAGTTATTACATTCCCTCTTCCCAGGATCCACCACCACAATCGGCACCACTACTACCAGCTAGAGGCCCTAGACAATGAAAGAGGCACAATAATTCAGAAAACAATCAAGAGGACCAGGAAGATTAGGTAGAGGAAATGCCTACCTCTAGCACTCATAGAGCATCATGGGTGTGACAGTTCTTTACCACCGTTGGGGTGTACCAAAGGCTAAAGCTACAAAGGTAAAAGGCACTAAGTGCAACGTTGCACTCAGTTGAGGACAACCTGGCCAGTACTCCTACGGGACACCCTCCATGAGCCACCACACCAAATCCAACCAACGGGATGCTCTGAGAAAGGCTGTTCCAGTCCTCCTATACCTCATTGTCCTCAACCAATACTGCCACCAGACAGGCTACTCCTGTGGGGCACAGAATCCCACCAGCTACCTTCCAAGCTATAAAAGAGGCTGTTGTTCCCTGTCTTTCAAAGGCAACTGTACTCTATATATACTGCAACACACCACTCTGCCCAGGGGAACAGTTTTCAAAGTGATCTTGAGACTGCAATCAAGGAGCATGAGAAACACTGCCCATTAATGCACACCCAACATCTTCCCTGTTCACCTGCCCCGCCATTGCTGTGCTTTCTGCCCCTTCTCTTACTTCCCTCCCACCTTACTTCCTGGCCTCTCCTGCAAAAAAAGAAAAAGAAAAAAGTAAAAATACCAAAAAAGGTTCATTTAGGAACCACATTTCACAGTTATAAAAATAGAAGTAAAACAATATAAGCTTATAGACTCCATCTACTTTACATTTTTCACTAAAGTATTTAGACTGAATAAGATTCTGCAGCCATTAGCATGTTCTACTATGCTAATGGAAATAATGCACAATAGTATACTCGAGAAAAGGAACAAAACACAGAAACTATTTTCTGTCCCAAATACTTTTATTTAGCATCCAATAAGGACATTAATCCATGGCTCTTCATGGCTATCTGCAGTCTCTGCAGTCCCCTCTCTAGGCCATGCTCTATCAATGGCACCTGCAAACCTTCCCACAAGACAGCCCTTCTACCCTTTTTACTTTTATGTTTGCACCACTCCTTAATTGCCTGCTTTGAAACAGTCACACAATTAGTACAATACGCTCTACAGATAACCCTATCCGTATATTAAACTTCCACACACCCACTGCCACTTGATAATGTACACATATTTTCCATATGCATTTCCATTGCTTATCCAAACAAATTGTACACACTGCTGCTATAAATGCACACATGCATTGTGCAGTAAAAGAAGTTCATGAATGGAAAGAGGAGTAGGGATTACCAGGTACTCATAGAAGGCCAGTAGAAAAGTACCAAATCATGACAAAGTGGGAGGCCACTAACTAACTGCTGGGGTAAAGGAGTCCCAAGGGGGTGGTAAACAGCCACCAGGTGGTACACCAGCAAGGGCAGTGGTAAAGGGTGAAGGGGTGTATTATTGTCGACTAGACATAGGGCCTGGAACCTGTGAGGTTTATGAGGGACCAAGCCACCAGTGTCAGTGGTATGAGTTAGCAAGGAAGGAATTTAGTAAAACAGGAACACAAAAGCACATTTTTATGAAGTTTTCAGAACTTAAGGAAGTCCTGCTCAAGTATAAAAGGAGCAGGAAGGTTGTTCCAAAGAGAGGCACTGGGCGAACGGTGGGGGACATTTACCAGCCCAACAGAATTCCCTGCATCACAAAACATTATGTTAGCAGTTATGAAAATAATTGCTGCGCTGTGTCTGCTGAGCACATATTCCCCTACATCACAAAACTACATATTTAGCAGTTACAGAAGTAATGACTGCACTGTCTCTGCTGAGCACATATGGGTCGAGATGCAGCATAGACACCCCAAGATTGGCTGCAGTTTGTTTCGTCATGTCAATCCAAAGAAAATAAATTAAATGTTGAATGACTCTGTGCTGCTGTGCTGTCATCTTGAAAACTCAAGGCTGCACCTAGAAAGGACCTGCATTTAAAATGACCTTTCACTAGTGTTATTTCCATCTTTAAACATCACAAAGTTTGGTTCCAGTAAAACACAGCCAAGCCCATCTATATTCAAGCTGAACATCATCAAATGAGGGCCATTCCTCCCTGAATGGCATTGTTGTGTCAAGTAAAATCTGTGAAGAGCATAGAAATTAATTTCAGTCCGCACGGGCTGCGTTCATTTTTGCAAAAAATGAAAACATGCCAAGCTCCTCAAAAGAAGCTCTCTCTCCCTTTGCCTGATGTTAGTTTCGAAGAATCCATGTCTTGAGCATATCCCTGTGTGTAGAAATTGACCAGAGCAAAGCTTTCAGAAAGCAAAATGTGAGGAAAACCGCATTTTGTCTATTGGACATAAAAATAAAATGACCCCTTGTTACTTAGCCTTGCAGAAAAATAAAATGACATTATGAAAGCTAAATGGCAACTCTGTGTATTTTATTTTTCTTCACAAAAATAACTTCAACCGCCTGGCTGAGGGAGGCATTCCTGTTAGACCAGTTTGGATTAAAGGCCAAATGCTACATCTCCCCGTGATTTTGATACTGCCAGGGCCTGTTCTATGGACTGCCAAGTGTGATAATTACGGGGTGCCTCAGACTGCATGGCAGAGATACTCCCAAGAACAAAGGGGGATTCCAACCCATGTGTTTGCCTCAGAAGTGTGAAATCCCCTGCAATCAAACTGAAGGACTTCAAAGGAGAAGCTATGGCAACCTCTGTACAAAGTTGACCATGGAAAGACATTTGGCTGGGGGGTTGGAAAGACTGCCCACATTTGGGAACAAAGACAGCCCATTTGATTTAAAATACTTTTTACATTAAGACATTTATTTCAGTAATCTGAAAAAGCAGTAATGTGAAATGGGTTTTAATGTAATTTTTGTATGAGCAAGATGAGACTCTTTGGGTCTTCCAAGCATGTGGGGGACACAAATGGCATTAAAGAGGCATTTCTGAGGAAAGCGTACATGACACAGATATAAAATTTGATGGAAATATGCCCGAAACTGTTAGGCTTATGTGTAGCCATTTTTAGAATTTTAGGTGAAATATAGAAATTGCAAAAGATTGCCAGAAGGACAAAACAGCATTGCACAGGCATGGGGTTTGGAATGGCCTATTCCTTGTAAAATATGGGGTCTGCCCATCTGATATTCAGGAGGATAACAATTGTAAATATAAGGGTTTTGTTTCATAACTGATTTTGCAAAAGTAACTCTGGTGGAACAAAGCACATCATAAAACACCCACATTAAAACTGATGTCACTTCTCTGGGTCCAATCTGCTTACAGGGATGCGGTGACATAATCAGCCTAACCTATGCCATCTTAGAGATATTTCGAGGTTATTTCTGCCCACATAGTAAAAATCCTCTGATGTCATCCCGCTTTTAAAAGGAGGAGACATGGGGAGAGTCAGGACTTTAAAAAATCAGAAATTCCAAATTCAGGGCAGTCAACATCCAGAGATCCAGACATTCCACATTCACCCTGCAAGACTCCTGAGGCAGGCCAGAGGTAGCTGATCCAGATCCAGGCAGAACTTCCTATCGAGGCAGAACCACTTATCCAGAATTAAACCCTACAAAAATCCCAATAATTCAGGGAGAAATGAGGAAAGGCTGCGGACCCCTTTGGGAGAATCCAGTGACCAGACCTGTCTTTGCACCAGCTGATGCACCCACTGTCTACTGTGACCAGATCCTGGTTGCGCCAATGTTCCCTTAAAGGAGAGCCCAGCGACTGCACAGTGACCAGATCCTTGTGCTGCTGTCCAGAGACCTGGTTAGCTGTCCAAACTACCAAATTCAAGTGCATTTTGTAAGTATTACCCTCCCCAGTAACCAAAAAGCTGCATAAACTGCTCTGTTCTCTTGCATTCTGTCCAACCCCATAAAAAACCTATAATTATCCTAGTAAATTCTTAAATTGTCGTACACCTCTGTGTATCCTGTCCTTAGAAGAATCCGTGTTAATCTCCATGTGTTAGTGGAATTCTTTCCAAATCATTTCTGTCCCTTGTGTAAGTCCTTATTACCATTTTAATAAATTAATTAATTTCCCATAGAGATGACCGTGGCGTGAATAGGTTAACCTTGCAAATTAACCTCCTTGTGTACCTTGTCTTTCTTTATATATCTAGCCACTAAAATCTAGTTGCATTAGAACCAATCATTTTGCTAACAAAACCGTGTTTGCCTGTGAAAGTGTTTCCCTTTTAAAAATCTGATTTTCCTTTCCTATTAAGAATCCCTTACTGTCCCCCATCAAGAGTCACCAATTCACTTTAGTATCATACCTGTTATGTGCCTTTGTATCTCATCAGTAAAACTGATTTCCGATTCTGTCTGTTGAGCTCCTTTCTTAAGCCGTCTGCCTGTTTTAAACCTGTGAAAACTAAGAAATTGCAATTTTGCCACGTGTGATTCTTGCTGCGCCATTTTTCCTTCTGAAAGTCGGGTTTCTCACTTGTATGCTTGTTGTTTAGTACTTTGCCTTGTAGCTTGTAAGTTTTCTTGCTCTTTTGTACAGCCATACAAACCTGTCTTCTTCATTCAACCGCACATGCAAAATAACTATTCAGTGAATTCCGAGTGCTATCTTGCTATTTTTCAAGGGTTTTCAATACGATTCTGGCCTCCCATTCAGGGGTGCTAGGTCGGATTTCTAATCTGATTTTTGCCTCGTGTACTAGACTCCTTGCTACTCCTCTCCACCCACACAAAACTTGGTTAACAGGGGTTTGGGGGAGTTTTGCAGGGGCAATGCATAAGAGTGGTGCCATCTAACAGTATTATCAAAAAGTAATCTTGCTTTCCTTCATTTTTGCATTGATGTGTCTGATGATAGAAAGTTAAATTAAGTGTATCCTATCATTTTGCTGCGTAATTATCACCACACTGGTGTTCGCTGCCCTATATTGTATCTGTTTGATTTTGAATTGAATTTAAAAATAAATAAATATTTCATTATTACACACCGGGCTGGTTCATGGTCCATTGCAACACAGGGTGTACATCAAGGGAGGTGTGAGATGGGTTGACTGCCTTTTCAAAAAAGAATCTGAATTTAATAAACTTGAAAGCAGTTTCTATTGTGCGCCACATCCCTGGTGAGTAGAAAGAGTCCTGGTCTGGAGTGTGCCATGTCTTTAAATCCCTGACAGAAGACAGAGCCTTGCCTACCGCTCTCTGTTTCAAAAAGAATTTGACAAGCAGAGTATTGGAGTTTCAGCAGCGGAGGGCTGGAGCTGGGCAGTATTTAAGGAAACAAAGTTGACCATATTATAGTCCTTGAAATTAGCAGGACCCAATGTACTCATTTTCCGTCTGCAGCGATACTATCCCAGGGCTTCAGGCCAAGGCTAAGTCTTGCAGCACTATCCTAGATTAGCTGAAGGGGGTATAGACAACAAATGGGGAGGTTAAGGAAGGGGCTGTTGCAGGTGTCCAGCCTACACAGGAATAGGGCTCTACAGATGTTCAGCTTCTGGGGGAAGGTGAGGAATAGTACGATGCCTGTAAGGAGGTCAAGCTCAAACCATGGGCTTTCTTTACAAGCTCCAAAATGTAAGGAGTAAAAGAGACAAAAAATGTAAAGATAACTCCAAGGTTTTTGGCCTCACAAAATGGTAAGAGTAGACGGCCCAAAGACAGCAGCCACAGGGTAGGAGAAAAACAGGGTGAATGTGTCATAATGTCATGCGTCTTTCACGCCTTCCATCATAGCGCTTGTGCGGTAGATGGTGACTTTCTCGCCATTAAGATGTGCCATTCTGCCTTTTCCACTTCCGTGCTTCTCAGTCTAGTCTTTTTTTCCCCTGTTGTTTTGCTTCCGCTCTTAAACCACACCTCTCATGTTGTTCAGCGCATTGCAACCCTTCGCTTCTCTCTCCAGGTGCCTGCGCTCTTCCCTGTTGGATCCGTTACTGAGTCTGCCCTACTTCAGGTCTCGTCCCAATCTCTCTGCCTTCATTTATTTTCTCTGTGTCCGTTCCTGCTTTGCCTTTTCTGGTTTCTGCTTACTGCCGCCCGTCTCCTTCGTTACGAGTGTCAGTATTCTTTCTTTCCTCATTGCCTTTGCCTTTTCTTTTCTTTTTTCCTCTCCCTCTGTTTTTACGTTCTGATCCGGTGATTATCTTATCTTTTCTATCAGTTTCCCCTGCTTTCCATCAATACTCTTCTACGCCACTGCTTGTGTGCTTTACCTTTTACCCTATCCCATCCTACCTGTCGCTTTCTCTCTCTTCCGGCCTTACCGCCTTCCGCTTCAGCTTACCTGTGTATTCTCTGGACTCTTCCTTTGAGACTCCGCCCCCCGGATTTCATTCTTCCACGGAAATTACCTCCATACCTGCAAGAGAACTACAGATAAAGAGACTCTGTCCATAATGTCCACTTTGCTCTACAAGAGACTCTGAGTGCCATCTCCTTCAATGGACGACTGTCCTGGAGCCTTCCTTCGCCCAACATAACTGCTGACAAGAGAGGTTTTTTTGAGCATCCGCTTTTTTCCTCTCCCTGGCTCTCTCGGGAGGGGGTCCCCTGTATCCCTGTCCACCTAAGGTGTCAGGGTGGCTTCCATCCGAGGACAGCCTTACCTCTTCTCACGAAAAAAGCCACAAAAGAAGAAGGGACAAAAGAAGAAGTCGTCATCTGAAGATTCAGGTGAGGAGGAGTGGGATTTGGGCGAGCGTGGGACGTCTGGAGTTGATACATAATAAGAAAGATCTCCGTCTTACTGCCATTTATTTATTTATTTAATTAATTTGTTGGTATCGCTCAGACCCGGAGGTATCACGGCGCTAAAGTACAAGGTTAGAAGAACATAAAGTTACAGGTATGATAACAATATGCTAGTTACATTGTATCCGCGGTCACATGTCAGAAAATGGTAGGTGAGGCAGTGGATTACTGATATTTGTTGAATAAAAAGGTTTTTGGTTTCTTGCAGATGATAACGTAGGCAGGTTCATCTTGGATGTGCCGAGGCAGGGTGTTCCAGAGTGTGGGGTTGATGGTGGTGAAGCAGGAGTCCCCGACTCTTTGTCTATTAAATCTGTGAATGCTCAGGGCAGAAGTGATGGAGGAGCAGAGATTGTAAGAGTTGTGTTTCTTTGTGATACGGTTTGTGAGATAGGGGTGGCAGTGTTGTGTAGGCAGCGATGGGTGATGGCCAGGAGTTTGAACTCAATGCAGGCTTTGATCGGAAACCAATGAGCCTCCTGTCTGATGTGGGAGATGTGGTCGGAGCACCTCAAGCCCCAGACTGCTCTGAGGGCGTTATTTTGCAGCGGTTGGAGTTTGTGAAGATTTTTGGTCCAAGCTAAACAGGTATTGCAATGGTCTAATTTGCTCCATATAATGGCTCTTGCTAGGGTTAGGCAGTTATCAGAAGTGAGGAATTTACTGGAATTTACTCTATGCAGAAGGAGGCGAAAGCAGAGCTGTGAAGCTTGAGGCGATGTGCGGATCCTATGATAAGGAGTACTGTTTTTCCATCATTCAAGCAGAGATGGTGAGTGGCCATCCAGGCTTGCATGATGCTGTAGACTTGGTTGATGAGTGTAGAGTCAGTGTTGTGGTTACCAGAGAGTTTGAGGAGGACCTGAGTGTCATCGACAAAGTTGGTGTAAGGTATGCTGAGGCTGTCGAGATGGTCGAAGAGTGGTTTGGTGTACATGATGTAGAGGGTGGGAGAGAGGCAGGAACCCTGTTGGACACTGTAAGACACAGGTATAGGGTCAGCTGACTCAAGGCCTGCAAAGACCCTGGTGGTATGGCCGGAATTAAAGGATTGGATCTAGAGGGTGGCTTCTGGGGCGAGCTTAAAAGTGGTGTGAGGTGTTTACAGAAGATCTCATGATCGACTAGGTGGAAGGCTGCGGTGAGGTCTAACCGAAGAAGGATAGCAAGCTCACCGTTGTCCCTGATGTGGTAAAGCTGGATCTTGAGGTCAAGGAGGGCAGTTTCAGTTCTGTGTCTAGATCTAAAGCCAGATTGGTGGGTGCCTAGTAAGTTGTGACTTTCGAGGTGCAGTTGCAATTGCGAGTATGCTGTGCATCGTGGATTTTGAGGAGGTAGAGCACTGTGCTGATGGGGCGATAGTTATTGGGGATGGCGGGGTCTAGAGTGGGTTTTGTTCCGGGAGGGAGGGTGACCCAAGCTTCTTTGATGGTGGAAGGAATCGAGTTGCTCTTGAAAGTTACATTGATGAAAGTGGCTATAATAGGGGCGAGGGTGACAGATTTGTTAGCGCACACAATTTCACCTAATACAATTATAAAACTATTAATATTCACAAATTCAGATCTCGCAAGTTTTATTAGAGGGAGCTTCTCTCCCGACATTTTGGTAGTGTCCAGTACAAATGTGGCTGGACTCACACAATGCCTAGTAGGACCATGGTGGTATATTTAATGTATTTTGCCACTCTTATTTGCTCCCCTTGTTCCCTCCCGACTCTGCCTTGTGGCGCTTGGAAACACCATTTTGTTGTATAGATGCCTAAAAAATGCTCAATAACTAAAATAAATTATGAACGACAACATCCCGATACAGCCCACAATAAAAATTAATTCTTTGTCTCAGGTCTCTTGTCTTGCATATAAATGCCAAAGGTTAGTGGTAACATGCTACTATTGTTTTGTTTTATTAAAAAAGGCAACCACTGGTAGTGATATTTTTGGTTTAATCTATAGAACACTGTAATACATGTTTGTTTTTCCCTAAAATATTTCTAGTCATGAAAGCTGAGATATGCACCTAAACCCGCCTCATATGCCACTTTTTCTGGAATGGATGGTGCCACTTCTTTGGGAATGCATGGTGCCACTTCTGGAATGGATGGTGCCTTCTTCTGGAATGGATGGTGCCATCTTCTGGACTGCATGGTGCCACTTCTTCTGGAATGAATGGTGCCACTTCTTCTGGAATGCATGGTGCCACTTGGAATGAATGGTGCCACTTCTTCTGGAATGCATGGTGCCACTTCTTCTGGAATTGATGGTGCCACTTCTCTGGAATGCATGGTGCCACTTGGAATGAATGGTGCCACTTCTTCGGGAATGGATGGTGCCACTTCTTCTGGAATGGATGGTGCCACTTATTCTGGAATGCATGGTGCCACCTCCCTTGGAATGCATGGCGCCACTTCTTCTGGAATGGCTGGTGCCACCTGGAATGGATGGTGCCAATTCTTCTGGAATGTATGGTGCCACTTCTTCTGGAATGGATTGTGCCACTTCTTGAATGTATGGTGCCACATCTTCTGGAATGGATGGTGCCACCTGGAATGGATGGTGCCACTTCTTCTTGAATTAATGGTGCCACTTCTGGAATGGATGGTGCCACTTCTTCTGAAATGGATGGTGTCACTTCTTCTGGAATTGATTGTGCCACTTCTTGAATGTATTCTTTTGTAATGGATGGTGCCACCTGGAATGGATGGTGCCACTTCTTCTTGAATTAATGGTGCCACTTCTGGAATGGATGGTGCCACTTCTTCTTGAATGTATGGTGCCACGTCTTCTGGAATGGATGGTGCCACTTCTTCTGGGATGTATGGTGCCACTTCTTCTGGAATGGATGGTGCCACTTCTTCTGGAATGGATGGTGCCACCTGGAATGGATGGTGCCAATTCTTCTTGAATGAATGGTGCCACTTCTGGAATGGATGGTGCCACTTCTTCTGGAATGGATTGTGCCACTTCTTGAATGTATGGTGCCACTTCTTCTGGAATGGATGGTGCCACTTCTTCTGGGATGTATGGTGCCACTTCTTCTGGAATTCATGGTGCCACTTCTTCTGGAATTGATGGTGCCACTTCTCTGGAATGCATGGTGCCACTTGGAATGAATGGTGCCACTTCTTCGGGAATGGATGGTGCCACTTCTTCTGGAATGGATGGTGCCACTTATTCTGGAATGCATGGTGCCACCTCCCTTGGAATGCATGGTGCCACTTCTTCTGGAATGGATGGTGCCACCTGGAATGGATGGTGCCAATTCTTCTGGAATGTATGGTGCCACTTCTTCTGGAATGGATTGTGCCACTTCTTGAATGTATGGTGCCACCTCCCTTGGAATGCATGGTGCCACTTCTTCTGGAATGGATGGTGCCATCTGGAATGGATGGTGCCACTTCTTCTTGAATTAATGGTGCCACTTCTGGAATGGATGGTGCCACTTCTTCTGAAATGGATGGTGTCACTTCTTCTGGAATTGATTGTGCCACTTCTTGAATGTATTCTTTTGTAATGGATGGTGCCACCTGGAATGGATGGTGCCACTTCTTCTTGAATTAATGGTGCCACTTCTGGAATGGATGGTGCCACTTCTTCTGGAATGGATTGTGCCACTTCTTGAATGTATGGTGCCACTTCTTCTGGAATGGATGGTGCCACTTCTTCTGGGATGTATGGTGCCACTTCTTCTGGAATGGATGGTGCCACTTCTTCTGGAATGGATGGTGCCCCCTGGAATGGATGGTGCCACTTCTTCTGGAATGGATGGTGCCACTTCTTCTGGAAGGGATGGAGTCACTTCTTCTAAAATAGATGGCTAATAATGTGACGTCGTTTGTCATCCCTGAAATAAACACCAGGAATTACAAACATAAAAGATAGCAACATCAAAGTGTCTGGCTTCTCTGCAACTCACAATATGTGTTTCATTGCATGGCAATGTTGTCAGATCACAAATAATAGTACTGTTTAGACATAAAACTGCCACAATGCCACCACAAAACAAGCCAAGTTGAGCCTGCCACTGGGAAATCATTTTTAGCAGGACACACAGGCAGTCCAGAAGCAATCCTCCCCTACCTCTGGGTGCATCTGACAGATGATCTGCAAAATTGGATCCATTTCTGTTCCAGCGCTTAGAAGCTGGAGGTGTCCGGCATGAAGCGCTTTATAAATCACTAATAATAAGAAGACTATGGGGAGCAGGTTAGGCAGCAGGGTTTTTTCACTTCTGTTTTCATAGATTAGTTGGCTGTGACTACCGAGGTCAAAGCATGGGAATGAACTCTGAATGGGGCAGGTAATAGGAAACATTGGATGAACCATAAGATACAAAGTGTTTGATAAGAAGTAGAATTGCTGAACCCCACAGGAGGGGGCCTACCAAAGGGAATACGTTCTGCAGTAGAAGTGGGAGACTGTGCCTTTGTTGGGGGCTAGAGCTGTGTACAGTGCAGTCTCATTGTGTCTCATCCTACAGCCTCTGTAATTGGCTCTTTTGTGCAGCATCCTGTCTGTTTGTCTCTCACGCCCATAGCCTGTGCTTGGGGTTGGAACTGTGTAAGCTACTGCCTGATTGTGTCTCACCCCCATTCCCTTTGTTGGAGCTGTGTATGGGGCAGTCTCCGTATATCTCATTCTACAGCCTGTGTGATTGGCTGTACTGTGCAAGGTCCTATCTGGTTCTGCCTCACCCTCAAAGCATGTGAGAGGGGTTTGAACTGCGCATGGCCAAATCAGAGTATGCTCCACCCCTATCGCCAGTGTGAGGGATTGTGTAATGTCCTGTTAGCTTGTGAGTAAAGCTATAATCTGTGTGAGGGGTTGGTTCTAGTACCTGCCTGTGTATCACTCCATAGTCGCCATGAGGGGTTCAATTGGAAGAACGTGCACCAATGAGGTGCAATGACGTCATCACGCAAGCGTGCCCACGCACAGAAGCACAGAGGGAAAGGCCATGTACACGAGCGAGGCAGAGGCGTGTTACCCTTCACGAGGACTTCTAAGACTAGATGCTTAGACGGGGCGGGGGGCAAGGTTGGGCTGCTTATGAAGAGACGTGGCATTTAATGTACTCTCTCCTAGGGCCATTGAGCTTCTCTATTACTCGCCAAACCTTGTTTCAAGCATGGCATTAAGAACTAGAAGACGTACGCAAAAACTAATGCAACAAAGTTTTCAAAGATTCAGGGGGGTGATAAGAAGCTCAGGGGTTAAGTTATCAATTGCGAAAATTGTTTTTAATCTGTGGAGCTACAGTTCTGATAAGAAACCGAAACACAAGCAGCCTTCAGCCGTGTATGGAAGACTTGATTGCAAAGGAGCGGTTCTTAATTAAGATTTAATCTGCTTGTTTGTGGTATGAATCCCTCAGATCTCAGGGTTCGTCTGAGTTTATCCGCCACGAGATGGGCTGAAAACAAGCGTATGCATCGAGAGATGTCAGGGGTGCCGCAAATCCACGGAAAAGCCTCAGCGCTGTGAGACTGCTACGCTGGTGATCTGGTGCAGTATCAAAGCACATTAACATAACTTGTACCTGGAGTTCCACTGTAGGACACGAGAGGTCAACTTTATCGAAGAGCCCCAATATCTGTTGAGGAGCAAGCTCGCGGGCATCACATCAGGCCAATGAACCGAGCCAGCGAACAGGAAGTCACTTATAGAAAAAGAAGCCGCCAGGAAGTGACTGCGTTCTCAGTTGGCGTCAACAAATGAATAAATAAATAAAATTATAATAACCCATGTGTGTACAAGCAAAATAACCCACCTGAGTAAACGGGAAGGGAGACAAAACAGGGAGCACGTGGTCATGTTCCACTGAAACACGGTCCCCATCTCCTTAATGTGCCCGGGAGAGGAAGCAAGAAGTTCCTTTTAGCAGGGAACTCAGAGGAAAAAGTAAGTTGGTGCTACACCACAACCTTGGAGACAGGGCACCATGGGGCGTGCTCTGTGAAAGTGTGAAGGGTTAAAGCAGGGAGCTGCAACCTTTGGCTCTCCAGATGTTTTGGACTGCAACTCACATAAGCCCTAGCGAGCGTAGTCAATGGCGAAGGATCATGGGAGTCCTAGTTCAAAACATATGTTATGTTATGTTTTTTTGCACTTATATAGCGCCTTATATACCATTGGTATGGTCAGAAGGCACTGGTAGGTTGAACGCCCTTGGGAACCGAAGCTCGGGTCAGTAGAGAGAATAGAGAGAGTCCAAAGGTGCGTGTGCGCACCAGGTATGTGTGCAGCTGGAGTGGACAGCTGCTTCCTAGCGGTAGGTGTGGTGGCTGGGAGATCAGGAGTATGTGTTCGATCTGGACGGCTGGGGGTGTGAGACCAGCAATGTTTGTGATGGGGAGTGAGCGGCAGATGTTGGTCTGAGAACAGTTATACCGAATGGTGTCATAGTATCTCTGTGTTCTAGTTGAGTGGTGGTGTAAGGAGAGAGTAAGCGTGGGGTGTGATATGAGGTATGCTCTTTCAGAGGTTCAATGCATTCCAAGGCATAATACGAACGTCGTGCAATTCTGAGCGGTCAGGTTCGTTCTATGCATTTTTGGTCATTTCAGGCGTTCATGGTTGCACTACACACTCACACGCTCTGGTTCACCATGCATGCTCTAGTCTATCCTTCATTCTCTAGTGTGCTACACGTGTGTTCTCAAGTATTCCATATGCGTGCACTCCTGCCCTTCTCGCGCAAGTACTCAATTTTACCCTGCGCATGTATTCGTGTCTGTCGACTCACTCATCTGCTCTGTATACTCCTCCGCTCTGTATACACATCCCCACTGTACGCATATCCACTCAGTACATTCATCTGATCTACCCACTCACCCGGGCTCCACATTCATCCGCTTTATGCATTATTCTTCCGCACTGCGTACTCATCCGTTCATCATACTCATCTGCTCTACGTACCCATCTGCTCCATACACTCGCTCGTTCTATCTGTTCATCGGCACCAAACACTCATCTGCCACTCATCTGCTCTGTACTCATCCGCTTCACACACTCATCCGCTCCAAATACAATAATTCGCTCCATATATACTCATCCGCTCCACTTATTCTCATCTGCTCCATTTATGCTCATCTGCTCCTCGTAGACTCGTCCGTTCTGCGAACACTCGTCCGTTCCACACACTCGTCCGCTCCAAACATACGTCCGTTCCACACATACGTCTAATCTACACACTTGTCTAATCTACACACTCGTCCAATCTACACACTCATCCAATCTATACATTCATCCAATCTATACACTCATCCAATCTATATACTCATCCAATCTATACACTCATCCAATTTATACACTCGTCCAATCTACACACTCGTCCAATATACTCATTCGTCCGGTCTACCCACTCGTGCGGTCCATACCACTCATTCGGTACACCCTGACCAATACTACTCGTCTGCTCTACATAACTATCCGTTCCTGGATAGATACGTAGAGCTCGTCAGTACATAGAACCCGTCAGTTCTATGTATTTATCCACTCCATACATTCATCTATTCCACATACTCATCCGCACCACACACTTGTCTGCTTCACATACTCATCCGCACCGCTTACTCGTCTGCTTCACATATTCAGTCACATACTTGTCCGCTCTACGTACTCGTCTGCTCTACGTACTCAGCCGCTCTTCCACACTCAGCCGCTCCTCCACACTCAGCCGCTCCTCCACACTCAGCCGCTCTCCACACTCAGCCGCTCTCCACACTCAGCCGCTCTCCACACTCAGCCGCTCTGCACGTTCCTCCCCTCTGCACGTTCCTCCGCTCTGCATGTTCCTCCGCTCTGCAGGCTCCTCCGTTCTCCACTCTCTTCCGTTCTTCATGCTCCTCCTTTCCCCACACCTCTCTGCTCTCCACACTCAGCCGCTCTCCACATTCAACTGCTCTCTATACTCATCCGCCGTCCCCACTCATTCGCTCTCCATACTCGTCTGTTCTCCACACTCATCCGCCCTTCATACTCATCGGCCCTCCACACTCATCCGCCAACCACATTAATCCACTACACTCGTCCGCACTCATCCGCTCTCCACACTCATCCACTGTCCACACTCATCCGCTCTCCACGCTCATACGCTCTCTACACTCATACGCTTTCTACACTCATCTGCTTTCTACACTCATCTGCTCACCGCACTCCCCTGCTCACCACACTCCTCCGCTCACCACACTCCTCCGCTTTCTACACTCCTCCGCTCTCCACACTCATCTGCTCTCCAGACTCCTCCGCTTTCCAGACTCCTCCACTCTCCAGACTCCTCCGCTCTCCACACTCATCTGCTCTCCACAATCATCCACTCTCCACACTCATCCGTTTTCCAGACTCATCCGCTCTTCGCACTCATCCGCTCTCCACACTCATTCGCTCTCTGTACTCATCCGTTCTCCACACTCATCCGCCCTCCACACTCATCTGCCCTCCACACTCAACGGCCCTCCACATTCATCGGCCCTCCACATTCATCGGCCCTCCACACTCATTCGCCAACCGCGTTAATCCTCTATACTTGTCCACACTCATCCGCTCTACACACTCATTCGCTATACACACTCATCTGCTCTACGCACTCATCTGTTTTCCATACTCATCCGCTCTTCGTATTCATCCGCTCTCCACGCTCATTCGCTCTCCATACTCATCCGCCCTACACACTCATCGGCCCTCCACACTCACCGGCCCTCTACACTAATCCGCCAACCGCATTAATCCTCTACATTCATCCACCCTCATCCGCTCTCAACACTCATCCACTCTACACACTCATCCGCTCTACACACTCATTCGTTTTCCAGACTCATCTGCTCTTCGCACTCATCCGCTCTTCGCGCTCATCCCCTCTACATGCTCGTTCATTCTTGCACGTTTGTTCAGATCTCCTTGTTTCCCAATGATTTATTCCTATTATCCACTTCACTGTTTGGTCTACATTGCTCGTTTAGTACTGTTTGTCTTTATAGTTTACATTTGAGTTTATTTAGTTGTAAATTTCTTGCTTCAGGTCGATTGCTGGGTCGGTGTTATTGTGATGAAGCTAGTTTGGAACCGATTAGTTTTAGGGGAAGAGCCAGGTTTTCAGTAGTTTGCGGAAGGCCGTTAAGTCTTCAGTTAGGCGGATGTGGGATGGGAGCGAGTTCCACAGGGTTGGGGCCAGGGCTGAGAATGATGATCCGCCTAACCTGACAGAGTTTGTCTTAGGAATTACTAGGAGGCCGGCTGAGCTTGATCTTAGGGTGCGAGTGGGGTGGTAAGGTATTAGCTTGTCTTGAAGATATTGAGGTCCAGTTTTATGCAGTGCTCGATGGGAGAGGCATAAGGTTTTGAAAACCACCCTACGGGCTACTGGAAGCCAGTGCAGTGTCTTAATGGCTGGGGATATGTGGTCTCTTGGACCGAGCGCAAGTAGCATTTTGGCTGCCAGGTTTTGTGCTCTTTGGAGTTTATTTAGTTGGTAGGCATGAATTCCAAGGTATAGGGGGTTTCCATAGTCGAGTCTTGATATGACGATTGATTGGACCGCAGAGGCTCTGTTGGGAAATGAGAGGTATGGAAGGATGCGCCTAAGGTTTTTGAGGTGGTAGTGGCAGGATTTTGAGACATTGTTGATTTGGCGCGAGAGTGTTAGGTCGGAGTCCAGGGTGCATCCAAGATTTTTCACTGTGTTGGAGGGTGTCGGTGAGTTGCCCATGGCGGATGGCCAGGGTAGTGGGTGCGGAAGAAGATCAGAGTTGCCGCAGACCATGATTTCTGTTTTGGAGGGGTTTAATAGGAGGTGGCTTTGGGTCATCCAGAGTTCTATGTTAAGGAGGCAGGATGCCAGGTCAGGTCGGGAGTTGGGTTTCGAGTTCAGGAGTTTTACAATTAGCTGAGTGTCGTCGGCGTAGTTGTAACACAGGATATTGTGTGAACAAATTATTGGTGGGAGGGTGATCAGGTAGAGGTTGAATAGGAGGGCGGATAGGCAAGCCCCGTGAAGGACTCCCGTGTCGACTGGTCGGGCTTGTGAGGTAAAGCTGGAGAGTGTCGTTATTTGGTGCTTGTCTTTGAGGAATGAAGCTATCCATTTAAGGGCGGTTCCATGGATTCCTAGGGAGTGGAGGCGGTCTAGGAGGATTAAGTGATTGATCGTGTCAAAGGCGGCCGGTAGGTCGAGGAGGATTAGTGCGGCGCATCCCGCGGAGTCTGCTGTCATTTTAAGGTCATCCCAGATCGAGGTTAGGGTGGTTTCAGTTCCGTGACGTGATCTGAAACTTGATTGGGCGGGGTCTAGAAGGTTGTTGGTTTAAACAAAGGCATTTAGTTGAGAGTAGGCGGTTCGGTCAATGAGTTTGGCAAGGAACCTGGTGTTTGAGATTGGGCTGTAGTTTTTGGGCTCGAGAGGGTCGAGCGAAGGTTTTTTAATTAGAGGTTTGACGTGTACTATTTTGAATGCGTCGGGAAGGATTCCGGAGGAGAGGGAGGAATTTATTAGATCTTGCGTGTTCTCCTGCGCAGGTGGAAGCAAACATTTCTTTAAGGGTTGTGGCTGGGCAAGGGTCCAGTGGTGATCCAGATGGTTTGCGAGCAGATAGAAGTTTGAGAAATTGTTCTGGTGATATTGGATTAAAGGATTCAAACTTTGGTTGCGTAGAGGTCGCGGTAGAAGGGCTGGCCGGTACGGGCAGAGGGTTGGCCAGTGGCTGTAGTAGAGCCAGTTTGGTATTTAGAGTTTTTGTTCTTTCGATAGCCGTGTTGTAAAAGTGGAGGGAGAGTGAGTCGCAGAGTGATTGTGATGGGGTCGGGACGGTTGTATTACAAGCCGGATTGGTGAATTCTGAGATGATTTTGTGGAGTTCTTTGCTTGGGTTTTTAAAGTTTAGGATTCGGGAGTTGTTGTGTGCTTTTTTTGCTTTCCGAATTTCGGCCTTGTATTGATATAGGTGTCGTGCCAGGGTGATCCTGCTCTCATGGGTTTTCTCTGTCTGCCATTTGCGTTCTAGGTTTTTGTAAATTCGTTTAGTGGTCTTCAACTCAGGAGTGAACCATCTGGGGAAAGGGCCACGGCGGGTTGATGGTTTACACGGGGGGGTGAGTCGCAGAAGAGATGCGTTGAGCCATGAGTCAAAGGCCTCAGGGGTTAGTTGGTTATTGGGATGGCAGGTGGGTGGTGGAGATTGGAGGGGTGCCTCAGCTAGGTCCGGGGTGATCATTAGTTTTTTCCAGCATTTACGTAAATTCGGAGGTTCAGATGCGAGTACGGGAAGGGGGTCGGGTGAGTGGATGGCGAACGAGAGCATGAAGTGATCAGACCAGATGATTGGGGTGGGGGGCTTTAAATGAATCAGGGTGTTGGAGCTAAAGATGGCATCAAGAGTGTGTCCTTTGTAGTGGGTCGGGCCGATTATGTGGAGATTAATTGCATCTAAGCCGTCAACCAGGGAGTGTGTCATAGGGTTGGTGGGGATGCCAAGCCATATGTTGAAGTCACCAAGGAGGGTGAGGTTGGGATGGTTTAGTTGGAGGGTGGCGATAGAATCGCAGAGGTTGTTTGCAAATTGTCTATCGTAGCCAGGGGGCCTGTAGATTATTAGGAAGCTATGTGAGAGTGATGGGGAGAGGGAAAGTTTAACGAGGAGAGATTCGCAGGATGGGATGGAGGGTGTGTTGTCTATGATTGAGGCACGGAAGAGAGATTTGAAGACGAATGCTACCCCACCTCCTCTGGACGGACGGTTCAGTGGGATGAGGGAGTAGTCAGGGGGAAAGGCTTCACTAGCGATTGGGCCGAAGTCATCAGAGAACCAGGTTTCAGTGATGAAAACTAGGTCAGGTTTGACAGAGGCGATGAGGTCATAGATGCAGTCTGTGTTTTTTGCTACGGAACGGGCGTTAAATAGGATACAGTTCACATCGGCAGGCAAGGTAGGTCTCGGTGCTGGAGCGGGATGGGGCGGTGGAGGAGAGAGTGGAGCGGTGGGGCTAAGGTGGGTGATGATAGAGGGGAATAGTGGGCAGGTGGAAAAATTGGCCGGTTTCGGGCTGGGTTGCTGGGTGTGATAGGATGGTCGGGTTTGGGTTGGGGGATTTGAGGGAGAGGTGTGGGCGGTTGGGAGTTTCAGTTGCAGTTGATGAGAAATCGAGGGAGAGGGATTTCAGGAAGGGGGCGGCCATGGGGGAAGGCGGAGATTGCGGGAGAGAGGTGGTGAGTCGAGACAGGGGAGGCGAGGAGTGCTGAGAGATTGAGGGGGACCAGGAGCGTTTCCTCTTTATTTTTTTTGCTGCGACTGGTGTGTGGGAGAGGGTAGGGGGGCCACAGTGGGGAGAGGGAAACAGCTTCGGTTCATGCTAGGGCTAGGCGCGCAGTTTTTAGGGAGGGGAAAGAGTGCGGTCTGGGGGGGGAAGGTGGTAGGGGTATGAGGGCAGGGCGGTGGGAGGGTGGTTTCGGGGTGGGGTGTGCCAGGTCTGATAGGGAGGGGAGGAGGTATGCCAATGCTGGCGGGTCGGTGGTGGGGTTCAGGGGATGGGTGGTCTTAGGGTGAGTGGCTCGCCATCGTGCCCCTCTGGCTTGGTGTTTGGAGAGGGGAGTGGAAGCAAGTGTGGAGGAGGGTGGGGTGATTTGGGATGGAGGGGGCAGGAGTGATGGCAGATCAGGGAGTGGGGGTGGTCCACGGGGCTCGTTTCTGAGAGACTCTGGTGGGGTGGGTGCGCTCATGATTGGTGCAGACTTTTAAGGTTGATTTAGGAGGGTTTCCTGATTGTAGTTCTAGGATCGGGGGTGTCACGCCTTTAGTCACACTTCTAGGTTCGACAGGTAAATTTCTAAATTCGGCTTTCTCAGAGTGGCTATTGGTCACAACATCCAAATGCAGTTGGGTACACTTCTAAATGCAATTGGGTACACTTCTAAATTCAACTTTTCACAGGGCAGCGATTGGTCACAATTTCAAAATGCAGTTGGGTACACTTCCAGATTCAACTTTCCCAGAGAGGCTATTGGGAACACTTCTAGATGCAATTGGGTACACTTCTAAATTCAACTTTCTCAGGGAGGCTATTGGGCGCAATTTTTAAATGCCATTGGGTACACTTCTAAATGCAATTGGGTGCACTTCTAAAATCAACTTTCCTCAGAGAGGCTATTGGGCGCAACTTCTAGAATGCAATTGGGTACAACTTCTAATGCAGTTGGGTACACTTCTAAGTTCAACTTTCTCAAAGAGGCTATTGGTCACAACTTCTAAGTGCATTTGGGTACACTTCTAATTCAACTTTTTCAGAGAGGCTATTGGGCGCAACTTCTAAATGCGGTTGGGAACACTTCTAGGTTCAACTTTTCTCAGTGAGGCTGTTGGGCGCTACTTCTAAGATGCAATTGGGTACACTTCTAAATGCAAATGGTCACAGCTTCTAAATGCGATTGGGTACACTTCTAAGTTCAACTTTTCTCAGAGAGGCTATTGGGCGCAACCTCTAAAATGCAATTGGGAACACTTCTAGATTCAACTTTCTCAGAGAGGCTGTTGGGCGCTACTTCTAGAATGCAGATGGGTACACTTCTAAATGTAATTGGTCATAGCTTCTAATGCAATTGGGTACACTTCTATGTTCAAGTTTTCTTCTCAGAGAGGCTGTTGGGCGCAACTTCTAGAATGCAATTGGGTACTCTTCTAATGCAAATGGTCACAGCTTCTAAATGCAATTGGGTACACTTCTAAATTCAACTTTCTCAGAGAGGCTATTGGGCGCAACTTCTAAATGCAATTGGGTACACTTCTAAATGTAATTGGTCACGGCTTCTAAATGCAATTGGGTACGCTTCTAAGTTCAAGTTTTCTCAGAGAGGCTGTTGGGCGCAACTTCTAGAATGCAGTTGGGTACACTTCTAATGCAAATGGTACAGCTTCTAAATGCAATTGGGTACACTTCTAAATTCAACTTTCTCAGAGAGGCTATTGGGCGCAACTTCTAAATGCAATTGGGTACACTTCTAATGCAAATGGTCAGAGCGTCTAAATGCAATTGGGTACACTTCTAAGTTCGACTTTCTCAGAGAGGCTATTGGGCGCAACTTCTAAATGCAATTGGGTACACTTCTAATGCAAATGGTCACAGCTTCTAAATGCAATTGGTACACTTCTAATTTCAAGTTTTGTCAGGGATGCTGTTGGGCACAGCTTCTAGAATGCAATTGGGTACACTTCTAAATTCAACTTTCTCAGAGAGGCTATTGGGCGCAGCTTCTAAATGCA
This sequence comes from Ambystoma mexicanum, assembly GCF_040938575.1. Classification (NCBI taxonomy): domain Eukaryota; kingdom Metazoa; phylum Chordata; class Amphibia; order Caudata; family Ambystomatidae; genus Ambystoma; species Ambystoma mexicanum. The sequence continues at coordinate 1,657,985,521 of NC_090932.1, forward strand.
ATTGGGTACACTTCTAATGCAAATGGTCACAGCTTCTAAATGCGATTGGGTACACTTCTAAATTCAACTTTCTCAGAGAGGCTATTGGGCGCAACTTCTGAATGCAATTGGGTACACTTCTAATGCATATGGTCACAGCTTCTAAATGCAATTGGTACACTTCTAATTTCAAGTTTTCTCAGGGATGCTGTTGGGCACAGCTTCTAGAATGCAATTGGGTACACTTCTAAATTCAACTTTCTCAGAGAGGCTATTGGGCGCAGCTTCTAAATGCAAATGGGTGCACTTCTAATGCAAATGGTCACAGCTTCTAAATGCAATTGGGTACATTTCTAAGTTCATGTTTTCTCAGAGAGGCTGTTGGGCGCAACTTCTAGAATGCAATTGGGTACACTTCTAAATTCAACTTTCTCAGAGAGGGTATTGGGCGCAACTTCTAATGCAATTGGGTATACTTCTAATGCAAATGATCACAGCTTCTAAATGCAATTGGGTGCACTTCTAAATTCAACTTTCTCAGAGAGGCTATTGGGCGCAACTTCTAAATGCAAATGGGTATCCTTTTTACATGGACGCTGAGTTTCTGAGTGCAACTATAATGAATTTACGTTGTTGAATGCTGCTTTAGAAGAGTGGTAGGGTAGTATGGCCTGAAGTAGTTGCTTCTGGCCCTGCCCTTGGCACACTTACTTGTTGTTGGCTTCTTGCTTCTCCTGCGGATACCTGCAGATACAATCTGCGGCTGTCTCATTGGAGTTGTCCTTTGCAATGGGGTCCTTAGCGGTGGGGCTGCCCGGGCAGAAGGCTACCCTGGGTTGGTTGTTAATGGCCTCGGTAGGGTGGTCAAGGGGCCAATCAGGACACGGAGGGCGGGTTGGGAGGTGGGAGGCTGGGGAACCAGGAAGCGGGAGTGGGGAGGGAGCGAGGGGGCTACAGGGGATTTGGGGCCTGGGGGAGGCAAGAATTCAAGTGCGGGGCAATCTGCAGGCGGTTTAGGCCACCAGCAGGAGTTTCACTCACCGTGCATCCACGGATGAAAGTGGGGCCTGCTGCGTAACATGGGTCGATAGACCCAGGCAGACACGGTGGGGAGGACCAATCAGGACACGGAGGGCGGGTCGGGAGGCGGGAGGCTGGGGAACCAGGAAGCGGGAGTAGGGAGGGAGCGAGGGGGCTACAGGGGATTTGGGGCCTGGGGGAGGCAAGAATTCAAGTGCGGGGCAATCTACAGGCGGTTTAGGCCACCAGCAGGAGTTTCACTCACCGTGCATCCACGGATGAAAGTGGGGCCTTCTGCGTAACACGGGTCGATAGACCCAGGCAGACACGGTGGGGAGGACCAATCAGGACACGGAGGGTGGGTCAGGAGGCGGGAGGCTGGGGAACCAGGAAGCGGGAGTGGGGAGGGAGCGAGGGGGCTACAGGGGATTTGGGGCCTGGGGGAGGCAAGAATTCAAGTGCGGAGCAATCTGCAGGCGGTTTAGGCCACCGGCAGGAGTTTCACTCACCGTGCATCCACGGTTGAAAGTGGGGCCTGCTGCGTAACAGGGGTCGATAGACCCAGGCAGACACGGTGGGGAGGACCAATCAGGACACGGAGGGCGGGTCGGGAGGCGGGAGGCTGGGGAACCAGGAAGCGGGAGTGGGGAGGGAGCGAGGGGGCTACAGGGGATTTGGGGCCTGGGGGAGGCAAGAATTCAAGTGCGGGGCAATCTGCAGGCGGTTTAGGCCACCGGCAGGAGTTTCACTCACTGTGCATCCACGGATGATATGGAGAGCCAAAGGTTGCAGATCCCTGGGTTAGAGAAAGAGGTCAACCAGGAACTAGAACTGAATGAAGTTAGGCTATGAGGACCTTCAAGAGTTCGAGCAAAGAAGAATAACTTGTTTGACTGCATTGGAAACATGTGCATTCACCTGCAGAGCACTTGGCATGTAGATTTGAACTTTAGACCTGATCAGTTTAGAGTGGATAGGGGGATTTGTATTTAATTTATTTTAATAGTTTTTTTATAACACGCCTAATACCATACTTGAGTTTGGTTTCTAAGCACGGAGCCGGGATTCGAGCCTCTGCTGCTCTGCATGCGCGTTGCACCTGTGCTATCCTTTGCTCACAGATGCGGTGGGAGGGGAGTCAGTGTACCCTCCTATATGCCAAATGCATCAATGTTCATAAAAGTGAATACCCAACCTCAAATGCTAACTTGGTGACAATATTGTTCCAAAGAGTGAGACCGACGTCAATAAACCACACCCCTACCCTAGGCAAAATCAAAGGACGCTCTTAAGCACTGACTAAGCAGCAAACTGGTTCCAAAATGCTTTTTTTAACCATTTACTGGGCCCTGCTCAGGCGTAGATAGTGCAAAAACGATTCCATCTAAATTGAGAGCAAAACAAGCAAAGGAATACCTACACACTGATGCGCGGGGGTGTATTTTTTTCAGTTTTGGGTATAGTCCAAAACTGCTGTCTTGGAGTATGATTTGGTTAGTTACTCACCCATTGAGTGCCATGGTCATGGTAATCCTTACAGCCCTTCCCACACACTACCTGCCACTCCCCACCCAAGCAAATACTCCTGCGACCTCTTTGAGCTAGCCCTATAAAGCAGTAACATCTAACTTTGTGCTGTAAGGGACTGTGTTTTAAAGCAGTCTTCTAATAGTTAATGGTTTCATTGAACACATACATGTGTTACCAGTGTAATACAAGCGTACCTTCAGCAGTATTATCTGTGTCCTTGCACCAAAGTCCCGTTAAAAACAACCACTGGCAGTACTAGCAGTCGAGGTTTGAGGCATAGGTATTTGATAGGCATTTTCTATCGTATGCCCAGGTACACACATCATTTTGCAGCCGATGACACGTTGTGGCCATGTAGTACCATTATAGCAGTGCCTGGTTTAATGCCTACCCATGTCCACTCAAATGTCAAAACTGTTGGATTTGGCAATGCTTCTTTCACACTGGGTTGAATTCTCACTGTGGTCATATTGGCTGCCAAGTTTTTGTTTAAGAAATTGGAATTAGAGCGCTACATGGGAACATCAAAAGTGCACAAACCAACATGAATTGCAGAACCTTCCAGGGTTGTCCACCTCCAGGCCTCGAGGGCCAGATCCATTTCGGATTTTCAGGATACCCCTCATCAATATTCATTAGATACATTTGCTTGCAATGATTCTAAATGCATGCACATTCTTGCTCATGAATATTAATTAGGGGAATCCTGAAAACCAGTCAGGTTTCCGGCCCGCGAAGCCTGGAGTTGTGGAACACAGTTTAGACATAGCATGTACATCTATCATTAATTCTAGTCAGAGAAACATTAGCTACTAATTACCCTTCTGGACGTTTGTGTTTGCATTTTTGCATTCATTTGAAGAAATAGGGATGTCAATTGGCTGTTGAATAGCACAAAGATGAGAACAAGTGGTGAGGCCAGGGGAGTAACTTTGCTGAAAATGTTGGGGGGGACATGACATCTGATGAAAAGGTGCCCCAGCCAAATGAATGGGGACAAAATGGTGTGCCATGAAAGTTGGGGGGACAAACACCCCTGGCCCCCCTAAAATTACGCCCATGGGTGAGGCCTGTTATGAGGGTGTGAGCAAGGTTCTCTGTAATACAGTCCCCACAAAACTAATGCCATGGAAAGAAATTGCTGAAAAATTGTTTTTGCAGGGACATAATTAGATGCAACATGCGGGACACACACCCGCAACCCCAGCACCCCCTGTCCCTATATATATGGTCACCTATATAATGTTGGCACAACCTTTTCCCTGCGACATTATATATGGTGACCATGTATATAGGGATATTATTACCTTATATAGTGAGCAAAGTAGACATGGACCAGGGACAAAATAACACAATAATGACGTCCACTCATCACAGAGGTGACAATACCACAACCTTAAATCTTTCAAAATGTGTTCCCATCCCATGGGCCAGATGCTCCACCATACCACTATAAGTCCCATATGCAAAAAGGCCAAAGCTGGCCCAGAACAGACGTCCAACTCCAGGTCCTTTTCAGATGTGTGTGCATAGCTAAATGTGCTTTGTGACCCTTTACATGTCACAACGTTCCTCCCTCATGGAGTTTAATAACCTCCTCAGTGACTACATATCTGGTTTTCACCCATACTCAGGCCCTGGGACCACTGTCGAGACCACCTGTGAAGAGCTTGTCTCGACTGGAGACAACAGTCATATCTGTGCTCTGATGCTATTGGACCGAAGAGCTCCTATCAAGATTACGGATAACAGATTCAAGAGGAACTAGGCCTTGATGGGGCCAAGCTGAAATGCTGAAATGGATAAGATCCCACCTGTCAAAAGGCTCCCACCAAGTGACATGGTGCTCCTTGTTGGCCTCTACCTTGGACATCACCTGCAGCCTACCACGTGGTGCAGTCATTGCCCCCTCCATGACTGGAAACATTCATATGTCCCTTCTAACTGCATCTAGAATGACTGCTAGCTTGGTTGCCTCGTGTATGCTATTGACACACCACTACCCCTCAAGCAGCAGGAAGACCCTGATCGTCATCATTGACATTGAAAATCATCTCTGTCGCGCTGCTGCAATGTCTGGGATCCGGCGCATTGGGTCACACGCGCACCACACTCTTTTATATTCCTATGGTTTCCATGTCTAGATCCTTCCCATCCCTGCATGAAAATGGCCACACGTCCACAGGGCATTGCTTCAAGGTCCCTCTTTCTTTTCTACAAGTCTATCTACCCTTTTGCTCAGGAAAGCCAAGCTGAGTGGTTCCCTCGACGAACCAACCAAATACCTGAAGTCATCCTCCCAAAACTTGCTGGCGCTCTGCCAGAACGAGTATGCATGTTTTGGGGCATGTCCCTCCACATCCAAGACTCTGGATGTTAGCCCTCCCTCCACTCTTTTAATCTTGAACTTGACCTCCTTTGTTTGAAGACTCTATGAGGTTGAAAGCTCTCAAAGCTCTGTGAGCTTAAAAGCTTGAAGAGGTAGAAAGATCTATGAGGTTGAAAGCTTGATGAGACCGATGCCTAGACTTCAAACAAATGGTCAGCTTCTCTCCGTCCTCACACCTGCAGATGTTCAGTCACCCTGAGCTCCCGCCAGACCTTGTGCTTCCCATCTCCTGAACATGGATATTCCATCTGGAGACGTTTTCCTGCTAAAGTCGCTCCGTCTCCAGCCCGCTTGATGTGAGAATGCTGATCTGCTGCGTGCTGGTTCATAACTCTGCTAGGGCCTGACCTTCTGGCCTTTTTGCCAAGCATCTTGAAGCTGATGCTGTGGCATGCCTGATGCTGTATAAAAGTAAATAAATATTAAGATATAAAACATTAATCAATACATTGAGGATTTGATGCTGCTCATTTTTCCTGTTAGGCTATAAATCTGCACTCCACTGTGCCACCTTCAACATGTTTAGTTGGCCTGCCAAGCACATAGCCCATTGACCTGCCAAGCACATAGCCCATTGACATCCCAAGCACATAGCCCATTGACCTGCCAAGCACATAGCCCCTTGACCTGCCAAGCACATAGCCCATTGACCTGCCAAACACATAGCCCTTGAAAGACTTCCTCAATGTATGAAAGTTCCGGGGGGCGTGGCTTGATGGCTACGTGAGAGGACGCTCCTTGGAGGAGCTCCCGATGATCCGATCCTGATTCTGAGAAGAAGTGACAGTTTTTGGCGGACTTTCGAGCCCACGGTTCATCTAAAGGCGTATGAAAGTGGAGGGCACACGGTGCGTGCCCTCCCCAACGGTGAGACTGCATATTCACGGAACTAGACCCCGCAAAAGGTGGCGGTCGCGCAAAGGAAGGGGAGGACAAAGGGCCATAAAAGGTCCGACGAGTTGAGGAAGACAAGGTTGGTCGGAACGTGGGCGAGTCCAACCAGATAGACGGGCCGTATGCGCCTCGGGCTGGAAGCAAGAACATAAGGGTGAGCCCCCACTGCAGAGGCCATGGATCGTGGTGGGCTAGCAGAGTGAACCCAGGTTCAGCGACACCTCGCTGCGAAGGGGCCGGCGAGCGAACCCCACGAGGATAGAGCTGGACTCGTGGGCCCAACCGACGCAACAGGATGTCCTCCAAGGTGGTGCGACCCCGGATCAAACAGCCCACGATGGAGACCTATGCTAGGTCGCCCTCGGGCGCGGAAGGAGGCAAGAGCAAAGAAACCCCTGCGGCGGCGACGGACCCACCGGGTACTATCCAGGAGGTGCTGGCAGCAATTGCCGACCTGAAGGTGGCCTGGGAGACGAAGCTGGGCCTGGCCATGAAAGAGTTGCAAGAGGGCCTAAACCTCAAGATAGGAGCGGTCCGAGAAGAAGTGAACCTGTTGCGCCAGGATGTGCGAACGATCGCAGAGCGCACAGGGGAACTGGAGAAGGAGTTGGCCCCGACCGTGGAGGCGTGCAATACACACGCCAAGGAACTTCATGCCCTCGTGGAGCGAGTGGGCAATTTGGAGGACAGAGCAGAGCAGGCGGAGGGGCGCGCCAGGCGCAATAACATTTGCATAGTGGGGGTACCGGAGGGAATGGAAGGATCGAACCCCACGGATTTCGTTGAAACCATGCTTTTGCAGGAGATTACAGGTGGAGAGCTGACCCAGTGGTTCGCGGTCGAAAGGGCGCACAGGGCCCTGACCAGGAGACCGGCCCCAGGAGCCCCCCCGCGGCTGCTGATTGCAAAGATCTTGAACTATCGTGACCGCGAGAAGATTCTCCAATTTTTCCGGAAAGGGGGCACGATAGAAAGGGGGTCAGCGAATATAACAGCGTATCCGGATTACACGCTGCTCGTACAATGGAGTCGAATGAACTTTGGAACGGTGAAGAGGAGGCTCAGAGAAGCAGTCCACCGCTACATGTTGCTTTACCCCGCCAGGTTAAAGGTGTTTCATAAGAACAGATCCCTCTTCTTTGAGACGCCGAGCGAAGCGATGGAATGGTTGGATATGCAAGGTCGACCTCAGGAATCGGATGTCCAGACAGAAGTGGATGGAGATAAGTAGCACGTTGCAGAGGCACCCGTGAGGCCATAGCTATGACGTTGGGACTGGAATATAGTTTGATATTGTGCTTGTGTGGGGGAAGTCAGGGCATCTGCCGGCGGGTCCCGTTGAATTCACTTCTCCTAAATAGATGACGGGAAGATTGCAAAGTTCGGGGGATCAGCTGGGGAGCAACCTCTGCACCCTATAGTAGTATATTTAGTTAGGTCACTGTTAGATTGGTGACACCCCGCGGGGTCCCCGCGGGGTCCTTGTTCTTAGTCACGAGATGGGTCCAGACGTGGGAAGGCCTGAGATCTAGGGATGGAGCTGGGCTATTGTTGGGAGTTGGCGGGGGGGGAGTTGTGGGGGGGAGTTGTGTGCTGTGGTGCGAGGTTGGGGAAGGGGGGAGGGGTGCACGGTTCGTCAACAGTAGGGAAAGAGCCAGGAAACGACCCTACATGGGGAACATTATGGGGGGGGGATGGGATGGAGATAGACCGGCCAGATGGCATCGGGTAATCTTAGAATTGTGACCTGGAATGTACGGGGCCTCAACAGCTACCTTAAATGTAACAAAGTGATGTTGTATTTAAAGAGGATGCGCGTAGACATAGCCCTGCTGCAAGAGACCCACCGCACTAGGGAAAGGCTGGAGGTGGTCGGGAGGAAATGGAAGGGCACTGTTGTGGGGGAAGCGTACTCGGCGTATGCCAGAGGGGTTGTCACCTGGGTGGCGCCCCATGTGCCGTTCCGAGTGCTTAATTCTACGGTGGACCCGGAGGGTAGAATGGTGGTGGTAACGGGTCTCTTGGAAAATAGAGAAGTACACATCATAAATTTGTCATTGAAGAATATTTTGATACAAATACGGGAAGCGTAAGCTCTGTGGGCACATTGTGGGAAGCGTTTAAGGTGGTGGTGTGGGGGGTAGCTGTTTCCCAAGTTAAGGGGCTACAGGGGGGGGGTCGAAAGGGAGCTCCGGGAGGCGGAAAGGGAGCTAGAGGAGCTCACGCGTTGCATGAGCACCGCTCATGATAACAGAACCAGAGTAGAGGAGCTACAGTTTTCCTGCAGCAGACTCTGGGACAGACTGTGCAGACTCAGCTACAGGAAATATACGGAGAGGATACATGCAGGGTGCGACAAGCCGGGCAGATTGCTGGCTTGGCTGTACAAGAGTGAGACCCCCCGCTCGGTGATTAGTGAGATTCAGGGCGAAGCAGGTAGCATATGCAACACCCAGAAAGAGGTAAATGAGGAATTCCTTAAGTTTTACAGACACTTGTATGAGGACACGGGGGAGGATATGGGTCAAGACATACTGGACACATTGGGGGACATCGAGCTGCCCACCTTAGATGATCTAGAACGTTCTGAGTTGGACGCACCCGTCACCTCGGATGAGCTGGAGGTAGTGATTGGGAACTTGCCCACTTGCAAGGCGCCGGGTTCGGATGGGCTGCCCCGCGAGTTCTACAAAACATACCAGCAAGAGTTACTCCAGCCACTGCTTGCCACTTTCAACGAGGCCTATGAGAAGGGAGAACTCCCGTTGTCCCTCCGTGTGGCTGTAATCATCCCACTCCTGAAACCAGGCAAGCCGGCCGTGGAGCGCGGGTCTTACAGACCGTTGTCCATGCTCAACCAGGACAGCAAAATACTCACGGCGGTGCTGGCTAATAGACTTAAGAGGGTGATTAAGAAATTGATACATCCAGATCAGACGGGATATGTTCCGGGTAGGAACATCACCGATAACCACAGGAGGCTACACCATGTCATAGACCAAACTGAGGAAGACACGGGCGAGCTGGCTATAGTGTCGTTAGACGCGGTCAAGGCCTTCGACTCGGTACGATGGCCCTGGCTGAAAGCGGTCCTGAAGGGGTACGGAGTGGGACCTGGATACCTCAGATGGGTCCAGTTGTTTTACAGCACCCCGATGGCGAGGGTCAAGACAGGGTCCACGGTCTCAGATTCTTGGCAACTGGGCAGGGGGACCAGACAGGGATGTCCCTGGTCACCTATGCTATATATACTGGCATTGGAGCCGCTGGCAATATGCCTGCGACAACAATATGGGGAGGTGGGCATAAACGCGGCCAGTGGAGAGCATCTGATATCATTATATGCGGACAATATGTTCCTTTATTTGTGCTACCCAGAAGAAAACCTACAGTACGTCCTAGAGGTACGCCATTCTCTCGGCGATATCGGTGAACCCTGGAAAGTCCAGCCTGTTCCCTTTGGGTAGATATAGGAATGTCCCGGTGCAGAGGCTGCCTGTTCTGCCAATACCATGGCAGCCTGTAACATTTAGGTATTTGGCAATAAACATTTACCACAAGATCGAGACAGAACACAAGCACAACACGGAAAAGGCGATAGAGGGGATTAAGAACAGTATGGTATTTTTGTCCAGATTGCCCCTGACCATGATGCGGAGGGCAGCCTTGCTCAAGATGGTGGTCCTGCCTAGACTCTTGCACTTCTTTATAAACGTCCCGTTTCTGATACCCAGGAGCCTATTCACGAAACTTCACAGCGTGTGTAGGGGTTTTGTGTGGGGCAGCTCTAGGAATAGGGTGGCTCTGTGGAAGCTCCAGAACCCGTGTGACAGGGGGGGGATAGGCCTGCCTAACGTTGAACTCTGTTATCTGGCGGGGCAGCTACAGTACGTGGCCAGGTGGCTCTCGACTGAAGACTCGGCGGAAGCCAGGCTCCTGCGCGAAGATACAGCCCCATACTTTCTGATGGAAGTGGTGTGGTTGGGCAGAGATAAACTGGTGGGCAAAGGGCGGCTACTGAGGTTGGGCTGGGAGATCTGGCACAGGACATGGAAGATTGGGGGGGACTCGGAACCATACTCCCAGCAGGCCCTTTTGGCGGCGCTGTGCGGGAGCGACTCTCAACTACTTGAATCGGTCCGCAGATACTGGGAACAGGTAGGCCTGGCCACCCTCGGGGACATATGGCAGGAAGGGGAGGCGGTGGACTTTCAGCGGTTGCAAGAAGAGACGGGAGTACATGGTGGCCAATATATAACCTACACTAGGCTGGTGAAAAAGACTAAAGAAAGATGGCCTGAGACAGTGCTCGCGGAGGATCCAGATGCCTCCCTGGAAACCATGTATGATGTATCGGAGGGCGGGCACGAAATATTAGTAAATATATAGTAAGGGCAGGGAAGGAGTTGCTCCAATTGAGACAAGATTGGGAGGAGGAGGTGGGAGGACACATGACGGATAGGCAGTGGGAACGGGCCCAGAGGTACCATAAAAAGGTGTCCCGTAACGCAAGATTCCAACAGCTTCAATTGTATGTTACCCACAGGGCTTATTTAACCCCCGGGAAGATTGCAAAGTTCGGGGGATCAGCTATGCAGCAATGCCCCAGGTGTGGGGAGGTGAACGCAGGACTGCTACACATGTTTTGGGCTTGCCTGGAGGTGCATAGATTTTGGGATGAGGTCAAGAGGAAACTGGCTGGCGGGGGGGTGGTGCTGGATGTGGAATCGGCTTGGTCATGCATGCTTGGACTGTTCCCTAGACCCTGGCATTTGAAACACATAAGCAAGATGAAGGACCTGGCCTATGTCTTGGCCAAACGTAGGATTGCCATGGGCTGGAAGGCGGCCCACAGACCTAGGGTGCAGTTATGGTGGACAGACCTCTTGAGGTGGGCGGAAGCTGAATCCGTAGCCTGGTTTGAAGTGGTCACCAGGGGGGGCGAAGAAGAAGTAGGGCCCTTACTGGCATGGCGGCAATTGGTGGCCTCGTTGACAAACCCTCACCAGGGTGACAACGAAACGGAGGACCCGGTTGATGGCTGTCTAGGTAGCGTGCCACCCAATGATGTTCCCGTAAATGACATGTGAGAACTGGCTCTAGTTTAAATGGGGAGGGGGGAGTTGGGGAGTTTGAAAATGTGTTGGAAGATGATGCTTTCCATGTTTTGAAACAGTTGTAATGTGTTTGTTTGACCTTAAAAAATAAAATAAAAATATTTGAAAAAAAAAATGTATGAAAGCTCCAAATTTCAGACTGCACCAATTTCAAAGTTGGCATCTACACCCTCATCCCTCTTTTTCATTAGGTTGGAGAATCTGGAGGAAGACCCCGATGACCCGCGCAGCCAGAGACCAGGTTTGGCCTGGCCTATAGGGCAATGCCTGAACCATAAACACAAAATGCTGGTGGCCCACTTTTTGGGTCAGTGTTTGCCAGTTTAATGAGTTACTTCACTCTGCAGCTAGACGTTTTGACCAGTTTTCCTGAATAAATATTCTTTGAAACACACAATTTGCTTCACATTTTATCAAAAAACTGTCCCTTGGGTACTATTCAAACACTGTCACAAAAGGAATGAAAAGCCATTCGCAACTGTGGGCCGCATTTGTACAATTTTATGGTCCAGTCCGACCCTGCCAGAGACCACACCCACTTTGCCGGATTCCAACCATTGTCCATATGGAGTGGGTTTAGGCGCAGGACTCCGAGAAGATCCGGGTTTTGATGCCTTAATCTGCTTCATGAGGATAGTCCAAATGCCTTTCTGGAAAGTGTGCACGCGTGTACGGTGGTGATCAGTAATGGCGGCTGCCACGAAAAAAAACATGGCAGCTACCAGGTCCCTATGCACTCCGCTGACCCTCTGCACACACATAAGATTGGGCACAGTCATTTCAGCAAATTGGGGAAAAAAGAAAACGTTCTCAGCTAATAAAATGAGGCTATGTGAAAGACTTAAATAGTAAACATTAAAGGCTTAGCTTAAATCCGTGTTACTTTCTTTTGAAGCAAAAAAAACGAAAAAAAATGTGCAACCTTATGTTTCTTGACAGCAATAAAATGAAATGGAGAAAGGTTATGCATTGAAAAGGTCAGACCCTATAATAATTCGAGGACTAGTTGCCAAACAAATTAATATTAAGAACTGCTGTCCACAGAAAGCAGAGTCTTCCAATTACACAACGAAGAGGATACGCAGAGCAAAGAAGGGGTCATCCAAATGGGGCTCTTAAGATGGTTTAGACTACAGATCCCATCAGGCCTAGCCAGCATAGTTAATGTTGAGGGATCATGGGAGTAGTGTCTCAAAATGCCTGGAGAACTGCAGATTGTAGACGCCTAAGAGAAATGTTGGCGATTGTGGACTCGCGTTAAAGTGGAGCCGAGGGAGCCAGGGAACTCATAGGTAGGGCTGAGCCAGGGTCAAGCCAGGGGCCTGTCCTTGCTGCCAGGGCCAATTATAGTTGAGCCGGGAGAACGGCCATATAAAATGAGGGGCGGGGCAGTGCCACTTTCTGTTGTATTATGAGAGGGGGTGGGTCAGAGAGAAATCAGTGGGAGTTGATTGGGTGGTGGCAAGCACGGGGAACAGGGGGCTTGGAATAGCCCTGGAGGAGCGGAAAGCAGGTGGCCACAAGCACTTACCTTATGACCACCATTCCGTTCCCTGATCCGCTTCTCAACCCCTTAACAGGAACTGAAGTACTGGGACTCCCTGTCCTGCCCTGGCCAATCGGTGAGTGGGAGCGGAGCGTGATAGGCAACCCTGCTACAGCACGTCATCATTTTAGGAACATTGCTTTCAAAACCTTTTTCATCTTTGTGGGACCAGTGAGCAGAAGGTGGTAATTGAGGGAAGGACAGTGCCTATTTGAATGGTGCCTGAACATTTATGTAGGAAATACAAAGTTCATGACTTGTCTCTTTCAAGCAGATGCCACAGCAGCGGTCAATGTTTTGGGCTGCCAGTTCTTAATGTTGAGGGTCTACCCATGCGCTTTGGTGCCACCTTTGTACAAGGCATGTACTTGGGGGCTGCCGAGAAAGTGGTGGCAGAAGTTATGCCTTTTGAATAATTCACACTGAAATTTAGTACAAGACCCCCGTGGTGCCCTCTGTCTCCACTGGCATTCAATCGGATAGTTGTGTGCACGACATAAAATATATTGTTCAATAAAATAAAAGACGCTGCCGTTTGCTAATGATAAGCAACCGTGGACCCCAGATCTGTCTCCATGCCCCGCAGAGGTCTGTAAGGGCACGGACATGTACATTACCTAAATAAACACTGAACCCCCTCCCCACTTCACTTGGAATCAGAAACGCTTGGAATCCACCGTTATTTTGTATAGCTTACTCCAAATGATGGCTTCTTTTGGTCTGTTTGTGATTTGTCTTATTTTATGGATTTCATTTTGAAATGCTGCAATTCATTGTACTCTCTTTTAATTGGTGTATGTTCACCGTACAGCGCAGTGACTCTGGGACAGGGTTGTGCTTTATACAATTTTTAGGTAAAGAATACAATCAAATAAACGTTCCGTGAACATTTTCTAAGCCTTTACTCAATGCTTAGTGAATAAATGAACTGTCAGTAGAATGGAAATGCATGCCACTGATTTACTATTAGTTAAACATTCCAGCTACTTCATAAATGCTTCAGAAATGTTAAGCAGGCAGTTCTTTTTGCATAGGACAGGGATTTGCTATCTTTGACACTCCAGCTGTTTTGGACTAAAATTCAAATGATCCCTTTGCCGCTGACTTTGCTAGGTACGAATTATGGGATTTGTAGTCCAAAACATTTGGAGAGCCAAGGCTTGCAGACCCCTGGAATAGGGCATTGCCCCATGGATCCATTTTAGCATAGATCCCCTACAGGGATGTCATTTGGGGGTCACGAGGGGTCGCATCTGCGACCCCTGAGGTCTCCCATGCTACCCCTGTGGTCTCACTTGCTACATTCATGAAGATCTGCTCTCCAACCTTGACTCTAACATTCCCTCTGTCCTCATCCTACTCGATCTATCTTCTGCCTTCCACACAGTCAACCATACCATCCTGCTCAACCCTCTCCGTGAGAACCTTGGTATCACTGATCAGGCTCTGGCCTGGCTGACCTCTTTCCTCTCTAATCAACCCTCCCAGTTCCAACTGGGGTCCTACTTATCCTCTATCTCCCGCTCTACCTGTGGTGTTCCCCAGGGGTCTAACCTCTCACACTGGCTTTTCAACCAATACCTGGCAACTCTCGCCCACTGCATTGCCATTCCATGCTCATATTTTCAGTGCTACGCTGACACTCAGCTCATTTTCAGGCTGCCCTCGGCCACCTCCTCTCCCTTCCTCATCGCTGATTGCCTAATTGCCATTCAAGATTGGTGTGCCGCCAATGATCTTTGTCTGAATGCCAGCAAGACAGAGATCTTCCTCAACGGCAACCCTTCTCCATCCTTTCCCCTCTCTCTCTGGCCGGCCTCGCTTGGCCCTCCTCCTATCCCCACCTATGAGGCAGGCTGTGAGGTTGAGAACCTCAGGATCATCTTTGACTCCACACTTTCCTTCTCCGCACACATCTCTGAGGTCTCTAAAAAGTCAAACTTCCTACTGGATCTCCTCAGGGGTACTCTTCCTTACCTCTCCTTCCCCCAGAAGCTCACTGTCTCCCAAGCTCTGGTTCTCTCTAGGTTGGACTATTGTAACAGCCTCTTTCTAAATCTACCTGCCTCTACTTTTGCCCTCTGCAACTAATCCAGAACAGGACTGTGAGACTTGTCCTTGGCCTCAAGCCCTGGGATTGTATCTCTCCAGCTATGAAATCTCTCAATTGGCTCCCAGTGGATGCATGGATTACATTTAAAACCTTCTGCATTGTCCACAAGGCTTTCTGGGGCCTGGGTCCAAAATACCTTCAGCTATCCCTCCACAAATACGTCCCCTCTCGAGTTCTTCGCTCCTCTACCTCTAACACCCTCAGGGTCAGTCGTTTCTCAAAGAAACAGGCTGGGGGTAGATCTCTGTCTTTGGCCGGGGCCTCCCTCTGTAACAGCCTCCCTGCCACTCTAAGGAGAACCATCTCTGGGTCCGGAAACACCTCAAGACCTTCCTCTTCGCATCTGTCTTTGCTCCCCCTCTCCCTTGCTGATCTGCTCTCTCTTGGCACTGTGAACCTGGCCACCCTCTGTCCCCTTGGCCCAGGTACCTGCTCACCCTGCCACCCTTCTGAGTGAGCCTCCCGGCCACCCCTTGCACTGGGGACTGTACCTGTTCCCAAACAGTCCCCCACACCCCCCATTTTCTTCTTTTATGCACTTATCAGACTTACCCAGTTCTGCTGCCATAAACACAGCACTTGCCACTTGCTGGCTGCACTACCCCTGTTTATTGCTCCATTATCTATTTTATTTGTATTTATTATTATTTATCTGTTTCTCCTCTGCTCCGCACTTTCCACTTCTCCCTCCCTCCATGCACTTTTCCCCTCCCCCTCTCCCATGCACTTGCACGTTCTCAATGTCACTGGGCCTAATAAGATTGTTGTTTTGTTCTCCCCTGTTCCCCTCCCTTGCCTTGTCGCGCTCTGAAACACTTGTGTACGAGCGCAATACAAATAAAATGTCATATCATCTCATATCATAGCCCAAAAAAACTATTTAAAAAAATGTTTTTCTTTTTGTTTAAATGGATGCTCCTGGGCTGTGGTCAGCACCATGTGCCTCTTTGTTTGTGGAGTGACTGGCTTTCTTGTTAAGACCTATTAAAAAAAAACAGTGGGTTCCACAAGTGTAACACTTTGAGCAGTGACCCTAAATAAGAAAGAATAGGAATAACAAATAATTTGTCTTTCTGGAATTCTATACAATAATTGCTAGACTCATTAAAGGTTTATTTTAGGCACAATTCAGGGGGTGAGCACTGATTTAGTCTGATTCAGTCTGTTGTTAAACACCTCAAATGTACAAAGCACACAAAAGCGATGTGTATTTCCCTTGCAGTTAAAGCACGCTTTTTTTATGCTGTGTCTCTGTTACGTTCATCACAATACATTCCATCTCAAGTGTCCTCGGTCACTTGACAAAATCTTTGTGGCTAAAAGCTTGAGTACAGTGTAGAAATGTTTGACCATCGCACATCAAGTGGCCCTTGATTTCATTGTGGCACAATTAATGCTTTGTTGTAATGTGTCTATCTTTCCTATCTCCCTGGGATTCTGTTCAGGATGTTTGTTTGCCTGTATGAGGTAACAAGTGCCCAGAGTATGGGACGCCGTGTGAGTTCGCTGCTTTCCCTGCGCTACTCTAAATTCTTTAATTTAGGCGTTTCCTGTGGACTGCTGTATGTGCAAGAAGAAGCTGTGTCTCTCTGAATAGGCGAAACGCGGTGCTTCTACAAAAAGTTCTTCGGCCCCAAGCCCCGCCCACTCGCACCCAGTAGCCACTATAACAGCCCAGGGCCCGCAAACGTGTGCGCGCACACGTGAAGTGCACAGGAAGTGACCTGGCTGTTTGGCTGCCCCAGATGCTCCTTGCTTCCTAGACGCGGACTGCGTTTCCTGTGGACTGCTCTGTCAAGCTTTCTATAATGTTACCCTTGGAATAATACGCAGACGCGGAGCCTTCTTTCAACACGTCTTTTATTTCTTCACACGATCTCCGAAGTGCTTACCCCACGTCATATCCCGTCCCTCCCCTTCCTGCTGCCCCGTGTTCCTTTACACGTGACAAGGGAGGAATGTGACGACATCACACCCCCCCGATACTAAACATTAAGTTCACTATCAGGGCAGCTCCTCAATGAGACGTGGTGGTCGACGTCGAGATCTCTGCGGTCTCCAGTTAGTTCTTTCGTGCGATTCCGGAGGTGGCCAACGGAGCTCATCAGTGTCGGAATCTTCTTGGTCTCCTTCATAGGGTGCATCTCGCATCATCAGAGTGTCCCTTGATATGCACTGTTCGACTAGTGGTATGATCCCTGGCATTTTCTTGAAATGAGAGCTGTTTCTTGTCATCGTGTGCGCTGTTCCCTCAGCTGTGATGAGAGAGCCTTTCCTTTGTGTGATGGTGAGGGGCTCTTCATTGAACGATGCCATGTTTTTGCGATGTCGTGGCTGCCTCGCTACGACGATATCTCCCGGCTCCAAAGTATTATCCTCGGCCCTTCTTTTCTTATCTGCCATGGTTTTCATATTCATTTTCTGGGCCGCATCATGTTGTCTCATTTCAGTGTCTCCTTTGTACCGTTCTTCCTCTAGTTCTATGTGCGGTAGTCTAGTTCGCACATTTCTGCCAAACATGACTTCTGATGGTGACTTGCCAGTGGTACTGTGTGGGGTATTTCGGTAGTCCCTCATTAACTTGCATAGTAATTTTTCCAGTGGCTCTCCAGTCAAACGAGCTATCTGCGTGGTTCGTTTAATACTTCCCATGAAACGTTCAACTGTGCCGTTCGCTTGAGGCCACAGTGGTGTTACTTTTCTGTGGTGGAAACCCATGTATTCTGCAAAGGTTTTGAAATCTTGTCCAGTGAATGGTGGTCCATTGTCCGATTTCACTACCTTTGGAATTCCGTATGTGGCAAACATTCTGTCCAAAGCGGGTATAGTGTGATGTGCTGCTGTTGACGACACAATTTGTGCATCTGGGAATCTCGAGTACTCATCGATGACCACTAAGACATATTCACCCCCTTCCAGAGGACCATAGTGATCTACGGCAATTTCTTCCCAGGTTCCGTCGGGCAAGTCAGTCATTTGGAGGGGTTCTGGTCTGGTTTGAGGGTTAAGAACTACACACGTGGGACATGTTTTCAGTAATTCTTCCACTTGAGTATCCATTTGGGGAAACCATACCCTTTGTCTTAACATCCTTTTTGTGGACATTATTCCTCGGTGTCCTTCATGTGCAAGCTCAAGGACTCTTTTCCTTAATGAGCGAGGAATTACTAGTTTTGTCCCTTTCAGTAAGAGTCCTTCTGTTTCTGCAAGTTCCTCCCTTACTGTGAGTAGACAGGTGATGTCTTGCTTGGTTTCTTCCTCTGCACTTTCTTTGAGTTGTTTCGCTTGTTTCCAATGTCCTGTTTCAAGACATCTCATAATGACCTGTATAGCGGGGTCCAAGTTGGTTTCTCTGGCTATTTGTTCCATATCCAGTCCTTGTGGTGTGCATTCTTGGACCACATACATGATGTATTGATCTGCAATGGATGGATTGGAGTGGCAGTCTTGATTGGGATGACGCGAGAGGAAGTCTGCAGGATTTTGTTCCTTTCCGGGTCGATGAATGATGTTAAATTGATAGTCCTGTAGCCTTAAAGCCCATCGAGCTATTCTGGGGGGCATCTTGGCTTGAGCATTGCCATAGATGAATAGTAGTGCCTGGTGGTCGGTGACTATGGTGAAAGGCTTCCCATATACGAATAGATGAAAATGTTCGCATGCCCACACGACCGCCAAACCTTCCTTCTCCGCTTGTGAATATGCTTGTTCAGTCTTTGAGAGGCTGCGACTGGCATATGACACTATGTGTATGGCCTGGCTATCGTTGTGATCTAGTTGAGTTAGAATGGCTCCTAGGCCAACTGGACTCGCGTCCACTATCAATTCCGTGTGTTTTTGTGGGTCGAAATATGCCATGTTTTTGGCATCAGCGATGCGATCGTTGATAATTTGGAATGCCTGTTGGCATTCATCCGTCCATCGGAAATCGACGTTCAGTTTGGTGAGAGCTCTCAAGGGTGTACTGACGGATGCAAAATCCTTAATGTATCTCGTGCAATAGCTTGCCAGGCCAAGAAACGATCGCAGGTCAGTGACGGAGGTCGGTGGTGTTGTGTTTGTGAGTGCGTTGAGTTTTTCGGGATCTGGAGTCATTCCATTTTTGGAGAAGATGTGGCCGAAAAACCGCAGGGTTGGTTTTCTAAATTCACATTTGTCCTTATTCAGGGTGAGGTGTGCTTCTTCCAGTGCCATGCATACGCGCATGAGGGTGTCGTCGTGCTGTTCTTGAGTTTGTCCAAAAACTAGGATGTCATCACTATAGTTCAGACAATTTGGTACGTGCTTTATTATGTTATGAATTTCCGATTGAAATATTTCGGCTGCTGAAGAAACTCCAAAACTGAGCCGTTTGTATCTGTAGAGGCCCAAATGAGTAGCAAAAGTGGTTATGTATCTGGATCTTTTGTGAAGTTCCAACTGATGGTACCCCTTGTTGAGGTCCAGTTTTGAAAATACTGTGGCTCCGTTGAGCAAATGCACCATGTCTGTTATTCTGGGAGATTGATGACGTTCTCTCAAGATTGCTTCATTTGGTCTTCTCATGTCCACACAAATGCGAATGTCAGCAGAGTCTTTTTTCGGGACTGGTACAATGGGGGATACCCAAGGAGTGGGGCCTTCAGCAGGTTCAATTATGTCCGCTTCCAAAAGTTTCAATAGTTCAGCTTCTACTTGTTTCTGTATATTGATCGGAATACCACGGTAGTGTTGTGCTTCCGGAGGGATGTTGCTGTCTATGTGTAGTTCAATTTGTCTGTCCTTCAACTTTCCAAGTCCTTTGAATAACGCAGGGAAAATTTTGTCAATGTTGGCAGTGGGATCTAGATGCTTATGCATCATGAGTCTGTATAGAACATGAATTAGACCCATGTCTACTGCAGATTTGTAGCTGAGAATGCATCCACTATCAGTGGCTGCTTTGAGGACGTGCATGGGTATTTCCTTTATGTGATCTTTGTATCGACATGATGCCGTGAAAAAACCTTTACAAGGTAGCGGCGTCTTGGAGCCATACGGAAAAATGAGTGCTCTCGCTGGTTGTAGGCGTGGTGCATTTGGCATGCTGTTGTACACTTCCTCACTCACTACATTTACAGTGGCTCCCGTGTCGACCAGAAATTCAGCTGCCACTTGGTTGACATTGATGATGAGAGTAGGGCTATTCTCTTTTGCCGTAGGGTTTCCCAGTGCATATAGGTAGCCTTTTATTCTTGGTTCTCCTTTGCGTGGATTTGATTCCTTCTTGGGTTTTTCCTCTGAGGAGGTGCTGGAAATGCTGTCAGAATGTGATTGTTCCACCAGACACCTGACATATCTCCGGGGACGTCTTCTCCGCCCGGAGGATGAAGATTTGCTGTCGCGCCACTCATGTGTGGGTTTTGATTGTCTTCTATCTGACGGTTCTTCTCGTTGTCGGCGGCGTGGTGCGTCATTCTGGTAGTGCGACTCACGATTGGGACTCATACGCCTAAATTCTCTTTCTGGTGAGGAACGTCTATTCCTTCCACTCCCTCTGATTTTGCTGCGATAGATGAAATACACAGCTTTGTAATGATTTTCCCCTCCGCAGGCAGAACAAATTTGACCCATGGCAGGGCAGATGCCTTCATGAGGATATTCATGTCCACAGTGATAACAAAATGGATCTGTGTTTCCTTTGATGTTGCTCTCAAGTTTGTGTAAACTTTCATGCTTCCCATGAATGATGGTGATGCCGTCAAGACCTTCTACTTGTGCTGTTAGTGCCGCTTCAGAACGAGCTAGGCGTAGAATTTCTTCCAGATTTCGAGCCTTTTGTAGAAGTCTTTTTCTGAAATCACTGCTTTCACATCCTACAATAATCTGCGAGCGAAGGGCTTCTTCATTCGAGTAGTTGTTAAAATCGCAATGTTTCATCTTTATTCTTAACCTCATCACAAATGCATCCATTGTTTCACCTTTTAGTTGTTTAGTGGTGTGAAAAATGTGACGCTCGTAGTCCACATTTGTGTGTGGCGTGAAGTAGTTGGTTAGGGTTGTTTTCAGTTTGGTGTAGGTGTCTATGTCATCTTCAGGAATTTCATCCAAAATATCTCTCACATTTGATCCTATGGCATGTGTGAGCAAACTGTGTTTCCTTTCATCCTCCAAAGGCCCTACCGCCTTGAGACACACTTCAAAATCCCTCACCCACTTTTTCCACCTTGGTCCCAGTGTGCTGGTGTCGCTCAGGTCAAAATTGGGGGGTAGCTGAGTTATTAGGCCGTCCGTCATGCTTGTGCGAGTTGGTCTGGCAGGGGTTACTTGTACAGTTAGTGATTCTTCGGATGAATCATCAAGCATGACAGGTGATATACAACTGTGCACTGATTTGGTGTGGAAGCTTGGATGACACTAGTTGTGTGTCTCCCGTTAACTGGACTTGAAGATGATAGAAAGTCTATGTATTACACGAAAATGTATGTAAATTTTGTACCTTGTGTGCTGTGGGGAGCCAACGCGCTTCACTCACTGGTGTTGCCGCCTTTTCCTTTTGGCGGGAAGCGCTGTGAGGAGCCGACGCGCTCCACACACAAGCTTCAGTGCGAGGAGCCGAGCTGCGCTCCACTCGCAAACCAAATCCTCTCCACTGAAAGGGCCGTCGCGGGGAGCCGACACGCTCCACCCACTAGTGTTGCCGCCTTTTTTTTCTTTTTGCGGGAAGCGCTGTGAGGAGCCGACGCGCTCCACACACACGCTTCAGTGCGAGGAGCCGAGCTGCGCTCCACTCGCAAGCCAAATCCTTTCCACTGAAAAGGGCCGTCGCGGGGAGCCGACGCGCTCCACCCACTGGTGTTGCCGCCTTTCCTTTCGGCGGGAAGCGCTGTGAGGAGCCGACGCTCTCTACTCACACGCTTCAGTGCGAGGAGCCGAACTGCGCTCCACTCGCAGGCTAAATTCTTTCTACTGAAAGGGGCCGTCGCAGGGAGCCGACGCGCTCCACCGCACGGACGATTTCGCAACTGGCATGGTCACGAGGAGCCGACTGCGCTCCACTCGCAAACCGCGTGTGACAACTGCGGGGAGCCGACGCGCTCCACCCGCTGGCCACAACTGTCGCCGTTGACAGATGCCTACGAGACCTCGCTCGGACTTCAAGGAGAGTTTCAGCTGGCGGGGAGTGTAAATTTTCTCCCACCCGCCGTACGCTTTCGTGCGATCGCTGCGTGAGTTCCCTCGTCGCCAGTGTCAAGCTTTCTATAATGTTACCCTTGGAATAATACGCAGACGCGGAGCCTTCTTTCAACACGTCTTTTATTTCTTCACACGATCTCCGAAGTGCTTACCCCACGTCATATCCCGTCCCTCCCCTTCCTGCTGCCCCGTGTTCCTTTACACGTGACAAGGGAGGAATGTGACGACATCACACGCTCTACGTGCAAGAAGAAGCTGTGCCCCTCTGAATAGGCGAAACGCGGTGCTCCTAAAAAAAGTATTTCTTTCATGGACTTTGTGCATTGTGCACTCACCAGCTCCATAGCCAGCTCTAATACGGTCCTTCTTCTGTTCTTAGGTTCTTCAGTTCCAAGCCCCGCCCATTCGCTCCCAGCAGCCACTATAACAGCGCAGGGCGCACGCACGGCAAGTGTGTAGGAAGTGCCAAGGCTGTTTGGCTGTTCGGCGAGGAGGTGACAGGTACGGGACCGTAGGGCTGCCACTTTATGTTAAGTAATAAATTCAAAGAAATGTTTTCATGCTTGCAAAATTCGAACATTGTAATCAGTGGAAGATAACCTGGGCCATTTGCAAATAGCAAACTTGCATGGGAAGGTAAGAGCTGTATCTGAGCTCTGTCCATCCGGTTTTTCTGTTCTCTCGGTCGTTTTTGATCTGATAATAAGAATTCACAAATCTTGTACAGTGTGCTGCGGCTTGAGGGTTTGGAGAGAGCGATCATATTCCGTGCCCGAATCGCCTGCCAGATACGTTTATCAGAGCAGCGGCGCGAGGCGCGAGGCTTATGTTTTTCTATCATAATAGGTAGGGCTTAGCAGCTACTCTCAATACTTTATACTCTGATCAGAACAGTCGCCTCCAAAATATATTATTAGTTAGCTTATAGGGTGGTGCTCAGCCACGATGACCCGTAGAAGAGCCAGCGTTGAATATATATATTCCCGCCCTGTGCAGACGGGACCCGCTACAAGGAGTTCAACTATACAGGGTATACAGATGTATGAGGATATTTTATCTGCCCCCCCTTGTATTTACCCCGGTAAAAAATACAATGCAAATGGCATTAGATTTACCCCTCCCACCCTCCCCCCAGAACCCAGTGATTCACTGATATTGAATGCAGAAGATATCATAAACTCCTCGATGATCTCAATGGGGGGACACCCCCAAATTCTTCAGGAAGAGGCGTCTAGTTCATGCTTATTTGCCACTCAGCCAGGTCAAAACACTAATTCACATGAGATTGAATCCTTCTTAGATAGCCCTCCGGATTTTCTGTCAGCAGATCCATCATTAATGGCCCTATCCCAACATTTTCAAGATCCCCCGAATGTTCCATTTTGCAAGCAATCCTCTCAGCCAGTGGATAAGACGGGGACTCTCCTCTTAATATTGAAGGAGTTAAAAGAACATTGCATTTGTTATTTTGAGATTAGAATTTTATTGGAACGCATATTGGCAACATCTAAAACAGGCAAAAATATCTTAGAAGCCCTAAAAAATAAGCTAGTTCAGCTGTGGGGGGACATAACTAATACTTCTAAAAACCCATCCTAGCTTCAGGAAAATAAACAGGGGGCAGCAGTTTTTCCAACAGTGTCACCTCCAGTTTTGGTAAACCCAATTCCTCAGATACAAAAATTAACCTCTTCGAAAAATGAGAAGAAAAAAAAAATCACAAAAAAGTAAGAAAATCAAATTGTTGTCTGCTCTTCATGATCGAAGGAATAAAGTCTCCAAAAATACCTGGCGAAACTTCATCATAGAGGAGAAAGACTTATGTCACAAAACTGGTGCAGCAGAGGTGAAGAAGGGAGGGCGGACAACCCCCCCTGAAACGAATACTGGCTCCTATGACATCCCCACAAATACCCTTTCATAGGAGATACACCATAAAACTACAAAGAAAAATAACATTGCAGATCTAAAGGGATTAATATCTTTTCTTCCACAAAACCCAAATTCCATCCATTGTAAGAACTTGCATCTTGTGCAGGGACAGCAGAGGGAAATCTATGAATTGTTTGCAAAATCTAAAATTCTAAACTCCCGCAGTTCAGCGGCTGTGCAGTGCACTTTGGCTCCCGCGACAGTACTTAAACTTGCGGAAGCAGATACGAATACAGCACAAACTGACTCCACACTGTCTCCCCATCAACAGTCGCTCAAGCTATCCAGTGGGTCGGAAAATAACTCTGTGCCCACTCCGGTAATTGATTTAACATGTGACAAGGATGTAAGTGCGCAAGCAGAGTCCCGCTCCGTACCTAGCATGCCTAACGAAACATACATAAATTCTCTCATTCACTCTACTATAGAAGAACTTCTCAGAAAAGGAGGGGGCGTAGCTGATTCATCAAAAACAGAGGGTTCCATCCCCCCACCCCTCCAAATCCAAAGGAACAAAATGACTGGAGATCGTGTTGCTCCAATGAGGGACCCAAAAGCATTTTTGCAGGTGACCATACCAACTTTCCCCCAAAATATTATGGAGCCAGTACAAAGCTCCGTAGGAGAGGCCCTCTCGGCTTTAGACAAAGGTAAATGCAGAGATCAAACAGGCGAAAAAAATAAAATAAAGTTAAATCCTGAAAACTATCTTCAGACAGTCTTACGATACATAACATGGAGAAAGCCAGTCTATATAGACTTCCTTAGCGTTCTATTATATCCTTTTTTCGATTGTGGATATCAACCTGCCATGAATAGAGCACAATCTCTCGCTTTACTAAATGACACATCGTCACAAAAACATCTATCCATTGTGGATATTAAGAGAGTTGATTTCATCCATCCCATGTGTTTGACCATGTAAGACTAGTTTTTCATTCGAAACTGGTCTTTTTAAAAGTTCTGGCAGAGGTTGAGCAGCGGAATAGTCTGGGTTTCGATGTATTGATCTTCGGTGAGGGCAACCTAGAGGGTGAGGTGATTCATCAAATCAAACCACGCTTGTCACAAGATAATTTCAGTCAACAACAGAAAAATAAAGGGACTTTCAACAGGGATCAAGAATCCAGCTGGCGATGGTTAGCCTTAACACTAAGAGATTCTATTTCCCAGCTTCAAACATTGAAACAACAACTTTAACCCAAATAATAGATTAGCAATGTTGTGTTGGAACTCAAGAGGCAATACACACCTATTATCCTCCCACCAACTATGTCGAAAATTAAGAAGCAAGAATATCTTGTGTATTCAAGAAGCATAGTTACTAACTCCTGTCCATCTTGATGGTCTTGAATGCTGCCATATACCAGCTAGCAAGGGGTTAAGAGGCCGTCCGTCTGGAGGCCTCCTGACCACTTTAAAGCTGGGTATGGGTTTGCACATGATCGAAACAGTTGTAGTTGCCCCCTATGTTTTGGGGTCATTGGTAAAGGTGGATGGCAATGAGGGAATTTCCCATCTGTTGATCCTGAATGTCTATTGGTCTTCTGGAGCAAATCTGTATGAGTTAATTTTGAAAATGGGAACAATAATGGAAAACTGTTCCTTGAAATGTACAGCTCTCCACATATTGGTTAACGGCGACGTTAATACAAACATGAATCGGGGTGATTTGCACTCAGACAGCAAGTTGGTAATAGAGAATTTATCAGTGATAGCTAGAGAAAGCTCACATGAGTCAAAGCACGATGAAAATCGTCTTCCAAAAATCACAGAGGCGCCATATAAAAAAAAATGTTAATTTTGAACTTGTTATTTACCTCTTGGGGTCTTATATCATTACATTCTATTCTACAACCAGATGTGCCTTACATTACTTGGTCATTGGGCAATAGGACCTCGGCAATCGATTATATTTTCACTATGGAACATATTGTTAGCTTAGTAGAAACATTTATCATAACTGACACAACTTTGAGTGATCATAAAATGCTAGAAGCAGACATCAACATACTAAGAGGTTCGTGCTCTTCTCAATACACACCTCCAGATCTAGGTCTGAATTGTGGGAAAAAATCACATTGTCTGGCACCCTGGTTATGTTCAAGCATGTAACAATTCGTTTCGGAAAGATCATATTATAACACCCTCGGAAGTAAAACAGAATAGATTCACTCATGTTAACTTCCCCCCTTTTGTGAAGACTCTGATTGATAACTCTTTAATTGTAGTAAAAACGAAAAAGTATTAAGAAACCTCATACTCATGTATATGATAAAATGTACGTTCAGCTAAGCTGCTCTTGAGAAGATCTGTAAGGACACCTAGACTACAAATGATGTCAGACATCGCTAAAAAGGAGGGGGCCAGATACATGAAACAACTATATAAAAATTGGCTAAAAGCCTATAAGTGTTCCTTGTTCCAAGCTGATAATGAGTCAATGCTGAGGACTCTCAGGGATAACTCCTCGCGCATATTTTGGCATCTAATAAATAGGCAGTCGACTCATAGAATTCACATACTAAATCCAAACTCTGAACAATCTTGGTCGGTGCACTTTCTTGCTTTATATGCCTCCAGAGCTACCCCATTTGTATTTTCAGCTTCTCAATGGTGCACATTAGAGACAGGATCATGATGTCTAGTTCATCTAGGGCTGCGGGTCCTAATGGCCTATCGAATGTTCTACTCAGGGATGATCCTGACAGCTGTTCCAAAGTGTTATCTCTATTGTTTTCTGACATAGAACGCACTAAGTGGATTCCCCATTCTTGGAATCTGTCATTCATAATTCCCATCTATAAGAAGGGCGATAGATCTTTGCCCCTTAATTATCACCCAATAGCCTTAATGGATGCAGAATCGAAAATATTTGCGGGTTTGATATTACAACAAGTGGAGGATTGGTCTACTGCCAATGCAATAATTCGGTTTTAGAAGAGGAGTGGGAACCATGGCGGGATGGTTAATCATCTCCCTCCTACAAGAAATTGGGTGGAATCAAGGGGGGTCTCTGGTATATCTAGCAAGTGTAGATCTGTCACTTGCTTTTGATCCGGTCGACAGACCGACATTATGGTGGAAATTGGAAAGCCTAGGCCTCCGAAGGAAATCTTTGCAATCCTTATTCATCTCCATGTAGGCTCAAAAATACAAGTACACCTGAATAATGAAGGACTATTATCCTTCCCAATTTCAACATTAAACAGTCTCAGACAGGGCTGCATATTTGCTCCAGCTCTATATAATTTATACACCTCAGATGTGGATCCTTGCTTTGTGAAGTCAGCTTTCATTCAACCTACTCTGGAAGGTAACAAGATGTGCTGGTGCTCATATGCCGACAACTTTCTGCTCTATGACAAAACCCCTTTGGGACTCCAGAGATTGTTATCTGCATTTGCGCAGTAAATGCACTTAATGAATTAAATATTAATCCATCTAAGTCCCATACAATGCGTTTCAGTCGAATGAGGAAACAGGTTATGGATAAATGGTTCCTGGATAAGACTAAGGTAGGAACTAAGCATTCTATGACAAATCTGGGATTTTTGATTAATGATAGCCCAAGCTATTTGTAGATACGAAATCACTTCCATATGATGGCCAGACAAAGTATTGCTCAAATGAAAGCAGTCAACTGTAAATTTGGTGCTTTCTCTTGTGTTCCAATGATAAAATATTACAAACAACAATTAACACCGAAAATTCCATATGGTTTAGAAATTCCATTCATCTCAGGCAAGTTGGATATAAGTAAATTGGAAGCTTCAATCTTAAGAGAAATGACTTACTGCCTACCAAAATGTGTCCCTTTGGTCGCTCTAAGATATGAGTTCGGCCTACAATCTCTAAAAAGTATCATTGTATGGAAATGTCTTTCCCTTTTTTGGAATCTTATGACGGAAGGTGTGAATTCATTGTACTCTGACTTGGGCTGTCATATGAAGCTAAACTCCAGATCTGCCTTCCTTAATAAACTAACAGAAATTTGCCAAAAATTGCTAAACTCCGTAGGATCCACCCTGTATATATTAACTCACAAACCAAAAAAAGTTAAACAGTTATTGCAAAATGCAGATTGGGCAAACACAATTCAAAAAATTGGTAAAGTATGGTTTATATTTTCACTTGGTTTCTTACTATAAACCTATGGGTCTGCTGGAACCCTAACTCATTTGGTTCCCAAATAGAAATATCTTCATGAGATTTCGTTTTAACGTGCTGGCTAGAGGAGAAATCATAGCAGCAAGAGATAAAGCAAAGGATTCTTTCATTCCTTGTAAATTTTGTAAAGATAAACAAAACAAAGAAACATTGAGACACTTATTGATTGATTGCCCGGCGTTGTCTCTATCCAGGCTTTCTTACTTTAGCCATTTTTTTGAGGATGCAAATTGCATTAACTCTGACTATCTATGGAAGCGTATGCTGCATGATAAACATACTCCGTTGCACATAGCGATAGTGAGAATCTTGAAAATAGAAAGTGGTTTAGCTTAGATGATCTAAGGTTAAGAATGCAATGTTGCAAGCCCTCAGGCGCAATGTAATAAGCTGTCTGCCTATCTGCAGGACGACAGAAGTAAGCCTCTATTCAAATTAGTTCTTGCTTCGGAATCATTTGTAAATGTAAATGTTGCATTTTGTGAATGTAAACTGTTTCTCTTCATCTCTATTTCATCTTCATTTTAAATTAGGAAAATTAAGGTTTTAACTTGTGAATTTTTGTAAAGGTTTTCTTTTATGTAAAGAAAAAAAAAACATATACAAATAAATAAAATAGAATAAAATAATTCTTTAATACACAGTTATGAACCCTCCCAATGGTATGTATTTTGCCACCCTCTGAAGCATGAAAAGTAGATTGATGAAGGCTTGACATGTGGCCAACTTTGTACCAGACCTGCAGATGGACTGGCCTGCTGTTAAATCTCAGTTACCAGTTTAATGGTATCCATCACAGAGTGTAATTTGCTTTCTGACTTTGAGAACATTCAAACATGTAATTGCCCATACTATAGCCAGTAAGATAGCTATAGCTGGTAAGGCAGCTCAGTGGGTTGAGCACTCGCTACTGCAATGTGTGTGTGATCTGATATGATGCATTTATTGCATATATACAACGCGCATATACACAAGTGCTTCAAGGCGCGACAAGGCAAGGGAGAGGGAACAGAGGGAAGACAGACAATGATCCTACTAGGCCAGGTGCCATTCAGAATGTGCAAGTGCATGCGAAGGGGAAGGGGGAAAGTGTGGGGGGAAGGTGGAGGGGACAGTGCAGTACATGGGATAGTAAAATAAATAACAAAAGTAAAGGTAAGGCCATCAGGTGGCAAGTGCAAGGTAAGTGCAGACATCAGGTGTTAAGTGGTGGTAGTGGGACTGTAGGGATACAGAGAACAGTCCCCAGTGCAGGGGTTGCCAGGGAGGGATTGCAGGAGTACGATTGGTGGGGGAGGGGACCTCGGCCTGAGATCAGAGGGTGGCCAGGTAACCAGTGTAGTATCAATATCAGCCAGGAAGTCATAAGGGGAGAGAAGGAGAAAAAGCATTAGCTAAGAGAAAGGTTTTGAGGTGCTTCCGGAACAGAAGATGATTCTCCTCAAGTTTCAGGGAGGCAGGGAGGTTTTTCCAGAGGGAGGCCCTAGCCGAAGAAAGAGATCTACCACCAACTTGTTGCTTGGAAAAGCAACTGACCCTGAGGGAGTTGGGGGCGGATGAGCGAAGGGCTCGGGAAGGAAGATATTTGGGAAGAGAGAGATGAAGGTATTGAGCCCCCAGGCCCCAGAAGGCCTTGCGGACAATGCAGAGGGTTTTGAACTTAATCCTCGCAGACACTGGGAGCCAGTGCAGAGATTTCAGTCCTAGAGAGATACGATCCCTGGGCTTGAGGCCAAGGACAAGTCTCACAGTCTGGTTCTGGATGAGTTGCAGAGGGCGGAGAGTAGAAGCAGGCAGATTTAGAAAGAGGCTGTTGAAATAGTCCAATCTGCAGGTTGAAGGTTTGAATCCTGGCCAGGCCAACTCAGCCTTTCATCCTTCTGCGGTCTATACATGAGTATCAACAAAATTTGGGTGATATTGTATGTATATTTGTTGTATGTAAAGCGCTTAAGCCTAAATGCTTTATAATAACACATCATTAACATTTGGCCTTGGACGTCTGCCAACATTCACAGTAATTTGGTTATCTGGGCCTATACGCGCTGATATTAATGATACATATGGTGATTCATGCTTATATGAAATGTATATCACAATACAGTAATATTGTAACAATATTTTTCATAGTGTACTTAGGAACAATGGTATATGATTCCACTTCCTGTTTTGTCAAGGGGTTAAAGGTTGCGTCCCATTGCTTCCTGTGATGTCAATTTTGGGTAGGGGCCAAATGACATCACTTCCTGTGATGTTATCAGAGGTCAAGGGTCGTGTGATGTCACTTCCGCTACCCCTGGCATTTTGGTGACATGACATCCCTGATCCACTCACGAGTTATGTGCAGGAAAGCACGACGAGGAGATCTCCATTGACCTTCTGTTCTACTGCTTGGAGCCAGTGTTTCAATCCCCTGCCATCACCCCAGTTTCATTCTATGGGCATCATCGTGAGTTTGCTGGTGTGCTAACAAGTGGCGGTAGTACTGCATCATGACCGTAGAAATAGTAAAAGGCCTACTGTACGTTTTCTATTTGTGATGCCGTCCATGTTTGTTTTTAGATTTTTTTTTTAATGGAAATCAGACACATGTGATACACTTAAAACCATCTTCCTTTAAAAAACAAGCAATGGCAATGGCAACCGAATGAGCTTTGCCTGGCAAATGCCGAACACTTACACACAAGTCAAAACTGTTGGCTTTGCCAACACTTGTTTTTAACAGGACGTCAGTGAAGGACACGCATATGATATGATATGATATGATGTGATGTGATATGATAGTTTATTTATGTAGCGCCTATACACAATGGGCCTCATTAGGACCCTGGCGGATTTCGCGGTGCTAAATGCACCGCGAAGCACGGCGGAAAGCCGTCGATAGCGCCATGGGGGTTGGCGGATTTACCACCCCATGCCGACCTTGGCGGAGCGGTAAATCCCCAATCCCCATTCTGCCCTTCCCCATTCCCATTTTTGCCCCATAGGGTATAATGGGAGTGGGGAAGGAGTTAATTACGCCACCGTAAAATACGGTGGCGTAATTAACAACGAGGTCCCGTAGCGCCATGGTTTTCTCCGCCTGGTAAAACCAGGCGGAAAACGGCGCCATGGCGCTACGGGAACTCGTAGTGGGGCGGACGGGTCCGCCGCGAATACCGCTGGCGGAAACCCACTCCGCCAGGGTCCTAATGAGGCCCAATGTGTTTCAAAGCACTTCAAGGCAAGAGAGGGAACAAGGGAAAATACAACAACATTCTTACAGGCTATGAACGGTAAGGATGTGAAATTAACTATCGTACTCGGCCTGATGACATTTCAGATAGTGCAAGAGCTAAGACATAGATAAGGAAGGGAGGGGGAGAGTGGGAAGGAAATGGAAACAGACAGGCGACTACCGTACTAGGCCTGACGACATTTCTGGTAGAGCCGGAGATTAACAAAAGGTGAGGGAGAGGGGTGCAGAAAGGGAGGGGAGGAACAAAACAAGCGATAACTTATATACTTATACTATAAGCATAGCACTTATAAATCGAATGGCTAAAGGCAGACCTGGGTTAAGACATTTTTATTACAACAGTAGCTCCTTTACAGCTCCAAATACGTAATTAACTCTCAGCAGACTGGTTTAAAAAAAAAAAACAGTGGCAGACAATTCAAGCTCAAAGTTTGATCATGAGGCTTGAAAAACCTAGCTTAAAGAGATCCTAGGAGGATGTGTTTTGGACAGTGAGGCGCAGTAAGTGAGAGTGAATGGACATAGGGCAGTAAATGTGTGGGTAAATACCCAAACAACACCTGCAATCTTTGTATCCCTCCTCATGTGCCATTTCTCCCTAGCTGTACGTTAATACAATAGTTTTGGCATCTCAGGAGGATTGCTCAGGGGCAACGCGCTCGCCTTGGAAGCAAGATGATGCAGAGCAACACAGGTTCAATCCCTGTGTCCGCGCTCAGAAACCTCTGGGTATTAAGTATGTTATAAATAATCAATTACAATTATAATACAGGTGGTGCTATATCAGCACCATCAAATAGCCAGAACTAAAAAAAGAAAAAGCGATTGGAGCCCAGATAAGGGCCAAAGAGTGCTAATAGCTTTAATCAACCGGCTCTTGGGAAGGCTTTGCCGATAACAGTCCTTCATCATAACCAGGATGTGTGCTTCACACTGGCCTACCATGACTCAGCCTGGAGGGTTATTCGAAGCCAATCCTGGTGATTAACATTACATTAATGAAAGTGTAAACTAAAAAAAGGCATTCATTCAGCCCTCGTCAACCATTCATATGAAACAGGAGACCTGCAAGTACTGTTTGCTGGGGAAGCACTCTCTTCTGGGGGCCGCCGCGTTTTTGGGAGACTCATTGTTTGAGTTTGGACCTGGACTGTGGATTGACTGCAAGCTCACATTGCCGAGCCGTCTTGAGTGTGAGGAGAGGACATCTATTTTGGTTACACCAACTTGCCTGATCTGCAGAAAAAAAAGAAGGGCGACCAGAGTGTGGGGACTCTGCCATCCGCCCGCGCGTGCTCTCCCTGGGAGGAGGAGCATAAAAACACAGGCACCAGCGCACCCGCGCGCGCACCGATCAAGCACTGCAAGTACTGTTTGCTGGTGAAGCACTCTCGTCTGGGGGCCGCCGCGTTTTTGGGAGACTCATTGTTTGAGTTTGGACCTGGACTGTGGATCGACTGCAAGCTCACATTGCCGAGCCGCCTTGAGTGTGAGGAGAGGACGTCTATTTTGGTTACACCAGCTTGCCTGACCTGCAGAAACAAAAGAAGGTGACTGTTGTGCCCGTTGTGCAGCTCTCAAGTGTTGTGCTCGTTGTGCCTATTGCGCACGTTGTACTATAACTTAATTAGCATTGTGCTGATTTATTTTTTTTTCTTTAATTTGTTCAAGGGCGACCAGAGTGTGGGGACTCTGCCCTTCCCCCGCGCATGCTCTCCCTGGGAGGAGGAGCATAAAAACACAGGCACCAGCGCACCCGCGCGCGCACCGATCAAGCACTGCAAGTACTGTTTGCTGTTCGCGGTGCGCGGCGCGGGGCGCTGGGGCGTGTGTAAATAGGTAAATACAGTGAATTGTAGTTCTGAGTAGTTTGGATCCAACTTAATTTGGAATTACTGTCCGGTCATACGCTCACTCGGCTGTGGTGCTATACAGTCATCAGTAGGGGCGTTCTATTTTTTCATATTGTTAAAGCTACAGGATATGTAATTGGGATGTTAGAAAGGCACGTATGTGTTGATGTTTATGTTGGAAACCTGTTATGAATCATAAGGGGAAAGGAACAATACTACAAATAGTTAGTGGTAGCAAGTACCACTCCCAAGGCTGTTCTGTATTTCACACAGCAGAGCATGGTAGGAATCCTACGGAGTGGGACAATTCCTATGCTGGGTGGGGACTTAATTAAAAAAATAAACAATAAACAAGGAGAAAAACCCACCCCTATTGCCTGTGGAACCTTTGTATTCCCAAACCAACCACATACCCCTAATCCCTCGAGAAATGTATTATTTGCCGGGACAATGAGTACCGCCGCACTAAAAGAAAAATTGAGAGATGAGGCGGCTGCAAAGTTGGAGCTGAGCAACATCGAGTTCCCCCCGCTTCCAAATCCGGGGGGAACCCCTCCAAGAGGCTATAGGGAAGAAGCGATTAGCCAAGCCAACCCTGAGGCTATTAAGTATATGAATGGCCTTGACCCCCCGGTAAAACCTTCTGTGTTAAATCTGGACAACTCCCCACCAGGTATACCACAACAGGATACATCACTCCTTGCTCCAGTGATTTCAGCTGAACTGGGTAGAAGGGTAAGACTTTCAATTGCCCCCTCAACACCGGTAAGAA
The DNA here is from genome assembly GCF_040938575.1 of Ambystoma mexicanum. NCBI lineage: Eukaryota > Metazoa > Chordata > Amphibia > Caudata > Ambystomatidae > Ambystoma > Ambystoma mexicanum. The sequence goes on from NC_090932.1 coordinate 1,658,019,229, forward strand.
CAAGGGGGGCAGGGCTTGACAACGTACATCTCCACAAACCACAGATGGGTAGCCCAGAGGAGGAAACGGGATCAGATGAGCATTCATTGAAAGGAGAAAGCTGCACGTTCAGTCCCACCAACATAGGGGTGACCAACTCAGGCTCCCAGGCATGCTCAAGCCCCACCACATCCGCTCTCCCCCAAAAACATGATTTTAGGGAATTGTCCCCAAATGAGATGGAAAAGGAACTTTTGGCGGAGGAGTATGAATCACAAATGGAATCCTTTCCTGTCCTTACAAGGATTTTGAACCTCCTGGATAAAGGGCATGAAAGAACCCACGTGACATACAAGAACTGAGACATATGTTGTCTGACTGCTCTGGGAAACTTAGTAGACTGGAAGGATTTGTACATGCCCAAAGTATCTACCCTACCCCACAAGCCCCAATAGTCCAAATGTCGAAAAATGAAGTAGGGTCTCAAACAGAGGAGATGGTAACAAATGGTGGTAATATGGAAATGAGATATTCCCTAAACCCCTGGCTAAACTGTAAAGCGCCCAAGGAGAATTTAGATCGAACTAAAACTATCCCTGACTCTAGGGATAACTACCCATGGTTGGCGAATAAGGGGGGTGAAACACAGGAATTGTTAAGACTCATATCAATCAACTCAGAAAAAATTAAATTGGTGGAAGCCTCTAGGGACTGTACACCGCAATCTAAGGGAAACACAGCTACAAATACTCCTGACTCAAGCCCCGGGAATAAATCTGATAGCCCCTCCACATTACTGGATGTAATGGAGAAAGAGGAGGCCCAGAACAAAGAATCAAATCAGGAGAGAGACTACCCATATGTGCATGTTATATCTCGTAGAGAGAAGAAAATGAGAGCAAGGGCACTCAAAAGAAGGGCAAAGAGCGAGGGAGCAATGAAAGAAATGCAAATTAAGAAAACTCAAAACCAACAGGCTACAAAAATAAAAAATTCCACCTCTAACATCAAAGACATCTGTGCCCTCTCGGGGGAAGAGGGAATCCTCGACTTTGCCCAACTAAATGAAGAAAGCAAGATGGCCCTCGAAGTAAAGGTAGTCTTGGGAACCCCGCTGATCGGGTGGGAGGGAAACCATTCGAAATCAATTATGGTAGACTCTTTGAGGCCTGAGTTTGGGGAAGCTACAAACACCCTATCAGAAGCTATGAATCATAAAGGGAAAACTACCAAATCTGCAAAAAAAACCAAAAAAGTGATGTTTCCAAAAAGAATAAAAACGAAATAATAACAACAGTAAATTCGAATCAAACGGAAACAAGTAAAGACAAGCAAAGTATTCAAAAATTCTTTAATACCAAAATTAAAGATAGGACCCCGTGTGTAAATGAAACAACGGATAAAGGGGAAAGTGTAAAAATGGCTTTAGTTACGGAGATAGAGACTCCATGTACCTTGGATATGAAAGAGGGGAGTGAAGATGCAAGTGCAACTGATGGGAGAGAGACAAATGTAAAGGTGCATCCCCTGGCCCCTAGTGAGGATATAAAAAACTTGGTGCAGGAAGCTCTTGTCAAACTTCTCCAGCATACATCTAATCACGGTACTTCTTTATCGAGCATGTTGCCACTGCTGATAGTAACAGATAATCCTGTTATGGATAGAGAAGTAATTAAACCTCAAATCTCCCAGGAAGAAACATCTGGGGAAATGGAAACGGTATCTGATACAGCAACAAAACAGGAAGTGAAGCCAGAAAGGACTCCGGCGTCTGCGTCTAAGCCGGACAAGAATGGTCAGGGGGGAGGTACCTTTGGTTTTGGAGATAAGGACTTTGAGGACAGAATCAAAGAAAAATTTGATTTGTGGACTCAGGATAAAGACAGGGAAAGAGCAAATGACTCCAATAATGAGCCCGACAACCCGCCTGTGATTCGAGGGGGGGTAGGGAGTAGGGGGGGGACATGGTAGACAAATGAAGTGGGAAGAACCTAACATTATGTCTCAAGAGGTAGGGTTCGAAAACAATAGAGACTGGAGGGAACCAAAGTTCATTGAAGATCCTAGCGTGATGCTGAACTTTGTACTTACAGTTGGGGGGCCGCCATCTCTACATCGAGGGAGAATTCCTTCCTTGTTTAATGAAATTCCACGTCTCTCTTTAATAACTTCAGGGGACATCAAGCTTATAGATTTTATCCACCCTACAAGATACGATTGTGTGAGGATTGTATTTCATTCAAGGGTAACCTATGAACTTGTTTTGGTAGAAGGGGCAGTCCTACAACGATTTGGGTATGATATAGTTGATTTCAGTAAAGGTACAGAATCCGAGGTAGCCCGGGAAAAACTGGGTCATCCCTTAAGGCCATATGAGAATAACACAGATGAGGGTAACACCTTTCCGGGGAAAGTCCTAAATAATGTGGCAGAACTCAAAATGTTGGCAGAGTCCCTAAAGGAAGCTCTGGGGAAGATACAGGTATTGAAAAATTCCAACTAAAGCACTACTAGGTTGGACTTGCTGTCGTGGAATTCCCGAGGATCCCGTCCACTATTATATTCGGGTAAGGTCTGTACGGACCTGCTTAATTACTCCATATTAGCTATCCAGGAAACATGGGCAGTAAACAACATATCACTAGACGGATATACTATTTTCCAAGAACCAGCCCTTAAGCAACCATTGGGTAGACCCGTGGGGGGCCTATTAATTGCCATTAAAAACATCATTAATCTTGATATTATTAAGAATTTTCGGATTAAAAGTGGCTGTATAGGGGTCCTTGTAAAGGTGGACGGGAAGGGTGCAGGGAAGCACCTACTAATCATCAATATATATTGGCAACCAGGAAGGGACCTAAAATCTGCTATTGACTCGATTGGCTCTATTATTGATGAATGCCTTGAAGTGGATAGTGAGTTGCAGTACATCCTATGCGGAGATTTCAATTCAGAAATTTGTATTGAAGAGGAAGGTGGTAGTGACCTGAGGAGTATGTGTAAAAATAAAGGGTGGGTTTCGAGAAAATCTGCGCAAGGGAATCTATGGGCACAGTTTCTCGGAGGTTGGGGGATGAGATGTGCAAATGATTTGATGGAGGGATTGGGAGACACTACTACATGGTGAAGTGGGAAGTGGAGCTCCACTATAGACTATATTTTCGTCTGTATAAAAACCTTTGCTCTTATCGAGGGATTCACCCTGATTGATTCCATGGAAAGTGATCACAAGATGTTGACTGTTACAATGGCAATGATGGAAAGCGTGGGTAAGGACCCTGTTTACGATGTTCAGGTACTCCGTAACGCCCAACACAATAGAGTTGTGTGGCACAAGGCTAATATAGCCAAAATAAATAGATATTTTCAGGAGGATTTTGATTGCTCTACTTTCGGGCACAAAAAATTATTATTTACCCACAACTCTTTCTCGGGGTACGTCTCTTCTGCAATTCACTCAAAATTAAAGAAAAAAAATAATAAAATAGTTCTGAGGAGACAAGAGCCCCATAAACATACATTTTCTGAAGCGATGCAATGCCTTAAAAAAAACGAAATCGCGAAATACGAGGCATACCAAGTGCACACAAACAAGGCCTAGTGAATATAGACTGGAGGAAAAAATAAATGGAAAACAAAAGTCAAATGTTTAAGAGCTCAATTATATCAGGAGGACGCTACAGATATGTTGTCATCTCTTAAGGAAGTGAATTCCCGCAGGTTCTGGACTTTAATTAATAAGACAGGGTATTCACAGAGTAAAGTCTTAACAACTTGCGTAAGTGAAGAGAAATGGGTAGGACATTTTGGAGTATTATACTCCACCCCAACCGGAACCTGGAATCCCCCGTCTTACATTGCAAATACCCCATGGAACATCACATTTGGGGTTAATGATGTTGAAAATAGAATCACCAGATGTGCATCCTCTAGGGCGCCAGGGCCGAATCGGCTTAGTAACAATGTCATGAAAGACAACCCCAGACTATGGACTAAAATGTTATTTCTGAAATACAAAGACGTTATTCGCACGAGGAATCTGCCATCCAGTTGGAAAATGTCGTATATTATTCCCATATATAAAAAAGGCGACAGGACTGTACCGGGTAGCTATAGGCCTATAGCCCTTTTAGATGTCGACTCGAAAATCTTTGCAGGAATTGTCCTGGAACATATCCAGACATGGATTGATAAATTTTAAATTTTATCACCGTATCAATTCGGATTCAGGAAGAATGTAGGCACTGATGCAGGAGGCTTAATAATGAATATTCTACAAAATACTGCACGGATTCCTGGCAACAGTCCAGTTTATGTCGCATCTATTGACCTCACTACCACATTTGACCTTGTAGACAGGTCAATTTTGTGGGCTAAACTAGACCTTTTGGGAATGCCGCCTCAGTTGCTATCGATTCTCTATCACATGCATGTAAACTCCAGTTTGAAAGTAAGACTTAGTGCCGAGGGAACCCTAACCCAGGAGATTCAGGTTACAAATGGCCTTAGGCAAGGGTGCATATATGCCCCTATCCTTTTCAATCTATACTTTTCAGATCTAGGCAATAACTTTGTAAATCTAAATGTCTTTTCACCGAAAATAGAAGGGTGTAAGCTAATGTGGACGGCTTATGCCGACGACGTTACCCTATTCGATCACACCCCGATTGGTTTACAGCGACTTTTATCAGCCTTTAGCAGATATATCCACCAAAATGCCTTAAAAATGAATCTCACTAAGACGGTTATAATATGTTTGTCGAGTAAGAAGAATTCCAAATACCCCTCTTGGTTTCTAAACCATGAAAAACTCTTAAGGTGTTCCTCTCTCAAATATCTTGGTTATCCCATATTTGGAAACAAAAAAAAAGCAAACCTAAGAGAGTACCTGGAAATGAAGGCTAGAAATATGATTGTTCAAATCCGTAAAATTGATTTGAAATATGGCAAGTTTTCCCTCCTACCTATCCTTCGGTTATATAACAGCAAAATCGTGGCACAGTTGTGTTATGGACTGGAGTTGGTACCGTCCTGGTGTAGAAACGAGGTTGGGAAATATGAATCTAAACTGGTTAGATCCATGGTAAATTGCCTTCCTAAATGTATCCCTATCGGGGCAATCAGGTATGAGCTAGGCCTCCACTCCTTGAGGAGTATTCTTGAATGGAGAAGATTATGTTTATATCGGAAACTGATGACGAGCCATGAATGTACACTTTATTATATCTTGGGAAGGAACATCAAGAAAGGCGCTCCCTCCTCAATCTATTTGAACGAATTGATGGAGGAAGTTAACAACATACTTGACAACCTGGGAGTCTCAAGAGACCTAATCAGTAATCCAATGAAAGTAAAATTACTACTAGCACATGCAGATTGGAATATCACCGTCAAAGAGATTCAGAAAACTAAGCTCTGTCCTCAAATTATAAATGTCCATAAAAAGATGGGCGAACCTGCTCCATATCTATTAAAACTTGCGAACAGAGATTGGAGGGAAGCCTTCATGAGGTTTAGATTTAATGCCTTAGAAACAGGAGAAATTATGGACATTAGGCACAGCAACCATAAAGGCTTTTCCTTTTGTAAGTTTTGTAAACAAAAGGACAAGGTGGAATCACTGTGCCACTGGCTGACGACTTGTGATGGGCTCAGGGAAGAGCGTATTGGGTATTTTGGTAAGTTTATGCACTTTAAAGAGCGAATTGATTTGGAGCTACTGTGGTGTGACATGTTACATGGGGAAAGAGTGACGCTACAGATTGCGGTGGTTAGGTTCCTGAAAGTGTGTTGTAACATGAGTAATATCACGAAACCATTTGGCACTTCAACATGATATATTCTTGCACTAATCCTCTGGGAAACCCAGGTCTGGGGGAATAATTTGAAAAAATGAGCCGAGATGAAGGGCAGATAAATATCATTATTCATAGGAAATCTAAGTATCTTTTATACTTCTAAAATGGTTTTATTATGATGAAGAATTGCATCATTTTTACATTTTAATTATGTTGACACACTGTTATTAAGCAAAGGTGGGAAAATAATGTCAATACTGTTTTTGTATGTTATGTCTAAAAATGTGATGAATGTTGATATAATGTTATTAAGCAAAGGTTGGAATTAATGCCAATATTGTCCTGTATGTCATGTCTAAAATGTAATGAATGTCTATACCAAGCTTAGGCCGGTATTGTTTTAGTTGGAACCTAAGGATGCTTTTGTAAAAGTTACCTTGTAACTATAAATAAAAAAAAAATAAAAAAACAGGAGACCTTCCCTTCCTTTTTGATACTGATTGGAACTATAACCTGGGTAACATAAGAGAAGGGGTGAATGGAAGACAGTTTAAGACCAGTCTGAGAATATATGTTGTCATACATATACTGTCCCCTTGCATCGTGGAAACATGTTGTGGTTGCCACCTTCTGGGAAAATCTTTATGTTTCCATGGTGATATATTTGGACGATGCTGTTTGTTGACTGCCTTCTCAAAGTTTAGAAGACGATCAGCAAAATTTGAGAATTATTCCGAACCATCACCGAGGAAGAGATCCACCGAGTTTGGCGTCTCCCGAAGAAACATAGACATGGTTTGCTCCAGGGTCCATGCACACAGCTAGTGGGAGTTCCCAAATGCATGCGAAGGAGATGCAAAGTTTTAGGGGATTTGCGATTCCTAAAGGGGATTTGCTTCTAGATGTTAAATGCAATCGACCCCACTAACACTAAGACATGGGTGCCACTTGATTGGGGACCAGAAGACTCATTTGTAAATTGCTGGCCAGTCGTCTGTCACCGCTGATGCAGCGTTTGGTGCATCCGGATCAAACTGGATTTATTCTGGGCAGGTCCACAGTGCATAGTTTGAGACGGTTGCTTTTGATTCTTGATAAACATAGTCAACAGTGGTTAGTTTGGATTCCCACAAACCATGTGACTATGTCTACTGGAATTTTTAGTGGATGCTCTTGGAGAAGATGGGGTTGGAGGTCCGCTTCATGGAACGGGTGAAGTTATTGTGTGGGGGGTGACATCTAGAGTGCAGGTCAATGTCGTAATTTCGTGGATATGGCTGGTGTGGCGGGGGATGTGACAGGGGTGCCCGCTTTCACCTTTGATATTTGCACTGGTCATTGAGTCGCTGGGCACGGTGTATCGGAAGCGACATGAGGATATGTGTCTTCTGTTAGAGGGGACTAGACACTGCATGTCTCTGTATGCCGATCATGTGCTTCTGTATGTAGGGAACCCTGTGGTGAACTTGGAACGGGCCTTGGCTGCTCTGACTGAGTTTGGGGAACTATCATGGTTAGTTATGAATCGCTCCGAGTCTGCTATTCAAGTCATGCCCACCAGTGCCTGTGTCATTGGAGTTGCCTGTGGGGGGTGTTTAAATATCTGGGCATACTTGTAGGTGCTGATTGGGACTGGGTTTATGTTGTGGTGAGTGCTTCAGTATGGAAGGGAGATGTCATATTGTAAGTCTTGTATTGTCACTGGCCAGGAGTGTATACCATTGGAATGTTGATGCATGAATCATGAGAAGCTCAGGAAAATGTTGAGTGGGTTTGTGAGTGAGTGTTCCATGAATGTTAGTTGGGGGCCTGAGCTGGGTGTGTAAGGATGGCCGGTGGGTCTCTCTGTTTAGTTACCTGTCCATGTTCCTGTGCTGTCTACTGTGCTACTGTACATACAAGAGAAACTGGTTAATGTACTTTGTAAATATGTACAATAAAGAGGACCTGGACAAACCCTTAGGGCTGCACAGCTGGGATGTGTATGGTTGATCAGAGCCCTTCATCAGACTTATTTATAACAGTGTATCATCTGAATATTGGGAAATTGCTCAGTGCCTTTGAGAGGCTAACAGAATTCTGGATTGCATTTCCCATTTCCCAGATGGGGCGATTTCCCTACTGAAAATGATTATGTTGCCTCGGTTACTGTACGTGTTTCAGGTAATGCCGATGGCCCTGAAAGATGTATGGGACCTGGCTAGGTTGTTATGGAAGCGAGGGATGCTGAGGACGGCACTAGGTGGCATAGGAACACCGGGCTTTAGACCATACTACTGGACATCGATATTGCAGCATATGGTTGATTGGTTTGTTCAGCTGCACGGGGACCGCGTCACTGAGTGGATTATGATGGAGTCAGTGCTGAACAAGGTTCTGGAATTGCTCCGGGGAAGGGAGTGAGAGCATGGGAGGCTCCTCACCCCAGTGAGCACTATTATCAGGGTATGTTGGAGGGCCACCAAAGGTGAGGGCCAGAGGTTTACCTTCATGGCGGTTGTGTCTTTGAGTTGTAGCAGTTTAGGATGGGTACTTGGGAGAAGGAGGAGGGGTGAGGTGGCACGGCTGGAATGTTTAGGTTTGATACAGGGCATTTATGTAGAGGATAGGTTCATCGCCTACTCGGAATTTAGGCTTGTCCATCCAGTGGTGCGTCGGAGCTGTTTATACTTTGCCTCCTTGATTGCTGGGGTGCAGGACGCTTAGGTTGGCTTTCCAGAGTAACCACACATCCATTGCTTGAACAGAATGCTTTTGCAACTGGCAGAAGGGGGAGGGGAGAATGCCTCTAGCAGATAGAGCTGAATTTCACACCAAAACGGAAGGGCTGAGAGACGTAATCGGGAAGTTGATGCAGAGGAACCATTTTCAGATGCTGAGTGGTATAGGGTCCTCGAGCACGCACAGTAGGCACCCAGGAATGTTATATTCAATGGATACAATTTAAGATTGTGCGGCAGACGTATATCACTCCATTTAGCGTGGTCAAGATGGTGGAGGGGACTGACCCGAACTGCTGGAGAGAAAAAGGTACCTTCCTTCACATGTGGTGAGGCTGTGACCACGTGAAACATCTGTGGGAACTGCTTAGTGATGAGCTGTTCTGGGCAGTTGCGGTGCGTGTCCTGCTCTCGGTTAGGCATTGCTTGTTGATGTTGACAGGGTAGGATGGTCACCAAGGTTCTGGCACTGGGGTTCTTGCTCGCTAAAACAGCGATTGACATGGCATGGAAGGTGCAGGGAGGACCTACGATAGGTGATTGCTGCAGGGCACTGCACAGGTGTGTGAGGCCTGAGATGGATCTGAGCGACTGAGTAATACCATCTGGTGAGGGCGTCTTATGGTACTCTGTGTGGCACGAGCTCTAGGATAAGTTGGAGATTTGTTCGGACCTTACACTGCCTTTGGTCTGTTTCTTGAGGTAGATTGTCATTATCAGTAATTGGGTTTGATTGAAGGGGGGGAATGTATTTATTGGATCACCACTGTGGATGGAGGCTTGAGGAATGTTAATTGCTGTTATGATTAGCTCTATCTGCAAGAGAGTGGAATGGTGAGATGGAAGGCAGAGCGCAGAATGTTTACCCATGAGTGAGTTTTCCAGGGTGGTCAGTTGAAAGATGTAAGCCCTGAGAGAAGATGCCGGTGGATGTCCTATTTTCCCCATGACTTATCTAACTTAAAGAACTGTAATTAATAAGCCCAAACCAAGTAAAGAACTTACAGTTTACAAGAAGTTGTCGGAGTCATATGTAGCCGGACCTAGAACTCAACACTGGCGACGAGGATTAAGCTGATTTTGATGAGGGGACAGCAGCACCAAGAAAGGACACCCACCGGCACCCCCAAGAGAAGAAATCCTCTCTCAGGTAAGGGCGCTGATTGGCATTGAGGCACTGCAGGTGAGGCTCAGTGAGGGCAATTGTGACTCATACAGAGGCGCTACATAGGAAGTGAAGGCCTGCAATGAAGATAGGAAAGGCAGTGTGGCCCTGCAGGCGCAGTTATGGAGCATAACCCATATAGACGCGTTTCAGAGGCAGAGGAGAGAAGTCCAGCCATTGCTGCTTCAAGTGTCTGGTAATGCCAATTAAATACGAGCTGCATACCTGCATAAGTGGCGCTATAAGTGAAAGGAAACATCAAGAGAGGCCCAGAAAGTAATGCGCTGCAAGGTACTAAAGAGGGAGTTGAGAGCAAATGCAGCTTCATATGTACAAAAAGTACAAAAAAAAAAAATGGGCCGGGGGTTCATGCGAGTAACTGAATGTTCAGTTAACGTTAAGTCCAGCGCATAATAGGAGAGCCAAAGCGTATACAGTGAACAAGTATACAAATAAACTGTAACAGCTGTTGGAAACCTTATGTTTGTGTGGTCTTTGAAGTTCAAGAAAGTGTCACAAGGGCAGCAAACGATAACTTAATGAGATCACAGCTGGCGTGGATCGGGTGACGGTTGGAGCTGGGAGCTGTGTTCAGGTCCTGGTTTCACACAGCTATGGTGATGTCACTAAGTTTTCAAAGGGGATGGCGATGAACAGTGAGCGAAGGTTCCGAAGCAGTCGGAACAATCCGATGAGCAGGTACTGCCGAGTGACTCTACAGTGTTACGAGTAAAGAACCTTGATACGTTCTCTAGACGTCAGTACTTTGAGGAAATTCAGACTTCTGCTGTGATCAATGTTTTGTGACTTTGCCTCGCATCGCATCATATTTGTAGCTAGTTTGACTTCAATGCAGCTCAGGCTACTGTCATTTTGCTGGGAGGACCCAGCCGAGTGCTGCAGCAATTGTGCTTGCAGGAGGTATTGTGATGTTGTGGCTCAGTGCAAAGAGTCAGGAGCCATTTGAAGAAAGATGTTCGAGGTGTGGTTGGTTCTGTTACCAACTATAGAGTCCTTAGTTGTAATGCCATCATTCTGTTTATTTTGAGGAGGCGCTATCAGATTATTGCAGCTATTGAAATGCTGTTGTATAGTTATTGTCATGTGAGGCCTGTACATTTTAAAAAGCTATGTTGTGGGGTCTAGTGGTTGGTCCCAGAGTGCAGGTTTTACTGAGAGATTGTGACAGTGTGCATGATGACTACAATGAGTACATGTGACGTGGCCTCATGGAGTTTATGGAATTTTGCACTGCTCACCAAAACAAAATATTTTTCCACAGACTAAATCACCATTAAGGACTTTGCAGCTTAAAAATGTTGGACTCAATTGAAGTTGTGTAACTCTTGTTTACCATATTTTGGATGCTCAAATTGCCTTGGTGGGGTGATTAGATTGCAGTGTGGAAGTTGGTTGTGTGCAGATTTTGTGGGGGTTTGGAGTCCTGTGTGTTAGTATGCGTTTCTGAGCAAAATTAGGAATATCTGAAGTTTAGGAAGTTTGCACTGTTTTTTTTGCTTACAAATTTTTGTCTTCACAGGAAAACACTAAGAATGGCTTGTTTTTCAAATATTTTATGTGCAAATTGCCTAAGTGTGTGATGTGACTCTGTGAGAGAGTGGGTGTGTGCAAAAGGAAGGAGGGATGAGATTTCCCGACACTGATGGTGTCAAATATTGTGGGGGATGGAGAATCCCGACACTTTGATGTCAAATATTGTGGGGGATGGAGAATCCCAACACTGTGTGTCAAATATTGTGGGTGATGGAGAATCCCGACACTGTGTGTCAAATATTGTGGGGAATGGAGAATCCCATGGAGAATCCCGACACTTTGATGTCAAATATTGTGGGGGATGGAGAATCCCAACACTGTGTGTCAAATATTGTGGGGGATGGAGAATTCCATGGAGAATCTCGACACTAGTGGTGTCAAATGATGGTAGGGATAGAGATCCCTGGCATTAGCGATGCAAAACGTTGGGTACTGCTATTATGGCTTTAGGCTGTGAGGGGTTAGGAGCCCTCAATGGAGTTTTTTGTAACACCACTAAGGACTTTTGTCAGCTAAATATATTGGACTCAATTGATGTTTCATACTCTTGCTTTTCAAATATTTTATGTGCAAATTGCCTGAGTGTGTGCAAAACTTTGGGTACTGCTATTATAGCTTTAGGCTGTGTATGGGGTTAGGAACCCCGAATGGTGTACCTTTGCACATTTCGTTGATGGTGGATAGAGGAAGATGATTGTAAGTGTAGTTTGGTTTGTTTTGGATGATTGTTGGATTGTGGGCTGGTTCCCTGTTGTCGAGTTTCATGGTAGGCCAGCTATGGAACAGTTCTTTTGATTTGGTGTGAGTGTAGTTATGGGTTAGCTAGTTTATGGTCCAGTGAGGGGAGAGCTTTTTCTCGGAGCGCTAGCTTGGTAGTTGTGGTTTTGCAAGCTCAGTTAATGATTTTATTGTATATCTATTTGAGTTTTCCCTTTTCTGATATTTCCCACTGGTTATTTCTTGGTGTTTATTGTGGTTTGGTTGTCCCTATAGGGGGAAGATGTGTTATGATTAGCTCTATCTGCAAGAGAGTGGAATGGTGAGATGGAAGGCAGAGCGCAGAATGTTTACCCATGAGTGAGTTTTCCAGGGTGGTCAGTTGAAAGATGTAAGCCCTGAGAGAAGATGCCGGTGGATGTCCTATTTTCCCCATGACTTATCTAACTTAAAGAACGGGAATTAATAAGCCCAAACCAAGTAAAGAACTTACAGTTTACAAGAAGTTGTCGGAGTCATATGTAGCCGGACCTAGAACTCAACAATTGCCTCGTCCTTTTGTACATGCAGAGGTTATATTGGTAAACTGTGCTTCTAGAAAGGTAGAAAGGTATGCATTGTCCCCGATGTATTATGTGTTAACATAAAATGACAAATAAAGTATTTTCCTTTAAAATGTGTTATTATGTGGCACACTGGCCTACGGTGGTACCTATAGCCAGTCTGCTACTTTATTTCTGTGGCATAGCATTTTTATAGGCTGGGAGTCCTTCTATGGCAATACTGGCATATATTGGTGCAGCCTTATGGACATATATGCACACAGCCAGCATGAAAATGTGTTATATCTACTGGCATATATTGGTGCAGTTTGTATAGAAATACATGCGCACAGCTAGCTTGAAACTGTGTTATATCTACTGACATATATTGGTGCAGTGTGTATGGACACATATGCGCACAGCTAGCATGAAAATGTGTTATATCTACTGACATATATAGGTGCAGTGTGTATGGACATATATGCACACAGCCAGCATGAAAATGTGTTATATCTACTGGCATATATTGGTGCAGTGTGTATGGACACATATGCACACAGCTAGCATGAAAATGTGTTATATCTACTGGCATACATTGGTACAGTGTGTATGGATACATATGCACACAGCTAGCATGAAAATGTTTTATATCTACTGGCATACATTGGTACAGCTTGTATGGACATAAATGCGCACAGCTAGCATGAAAATGTGTTATATCTACTGGCATACATTGGTACAGTGTGTATGGATACATATGCACACAGCTAGCATGAAAATGTGTTATATCTACTGGCATACATTGGTACAGTGTGTATGGATACATATGCACACAGCTAGCATGAAAATGTTTTATATCTACTGGCATACATTGGTACAGCTTGTATGGACATAAATGCGCACAGCTAGCATGAAAATGTGTTATATCTACTGGCATATATTGGTGCAGTCTGTATAGAAATACATGCGCACAGCTAGCTTGAAAATGTGTTATATCTACTGGCATACATTGGTGCAGTGTGTATGGACACATATGCGCACAGCTAGCATGAAAATGTTTTATATCTACTGGCATAGTTTGAGGGCAAAGTCATCTATTGGTCTTTTTCATGTGCTACTGTGCAAAAGAGATTGCAATCTATGTGGCTTTTTATCCAATTTGTACCATAAAGTGTTATAAAATGCACCATTTTAATGCATCATTTAAAAAGTGCATTGTCAGACAACCTCCCCGAACCCCGCCGCTGTTTAAAGCATAAGGTTGACATAACGTCACTTCAACTAAACTTTTTTTCACTGAATTTCAGGTGTATCTTGATGCGACTACACTTATTAACAAGCCCCCTCAATACAAACATTAACTATAACACCCCTTTCACAAATTGTTTTACCTCAATTACAATGATTTTTAAATCATAAGCTTAACCATAATGTCCCTTTAACAAAGATTTTCATTGAATTTGAAAGGTTTTTATGAGTGATTATATTTCATAATGATCCTTTACAGTATGTAACTTATTAAAAAAACACAATTTTATATTTATAAATTAACCAAACAGGACTGTGACAAGGGTGGGGAATGCTGGGTTAATGAGGGACTGTGGCAAGGATGGGGATGCCAGGGTTAATGAAGGACTGCGACAAGGGTGGGGAATGCCAGGTTAATGAAAGACTGTGACAAGGGTGGGCAATGCCTGCTTAATGAGGGACTGTGACAAGGGTGGGGAATGCCGGGTTTATGAAGGACTGTAACAAGGGTGGGGAATGCTGGGTTAATGAAGGACTGTGACAATGGTGGGGAATGCCGGGATAATGAAGGACTTTGACAAGGGTGGGGAATGCCGGGTTAATGAAGGACTGTGACAAGGGTGGGGAATGCCGGGATAATGAAGGACTGTGACAAGGGTGGGGAATGCCGGGTTAATGAAGGACTGTGACAAGGGTGGGGAATGCCGGATTAATGAAGGACTGTGACAAGGGTGGGGAATGCCGGGTTAATGAAGGACTGTGACAAGGGTGGGGAAAGCCAGGTTAATGAAGGACTGTGACAAGGGTGGGGAATGCCGGGTTAATGAAGGACTGTGACAAGGGTGGGGAATGCCGGGTTAATGAAGGACTGTGACAAGGGTGGGGAATGCCGGGTTAATGAAGGACTGTGACAAGGGTGGGGAATGCCGGGTTAATGAGGGACTGTGATAAGGGTGGGGATGCCAGGGTAAGGGTAATGCGTTATTGTGGTGAAGAAAAGCAATGGCAGTTTAAGGGTGAAGAGGGACGCCAGTAGGAGGGATGCCAGGGAAAGGGTAATGAAGGACTTTGACGAGGATGGGAGATGCAGTGGTAATTAGGGACTGTGATGAGGATGAATGCTACAGTGGTAGGGAGGGACTGATGAGGATGAGGGATGAGGTTATAATGAGAGACTGTGACAAGGGTGACAGATACTGTGCTAATGAGGGAAAGTGTTTAAAATGAGGGTTGTGGGTGTCATGAGGGACTGTGATGAGGATGAGAATTGTGGCTGTAATGAGGAACTGTGAAAAGGATGAGAATTGTGTGGGTAATGAGGGACTGTGATGAGGATGAGAATTGTGGGGGTAATGAGGGACTGTGATGAGGATGAGAATTGTGGGTGTAATGAGGGACTGGTATGAGGATGAGAATTGTGGGGGTAATGAGGAACTGTGACGAGGATAAAAATTGCAGTGTAATGAGGTACCGTGATGAGGATGAGAATTGTGCAAATAATGAGGGACTGTGATGAGGATGAAGGTTACCAGGGTAATGAGGGTCTGTAACAAGGATTTGGGATGCATGCAGGGGCAATGCTGGATTATGTTTAGGATGAGGGATACAGGGGTAATGAGGTTATGTGATGAGCATGAGAGCTATAGAGGTAATGAGGGGCTGTGACAAGGATTATGGATGGGATTTTAATGCGGGACTATGACGAGGATGTTAGTTGTTGGCGTAATTAGGGCATGTGACGAGGATGGGGGATATCAGGGTAAGGGGAATGAAGGACTGTGGTGGAATGTGTTGTAATATGTGCTTTGCTCTTGAGTGGAATTCTACGACATAGAATTCCACTCTTGCTCTGATGACATGTTTACATCTTTTTATGGTTCTACATTCCATGAGCAGCCGTTATGTGTTGAAGTGGAGAGCTGATGAGTAGGCTGAGCACTGCTGGGCTCAGGTTGGTTACTATTAAAGGATCTTCACTTACCTGCAGTGTATGCCTCCTTTATTACACTGGCGATGAGAGTAACCAGCCTTTGACCCACGTGCCCGCTTGGCCGCCCAGCAGTTGCCTGCTTTCCCCTTCCTGAGGCCTCGTCTGCTGCCGAAGTGGTGCTGAGGGCCTGTCAGGAGGAGAGCTCTCCGCGTCGAGTGAGTTGTTTCCGGATCGGCTGTGTGGAGGGGCGCCGACCAGTTTATCCTGCTCCTTCTGCCCGTGTGCAGTTACGCGCATCTCCAGAGGGCTGCGGCGCCAGAGAGGCCGCAGTTTCGTTGTCGGGGTTTTCCGTGCTTGGCAAGAAG
Source organism: Ambystoma mexicanum (assembly GCF_040938575.1). Taxonomy (NCBI): domain Eukaryota; kingdom Metazoa; phylum Chordata; class Amphibia; order Caudata; family Ambystomatidae; genus Ambystoma; species Ambystoma mexicanum. Next base: position 1,658,035,250 of record NC_090932.1, read on the forward strand.
CAAACAACCTCAAAATGTCACTGTTATAAATAAAATAGTGCTTAGAGAAACACAGTAGAGTGCTGCGGTACCCTGGAGCTCAACACGGTCGCAAAACCCCTCGAGCATTCACACGGGGTTAACTTTCCCAGGCTTTGCCTGTAGGGAATGCCCCCTTGACAGGACTGCGTGAGGATATGAACTGTGCTGTCCACGCGTCACACGTCCCCTCCTTCTGCATGTGACAGACATCCACTATCGAAGGGGGACTGGTAAACCAAGGAGCTGATTGTTCTGCTTCTCCCCGGCTGCCCCCTTCCCGCTCGCCGACTGGAGCGGCACGCAGCTGTGAGCAGAGAGCCCACTCCCTCCTCACCTGGACTCCTGTTTCCAGGGGAGGCACCACACTCGACCCCGGCTGGGGAGCGCAGGCTGCAGATACGTCGGCTCCCGGTGCCGACGTGCGTGGGGAAAGCCCTCTCCCTCCTCACATGGACTCCTGTTTCCAGCGTAGGCACCGCGCTCGACCCCGGCTGGGGAGCGCAGGCTGCAGGCACGTCTGCTCCCAGTGCTGACGTGCGGAGGAAAGCTCGCCGACAACGAAACTGTGGCCTCTGTGGCGCCACAGCCCTCCAGAGATGCACCTAACCTTACATCCTTTGTTACCCCTTTTGGTGCATTTTGTTTTTGTAGGATGCCCTTTGGGTTGGCGTTTGCTTCGGCAGTTTTTCAGAGGATAATGCAGAAACTTTTTGCCGGGATTCGTGGGGTGAAATGCTTCCAAGATGAAATCCTAGTGTGGGGTGAGTCTCGAGGTGAGCATGATTCGAGAGTTCTTGAGGTGATGAATATCTTGAAGGCGAGTGGTCTCACTGTCAAACTCAGTAAATGTAAAGTGGGTGTTCCCAGCGTGACCTACCTGGGGCATTCTCTGGATGCCAAGGATAATCACCCTAAGAGTGAGTTGGTGAAGGCATTAAATGACGCATTGTCCCCAGCAAATAAAGACCAGTTAAGATCGTTCATGGGTCTTGCGGAGCATTACAGCAGGTTTGTGCCTTCTTATGCCGACAAAACTGATGGTATGAGGTCGTTACTGAGAAAGGGTGTGCATTTCGCATGGTCGGATCAGTGTCAAGCGGAATTTCTCAGGTTGAAAGAGGAGATTGAGCAGGCCCCATCCTTTAGTTCCTTTTCTCCAGTCAGGAAAACTTTTCTTACAGTAGACGCGAGTGAGTATGGCATAGGTGCTGTGTTGGAACAAAGGGTGGGTGGTGAACTTTGGCCCATTGCTTTTGCATCTAGAGTTCTCAGAGAGGCTGAGGGCAGGTATGCCGTCATAGAGAGGGAAGCTCTTGCGGCTGTGTGGGCTTCTAAATATTTTAGAACCTTTCTGTGGGGAATTGAGTACACTCTTCGTACTGACCACAAGCCCTTGGTACATGTATTGATGACGAAAAGGTTGTCTCATGCGTCTACTAGGATCATGAGGTGGATGGCCGATATGACAGAGTTCAATTTCAAGGTTGAGTATGTCCCAGGTGTGAGGAATGCGGTAGCAGATTGCCTGTCACGTTTTCCGAGTGCTGGTAGTACTGACCAGAGTCTGGAGGGGGACGATTGTTCCTTGGTTGCTAGTGTAGTGCCTGTGGTATCAGAACCAGAATGGAGCACAGAATGTGCGGCTGATCCTGAATTGGTTGAAATAAGGACGGCACTCAGGAGTGGTGTTGTTAGTACTGGTTTGTCCAAGCTTTATGGGCATGTATGGCAAGAATTGTCTGAAGGTCCATGGGGCGTGGCTAGAGGTCTGAGGTTAGTTCCTCCTTGTTCCCTTAGAGGGAAGCTTGTCGGTTTGGCCCATGAGGGGCATTTGGGCAGGTCCATGACTAAGAGGAGGCTTAGAGAAGACTATTGGTGGCCCAGAATGGATGCTGATGTGGAGGATGCATTGAAGGATTGTGTGGCGTGTTCTACCAGTGATAAAAGCAAGGCTCCTGTTTCTCAACCTATCTATCCCATAGAGGTGCCCCGTGAGGTATGGTCCAAAGGAGCGCTTGACATAATGGGGCCCATGGACTCGTTGGGAGGAGGTCTGAGATTTGTTGTGGTTATGGTGGACTATACGTCCAGATGGGTTGTGGCCACTGCCTTGTCTACTGTTACTGCCGAATAAATTGTGGAGTTCCTCTCTGCGGTGTTTGACAGGGAGGGTGTGCCGGCTAGCTTAGTGACCGATAACGGGTCTCAGTTCGTGTCGGATTACATGCAAAAACTTCTGGATGATCTAGGTATACGTCATCATAAGGTTGCATTGTATAATCCACAAGCCAACGGTCTGGTGGAACGAATGAATCGTTTTGTCAAGGGGGCAATTCAGTTGGCCCTTGCCAATGGTCTTCCCTGGGGAAAGGTGGTATCGGAGTCGTTCAAGGCTTACAGGCTGACTCCTTCTGTTTTCACTGGTCATTCTCCTTTTGAGCTGATGCGGGGAAGGAAACACGGCGCCAAGTTGAGGGTCGCAGCCTTGGGTGGTGGTGTCCAGTCGCAGGTGGATATGCAAGGGGTTTTGGATCGAGATCGGGGTAAGCAACAGTGGTTTTTGCGTGAGCAACTGGCCCGTAGGAAGCCCCTTCCAGTGAAGATTGGTGATTGGGTTCAGATCAAGAATCCCAGGTTTGTGGCCAAGGGACTCAGCAGGTATATGCATCCACAAATGGTTGTCAAGTGTGGTCATGGTTATGTAAAACTCAATGATGGGTCTACATGGAGTCTTAGGCGTGTGGTGGTGGTAGATAAGGACAAAGTGATTTCTGCCGGCGATGTGTCAGGTGAGCCTGGTTGTGGCTTAAATGAGGCTCGGGTGGTGTTTGGATGCCCGTTAAAACGCTCCTCTGCTGTGGAAGCCAGTGAGGGTCAAGTTGACTTGCAACTCATGGGCAGTGGAGTACCTTTGGATGTCCAGGAGGATGAGGGACATTCCATTCCTGTTTCTGTTCATGATTGTGATACCACCGATAGTCCGGTTGGTGAATGTGATGAGGGGGTGTCTGCCTCTGGGGCGGCAGACTCTGTCCAGGGCTATGCTCATTCTGTCAGGGAGAGGTAGGTTCCCTCCAAGTACAAGGATTATGTTTTGGGTGCTATAGTTCAGTAGGACGCTCTGCTTTTATTCTTCTCCATTTTCTTCAGGTGGGATCTGGGGTTGGGGTGTGAGTGTGGGGAGGAGATGTGTGTGTGTGTGTGTGTGTGTGTGTGTGACTGTGTCCGTGTTTGTGCGTGTGTCATGTGCGTGTGTGTGTGTGTATGAGGTTAGTGTGGATGGTTGTGTCTGTTGTTGGGTAAAGGGGGGAGAAGTGTTGTAATTGTGCTTTGCTCTTGAGTGGAATTCTACGACTTAGAATTCCACTCTTGCTCTGATGACATGTTTAAATCTTTTTATGGTTCTACATTCTGTGAGCAGCCGTTATGTATTGAAGTGGAGAGCTGATGAGTAGGCTGAGCACTGCTGGGCTCAGGTTGGTTACTATTAAAGGATCTTCACTTACCTGCAGTGTATGCCTCCTTTATTACAGAATGCAGTCTTAATGAGAGGCTGTGAGAAGGATGAGGGATGCAGTGGCAATGATGGACTGTGATGAGGATGGAGAGTGAGGGGGTAATGAGGGAATGTGATGAGGATGGAGGGTGAGGGGGTAATGAGGGAATGTGTTGAGGACAGGGGATGCCGTGGTGAGGGATTGTGACAAGGTATAGGGGGGTCTAGCTCAGGGTAACGACACATTATTGGTAACCTTTGTATGTGACTTGACTTATTGCACGTGACTTGCTTATCTGTATGCTTCTGCTTGTTCGTAAGGTTCCATGGGTTTTTACTGCACATTATTTCACCGTGTTTTTACTGCACATTTTGTAGCAATTGTAACAATTGATTTTGCCACACAATATGGGTGGGACACAGTGACCACTCAACCCCCCTCTCCCTCACGCCAAATGCCTACCCTCTGTCTGCCCCATATTGACTCACCAAAACCGCCGTCCCTGCAATGTATGGCAAAAAGTTGATTAAAAAAGTGCAGTAAAACATGTTGTTAAAAACTCTCTAAGGACTGAGTACCATTGGTAATAGTACAAATTATGAGAGTTCTGCTGATCACACGCGCGTGCTTGTTCAGAATATTTCACAGTGCTAGGCTATGTTGGCTTATTCGTATGCTTACGTTTGCTCGTAAGATTGTTCTGCTTATTCATATGCTTATGGTAGTTTGTATTATTACACATATTCACTATGACCTCTTATGTCCTGAAATATGAGCCTGTGTGCGTTTCTTTGCAGAGACAGAAAGACCTATGTTTAGATATGTCTGTATGTTCGTATATGATATTAATAATTACACGTGTTCTGCTGGGAACAGAAGGGCAACGCTCATTCTCTCTTGTCCATCCGAGGCCAGTCTGGTATGTCTCAGAGTGGGAGGGATGCTCTCCTTTTCTGCCCCCCAGCAAATAGTCTGCACATTGCCCATCCCTGGCTCTGACACCGACGTGTGCGGCTCGGTCTTACCAGACACCCACCTGGCTATCAGCAGGAGGAAATCCACAATGATTATCTCGGTAGTAGCCCCCAGAACTCCTAGGAACTCTTCAGCAGACCTCAGGGTCATCACGCATCCACAACATGACGTAATGTAATGCCAGCACTGCACTAGTAATGGCCTCCATGAACATTCTACTGGCGGAGCACAAGGGAAGCTTCGGGTCTAAACAGTGACCCCTAAACATCCATCCCAAAGACTGGACATCCAAGCCCATCTGCGCAGCTCTCACTGAGAGGGGGCGTTCCTTCTGAGAGTGGTACCTTGAATACTCACTTTCACACAGCTTAGAAGCAGGAACACCCCTACTATGTAACGCGGCACTACAACAGGGTGATGTTGCATTGTTTTCTGTACGAGAATCCTGCACATTTATTACAAAGCAGGCTTGACAACTGGAATTCCCATTCTCCGCTAAGTCATTTAGTTACACCGATCTCCAAAGCTTTTATAAATAAGCAACCCATATCTTTTGGACTTTTTTGACCTTGGCAGCCTACTTCTCTAGGCCTTTAAAGGACAGAGGCAATCCAAGTGGTGACCTGTTCCCGGGAGGATTGCTCAGCGGCAACGTGCTAACCTTGGAAGCAAGATGACAGGAAGCAGCACTGGTTCGATCCCTGGGTCCGCGCGTAGAAACCTCTGGGTATTAAGCGCGTCATAAATAACTTATCATATCATACCTTTCATTATACTAGGATAGCCCAAGCACATCTTGAGTCTCACATGCATCCATGCAATACAGCCACCTGTCATTATTTACATCCTTCCTATTCACATGCTCACACATGTTAAGCTTCTTTCCTTTTCCTTTTCCTTTTCTCTTTTTCTCTTACTATTCTCCCCCCCCCACTTCCATCCCTTGATTTAGTTTTTTTCCAGCAGACTAAGGTCTGCTGATTCCAGGGTAGGTGCTGTGAGACCACTATGGGGGTGATCAGAGCATTATAAAGTGCATAAGTTAATTATTAATAATGAGGGGCTGTGACATGTATGCGTGATGACTGTGTAATACAGGTGTCGAGAATGAGGGATGCAGAGGTAACGAGGGACAATGATGAGGATGAGGGTTTCTAGGGTAATGGAGTACTGTGACGAGGATGAGGAATGCAGGAGTAATGAGGGACTTTAGCGAGGATGTGGGAGTATTTATGGACTGTGGAAAAGATGAGGGTTGCTGGAGAATCAGGGACTGTGACCAGGGTGAGGGTTGTGGTGGAAATGAGGGACTGTGATAAGAATATGGGTGGCAGGAGCTCTGAAGGACTGTGACGAGGATGCGTGATGCAGGGTAAGGATGGACTGTGGCGAGGATAAGGTTTGTATAGGTAATGAAGGACTATAGAGAGGATGAGGGATGCTGGACTAATGAGGGACTGTTGGGAGGACAGGTTTTGTGGGACTAATAAAGGGTTGTGACAGGAATAAGGGTGCAAGAAGGAATGTGAGGAGAATGAGGGATCCGTGTTAATGAGGGACTGTGACAATGATGAGGATTTTGGGGAAATGAGGGAATGTGACGAAGATGAGAATTGCAGTGGCAACGAGAGATTGTGATAAGGAGGAGGGTTGTGGGGATAATGAGGGGCCCTGATAAAGATGATAAATATGAGGTAATGAGGGACTGTGATGAGATGGAAGGATGCTGGAGTAAAGTAAAATCTGCAAGGAGCTGGCCAACCCTGCTGCAGTCTCTACCCCTCCCCTTGCCTCTCAGGCTCTTTGCAATGCCCTGGCCTCTCACTTTATCTCAAAAACCCAGGACATCTTGTCCACCCTCTCCTCCACTCCCTCTCCTCTCCCCTCTCCGTCTGTACTCACTGACCCTCCTCCAGCCATCCCCCCTCCCTCCTTCTCTTCCTTTCCTCTTTTCTCCCCTGATGAGGTCGCTAGACAAGTCCGATCTATGGAAGCCTCGTCAAAACAGGTTCATCCCTGTTACTCTAAAACTATCAAGGACCACATTGACACCCTCACTCCGGCCCTTGCCAATTTCTGCAACCACGCCTTTGCCTCAGGATCCTTCCCCTCCCCTCTTAAGCACTCCCTTGTGCATCCACTCCTCAAGAAACCCAAAACTAATCCCTCTTGTCCGGCCAACTATCACCCAATTGCCATTACCCCTTTCTTGGGCAAACTCCTTGAAAAGCTGGCCATCTCTCAGCTAATCCTTCATTCTGACTCTGTTGGCTGTCTCCATGACCATCAGTCTGGCTTTAGATCCGGCAGAAGCACGGAAACTGTTCTACTAAACATCCATGAAGATCTGCTTTCCAACCTTGACTCTAGCATTGCTTCTGTCCTCATCCTACTCGATCTCTCCTCTGCCTTCAACATGGTCAACCATACCATCCTGCTCAACCGTCTCCGTGATAACCTAGGCATCACCGATCAGGCTCTGGCCTGGCTGACCTCTTTCCTCTCTGAACGACTCTCCCAGGTCCAACCTGGGTCCTTCCTATCATCTATCTTCCTATCCACTTGTGGTGTTCCCCAGGGGTCCAACCTCTCGCCGTGGCTTTTAAACCAATACCTAGCAACTCTCGCCCGCTGTATTGCCATTTTCTGCTCAAACTTCCAGTGCTACGTGGATGACACCCAACTCATTTTCAGGCTGCTCTCAGCCACCTCCTCCACCTCTCTCATCACTGATTGCCTAACTGCCATCCAAGATTGGTGTGCCGCCAACGATCTTTGTCTGAATGCCAGCAAGACTGAGATCCTCCTCATCGGCACACCATCACCTTCCTTTACCCTCACTCTCTGGCTGGCCTCCCTTGGCTCCCCTCCTATCCCCACCTGTGAGGCCAAGAACCTTGGTGTCACCTTTGATTCCACACACTCCGTCTCCACCCACATCGCTGATGTATCAAAAAAGTCAAACCTCCTACTGCACCTCCTCAGAGGTACTCTTCCTTTCCTCTCATTCCCCCAGAAGCTCACTGTCTCCCACGCTCTGGTTCTCTCTAAGTTGGACTATTGCAACAGCCTCTTTCTTAATCTACCTACCTCTACTCTTCACCCTTTGCAACTTATCCAGAACAGGACTGCAAGACTTGTTCTTGGCTTCAAGCCCTGGGATCGTATCTCTTCAGCTCGGAAATCTCTCCATTGGCTCCCAGTGGATGCAAGGATTACATTTAAAACCCTCTGCATTGTCCACAAGGCTTTCTGGGGCCTGGGTCCAAAATACCTTCAGCTATCCCTCCGCAAATACCTCCCATCTCGAGCTATTCGCTCCTCTACCTCTAACTCCCTCCGGGTTAATCGTTTTTCAAAGAAACAAGCTGGGGGTAGATCTCTGTCTTCGGCTGGGGCCTTCCTCTGGAACAGCCTCCCTGCCACTCTAAAACTAGAGGAGAACCATCTCCGGTTCCGGAAGCACCTCAAGACCTCCCTCTTTGCTTCTGCCTTCGCCCCCCCTTTCCCCTGCTGATTCTACTCTCCCTCGGCACTATGCACCTGGCCACCCTCTGTCCTCCGGGCCCAGGTACCTGCTCCTCTTGCCACCTGCACACACTGCCTCCGGGCCACCCCTTGCACTGGGGTCTGCATCTGTACCCATACAGCCCCCACCCCCTTTTTGTTTCTTCCTGCACTTATCAGACCTACCCAGCCTGCTGCTTTAAACCCTGCACTTGCCACTTGCTGGCTGCACTTCCTCTGTTTGTTGCCTTTTTATTTATTAATTTTATTATTATTTATGTTTTTTTTCCTCCTTGCTCTGCATTCTCCTTTTGTTCCCCCTTCCATGCACTTTTCCCTCTCCCTCTCTCCCATGCACTTGTGTGATCTCAATGTCACTGGGCCTCGTAAGATCGCTGTTTTGTTCTCCCCTGTTCCCCTCCCTTGCCTTGTCGCGCTCTGAAACACTTGTGTATGAGCGCAATAGAAATAAAATATCAATATCAATAAAGAGGGACTCTAACAAAGATGATTGATGCAGGGATGCAGGAATAATAAGCGACTTTGACAATGATGAGGGATGCCGGGTTAAGGGTAATGAGGGACTATGATGAGGAGATGGGGTGCCCCGGTTAAGGGTAACTGGGGACTGTGACCAGGATGAAATATGCTGTGGTAATTGGAGACCGTGACCACAATGTGGTTGTTGAGATAATGACCGTGTGCGTTAAGAATGGGGGAAGGGAATGTTAGGGACAGGATGCAGTGGTGATGAGTGATTGTGACAAGGATGAGATGTGGGAGCAATGACGGACTGTGAAGAAAGCGGGAGATGCAGCTGCAATGAGAGATTGTGTCAAGGATGGGGGGTGCAAGGTTAATCAAGGACTGTGATGAGGATGGGGATACCAGGGTAATGGTAACAAGGCACTATGCTAAAGAGTAGAGATGTCGGAGTGAGGATAAAGGGAGGGGCTGAGATGAGTGAGGATGGAGCACGAGTAATGGTAGTGAACCTTTTTTGGAAACCTCTGTATATTAATACAGGGATGTTCATAATACAAGTGTTTTTTGTATGTTTCTGCTTGTTCCGAATAATACTAACAATGCTCATTTATGTGCTTGTTCATAGTTTTACACAGTGTGACCTTTCAACTTATGTTTGCCATATTATACATGACACATTTCCAGCTTATTCATATGCTAATGCTTGCTCATAACATTTCACATTATGAGGGTTCAGTTCACTCATGTGCTCGCTCATAGCATTTCACATTATGAGGGTTCAGTTCACTCATGTGCTCGCTCATAGCATTTCACATTATGAGGGTGCAGTTCACTCATGTGCTTGCTCATAGCATTTCACACTATGAGGGTTCCGTTCACTCATGTGCTTGCTCAAAGCATTTCACATTATGAGGGTTCAGTTCAATCATGTGCTTACTCAAAGCATTTCACATTACGAGGGTTCAGTTCACTCATGTGCTTGCTCAAAGCATTTCACATTACGAGGGTTCAGTTCACTCATGTGCTTGCTCAAAGCATTTCACATTACGAGGGTTCAGTTCACTCATGTGCTTGCTCAAAGCATTTCACATTACGAGGGTTCAGTTCACTCATGTGCTTGGTCATAGCATTTCACACTATGAGGGTTCAGTTCACTCATCTGCTCGCTCATAGCATTTCACACTATGAGGGTTCAGGTCACTCATGTGCTCGCTCATAGCATTTCACATTATGAGGGTTCAGTTCACTCATGTGCTCGCTCATAGCATTTGCTTGCTCATAACATTTCACACTGCGAGGGTTCAGTTCACTCATGTGCTTGCTCATAGCCTTTCACATTATGAGCGTTCAGTTCACTCATGTGCTTGCTCATAGCATTTCACATTATGAGGGTTCAGTTCACTCATGTGCTTGCTCATAGCATTTCACACTACGAGGGTTCAGTTCACTCATATGCTTGCTCATAGCATTTCACACTACGAGGGTTCAGTTCACTCATATGCTTGTGGTAGTTTCTCATATTCTTCAATCGGAAGGTGCTTGCATTTCTTTGGAGAGACAGAATGTCCTTTTTTTAGGTATCCTTTGCATGTTCGTGCATGACATTAAAGAGTATGGCTGTTCTGAGAGGGTAATGATGGACTGTGACAGGGATGAGGGCTAATGAGTTAAGGTTATTGAGGGACCGGATGGATGGAAGAATCATGGATTCAAGGGCAATGAGGGACTATGACAATTATGGGGGGTGCCGGGTTATTGGTAACAAGGAAATGTAATGAGGATGAGGGATGCCGGGATCAGGGTAATGGGGGACTCAGGAGGGGGGACGCCCCAGTAATGGTAATGACCCTTTTTTGGTAACCCTTGCATGTTAGATCAGAGATTTACATAATACTAGTGTGTTGCTTATTTGTATGATTGCACTTGTTTGTAATAACAAAGATTATGTGTGTTGTGCTTATACATTTGCCTGTGGTAATGTGGCAATAAGCCACGAGACTGCGGGCCAATACCGCCCCAGGTAATGCCCCTGGGGCCGTAGTTACAGGCACGAGCGTAAAGAATGGCCACCGGGAAAGGGAAAACGTAGTCTGTTTTCCCTTTCTATGGCGGTCATCGGGAGCGGGCGCGCTGTGAACACTCTGTTCCCAGCGTGTCCGCTCCCGAGAAAAGAAGAAAAAAGAAGGTAATTGGGGTGGGGAAGGAAGAAAGAAAAAAAAATGTCCCGCGGTCTCCGCCGGGGGACGATGGAACCCTCCAGTCGTGCTGGAGGTTTGTATCGTCCCACGCCGGAGATTGCGGGATAGAAGGTAAGTGGGGTGGGGTGGGTTGGGAGGAGGGAGGAGGAAAGAGGAAACAAAAAAAAATGCCTTACCCGAGTCCCGGCGGGGGACGATACAAACCTCCAGCCATGGGGAGATTCGGAGCGGGGATTGCCCCGTTTCAAGCCTCCTCATTGGCTGAGGGGCTGCCACGCCCCTCGCCAGGAAATGAGTAGCCGGCACGCATGACGTAAAAGGGAATACCGTGTGGTATGGCTCGCAAATGAGCCAATCACCACGCTGTATTCCCGTTGCGCCGCGCGTGCCGTGTACTAATTTGTAATAGTACACATTACACCTATTCACTATGCAAATTCTTATACTCTGTAATTAGAAGCTGTTTGCATTCATTTTCACAGCCAAAATGTCCTATTTGTTGGTATCCATTGCATGTTTGTTTATGTAAAGATTACAACTGTTATTCTGGGTTAATGGGGGCTGTGACAGGACAAGTGATGGTGGGCCAAGGTCAATGAGAGACTGTGACGAGGATGAAGGATGCAGAGGTAAAGAGGGGCCGTGACAAGGATCCGGGATGTAGGGTAATGATGCACAGTGATGAGGATGGGAGTTGCTGAGATAATGAGAGCATGGGGGTCGCAGGTGTTATGAGTGACTCTGGCAAAGATAAAGGCAGAGGGGTACTGAGGGGCTGTCACAAGGGGGAGGACACTGGCGTGATGAGGGACTCTTATGAGGAATGTTTCTGTTTCTGTTTACTTTATTTCAAGACCCCCTTAGCGAGGGCGCTTTTCAAGAAATGAATGAGATGATGCAATCAATGAAAAAGATGGCACACAAGAACAGGATACAAAAAAAAAGAGAAAGGATGATAAACAACCACCATGTGCTGCAAACTTGTAACTTCTGTAACCAAGCTGTAAGCCCTCTTGTCATATGCACCCTGATACCTCAGGGTCCGGTGTGCACAATAAATAAATAAACAAACAAACAAACAAAATGAAAAGTAATGATGAACCAGAATACTGTAATGGTTTATTATAACGCGCTTAAAACCCAGAGATTTCTAAGCACCGACCTGAGAATCGAACCTGTGTCGCCCCGCGTTTCCAAGACGAGCATGTTGCCCCTACGCTGTCCTCCCGAGACAAACTTGAAGGTCCAGCAACAATGAGTTGATGCATGACCCAACAGCCATTCCTCAACCAAAAATGTCTTTGGTGGAGGAAGGTAACATAAGAGTAATGTGGGACTGTGACAGTGACTGAGTTTTTACTGAAAGAATGGCCTATTTATTTTTTTAATTTTATTTATTTAAATGTATATAGCGCACAGGCAGCCCTGGGGCATTGCAGCACTGTTACAGTAGAGCTTGCTTAGTTACAGTGGCAGAAATGACATATATTATAGGCATTACGAAAAGGATGCAGAACCGTTATCATGCTGTATACAAGATGTGACATTTACAGATAGTTACAAGAAATTCTGTCACGGATTCAAGGTTCTTACATATTTGTAGGTATCCTTAGCTTATGTGTATGCGACTCGACAGATAAATACTAACTCAGCGTTACTATCGTAACAAATAAGGCAGGTTACATCAATACCAGAGTTGAAATCAGTGGTAAGGTTTGATTTGTATCGATTAGTTGTTAGTGTTTATACTTTGAATTTCATGGCTGAATTTGTAGTTGTATACAGTGATTGCTTGTACCTTAACGCAGGTATTGAGACTCTTTGTACGCAGGTTTTGTTAGATTAACCTTAACTCTTGATCAAAAAAGTTTAATATATTGTGAGGGGATGTCCTTCAAAAGAAAAGAATGCAACACGTAAGGTTGCCTCAGGTGCCAGTAAGGAACCCGGACATTAACCCTCTGCATGCTGGGAAGGCGGCCGAGTGGTGACGTTAGCCTTCCTTGCCCACTTAAGGTTTGGAATTTAGTCTGCTGTGCAGAGTGCTGCAGAAGGCTTGTTACTGCTGACGGAGGGGAAGGATGGCATCAGGTGTACGTGCGTGGAAAAAATGAATGCTGTCCTAATTGCCGTGGTGATGACAATTAAATTATGTTTGCATAATAAATAAACAGTTTGCAAATTGGCTCCTGCGAGTAAATGGAGCAGCAGCGAGCTCTTACTGCAGCACTAACACTTAGCAGAATAATAACTTGAAAGAGCTAATTGTGTCTCCAATCAGCAGTTACTTGTCATTTGGAAAGTCAGCCTTGGTAACTCCCTGACATTATAAAGCACATTAGGCGCAGAATGGTTGCCTGCTAGATTGGAAGAAGCAGCCCCGCGCCTCAGTCTCCCGCATGTGCCAGTCTCTGCCTCCCTCTTGGCATCTTTGTCACTCTTTATCATCTCTTGCCGCCTCTGTTCTCAGATGCGGTTTCTCGACCCCCCCCCCCACCCACACTTCCCACTTCTGTATCTGACTGCACTGGGCTCTCTGTGTCTCCGGCTCTCCCTCTACTGAGTCTGCCTAGTGCTATTGTTTCTCTCTGTCCATATTTTAGACTCTTTTTCACTATGGCATTGCCACCCGCTTTCTGTCTCTATTCTTTTCCTCCTCCTTCTAGATCTCAATTTTGGTGTTTCCCATCTCAATGTTCACTATTCCCCAGGTCTCCTGCTCCTCCGTGTCTTCGTTTTGCGTCACTTTTTAAACTTGCACTGATTCCTCCGATCGTGATGAAGCTATCTCTTGATCTCTCTATACCCGCTAATTTCCACTCAATTTCTCTTATTTCATTCCTACCTAAACTTCTTGAGCCTCCTGCTTCTGCTTATGCTCAAGTCTCTCCCTATCTTAATCGTCATTCTCTTTTGCCTCTTCTTCAATCTACATTTCAACCGCTGCAATCTACAGAGACTGCTCTCTTGCGTGTCTCCAATGCTGTCCCCACAGCTCCTCATTCTAAATCTTCCACTATTCTCATCCTTCTAGATATTTCTGAAGCATTCAATACTGTTGAACACTGCCTTCTTATTTCCACCCTTTCCACTCTTGGACTATCTGCTAAAGTTCTTAATTGGTTCCACTCTTACCTCTCCCAGTGGTCTTACTCCGTAACGTGGGCTGGACACACTCCCCGCTCTCATCCGGGCGCAGCGCGGGCTGAAACCGAGGCTGAGCCTCGTGAAAATCAGCTGTAACCGCCGGCAGGCGGATCACGCCGGCGGCCAGCGCAAAGGCCACTCTAAGGCCTGTTGAGAGCCTGTTAGGAGCATCAGGAGCCAGGGGCCACGGACCCTGCCCTCACCATTCCGGCCGCAACAGCACACAACGGACTAGCCCCTGAGCCGAGGAGCATCTTCTGCTACACACGGTTCGGCCGTGCTTAGATCACCCTGCCTCATCGAACTCCCTCAAAGGCGAGGGTTGACATCTTTTCACAGCCAGGTATGCCCATCGTGCACACTCATTATTGCCAGCTGTACGGCGAGTTCTGAGGCGTAACGCTTCTTGAGTCTCGCCCGACCTCGTCAGATTCTTCCGCCTGGCCCAGCAATGGCGGGCGCATAGCGGCACCAGAGCGAGGCTCTGGCGCCCAGAGACCACTGTATTATTGCGTAGTGCCTTATGGTCGCCCAGAGACCACTGTATTATTGCGTAGTGCCTTTTGGTCGCCCAGAGACCACTGTATTATTGCGTAGTGCCTTATGGTCGCCCAGAGACCACTGTATTATTGCGTAGTGCCTTATGGTCGCCCAGAGACCACTGTAGTATTGTGTAGTGCCTTATGGTCGCCCAGAGACCACTGTATTATTGCGTAGTGCCTTATGGTCGCCCATAGACCACTGTATTATTGCGTAGTGCCTTTATGGTCGCCCAGAGACCACTATATTCTGACATCCTCTAGGCAACTAGCGCCTTGCACTACTAGAACCATCGCTGCTCAGTCTCGCCTCCCTCCACGTGCACTACAGAGTATTCCAGCATGCTACCAGGGCTGCACCACCAGATTAGCACACTACTACTCATAGGCGCACTCCTCGCCAATGCAATATATGAACGACACTATCTACACTCGTGCTTACCTAGCCCCAGCATCATGATGCAGTCCAACACAAATTCGACACCTCACCCCAGCCCCAACACCGCGCATCCTCACACCTCTACACCTAATAGCTGCACCAGACTGTGCAGACTGAGGACACGCACACTACCTAGGTCCTTCTCATCGCAACACATCCCAGCATCACTCAGAAACTATAGATTAGGTTCTCGCACATCTGTCTCTCACAACTTTGTGGGTAGGATTCCCCACATCCCCACACCGTGTTCCAACCTCACACCCACCACTATACCATCCACCCCACCCAACTTCAAGCTGAAAAAACAAACGAAACAGCGGCCTCCCAACAGAAGTCAGGTAGCACCTACACTCAAATGCGCATTACTTAACACTCGATCGCTCACTGCCCATGCCTTAGAAATCAACGAGCTCATCTCCAGCTTCGACCTAGATCTGCTAGCCATCACAGAGACTTGGCTGCATGAAGCCTCAGGCCCCGCCATTACCCTAGCTGTACCAGTAGGCTACTCCATCCTTAGACAAGACAGACCTACAAAATCAGGGGGAGGGGTTGCCATAATCTATAAAGACATCCACCATATCAGGCCCACACCCCACACATGGGAAGGGAATGCAGACATACTATCGGCCAAACTATCCCTCTCTCACAACAACACCATTAACATTCACGTCATCTACCGGCCTCCAGGACTCCCAACCGATTTTCAAGGGCAAATCACGCATATTCTCAGCGAAAACCTAAAAAAATCCACCAAAACCTTACTCCTAGGTGATCTTAACCTAGGCTATAATGACCCAAAGGACAAAACAGCAACCTCCTTCCTCAAGGACCTCTCCAACCTAGACTTCACACAAAAAATCCTGTCACCCACCCACTCCAAAGGCAGAACTCTTGACTGGCTGGCCGACCATAACTGTAACTCCTCTATCACATCCAACACATTCCTCCCTTGGACAGATCACAGCTGCATACAATTCTCTATCCCTACGTTACCTACCAGAAAAACACCAGTACATAAATCCGCCACCCTAGCCAGAAGCTCCAAAAAGTTAACTGCAGACAATCTACTCCCCCTTCTCAACACCCCATGCCTCGCCCCTCCTTTCCCTCAAGATCCTAACATCCTAGCAGACATACTCAAGGATACGCTCACCAATGCTATAAACTCCATCGCTCCTCTAGAAGAGAAAAAAGAAAAAAAATCCTTCCACTCAAACGCATGGTTCACAGAGGACCTCCAAGCTCTGCGTGACAAAAAGCGCCAAGCACTTAAAAACTGGCAGGCCAACCCATGCGACATCACCAAAGACTTATTCAAAGTCACTGCAAAAAAATACAAAACCGCCATCTTCAATGCCAAATCTGAATCATACAACCGTCGAATACTAGACTCAAAGTGCCACTCAAGAGAACTCTTCTCTATCTTTAAAGAGCTCACAGTGCCTCCCACTTCCTCTGACGAGATCATCAAGGATGAAGGCTGGTGCAACAGTATCCAAGCCGCCATGCTCAACAAAATAGACCTCTTACAAAACAAAATCCGCGACCACTACAATACCTTGCCAAAACAGAGTCGACACTTAGATTCCCAATCCCATAGCAAAACCACTAACATTCCCAAATTTGCCTTTAAAGAAGTTTCAGAACTAGAAGTCCTGGACATACTGAAACATCTGAAACCATCGACTTGCAAAGCCGATACATGCCCCCCTAAATTAATCAAGGACTGCGCGGAACCACTTGCCCCAATCATTACCGCATTCATTAATGCCTCATTCAAGTCCTGCTCTGTCCCAGACAGTCTTAAAGAAGCCTGGGTGCGCCCACTTCTAAAAAAGCCCACTCTCGACCCCACGATGCCTAACAATTACAGACCTATAACAACTGTCCCCTTCCTTCTCAAGATTCTAGATAAAGTGGCACACAGCCAAATCCAACTATACCTCGAATCTAACTCCATCCTAGGCACCAGACAGTCAGGCTTCCGCAAAGGTCATGGAACAGAGACTGCTTTGCTGGACCTAAAAAACCAAATAACCAAGATATTGGACAAAGGTAAACCCGCCCTTTTACTTCTCCTCGACCTCTCTGCGGCATTCGACCTAGTGGACCACAAGACCCTCACCTCACACCTCTCCCACTCCGCACATTTCTCTGACCAAGCCACCTCCTGGATAACCTCATTTCTTGAAGGGAGGGCCATGAAAGTCTTTTCAAACATTTCGAGCGCAACACCATCCATAATACACTGCGGTGTCCCTCAAGGCTCCTGTACAGCACCTACGCTTTACAATCTATTCACTAAGCCCCTATTCGAGAAACTTGATGCACTTGGGATTGCCTACACCAACTACGCCGACGACACCCAAGTGCTCCTCCCTCTATCAGGCTCATACCACAAAGACGCCCTAGCTCTAAAACTCATATATGCCACCATTCAAGCCTGGATGGCCACTAACGGCCTATGTCTTAACGGGGATAAGACTGAAATCCTTATCCTCGGCCAAAAATCCACACTGGCCAGGCTAGACAGCTGCTATGCCAATTTCAACATCGACAACTGCACTATCCCAGTCCTATCCTCTGTGAAAACGCTAGGGGTCTACATTGATGCAACCCTGTCCATGGACAAACAAGTTAGTGCCATTGTCTCCGCATCTGCACTAAGCACTAAACTCATCAACGCCATTAAACCATTCCTTTCCAAAGAAAACTGCCTTTCAATAGCAAGAGCTACCATAGGCGCTAAACTTGACTATTGCAATGCACTTCTAGCCGGCACCTCTGAAAAAAACCTAAACAAACTCCAGGTCACCCAAAATAACGCTCTAAGAGCAGCATTAAACATCTCCAAAAGGGACCACATCTCACTGGCAAGGCAATCAGTTCACTGGCTCCCTGTCAAAGAACGCATCACCTTCAAGGTACTGACTACTACCCACAAATGTATCCACCACACTGCACCATCATATCTCTCAGACACCATTCTCAGACAGACCTCATCCAGACCTACCAGACTCTGCTACACTAACCAACTCACTGTACCACGCATCCACAAGATTACAGCCGGGGGGCTGGGTTTCCCCTACATAGCACCAAAACTTTGGAATAATCTCCCCCACGCTCTAAGAGCAGAAGGCTCCCTCACAGCGTTTAGAAAAAAACTCAAAACCTCTCTCTTTAACTAAAATTCCTCTACCTACTGCCATTCAGGCACACACTGCTAACTATTGCTACTGCCCAAACTGTATGCATGTATGCCTCTGTATGCTGTAACTAAGACGCGCTTTCCCTGTAACCAGCGCTATTCTGTAACCAGCGCCACGATGCCTCAGGGCTGATTCTGTGCGCTTAACAAATGCGAATAAATAAATAAATAAATAAATAAATCCTCTCCTTTACAGCGTCCCCCAGGGTTCTGTCCTTGGTCCTTTTCTCATTTTTCACTACTGAATTTTCTGCTCTTATTTCGTCCTTCAATCTCCCCTCCATCCTTATGCTGATGAGACCCACATTTTCTTCACTTTCTCTTCATTTCATGCCACTTTACATCCTACTGTCCCCAACTGCCCTTCTGCATTTCAAAACTGGATGTCTTCCCACTTTCTTCAGCTTAATCTTTCGAAGACTGAGGTTCTATTCTTCCCTACAACTATGATTTCTCCTACTCTTCACGCTCCCTCCCCTTCTTGTCCTCCTTCTTCTCTACCTTTTTCTCCATCTGCTCGTAATTTTGGTGTAATCTTCGACCCTTCTTTTTTTCTTTCATTTTTTTTACATTTTGGTTGGTTCAAAATATTATAACCTTCAGAACATATATAAAAAACAGATCATGATTTCTTACTTAAATAACAACTTATTCCATATAAAGCAATTTACCTTTACATATGAATATTCTTAAGGACAAAGCAAATAAAATATATCAGCAACACAGGATTGATAACATTAAGGAGAACAATCAAATTACATTTTAAATATATATATAATAAAATGCAGGAACATGATTTGTTAGCCTGATTTGAACAGTGCGTTGAGCTACTGTACAATTGCTATACGCACAGTGAGTGTCTTATTAGTAAAAAGCCAGTACCACGCTTGTGTTTGATTCATAGGAGATAATAACGTAGTGACTCTTGACAAGTACTTCCTTCTTAAATCTATTAGATCCGGGCAGTCAATTAGACAATGCTGTAATGTTTCTTTCTGATCTACTGATTTGCACCATCTACAGTAGTTTTGCTCACAGGTTATCACTTTTCTTTTTGCTAGTACATCACGTGTGTGCCAGAGGTTAAATCTGAATCGCAAATACTCACTGCGCATTTGTGGGGAGGGCCATCTGTAAAGATAGTCTGCCATCATTCCCACTTTCTTATGGCCAAATAACATTATATCGAAATCTTTTAGCTGTGAGCATTGGCTGATGGTATTGATCCAGTCCATCTGATACAATTTTATTTTGGCTCTGCCGGGATTATGTCGGAGTGTTTCCAGTGGGATGTTGGCATCAGCGAGGATATTTAAAGTGTGTTCTAATCAATTGGTAGGCAATGAACCCTTAGATGTCATTAAATACCGAGCCAGCATACACACTACATTTACCACTGTTAGATTGGTTAGGCATTTTCTTAGTAAGGCACATCTTTTCCATTAGACTTGGGAAAATAATGAAGATAATCCTACTTCATAGCGTATCATTGCTCGAGGTGTGCAATTGGGAAGGCATAGAGTCTTTCTCCAAAATGTCGCCTCAATCGCATTCCAATAGGCTTGTTGTTGACGAAATGTCGTCTCCTCTCCATACGTTAATATGGGAACTACTTTTTGTCTATAAAACATTATGATATGGTCATATGAGAATTTAGCAAATTTATCCGATAGGAGTTTGGCCTGATTGATTAAAGGTTGCAGTTTTTGTTGAGGTTCTGCAGTACCATTATCCATCCTCACTGAATTAGTGATTGTAACTCCTAGGTATTTATAGGTTATAACTTTTTCAAGTTTTTCGGATCCCAAGTGCCAGTGTAGAGATTTAACAGCTGTCTTAGAGTTACAAACTTGTACCAGAACTTTAGTTTTCGAAATGTTTATAATCATGTTGTTCAAAGAAGCATAATTATTCAGCTGATCTAGCATATTTTGCAACCCCCTCGGCGTTTGCGTGATCAAAATTAGATCATCCGCATATAATAAATAATTAATGGCATGCAAACCCAATTTAGGGGCATCGCAGATGATATTTTGAAAGGTGCAGCTGATATCCAATATGAATAGATTAAAAAGAGTAGATGCCAGGATACAGCCTTGTTTCAATCCTCTTTGGGTAGAAATATATGCAGATAATAGCCCATACAATGTTAGCCTCACCTGCATTGAGGTGTGAGTATGTAGCAGCATAATTAGGGCTAATAGCGAGGAGGGACAATTATATTTAGTTAGTTTCTGGTACAGTAGTAATCTATCAATCAAATCAAAAGCAACTAGGAAATCTACAAAGGCCATAAATACATTTTGGCCACAATTTGCATATTTTGTTTTAATCAAATGAAGAATCATAATGTTCGGAATCGTGCCCACTCCTGTTACAAAACCAGCCTGTAAAGGGTCAAGAAGATGTGAATTTGATATCCATCTCGTGAGCTCTTTCAGCAAAATGCGTGCAAAAATCTTGCCCGGAGCATCCAAAAGAGCTGTAGGGCGATAGCTACTTGGCACCAGACGGTCACCCTTTTTGTATATCAGCAGAGTTACCGAATGCCGCCAAGAAGGTGGAATGTTTTGATGTTTATTTACTAAAGTGAAAATATTATATCAAATTTGGGCCCACAAAATTGTATTTTGTTTAAATGTGTAATTAGACAGGCCATCGGTGCCACAAGCTCTGGAGCAACTAATAGGTTTAATACACATTTGAATATCTAGAAGATCAAATTTTAGATAGAACTTGGCTGGACAGGGAGTGTCATCAAGGATTTTCTTGTTTGCTGGACTTGCATATAAATTTGTGAAATGAGTGATCCAATTGCTTTCAGTAATGCTGTTCACTTGGGCAAGCATCTGGGATCCTATGTGTGCCATTGATGATAGACCATATTCTCGAAGAATTTTAAGTTTGGATGAGGTTCAACATGTGCGAACCATCATTTTGATATAGGGCCGCCCGTCTCGCTCTTAACCAGTTTTTATATCTAGTTTTGATATTTGCTAGGGCTACACTTTTTAAACTTGCTGAAAGATGGCAAATCAAACTTTTTTCCGTTCTGAATTGTGACTTCCGCGCCTTTGGGTCACCATCATAAAGGTGCAACTGTTTATTTCTATATGTAGTTTCCCTCGACTTGCCAATCAAAAAAAGAGGCATCTTTGTATGAAATGTTGCATCTGTAATGGAAGAATTTTCTGTGTCATAAAGATGGTGAACTAAAAACTTATTATACTTTTGCAAGTGTTGTTCCGTACATCATAGTCTATTGCCTCTAATATTGACAGACAAATTAGTAAGGGCTGAAACTTTCTCCACAATTTTTGAGCCTGTTCCAATTCGCCATTTAGCAGTAAGTAATTCATGGTCACTGTATTGTGAATTTACAATCTGAAACACATCCACTATAGGGAACAGGGAGGCACTTATATAGATGTAGTCAATCCAAGCAACAGAGACTCCCCGTCGCCACGTTGGACGAGCGGGCATGTCTGACTTACAAGATTCATTGAGCGTCACTAGGTTATGGGTCATAATAAATTTGTCCCAAATTTTCCGTCTTGAATTAGATTGCTGCACAGTTTTGCCTAGACAATTAAGATTAAGATCTCCTCCAATGATTACATATTTAATCTCACTATCTAACGAAATTGCGAGCATAAGCTTGTAAAGATTCTCAATGAGCCGTGTGTCGAAAATGCCCGCTGGGTTCCAATATAAATTGACAAAGGCATATCCATTCAGCGTCGTGCTAACCTTTACCATTTGCATGAAGCCATTTAACGTTGGCCATTGAGACGCTATAGTTCCTATTTGCATTTTAATGGCAATTAGCAGACATGACGAGGGGCGCCCATTGATTGATTTACAAGCTGCATTGAGAAACACATCATAGCCATCTATTAAAGGGGGGTTCATAAACCAAGTTTCTTGGAGCATTATGAACTCATATTTCATAGGATCAGAGAAACTCACTGATAGATGCTTTTAGCCTCTCGTATTCCATCTAACCAATGACCCCAATCACCCGCTACAAATTGTGTTGGCTATCTTTGAGCTTGTGAACAAGAGCAAGCTGCAATTTTTGAATACATTTTTGAATCATTTTTGCAAGTGAGATTGGGATTTTTACCACTGGTGAGCCCTTTTTTTGGGTTCATTTAGAGATTTTGAGCATCACTACAGCTATTTCAAAACCCAGATTATACAGCGAGTCTTTTGCTTGCCAGATGGTTTTTTGCACAACTCTCGAATTCATCCAAAGTTTTATGCTCAAGATTGCTTTGTTTCTCGGAAAATCGACAGGTATAATGTCTGATGACCTAATGTCTTCTAACTGCGGTATGTCTGAAAAGATTGCCAACGCTGCACGCCAATTCAGTACATATTGGTGTAATGGTGCCGGACGACACGTTAGGGTCAGTGCATAAGGAGCTGGAATCTGACTTAGTGTCGGAAACTGATCTTCTTTGCGATCACCCACCTTTATCCCTTCAGTTTCCTCTACACTCTTTGCTTGGATTGGATTGAAAAATGTTGTCAATGTCGATTGAAGCAATTGTATGATTTGAGTCGAGTCAATTGTACTCGGCCCCCCCGCTCCTGGATCACTACACACCAGGGGCTCAATTTCAATATTAGAAGAGTTAGAGACTTATTTATTCACTTTAGGTATTTCCAGTCTAACAGGTGAGGCTAACGACTCTTTCGAACCCTTTTTCTTAGCTTGTTTATGATTTGGTATGGCTTGTGATGTGGTTGTATCTACCTTAGAGTTACTCCCTATTTCTAGCACGTGGGCCTCTGCAATGACGGAATTAGGAGATATTCTATTTAGTGGTAGATGCACCGACATATATGCATCCACAGCTTTTTGGATTTCAGACCGATGCAGTGCTAAGGGGTCATCAGCCTTTGGGAGCAAGTTTGATTGGGGTGCGTGTCGAGGTTGTTGGTCCTTAATCACTATCAACAAATCATCAAGTGGAGCATATGTTGTTACTTCTACATTCTCTATGCTGTTGGAAGCAAAGGTCACCTTTTTCATTAGATCAAATTTTTGATATTTTTTGGTTATAGCTTTCGACGTAAGAATAGAATTCTTTGTCACTTTAGGCATCGATATTGCTTTAATAAACTGCTTAGTTTTTGCTCCACTGGTTTTGGTTTGAGATTTCTGATTTATTGGTAATTTAATTTCTTTTGTTATCTTCGGAGAGGTTGTTTTATCTTTCGCCTTCCATGGGAACCTCTTCACGGCCGATATGGAACACAATTTCAAGGTGCTGCAAGGGTGGCATAGGGACCCAGTGAAATTGTCTAAGATGTTCTCGGGGGTGTCCCCACTGTGTCCGAGGGGATGTGGGCAAACAGGCTCCAGGAGCCATATGTGGTGGCACTGCCCCAAGGCACAGGTGTACTGGGGGCTGGTGAGGGGCTGGATGGCGGAAGTGATAGAGGAACTCTTACCTCTCAATCCTCTGACGATGCTGTTGGGCCTCCCCCCAGAGGAAGTTGAAGTCCACAGGTACCCGAGGATGTGGGAGACAATGCTGCGGGCGTGGCAGAGTAGCCCTCGCACAAAAATGGAAATGCCCGGAGCCACCCTCCAAGGAAGAGTGGATGAAAAATGTTAAAAACATGTTTATAATGGATAAACTGACTGCCTTGGTGAACAATGACATCAGCGCTTTCCTCACAAACTGGTATGGAATACAACAATCATGGGGTTGGGAGGTCCACTGATCCTTCCGGTGTGAGAACTCGGTCCCAATGGGGCGATCCAAGCAGAGAGCAGTACTTCAGCGGACAGGGATGCTCAGCACCCGGGGCGAGACGGCATCAGGCCTAACGGTGTTAAGGGCATCAGCAACATCACACTTGGAGGGAGAACACACTGCGAGTCTCCCGGCACTACAGACTTGGCTTGGGCACAGGACAGGGGGGGTGGGCACAAGTTGGGGTGGTGGGGGTGCGGGGTGGGGGGAAATGGGGAAACTGTTTTTTCTGTAAACCTGAATAAAAATTGAAGTTTAAAAAAAAAGAATTGTGTAGGCAGTTTTTTTGTTTTTTGGTGGGACGACTGATGATTGTTGTACACTTTGAGCTTGTTGGGCCTCAACCATTTGGCAATCCTCAACTACAACCACCGACACATTTACACAGTCGGCCTCCACCTCCCTAGGTTTTAAACTGATTTCAGTAATGAGATTGTGGAACAGCGGGACTGCCGGCTGCATTTTAGGATCATGAGTTGGCTCACTGATCGTCTGAGAAAATGCTGATACCATTGCTACTGGTAGTTTCTGATTAGAATTTTGTATCTGTTGCGGTAAAGATTTATGCAATAAAATAGTCGTTTCCCGTTGCCACTGTAATATGTGTTCTATCTGCATATGCTGAACAAACATTTTTCCTTCTAAAGTTTCAAAAAGTTGTTGTTTGCAAAGCTAAATTCATGGTTGTACACGTAATTTCCAGCACTTTCGTGATAGAATCAGAAGGAAGCATTCTGCATGGTTCGGGGAATCACGTGCTTTGCGTGGTGTAGGGGCAGAATAAGAAGCTATGGAGCTAACTGATGTTTGACTTGAATTTACAAATAACACCGGAGATTTTGATAATGAATGCGAAAGCACCTCATTACATGATTTTTGAATTTGATGATTCATGTCAATCACATTTAATTTGCTTACACAAGGCACAGTCTCCACTACGGTACCTGAAAGAAAAGGCGCGTTAGGGATCGAGTCCAAAAGCGTGATATCCGATGGAGAAAGATGTGATAAAATGACCACTGATTTGGTTAACTCGCTAGATGGACAACGGATTTCACACGCTTTGTCTTGTCCTATTGGCAGCATGCCAGCACCCACACTCTCCTCTGCATGACTTGTTTTCGGGGCTGAAATCATATCCCCCTCCAGGTCAAAGTCTTTGCAATATTTCCAAATGTCCGCCATTACCACTTGTTTCAGAATAGTTTTTTTTTTCCTTTGGTTGTAAGGGGATGTTTGGCTGGAGTCAAACTCATTAAAGCCGCGGGCAGTTTCATGCTTTTTATAATAGAGGCACCCGAATTCAGAGGATTCACTAAGATGTGGGCAGAGACGGGCATGCCCGACTTCAACGAATACAGCCTACGCTGCATGCTACCCCACTAAGCTCTATCGAGCGGCACTATTATACAGCGGTCTCATACTCCGCTGTTTTAACCCCCGTTATACTATGCGGGGCCCACCAAGTGCTCCCTCCCCCTCGCTCACGAAGAGGCAAAGAGGCACTCAGCAGGCACTCCGCTTGGTGCCCTTTACGTTCTCAGTGAGAAAGGGGGCGCGGCCTCAGACGGCACCAGTACTATGAAACTAAAATGAAAGAAAACAAGCTGTAATCTTGTAGTCTAAGAGTCAAATAGGCTCTATTAGTTCACAGACCACTACGTAATATATATACCGTGCTGAAGGGATCACGCAGCACTTTGTAGGACAGCAATAATGTACACACTCGTGGAGCAGGAGAGCAGCTGACGATACTGGATCGGCGAAGAGGCACTCAGCAGGCACTCCGCTTGGTGCGCTATGCTATGCTATGCTATGCTATGCTATGCTATGCTATGCTATGCTATGCTATGCTCGCTGTGACTGAATCCTCTGCTTCTGCTACACAACCTGATCCCACAGCACCTTCTCTTCCTGATCTACATCCCTCAAACTATCCTGGGGTGGTGATAGTTTCCATCATATCTAATGAGACAACCAAGTCTTTAGAGGATACCGTTCCTTTCAAGAACCAGTCCAGGTATCTGAATACCGCCAAAGATCCATTTGTGAACAAAGATACAACCCTGTTTACACTTTTCAATGAAATTCCTGTCTTGCCTGATTTGTCTTCAAATATAAAGATCACGCCGACTACCAATACATCTGAAGATTTGGAAGACTTTCCTAGAGCAACCAATTCAGCTGTATCTCTGGTTCCACCTTTCAACACTGTACCATTGCCAGCCCTAAGGAAGACCACTACTTTCAAAGCAATATATGCCATGGAGCCTGCAGAAGATCCTCACAGTTCCTCAGTTCATGAACACACTGTTGTGTTTTGTGCCCCTAAAACTTTGTCTTTTCTGGATTCAATCCCAAAGGTTCTGAACACTGTTTCCTCCTTTAAAAACTGTCACCTTGCAGCCTTAAACAGTTTTTGGATCTTCATGATGTGCCTTTTTAGTATAGGACTCTCTCACGGTGTGGCAGGCCTTGGACTTGCTCTTCTTGTTGGTCATTCTTCAGGGGGCCTGGAGAGGGGCATGGAGAGGGGCATACTGTCATGCCTGTGCCACTGGCGCACATTGGCAACCATCATGGACTATTTGGAACTCATTTATCATCATAATACTCTTTGAACAACCCCTATTCACACTTTGGTCCTCAATTTCCATTTGCACGACGTTGGTACTTTCTTATTTAATTCAGCTAACTACATGTACCATAATGCACCTTGCTACAGTTATCAATTCCTGGCTATTCCCATTCATCAGCATTGGAACCACAATCCACAGAAGCCCTAGCGATCAGTGCTGCTTCCACCTTCTCAGGACCAGAGAGGAAGGAGGCAGATTACCTTCAGGTGTGCTACTCCAGGTGCTGCCAATTAGCCTGCCTCAGTACAGGGCAGGGCTATATTTAAGCATCTGCCTGCAGGAGCTCAGTCTCTTGCATTAAGAGTTCTCCCAGCACCTTTTTGCCTTGAGCCCCGAATTGTATGCTGTTCCTGTTGCCGTATTAACCTGCTTCTGATCCAGTGCCTTGCTGCCCTGCTCCTCTGGGCTCCTTGCCTTGCAGCCTGCTACACTCCTCTGCCTGCAGCCCTGGTTCTCTGGGCTCCCTACCTTGCGGCCTGCTACACTCCTCTGACTGCAGTCCTGGTCCTCTGGGCTCCCTGCCTCGCTGCCCTGGTCCTCTGGGCTCCCTGCCTTGCAGCCTGCTACACTCCTCTGCCTGCAGCCCTGGTCCTCTGGGCTCCCTGCCTCGCTGCCCTGGTCCTCTGGGCTCCCTGTCATCTGTCTCTCTCACTATCTCTCTTGTTATCTCCCTCCTCCACATCTGCTCTCTGTCCCTCTCATCCTCTCACCCCCTGTTCCTCACTGTCTTTAAAACTGTCTGATCGTGGGTCATTTTACAAAATGTGTAAATTGGGTGCAGTTGACTGCCAACTTTAGCACTTTCTTGGACCCCCTCGTTATGTCCCTCTCATTGTCTTTCTCTGTCTTTGTCTCTTTCCCACTCCTCTCCCAGGACTCACTCTTAGTCTCCCTCTCCCTCTTCCTCTCACCCATGCTGGTCCCTCGTTCCCTCCTTGCCATTCTCACTCTGTCTTTAGTTCTGCTTCCATGTTTCCTTCTCTCATCCATTCTGATGTGTTCTCGCTGTCATCACTTCCTCGCTTTCCTACTCATAGCTGACGGGTGGCCCCCTTTTCTTGCTCGCGTCACCTCCTGTCCCGCCCCTTTCTGAATCTCTGGTTCTCATTCAACATACCATGTAGGCCCTCATGACTTAGGCATTCCAGACAGTGGTAAATTACTACTACAGCTGTTAACAAGCTGCTATGGGATATTTTGTGCAATTATGTAAAACTGGTGGCAGTATTACATTTCTACTGGCAGTAAATACATTTGGTAGTTATTTTATTTATTTATTTATTTATTTATTTATTTATTTATTTGTATTTGTAGAGCGCGATAAAGCCCAAAGGCATCGAGGTGCTTTTACATGATGTTGTACGTAAGCTTGATTCAGGGTTTCAATGAGAAGGTTTCTTGGTTACACAAACATCTTAGGGTTACAGCAATGAGTGGAAGCAAGCTTCACATTGGCCTAAAAAAACATTTTTGCATATAAGACATTTTGGGAGAGATCCGTTCTCAATGGCGCTGACACCCGTTTATTGCCACCTGTGTTATAAATGCAGCCAACTGAAGAGGTACTTCAGCTAAAGAAATAACATGAAGCCAAACAATTTCAAACATTGTCTCCTATGCCCACTGTGAAAGATTAGTACCTACCCACACCATTATTCTTTCAGGCTGGGTCAGGGGCCACTGCTTTGCCTTGTTACAGGGCCCCAGAAGGTCACTTATAGGCTGACGAGAGAGCTATCTCACTGCTTGCTTATGGCCTAATTAAGACCAAAGCAACAACCTCGTATTGCCGATGGAATTAATTGAGACCTGGTACCTCACCCCTTGCTTCCGCCAGACCGAAAGTAGACTAGTGTGTTGCTAGTTCTTCTCCTCATCCTACTTTATTATTATTATTATCATTATTATTATTATTAATAATATTATTAGGCACTGTTTTACAGATCATAGTGAGTAGAACACTGTTCAGGAAGCAGAGAAACAAGACAAGGGAGCAGGGATCCAAGAACAGGGGAGGGCATGAGCGGCCATTTTGGCAGCAAGGAATCTAAAAGCAATCAGGGGGGATGGAGGGGAGAGCAGAACACTCAGTCTCCGGTTAGGTGGACAGTGGTGGGAATGTTGACTGAGGTGTAAGGGAGGAGGCATTTCTTGAAGTGCAGGGTCTTGAGCCCCTACCTGAAATGTGGAAGTAAGGAGCCAAGTCTCAAGTTGACAGGGAGGAGGTGTCAGAATCTGGGGGCATAGAGCGAGGAGGGCAGTCTTCTAGTTCTTTCCCTCCTGCGGCGGCAGAGTTTCAGTCTGAACATGTCCTGACTTCTGGTGGATTGTAGGCCGCCGAAGATGCTGCATTCCTCGGTGAGTTAGCTTGTGGACTTCAGGGTGACAGCCTTGTAGTAAATGCAGCAGGATTTGAAGATAATACAGGCTTGCATAGAGAGCCAGTGCAGTTCTATGAGGGTCGGAGTGATGTGGTTGAATTTGCAGAGTACTCGGATGAAATAAGCTGAAGCATGCAAGGCACACCTCTACGGTGCCAGCGTAGTCACCGGAAGGCCTTCCAAAAGGGCCTTGCCACTGTCCAGGTGGGAAGGACCAAGGCTTGAACAGCACCTTGCCACCGTCCAGGCGGGAAGGATTAAGACTTGGGCAGTACCTTGCCACCGTCCAGGCGGGAAGGACCAAGACTTGAACAGCACCTGAACAGCACCTTGCCATCGTCCAGGCGGGAAGGACCAAGACTTGGACAGCACCCTGCCACCGTCTAGAGGGGATGGTCCAAGGCTTCGACAGCACCTTGCCACCATCCAGGCGGGAAGGACCAAGGCTTGGACATCACCTTGCCACCGTCCAGGCGTGAAGGTCCAAGGCTTGGACAGCACCTTGCCACCATCCAGGCGGGAGGTTCCAAGGCTTGGACAGCATCTTGCCACCATCCAGGCGGGAAGGACCAAGGCTTGGACAGCACCTTGCCACCGACCATGGGGTAAGGACCAAGGCTTGGACAGCACCTTGCCGCTATCCAGGCGGGAAGGACCAAGGCTTGGACAGCACCTTGCCATGGTCCAGGCAGGAAGGTCCAAGGCTTGGACAGCACCTTGCCACTATCCAGGTGGGATGGTCCAAGACTTGGACAGCACGTTGCCACCATCTAGGGGGGAATGTCCAAGGCTTGGACAGCACCTTGCCATCATCCAGGCATGAAGGACCAAGGCTTGGACAGCACCTTGCCACCGTCCAGGCAGGAAGGACCAAGGCTTGGACAGCACCTTGCCACCGTACAGGCGGGAAGGTGCAAGGCTTGGAAAGCTCCTTGCCACCATCCAGGCAGGAAGGACCAAGGCTTGGACAGGACCTTACCACCGTCTAGGAGGGAAGGACCAAGACTTGGACAGCATCTTGCCACCATCCAGGCAGGACGGACCAAGACTTGGAAAGCACCTTGCCACCGACCAGGCGGGAAGGACCAAGGCTTGAACATCAACTTGCCACCGTCCAGGTGGGAAGGACCAAGACTTGGACAGCACCTTGCCACCGTCCAGCGGGAAGGACCAAGGCTTGAACAGCACCTTGCCACCGTCCAGGGGGAAGGACCAAGACTTGGACAGCACCTTGCCACCGTCTAGAGGGGACGGACCAAGACTTGGAAAGCACCTTGCCACCGTCCAGGCAGGTAGGACCAAGGCTTGAACATCACCTTGCCACCGTCCAAGCGGGAAGGACCAAGGCTTGAACAGCACCTTGCCACCATCCAGGCGGGAAGGACCAAGGCTTGGACAGCACCTTGCCACCGTCCAGGCGGGAAGGACCAAGGCTTGGACAGCACCTTGCCACCGTCCAGGCGGGAAGGACCAAGACTTGGACTGCACCTTGCCACCGTCTAGAGGGCATGGTCCTAGGCTTCGACAGCACCTTGCCACTGTCCAGGCGGGAAGGACCAAGGCTTGGACAGCACCTTGCCACCGTACAGGCATGAAGGTCCAAGGCTTGGACAGCACCTTGCCACCATCCAGGCGGGAAGGATCAAGGCTTGGACAGCACCCTGCCACCATCCAGGCGGGAAGGTCCAAGGCTTGGACAGCATCTTGCCACCATCCAGGCGGGAAGGTCCAAGGCTTGGATATCACCTTGCCACCATCCAGGCAGGAAGGTCCAAGGCTTAGACAGCACCTTGCCAAGGCTTGGACAGCACCTTGCCACCATCCAGGCAGGAAGGTCCAAGGCTTAGACAGCACCTTGCCAAGGCTTGGACAGCACCTTGCCACCGTCCAGGTGGGAAGGTCTAAGGCTTGGACAGCACCTTGCCACCGTCCAGGTGGGAAGGATCAAGGCTTGGACAGCACCCTGCCATCGTCCAGGTGGGGAGGTTCAAGGCTTGGACAGCAACTTGCCACTGTCCAGGAGGTAAGGACCAAGGCTTGGACGTAGACCTGAAGTTGTTGGCTGGGATTAAGGGCCTGATATTCCGCAGAAGGGAAAGTTGGTAGCAAGTAGTGTGTGTCCTTTTTGCTATGTGCTCGTTGAAGGAGTAGTGTCTACTTGTCTTGTCTCCAGTAGCTCTACACCGCCTGTGCTTCTCACACTGAGCGAGTTTCTTGAGTTTGCAGTTTGACTCTTGAGCATCTACCATAACTCAATTCTGCTGCTCCATGTTATATAACATCAATAACATGTGTTATTTTCTCCCTATGTTGTGCTCTTAAACTATTGGTTCAAACTTTGTCTCGTTAGCATTGTAATGATTCTTCTTTTCCAATTGGCTTAGAAAACTGTGTATTTGCTACCTGCCTCTCTAGTCCATGGCTCTCAAGCAATAGATCCTGATGGGCCAGGTAATGCTCAGGCCAGTTAGAAGCGAGGGCATTAACGTTAACCCATGCATTACCTTCACTGTTAAGGCCCCCGCCCAGAGGGGTTTATTGCTATTAGCATCCCGGGCATGTTTACTGGGATGCTATTAGTTGTTTTTTTTTAAAGTTTAGAACCACCACGGTTGCCATTTCTCAACTTTAATAAACTGCAAACCAAGACGGCCATCATGGGTTACAGAGAAGGGAACTATATGTAGTCCCTTCTCTCTTTCCAGGGCAGCCATTGCTGAGATGGAGATGCGCTGGGAGCACTGAGTTTTTCCGGTACGGGTGAGGGACAAAGTAACACAAGGTATGTGGGGTTGGGGTGGGCCTGGGGCTGGGAGATGTGGAAATTGGGGTTGAAGGATGGGGGAAGGAGGGGAAAGGAAGTGCTGGACCGCGCAGCACTTTCCTTATTTCCTAGCAGAGAAGATGACAGCTTCCCACTTCCTAGGAGGTTCGGAGTGAGGTCTTTACCATAGGGTAAAGACCCCGATCCAACCCTTGTGATTGGATGGGAAGCTACCCCCCAGCCGGGTGCCAAATGTATACCTATCTATATTATGTTCCTCTGTCTTGCTCCTCTCACTTTCTGTCTCATTCTAGGTCTCTTTCTTTTTCTCACTCTCCCTTCATCTTTCTCCTGCAATCACTCTCTCTCTCTCTCTGTCACTCTCTCTCTCTGTCACTCTCTTCCTCTCTGTCAAGGGTAGCATTGTCAGGTGCACGTTGGGTAGAGTCACCCTAGCTGTTGCTGAAAGCAGACTCACCAGACGAAAAACATAGATATCTTAAATGACAGGGTTCCGTATTTTAAAGATTATTGTGGCAATAAGACCCGAGGCGGCGGGCCAATACCGCCCCAGGTAATGCCCCCGGGGCCGTAGTTACAGCCTTAACGAAGCCCTGGGGGCATTACCATGGGCGGTATTGGCCCGCCGCCAAGGGTCTTATTGCCATTAGCAACCCGGCCCATTAGACCGGGGTGCTAATGGCATTTTTTTTCTGTTTCGCTTGTTTTGAAACAGAAAAAAAAATAATTAAAAATGGCCGCCAGGAAAGGGAAAACGTAGTCCGTTTTCCCTTTCCATTGCGGCCATTGGGAGCGGAAGCGCTGGGAACACAAGTGTTCCCAGCGCGTTTGCTCCCAAGTCCATAAGAAAAAAGAAGGTAAGTGGGGTTGGGAGGGCGGAAGGGAGGGGGACGGGGAAAAAAAATTAAAAAAGTACCACGGTCTCCGCAGGGGACGATGGAAGCCTCCAGCCGTGTGGAGGCTTGGAGCGGGGATGGCCCTGCTCCGAGTCTCCGCACGGCTGGAGGTTTCCATCGTCCCCCGCCAGAGATCGCAGGATAGAAGGTAAGTCGGGTGGGTTGGGAGGTGGGAGAAGGGAGGAAAAAAAATAATTCTTCGCTGAGTCCCCGACAGGGACGAAGGAAGCCTCCAGCTATGGGGAGGCTTGGAGCGGTGATTTCCCCGTTTCGAGCCTCCTCATTGGCTGAGGGGCTGCCACGCATACACTACATTGTCATTGCATGTGTTCTGCAGTGAGGGGGCTTCCCTGTGGCGGAGAGCGGCCTGGTATTTGGAGACATACATTGTCATTGCATGAGTTCTGCAGCGAGTGGGCTTCCCTGAGGCGGGGAGCGGTCTGGTATTTGGAGACATACATTGTCATTGCATGTGTTCTGCAGTGTGGGGCTTCCCAGAGGCGGGGAGCGGAATGGTATTTGGAGACATACATTGTCATTGCATGTGGCCTGCAGTGATGGGGCTGCCCAGAGGCGGGGAACGACCTGGTATTTGGAGACATACATTGTCATTGCATGTGTTCTGCAGTGAGGGGGCTTCCCTGAGGCGGGGAGCGGCCTGGTATTTGGAGACATACATTGTCATTGCATGTGGCCTGCAGTGAGGGGTCTATCACACGAAGGGCCTGATTCATGTCATTATTTGCACGGTTCAAAGTGACTTTGCACTGCTGAAAATTGACTTGGCGCTGCCGACACAAACCCTGATTCATGGAACTGTGCGAAGTGTATTTTTGCAGTGCAAAGTCATGCAAAGTCGTTTTTGCAGTACAAAATGAACTTTGCCCTGCAAAAATACACTTTGCACAGTTCCATGAATCAGGGTTTGTGTCGGCAGAACAAAGTCACTTTTCACCAGTTCAAAGTCACTTTGAACCTTGCAAATACTGCCATGAATCGGGCCCTGAAAGGAAAGCAGGTAGGTTTTTGCTGGGGCTGCTCGGGTTCTGACAGACCTGGTGAGGAACCAGTGGCCAAGACTGCAGGGCCTACAACTGTGTTGATTATTTTCTTTTTTTTAATTGATTGATTATATATTGTTTATATTTACTGCAACAAATGAACAGATCAAGCAGCACCAATCAGTGGCCAGCATGTACTTTGCCTTGGTGCTCACCCATAAACAGATCATTTGCTTGAATCTGAATATGAGGGACCCAATGATGTGTACTCTTGCTAAAAGGAGATCATAAAAATTGAATTAATGAACTGACATGGTTAAATCTCTTCTCCTTAAAGATTTATTTTCAATGATCCATTTCCCTACATGTTTCTAGTCATAATAAGAATGTTACACCAGTCATAGTGAGCGATGCATATTAGCAAAATTGCAGAAGACGGAGAAGGGAAATGCGCTGGAGCAGGGCTGTCCAATTCCCGGCCTCAAGGGCTAGGTCCATGTTGTATTTTCAGAATACCCCTCATTAATATTCATGAGAACAATTTGCATATATTATTTTAAATGTATGCACATTTGTCCTCATGAATATTAATGAGGGATATCCTCAAAACCTGTCAGGATCCCGACCCTCGAGGCCTGGAGTTGTACAACCCTAGAGGCACATACATAACTGCCCAGATAAACACAGTGGAAGAGCCAAACATATTCCAGATAAATTTAAGAGAAGTGGTCACATACGGGTCATATAAGGGTCACAGACGGGTGAATTCACAAAACTATGGGCCTCATTCTGAGTATGGTGGTAGTCATGGCGCTATCTGCGCCATGACTACCTCCCATACCGGTACCGACTCCGACTTGGTTCAATGGGGAGTTACTGGTGTAGTCCGACCTTTGCGGGACCGGTAAGTCCCCATTGAAAAAGCCATTCCCCATTCCCACTTGAGCCCCCACAGGGCTCAGTGGGAATTGGTAAGGCGTGGTACCGTTATTAGCTTCAAGGTCCCTTAACGGGTCCCGTCCATAACACCTGGTCAGACCAGGCGTTAAAGGAGGGACCCGCTAAGGGACCTAGTAGTAGGGCGGTAAGGGATTACCGGCACCGGTCTCCTTACCGGTGCCCGGTATCCCATACCGCCCTACTCGTAATGAGGCCCAATATTTGCGAAACAGCGAAACAGCCTAACAATAGGAGGGCAAGTGTGAAATGGGTAACAAAATTCAAAAGGTGACAGCAAAAGATACAGGAGACCAATCACAGTGTGAGATGAAAGACCAAGCTGGAGACTAAGTTGAGTGTACAGTGCTGCTGCAGGCAGTGAAATGGGGCAAGCCGAGGGGCCTAGCACTCTTGTCTGCCAGCAATTTAGATGTAGCTGTGTGTCTAGAGTGAACTTTTTTATTCCTGGCCAAGCAGCTTAATAGGGTCAGCCATCACCCAGCTGGAAAGAAGTAACAATAAGAAACAATAACAAACACATATCTGCGCCGTTATCCTTCCGACACATTTCACGCCGTCGGCCTCCACAAGATGACACCGAGCAGGTGCTGGGCGGCACAGAGTTATCACATCAAAAATAATGTTGTTCATTAGCAGAAACCAGCGAGCGTGGTTCTTTCTTTCGACTGTGGCTGGGCCGGAAGCCGGCCGACTGGCAAGAATTGACGAGGCACGTCGAGCTCCCAGCATGGGCCCCATATTGACCAGTGCAGATGGGGTAATGGCAGTAAAACTTGACTGCGCGGGCGGATCTGCCTGATGAGCCATTCTTACATCCCTTAGGTTGAACAATGACATGGCTGTTAGCCATGAGGCCTCAAGAAGCTTTATGGCGGTGCCGCCACTGCGGGCGGTGAACAGATCGGGGCATAAAATGCTGATACCCGTGGCTTTTATGCCTTCTGCCAACTCTAAGCTTAATGAAAAGTGTGTATTTATTCCCGCTGTCACCGCTCTCGCACACTCAATGCCTTATGCGCTCCTCTTGCAAAAAAAATTAAAAAACACCCTGGCGACCAAATTACAATTTTCTTCTCAGCAAAATGTTCTCAGAACATGAGTTGCTTCCCAGGACAGGAGCAGTTTGGCGCTGAGTTACAACAGCAGAGAATGGATCTTGCCAAACATGTGTATTATGGATGTCTCTATATTAGCGAGATGGTCCACGTCTGTGTGTCTGCTGTTTATACACAGCGTGAGCAGACAGCCCTTTAACCCGTTAAAAGACGGCAGCAGAAGTTAGCACCTTCTTGGCCTAGATTCCTGCTTGCACTTTTCATGGAAGTCTTTTTTTTATTGGATCTCAGCAACGTTTCCAATCCAAGAAGCTGAGGGAACCACTGAGCCCCCCAGAGGGCTGCTAATGCTGCAAATCTAAAACCTACTTGCCCATTATTATTTCAACACCAGAAAAAAACATACATCTTCCAAAAACAGGAGCCATAGATTGGCGGGTGTCTAAAATATATGACTTCCATGTGTAGAGCCTTAGAAATATCCTCTAAGGTTCTGATAAGGATGTCTGTGCATTAGGAACTGGCTGGGAAAGCACACAGCTCAGGCCTCCCATCCGAGGTTGCAATATGCCCCCCCAGACAGATGTCACAGACATTGAATTATGAGGATGTTGAAATGAGTATAGTGGTTCATGGTTACAAGCACTTTAATGTTAGGTAGGGTGAGTGGTGTGAAAAATGAAATATGCGCCAAGCCCAATGCGCATTATGCACTAAGTTATTCAGCATACATATTTGTCAAATATAGAAATATTTGTTCATTATAATGTTCCCAACATGCTCTCTGATTTTATGCAAAGCAGCTAGGAACTCTTATTGGTGCTATTTCTTTTCTCATAGGGGTATCATCAAAGGCTACAGTAGGAGCTCACCATCTTGGAATGATTAGCTTCTTTCAGAAAATAATGGATATGATTATTGAAAGTTTATGATAATTGTAACAGATGGGCTTAAGACGTTCACAAGTTAGATAGATGGTTAATAGGTTTTATGAACGAATCTCTTGCGGGTTGTGTAGGGTTTGAGACTGTAGGGTAATGTATCTAAGCACTGTTTTCAGCTGGTCCCTATTTATCCTGTGGATTCCGTCTGCCCTAACCAAGGCTTCCTGTTGCCCAAGGTCTGAATGAGCTAGAGGTTGTTAAGCACCTACTGTCTAAAGTATGCTCTGTTCCGGTGAAGGACTTATCTATCTAACTTCCACTGGGATTTTCTTAGGCTACCCTATCCTAGTATTCTCCAGTGATGGTCTTAAGGATTCTACATGGTGCTGGTTTATTCACAAAGTCTTCTGTTCACTCTCTCCTTCCCACTCTCTTTCACTCCTCCGCCTATTCGTATGTCTCCTTACTTGCTGTTCCCAGTTCACCATTCTCCCTCTCTCGTCTTCCTCCTTCCTACGTTCACGTCCTACTGCATTCAGTCTTCGCCTTCCGACTATCCACTTTCTTTAATCTCCTCATATTCTCTCTGGCATTCCTATTTCTACTCCCCCACCTTCTACTCTGTCTCCTTCCATCTCTGTCCTCCTTTGTCCCCCCCAAGCGGCTTACACTCTCCTTCCTATCTCTATGGCTACCATCCCTATTCTATTATTCTCTCCGCGCTACTACACTTTCCTTATTTAACTCTTCTCTTGTGCTTCTTTCTACCAATCACTAGTTCTCTTTCTCTTTCTCTCTCCCTCTCTCTCTCGATCTTTCCCTCTTCTACACTCACTTTCTCTCTACTCTCTCTTTCAACTTCTCCCTTCTAATACCTCTTACACCCCCTTCACTATCATATACTCTCTCATAGACTCTCACAGCCTCAGCTTCACTCTTTCAATTTGGTACCACCATCTCACACACAATACCTCACCTGCACCCCTGTCCAACGGCTCCACAGACTCCTCTTTTCCCTGCTCCATCTTCCACTCTGCTTCAGGTCCCTCTGTCCACTTCCATACCTCCCGGCCTCACCCAAGCACCACAAGCACTCTGTATCTCTCTCAGGTCTTATATACCCATGTTTTACTGTATATTCAAGAACCCATTCAGGGTGGGTTTAGGTACTGGGGCCCCCAATTCCCTCACCTCACCCTGGGGCAGGACAAGCATTCACCCTGCTTGGCCTCCTGCGGCAAGTTAAGATGGGTCCCCACTACCACCCAATAGGATAAAGCCCCTGACCCTATCACATGATGTGCTTTTGTTTTGTGTTAAGTTCTTATTATTCTTGGAAAGGGTTTAGCAAAGCTTAAACACAATGGTCTGTTCCTTTGATGGGAACCAATGCAGTGTCTAGTAGTGCTTGCTGGTCACTGTGTGGGTGGCAGTTCTGCTAAATATGGCATTTGTTACAGTATGCAGAAGCAATAATATTTAGCAAAACAAAAACAGCTAAAAACCCTACAGTCAGGTCCCTATTCCCTTAGAGGGTCTGTCAGAACCCCAGCTCACGCCCTTCCTCCCCTCATACAGACAATGCTCCATTAGTGTGATGGCAAGATTCCTAAAGATTGCATGCAATAACAGTGCACATCTCCACATACAGGGCTGGATCCCACCTAAGATGAAGCTTCTGCCACTGTTGCTCTCATTTACAGAACCACCAGACTGCCTCCTTCAAGCTGTTTGCCTTGCCCCTGGTATATTTCTGTCAACAACGGCTGACAATGTTGGTCTCGACAAGAGAGAGAGAGAGAGAGAGAGAGAGTGAGAGAGAGAAAGAGAAAGAGGGAGAGAGAGAGAGAAAGAGAGAGAGAGAGAGAGAGGGAGAGAGAGAGAGAGAAAGAGGGAGATGGAGAGGGAGCTTGTTTGGCGTATGATATGCCGGGTACAGCTTGTATGTATTATTTTCTGATAGAAGGTTATCATTCAAAGATGGACTCCAGACATGATTTAAGACCTCCAAGTCGGAGTAGGTTACTCCTGATTTATTGAAGTAAGGAGTACATTTATTTTTATGGGAATAAAAATGTTATTTGTGTTAATATTAGTTTTAGGTGAGAAAACATGTTTGGCTGCATCAATCCATATGCGGTTTCATGCAAATTAAAAGATCAATTTTCACCATAAAGTACCTCTTCATTTCAGAAAGTACTAATATTATAGCACCTTATGGTTGCACAGCTCTTCTGCTACCACTGAACTGAATATATGTATAGAGGAGGGTGGGTGAAAGCTTGGGGGAGGCACCTATGTTACTGTTATTCTTTATGTTTGTGAGAGTACGGTTACTCCCTATTTTTTTTAGGGAGATTTGCGTGTTTTTAGGAAGTAAAGGAGGCGTGTAGGCTTCATGTCTAGGGGTGGATACACTCCAGATGTACTCTTTGGAAATATCCTATGAGAAAGGGGAAATAGAAAATTAGCAGCAATGAGGGTTCCTCCATACTTTGCATAAAAACAAAGAACATTTTGTTGACACTAGAGTGAGGACCGCACAGCCTTTAATTTAACCAATATGTCTGTGATAAAGGGGTTTTATGCTTCAATCACTAAGAACATAATGCAGAGTGGACTTGGTGTTCATTCAATTGTTCATAACATTCTCACTTACGTTAAGGAGTCTGATATCATGAACCATGCACACTCCTCCTGAGAGCTACAGCATTAGGATGTGGTGACCACATTCCTGTGACATCTGTCATTCCATTGTTCATCCTTTTGGCTAAGATCAGGTGAAATAGCTGTTCTTTTATGAGCATGCTACATGTGTTTGTTGATGATTGGGCAGGTTGAAGCGATAGCCCATGTCTTTTTCTAGCCCAGGGTCTGGGCTGCATGCCTCACCTGGGCTGCAAGTATAGATGTCAGATATGTGAGGCTCCTCCACAATGAGGCATCTGCTGGATGCACATGAGATGAACATCAGTGGAGGGTATGTTGTGAGCATGGCTCATGAGTGCTTGTGAGGCCCACAGGGTACAGCTGCAAGGACCCCATACCTAAAGGATCAACCATACTAAAAGCACCCAGCACTGACAGTTGTGTAATTGACAGTGCATGCCCCAAATGTTCTAAGGGATGCATGATATATATATAGTGGGGATCCCTAATACCAAATTGGTTACATGATGGATGAAGGAGTGCAACTTCGTAGTACACCCAGGTGTGTTCCTGGTGAAGCGGCAGAACCGAGGTACCTGGTACAGATAGGAAATGGCTGATGGATGCTTAGACACTACAGTGCACTGATACATGGCCACACAAACACCTAGTATCAATTACGTGATGTAGGGCAGACCCACAACAGAGCACAGCCGAGTACCCAGTACTTGCCACACCAGCCATTGTGAATGAATGAGAGCACTTATATAAATGGCTGGGCCTGATTGACAGCATACATGTTCATGAAGGGGAGAGGGATGAGAGTAGTGAGAGTTAGTCTAGTGGAAGGGGGAGCAGGGCACCATATCCATATCGCTGACTATGGAGAAGAGAGGGTAGTAGTGAAAAGATGAAGGTAGTACAGTGAGGAAGAGCAGGGGTAGTGCAGAGCGATGGTAGTAGAATAACTAACTCCAATGCAAAGGTTCCCAATGGATACAGTTCACAGCTCCAATGGATTGCTCCATTCCCCAGGTTTTCTCTTCACAATATTATAGACTTCTAAGGGTATGAGTCTTCCTTGGAATTCTCTGATTAACAAAAAACAACTTGTAAATTGAACAACTTGGTTGTCAACCTCAATTTCATAGGACACCCGGTGTACTCCCCTGTCAGGTGTCTTCTCCTCTTTAATGTAACATTTTCTCCTACCAGGACTTCCTCATGTAAGTCGCTTTACACTCTTTCCAATTTGACATTTACTAGAATACTCTCCTGCCAGGGATTTTTATGTGACTTGCTTTACACACTTGTAAACTTATCTGTGCCTGCTATACTCTCCTGCCAGAGCTTTTCACGTGATTTGACTTACACATTTGTGAACTTGATTGTTCCTGGTATACTCTCCTGCCAGGACATTACACATTTGCAAACTGGTATATTTCTCTAATTCATTCTATTAGTCTTTTTCTGATAATATCAGGTCTCATAATCCCTCTCATGTGTTCTACTTTCCTTAGACCTTCTTTGGCAGTGTTGCTTAAGTGCCCAGGTGTCCCAGTTCCCCACTGTAGGGCTCACTGGCACTGGTAGCGTTCTTTGATTCCTCTGCATTAAACGGGAAGCAGTGTGGTGTCCCATCTCCACCTCGCAGGCTCACCAACTTCGTACTGCGGCTTCCACGTCCTTCCCTGCACCCACTTGCATCCTGAAATTCTCTCCATATTTGGGTGGCATTGAGGCTGATACCAGGTTCCCATACCTGCGAGGAACAGTTGCGAGTGAAAGCTCTCCACAGAAATGTGATTGAGGCTACGGTGCTAACTGGTTCTGCCCAGGGGGATTCCGTATTCATACCGCGAATACCTCTTATACCTTCAGATTATCCGTTTGGATTCAAAAGAATTCGGTTAACCTTAAATGTTTGTTTCGCCATGACCATCAACAATTTTCAGGGGAAGAGGTTGAAGGTAGAGGGGATTGACCTAACGGACGACTGCTTCTCTCATGGGCAGTGTTACATGACTTGCTCCAGAATAATCTCGCCTAACTCTTTTGTAATCCTAGCACCTGAAGGGAGAACCACTGTTGTACCAAATCCCAAAATCTACCCAAGTGAAGCCGCGGGCAACAGCTAGTGTATATATATATATATATATATATATATAGATATTATCATGCTTTTCGTCTGGAAGAAATCATATATATATTAAAGTTTTGAATGAAAGGGGCTTCATATGGGCAGACAGTCCATTGAAATCAGTGGGGTAATGTCTGCCCGCAAGCAACATGAAAGACTCCAGGGCTACCAACAACTGTTTTAGAGTTGCCTCCAGTGAGTGTGGATATCCCTCCATTCATTTCAAGGCTAGGGCTGCGGCTGCCAGAACATAGCCAAACCGATGCAATAACACTTTTGGCCACATCTATACATCCCGTGCTCACCCAAGATCATGTAGCTCACCAAGTTAAGCACCTACTGCTGAGATCTGAAATCACATTGTAGGACATAGAGGCTCATTCCAGCTGTTATCCTTCTCTGACTGGTAAGTCGTGCACCATTACATTGGGTGATACTAACACCAGTGCTATAAAGCAGCACAAACCTTGGTAGTAGCACTATTATAAAAACAGAAGCTACTATTACAAATTACTTTCAGCATTGTCCATTGACAGATCTGCTCTGCCACATAGTCTGACCTTGAGGAGAGTGTGGAACAGACAACATTAGCCCTAAAATAGTGATACCGGCCATTTCAGGAATCGGTCTATAAGTACCTTTCTATGTTGGTCCTTCTGACCACAGAAGAACTCCAATGGCTCGTGTGGAAGGGAATATGATATGAGTTTTGAAACTGGCCTGCAGACTTGCACTGTCTGTGCTGCAGGCAGAGGCGTTGCTATGGGGGCGCTAAGGGGGCTATAGCCCCTGGTCTTTTGGTTGTAGCCCCGATAGAATCTCAGGAGCTACAACCTAAAGGCTAGCTAGCCCCCAGTCCCAAC
Organism: Ambystoma mexicanum; assembly: GCF_040938575.1. Lineage (NCBI taxonomy): Eukaryota > Metazoa > Chordata > Amphibia > Caudata > Ambystomatidae > Ambystoma > Ambystoma mexicanum. The sequence continues at coordinate 1,658,077,294 of NC_090932.1, forward strand.
AGTTCCAGACCTAGCAACACCCCTGGCTGCAGGTTGAGTCGCAGACAGCCCCGACAACTACTTCAGAGCTCTGTTTAATCCTTAAGAAAAAGAAACTCTTGGAAGTGCATGCACAATAAAGTCTCTTTAGGAGTTGAGAAAAATATATATTGAGGAAAAAAGGATAGCTCAGGCGTGGAAGGATATCTTAGGGCAACGTGTACATTTTGGAATCAAGACAGTGCAGCGCAACACAGGTTGGAGCCCCAATCCTGCTCTTAGAAACCACTTGTTGGTCTTAAATACATTATACAAGAACAATTACAATTATAACCATAAACATTCAGGCAGAGTCATTCCTGTGAACAGCAGAGAAGTGTCCCCAACAGTACGTTTGCCTTTAATTGAGTGTCCAGGACCTGGCTGTGATGACTCCTAGGGTCCGAATAACTATGTGCCCTACGGCAAAATAACGCATTGAACAAATGAAGGGTTAGGGATAAATTTGTAGTCACTTGAGTTTAAGGAATGTGCAAAATCTGCAAGGCTGGCCCACACAGAGCGGAGATCCTGCACTCTGTCCAACACGGCCAGTCATCCCCCTGTACAGATTATTTATTTATTTGATGGCTGTTTATGGTGTGTGATTACTTAAACCAGGTAAATTCACAAACTCTTTTTCTCGGGGGATCGGAACTCAAAGGGAATTCATTCAAAGAAGAAATAACTTTCTGTTTATGGTGTGGCCATGGGGCCTGTTGACATGAATTGTTGACCACTGCTCCTGTTGAAATGGACTTCCTTCACTTTGAAAAGTGCAAAAATAATATATTTTACCACTTTGACACCTCACCCTATCTGACCCCTCTGAAAGCTTCCGTTTTGCCAAGTGTCCCCTCAAGGGTTAAACATACAATGTTGCTAATACATTTATCAAAAAGATAGAGAAATAAGTCAGTGGTTATTTGATTCTATCTACGTCCTTCAAACCATGCATCTAGATTCTGACAAGCTTCTAGTCACGTCCTCGTTGGGGAATAAGAAGTGTGTTTAAAACTTTTCCATTGCACGTTCATTGATAACACAAGAGAACAATTATTTCCACCCCTTAAATCAACAACTGGACATTTTAAAAGCTTGCAAAAATAACAAATTGGTGTATAATTTTAAAGTGTTCATGAAAATATACTCACCTGTGCTGTTCAATCATCACAATAAAAAAGTGCATCCAGAATAGTGCGTCTTATACAACAGTGATCACAACCTGGATTCTTGCTCCTCTAAATGACCTGCGTCCTAAACAGAAAACCACTGTGTAAGACCAGCTATTCCAAACACAACATATGGACATGTTCCAGTGACATTCCAGTCCGCCACGTATTGCCTCAAACAAAACACTCCAAGTGCTTTACAAAAAAAAGAAAACAACTTCAGGGCAAATCTCGATCCATAATACTAACATTTCTGAACCTAATTCTTCTAATTCAATTTCCAGGGAAACCAATAGGAAAATGCCAGGGCATTTTGTCTGTTTGAAAATGTAAAAAAGATAGTATTTAGAACTCTTGTGCTTTAATATTAGCTTTGCATACCCCTTCCGTTCAGCTCGTACCCCAACTCTGGCTGACTGCTGCTTCCTGCCTTCCACAAATCGTCTTGACCGCCAAAATGTCACAGGATTGTGTCCGTTTTCAAGCTGCGTCCCTATCGGATTTCAGTCCAAGAAAAATAAATAGGTGTATGTCAGTACCAATATGCCATAAAACCTTTTGCAATACAGAATACATAGGCAATTATGACACATTCAATTAATAATACAGTTTCTAAAATGTGTTAAGACTTGCAGTTCAGATACTAATATACATGAACACAGCATAGAAGGCATAGCTAACACTGGGCATCCTTACATGTTAGCCCGTCCGGATTTAACGGCGCCGGTAAAACCGTACCGACACCGTTTCCCGGACCGTCTAACTACAAGTTCTGTGGCCGTGTGGAGGTACACCCACCAGGTCTGACCTGGCGGGCGTAACGCCACTGGCCGCAGACGGACGCGGAAACACTGGCCCCATTAATCACATGGTGCCGGTGTTTTCACTTCCCCTTTCCCGTGGAGTCCTATGGGACTCCACGGGAATGGGGTTTGATAGAATGCCGGCTCCGGAATTACCGGATCACCAGGGCTGTAATGCCCCAGTAATTACGGCAAGTACAGAGCCGGTAAATCCCCAGGAGTCCGGCGGCAGCCTGTCGGTTTTACCGGCACTGCTACCGCCGGACTCGTAATGAGGCCCAACGTGTCTAAAATCTTTGATATGACTCAAGTATAACCATCAAAGACTTGCAAAATATACAATCTCCCCAAAACAATATTTAGTTCTCTCTAAAAGTAAGACGAGCGATTAATTTCGCATTTGGTAGCTTTTCTTGTCTTCAGGCTAAAGCTGCCTTCTGATAAGAATGCAAACTAGAAAACGAATGGCTAATCTCCCTTCAAAACTAAAAACGTAGAGGGCCGGCATTGCCTGAAATTAAAATTACACAATAAAGGAACCAGTGTGCGTTTACAGACAATGTCATATGCTGGACATAAAAAATGGAAAGTGCAAAAGATATTCTGGTCCCCATTACATAATTTAAAATCACACGGGCAAGTACCGGCAAAAGTACTGCTTTCCCGCTGCTGGAACTCGCTGCTGGACGTGTGATTTGGATCTGGCAACTAACGAAAACGAAAGTGTTTCTTCAGTGGCCCTTTCTTGTTTCGTGTGATTTACATTGCCATTGTTGGTCCCGCTTTGGATTTGCAGGGATTGGCTCCTGCCTCTTCACTAGCTTGTGACTGCCTGTCCCTACCTACATATTGCCCGCGCACGTGCACAGCGCGTGCGCACACGGGCAAGTACCGGCATAAGTACTGCTTTCCCGCTTCACCGCTACATTGCGGCTTGGGGCCCTAATACTTTGACAAAGTTCATCCTGAGGTTTTTGATGTGTAGTCTTTACTGTGAGTAATTATTGTCACTAGTGTGACACCTATTGTGACCTAACTGGTAACCACGCTCATAAGTAATTGGTGTGTTAAAGTACGAGGCGATTGTTTTTGTGTCAGGTACTCGATATGTAAACTTTGAAAACAGATATGCCTCAGTCCTTTTAGAGATTGAATTTAATAGCAGCACTGACTCCGACCCAAGCACTTTGCTCAAGCCGCGCTGCGATCATGCTAACCCCCTGTAACAGCAGAGGACCAGGGACAAGAGTGAATAATATTACCTCTGATTGTTGTCCTCGTTTGGACACAGACTTAGGTAATGGGTTCCCATTAGCATTTCCATCTCGTCCCGAGGACAAGGGAACGTTATTTGCTCAGGCAAATAAACATACTCATGTGTCAGATCATACAATTCTTGACTCTGTTAAAACATTACGTGCTCTTGCCATTAATTTCTCACCAATAACCTAAACACCTATCCCTTTTTCTATAGGCTCGTATATGCCTCACAATGTGAATCACTGATTTCCATCATAGATGAAATTGAAGCTTGTAAAAGCATGATAGTATCTGTTTCCTCCTCTATTTCACTCTCGCGATCCTTTTCACGTTCTTTTGTACAGCCTACTCCGAGAGCATGTCGCAACTTGTCTCCTCTCAGAGAACAAGCTGCCTTACCATCAACCAATACTGCCATGTTAGAAGTGGCTCTTGGGGCAATTAACTCCTCAGTCCAGAGTCTGTTTAGACTTTTTGAAACGCTGGATCACAGATTTAATAAACAAACATCATTATTGGAGGAGCTTGCTAATGGATTTGTTGCTAATCGCAAGCTTCTTCAAGAATTGAGTTTAAAGTGTTTGAGATTGAAGAATACTGATTTTCCTCCAAATGAATTGCTAAATGACCATGAGATGGCTAATGGAAGGACCCAAATAGATCGTGGTCCCCACAATAAAGCGTTCAACACAGCTCTACCTCTGATTCCAGAAATCATACGTCCTTTGGAGAGTTTTCTATTAAGTTTACCCCCGCAGACTATTGAAGACTCCTCATATATCGATCTCTCAGTGGATGTGGTTGAGCTGGTGCCAGAGAGTTCTGAGCCTCAGACAGTGCCCCTAGTGCGAATTAATCAGCAACTAAAGAAGCCCCGCCAAAAAAAGACCTCCAACAAATAACCAAAACTAAAAGGCCCCAGAGCCATTGATAAAAAATCAAAAAATATACCAAATATCAAAGGGCCTAAGAAAACCTTGAATGCCTTCTTTCAGACTATTGGTGGTACGATTCGGCCTCCACTCATTCCTGTGGTTGCTATTAATACAAAGACTAATAGTACTGTTTCATGTACAGCCACCGGGAAAGTGGACACTCTAACCAATGTGAATACCCCTATCTCGGAAAAGAGAAATGCTTCCTCCATGTTCCCTTTACCCCACTCACCTTTGAACCGATTGATCGACTCTTTGAAGTCGGCAAAAACGGATGTCTTGATATCTGCAAGTGTTTCGTCATTGAGCACAGCCATGATAGGTCTCCCAGAGTTCAATAAACTTGCAATATCAAAAGGAGAGCAAACACAGAATATGGCTGCATCTATCAAACACATGATCGATATGTATCTTTCCGAACATGCAGCTGTGACCATCGCACCATGTTCGCAGACAGAGTCTAACAATCATGAAACACCAAGAGAGAGAGAAGAGAACACCCGACTAATCTCTCGAAAAAGTGAGGGTGAGGCACATCTGGAAACTCACATAAAGAAAGGGCAGCTTGCTCGCATTCAACACAAACACACAACATTCCATCTAATGTGATTGAACCTCATTCTCTTAAATAATGCGCTCAAAAAAGGACTCAATACACTCCTTCATTATGAAGTGTAGGGAAGAAGATTTCCCATCATATGTGCTTAATCGCAGAAGTGTGCTTAACATTTTTAGTGATGTAAGAAATCTCTGTGATATATCCTCCAAAGACATTGCTCAAGTCGAATTTATATCAGATTTCAACAATTATACTATTAGACTATGGATACACTCTGAAGTTGTTGCTAATTTAATTTGGAGACAAAAAAATGAATCTCTTCAATATGGGTTTTTTATTAGCAGCAGAGGCTGAGCAAACTCCCATAAAGGAGTGTTTTGCGACCTTGAAACCAAATACATATCAAAGCACCATTAACACTGTTGGCAATGAGGACCGTCTTTCAAGGGAGGATCCATATTAACCACAAACGAAATCTACTACCCACCTTAAACCTCGCAAGTTGGAACACTAGAGGACATTCCCATCTGCAATTTTCATTTAAAAATGTTGGTGTTGAATTTCATATCATTGCACTGCAAGGAACTTGGTTGACCTCAACTCCAACTTGGGATGGTTTCGATGTCATCTTATTACCTGCCTTGTTAACAGGAGGGCGTCCCTCCTCGGGTCTTCTGGTGGCAGTGAATTTAAAATTGTGTGTCGAAATCAATGCATGGATCGCAGAAAGTGCTTATTTGCAGTTAGTGAAAATAAAAATTGGTATGGTACATAACACTGGTCAATCTATATCGAAACCCGATGGTTTTATCTGACGAAGCTTTCTATAGCGCCTTAAATAAAATCCTGCATTTAATTAACATCACTAGCAATATCACACATAGAGTCATTTTAGGCGATTTAAATTTAGACTGTTGGGCCTTAAATCGGCAATCGAAAGAAGTACAAAAATGGATGTCATATATGGAAGAAAGACACTTTGTAATGGTTAACGGGGCGGTAAAGGGTGATGTGCCTACGAATACATTCAGAAACAACAGCCGCAGTACGCTTGATTATATCTATGTGGATTCCATCCTTTTCCAATATGTGACAAGTTTATCACTGCTTGAATCCCCAAATAGTGACCACAAACTATTATCGTTAACCTTAAGAGGAGACTTTCATTTGGACAAAAGAGCTCATGTGCTACAACCAGTGCTGATTAATGCTGCAAAATCACAAGGGGTATGGTCTAACACAACGGTGGCTGCATATAGAACGTCTGCGTTGGAAAATGCTAGAACAGTAAGTCCATTACAATACACTGAGTTACTGCATCCATTCATTAACACCTTCTATGGACTGCCCAAAGCTCGTGTTAAACATTGGCACATATTTGATCATGAAATTGAAATTGCACATGTGTCCTATCGAAAACAAAGAAGAGCAATTATTGGTGCCGGGTCTGTTACTTGTCTGAATGATTTAAAACACGCAAAATGCTTTTGTAAAAACTGGGTCAAATTGAGGAAATATCTAATGTATCAACACGATAGTGAGCATATGGCTAGTGCCATGGCCAATAAAAACTCAGCCCAGATGTGGATGCTTTTAAATAATCATGCTGGCTCCACACAAGCTGATGCTCAACTAACGGCTGTCCAAGAAGACAAATGGGTAGAATACTTTGATAAATTATATGCTGACCCTGATTTTGTTGAAATACAATCTATTACACCTAGAGTAGCTGATTGGTATCTAGAGTTTTCACCATCTACCATTAAATCTATAATTCGACAAGCAAGCTCCGCTCGAGCAGCTGGGCCTGATGGCATTTCCAATGTGACGCTAAAATCAAATCCCCAAGAGTGGGCCATCATATTGGATCACATTTTTCAGCTCATGGTGAGATCAGGCATGGTGCCAGGTTTGTGGAAAACTTCAATTATTATTCCAGTATTTAAGAAAGGTGATCGCACCTTGCCAGAAAATTACAGGCCCATTGCATTAATGGATGCACCGGGCAAGATTTTCATGAAGCATATATTGCAGGACTTTCATTGTTGGACCTTAAAAAATCATTACGAGACCCTTGCCAAACAGGCTTTGTCCTGGGAATGGGGACCCAAATTAATCTGTTTTGTTTAAGTGCCATCAAAGCCAAGTACCAAGTTATGAAACAATCAGTATTTTTTGCTTTTGTAGACCTGCATTCTGCTTTTGACTTCATCTCAAGAGTATTATAATTCAAAAAATTAACTAGAGACCATTGCCCTTCTTTGCTGTATGACATGATCTATGCATTACATTCGAACACATCTATCTGTGTTCGGCTTTCATTAGAAGGAGTCTTGTCTACTGCAATTAAAACAGGAAGGGGGCTTAAACAGGGCTGTTTGTTAGCCTCATCCATTTTCAACAATTGTTTCATGACCTGAAGAATGTATTTGCTGACATTATCTCTGACTCTCCAAAACTAGGCTTGCATACCATCAAGGCACTCGTGTACGCAGATGACTTGGTATTAATCTCAAAAACCCAGATGGGTTTGCAAAATCTATTGACAGCGTTTCAGAATTACATCCAATTGAATCAACTGAGAGTTAATACCAAGAAGACTCAAATTGTCGTCTATTCACCAAAAAGAGTAGGTCCTAGGCGTTTCTTGTGGTCAATTGACCAAGTGGAACTACAAAGAGTCCCACATTATACCTATTTGGGCATTTGTTTTGAGGGTTCAACTAATGTTAATACCCAGTTGGAATGGGTGGGGAGGAAACTTGACACAGCCATAGCACAAACTAAACTAATTTTGGCCAGATTTGGAAAATTCTCAATTAAGCCGGCCTGGTCCTATTTGACACAGCAGGCAATTCCGGCAATGTTATACGATCTATAAACGTTACCAAGCACCACCGTGTTTCAATTCGATCAATGGGAAGCCACATTTTGTAAACACATTCTTCACCTACCAGGTTGTGTACCACACACCTGGATTAGGTATGAGCTGGGTCTAGTTTCGCTTCAAGCACTCCATAACTGGAGATTATGTTCCCTATTCAGGAAATGCCTTCTGTCGACCAAAGTTGAGATTACTTTGCAATCACTTTCTGCGTATATGTTTTCAACCAAAGAAACGTTTATAACAACGTGGTTGAACAAGATTGTTCAAATATTATGTAATGCTGATTTATCTATTGAATTATTGGTATCAAACCCGGATAAAGTTAAAGTGAAATTACATCAGGTTGACTGGATTAAGACCTATGATAATTGTTTACAATATCAAGAAGGAGATTATAATGTTTCCACCAAAAAAACAAAAAATCCTGCCTCCTTATTTGATAAGATCCCCGACCCTAGCCTATAGATCCGCAGTCATACGACTGCGATTTAATCTGTGGCTGACACGAGAGGTCCTAACGAAACGGCATTTGATGCTTCCTGATGATAACATTTGCCGGTTTTGTGATACAAGAGGAGTCTCTGAGACCCTTCAACATCTCATAACCCAATGCCCAGGTTTGAAATCCTATAGACAAATACATTTTGCGAAACATTGTCAATACTTAGGAAATCTTAATGAGGAAGCATGTTGGTCCACTATTCTCAGCTGTTCCAAGCAGATGATCCAATTCGCTGCAGTGAATTGTTTACTAAGTCTGAAACTAACCCCAGATCTTGCCTCATAGGGTATTAACCGGTATTTATATACAACATTTGTGATCACTCTTTGAAATAGCAGCAACTTCACAAATGTTAGTAGTTGCTGATGATTGTGCATAGAAATGAAGTTGCATAACTCGAAGATTGTAGTTGCATTTTAAAAAACATGAGAGGGCCTATCAACTTATTATTTGTGATTATTAATCAGCGGTACATCAATGTTGAACATGGATTATCGACTTTATTAATCGCCCGTAAAGATTATTAGTTTTGTTAGAAATATGTAATTTTTAGTTCTTAATATGAGAATGTTTTCATTCTGTTTTCACTTCCTTGCTAATTTTGTTCTTTTTTTTAATTGTTTCATTGTTTGATAATGAAATTTTGAATTTGTATTCCATATTGATTCTTGTGGTGTTTTAATTGATAAATGTATATTGTGTTCTTTTACAATTTTAATATTGCAAGGTTGATTAAATTCAACTAATTCAATTAAAAAAATAAAAAACATCACATTATCCAACAGACTCTGTCCAATTTGATGTTACCACCCTCAGAGAGAGTTTGTTAAACCAGGCTCTAGTTATAACACATTGTTCTTGATGTTGGGTAGCAGATTGTGAGAATTCTGTATGTTCTCTTTGGATGGCTGTGTACTCCTGTAGCCTCGCCCTGTACACCCCCACATCTCTACTGTTAATGGATGCTGGGTTTACAAACAGGAATTCAGAATTTAACATTAGATACAATTTGTGTATGTGCTTTATCCAGGGAATTGCAATAGAATCATTTTCAGATACCATGAAACACGTTAAAATGTGCTCTGTTAGAATAGAATCCTCATTGCACCAAATACAAAGCCATATGTACATGGGGTCAAGTACAAACTTGCCCTCCAAAAAGGGTAGCCACAGCAACTGTTTCAGTCTGTTTCTGTTTGTAGCTAGGTTAAGGGGGCAAAGCCCCAGAGTCCCATACCATATTTTGCTGTGGTAATGACTTTGGAGGTGTACATTTTTAGGATCAGCTCAGCAGGTGAGCATTTATACGTTTTGGCGAAACCGAAGACCACTCCTATTTCCTTGGCCATACTAGTCTCTATCTTAGTGCAATGGCTGGTACGCAAGAGTGAACATGTTAACGTTATGCCCAATTACCTATACGATGAGACTTGAGTGCGTCTCACACTCTTTACAAAAAAAAGGAGAGGGACCTGCCCACCCACTTGAAGGATCCATCCGGTCCCTACCAGATTTCCCTTTGGCTATGTATCCACTTCACTTGAAACTTATTTGATCATTGGTCAATTTGTTTATACAATATAATAGCGACAAACATCATGTTTCATAAAAAACAGGCATTACCTTATCCTACGATGCTGTGATTCAGGCGCCACTTGGTGCTCTGTAATAGCATGCATTAGCTCATAGCAATATGCGACAGCTATGCTATGGCCTTGTTGTGTCCTATTTTTTATTTATTTAACGTATCTATTATTGTATTGGCTTAAATTTAAACTTTTCCACTACATAGAAATCACATACAAAAGCTTTAAATATCCAACAACCTAGATACAAATAAAAAAGGCAAAGAAAAGAAAAACTGATTGAATACTTTCCTCACAATAAAAAAGTCTCTGCCCAAACACACAATAAGAGTATATCACTTACAATGGAACATTGAACAAGTTAAACACTTCAAGAATCATCCAGTAGAATTGTAGCAATTTGGCTATGCTATTGCCCCTCATTGTTACCTCCCAAAGAATACGATCGCCTCTGAGATGTTATCAACTTGGGTGTGCGTAAAATGGTGATACTTTAGGTGGGTGCTTGCTTTGCACAATAGGACTGCATTGTTTAATAGCCTCCTTGCAGGTGGAATTCTTGCACAGTCTGCATAGCTGATTTGATTCCATAATTGCTAGTCTAGGCCCCATGACTTCCAAAGTTGGGAGCAGATTGAAGTGACATCTAATATAGGTTATTCCAGATTGGAAGCATGGAAACAGAGATATATATATATCAAAATAATCATTCTCCCCCTCAGAAAGCAGCCATACTCCGAGTATCCAGGAAGCAGCCATACTCCGAGTATCCAGGAAGCAGCCATACTCTGAGTATCCAGGAAGCAGCCATACTCCGAGTATCCAGGAAGCAGCCATACTCTGAGTATCCAGGAAGCAGCCATACTCCGAGTATCCAGGAAGCAGCCATACTCCGAGTATCCAGGAAGCAGCCATACTCCGAGTATCCAGGAAGCAGCCATACTCCGAGTATCCAGGAAGCAGCCATACTCCGAGTATCCAGGAAGCAGCCATACTCCGAGTATCCAGGAAGCAGCCATACTCCGAGTATCCAGGAAGCAGCCATACTCTGAGTATCCAGTAAGCAGCCATACTCCGAGTATCCAGGAAGCAGCCATACTCCGCGTATCCAGGAAGCAGCCATACTCTGAGTATCCAGGAAGCAGCCATACTCCGAGTATCCATACTCCGAGTATCCAGGAAGCAGCCATACTCTGAGTATCCAGGAAGCAGCCATACTCTGAGTATCCAGGAAGCAGCCATACTCCGCGTATCCAGGAAGCAGCCATACTCTGAGTATCCAGGAAGCAGCCATAATCCGAGTATCCAGGAAGCAGCCATACTCTGAGTATCCAGGAAGCAGCCATACTCCGCGTATCCAGGAAGCAGCCATACTCCGCGTATCCAGGAAGCAGCCATACTCCGAGTATCCAGGAAGCAGCCATACTCCGAGTATCCAGGAAGCAGCCATACTCCGAGTATCCAGGAAGCAGCCATACTCCGAGTATCCAGGAAGCAGCCATACTCTGAGTATCCAGGAAGCAGCCATACTCCGAGTATCCAGGAAGCAGCCATACTCCGAGTATCCAGGAAGCAGCCATACTCCGAGTATCCAGGAAGCAGCCATACTCCGCGTATCCAGGAAGCAGCCATACTCTGAGTATCCAGGAAGCAGCCATACTCTGAGTAACCAGGAAGCAGCCATACTCTGAGTATCCAGGAAGCAGCCATACTCTGAGTATCCAGGAAGCAGCCATACTCTGCGTATCAGGAATTGGCTCAAATAGTGTTCTCTTAACCAATACAAACGTGTCCCATATCTTGCAGACCCAAAGTTCCTAATATATGTTTCATGTATCGTTCAAAGCCATTTAACGAAGGAATACATTTTTCTTTCAGCAAATCTTGTACGGGCTCAAAAAGGAAATTAGGTGGTGGGACTAACATTTTATAGCAGAGGCCTAATTTAGACCAAGAAACTCTGGCAGCAAGTGATACTAATCAGGATTTATGATGGATTACACAGCTCGGGCTAGAGAGGGGAAGGCCTAAGCTCGTTTTCCAAATCGAGCCCTCAAGGGAATTTAGGAATGTACAATCGTTGAAAAGGTAGCATTTCAAACCATACATACATGAGACATGGCACACACCTTGGCCAAATAATACTCTCAGAAAGGGAGAAAGGGGTAGCTGCAAATTGACAGGTGAAGTCTTTTAAATTGAGCAATAAAAAGGTTAGATTTTGCTCTAAGGAGGGATTCAACCACCGCCCCCCCCCCCGCCCCCAGACTCCCTGTAAGTTTAGTTGAAACCCACATATTTAATGGAGTAGGTACCAGCCAAACATTCCTATTCCCCTCCCCATCTCATCACTTTGGACTTCGGTTATTTTGAGAAAATAACTCTTCTCGATTTGTTAACCTTAACTATGCGGTTTTTCTCTTCTGCATCAAGTGCAAAAGTTGCCAGGTTGCGTTGTAACTCGACTGGGATCAAATTAAAGAATACAAAATTATCGGCAAAAGCCAACCAATTAATTTGCACCAAGCCGAATCCGACAGGATGGGAGTTTCAACAAATTCTCAATATTCAAAAAGTAATTGTTGAAATGCAAAGGTGTTAAGAGGTATCCCTGTCTTAGACCCAGAGCCGTTTTTATTGGTCTAGACAGGGAGCCATCTTTAGAGAGCATGATGTTAACAGATGTATTATGGTGCAATAAAGAATTCAGTTTTACCTGAGGGGGCATAGCTCCCTTTTTAATTTATTTATCCCACAGTTTAGGTCTGTTCATTCGGTTGAAGGCACTTGAGAGGTCCATTGAAGCCTCCTGTCACCGCCTCCCGAATATGAGAAAGGATTGTCCCATTCAGAATGGCTCCCACTTGTTTTTGGAAGCCAATTTGGCTGGGTTTTGTAAAATTAAGACTATTTACCCAAAGCTCTAACTCCTTCAGGACTATGACTGCAAAGATTTTGCTGGTTGCGTCTTAAAGGGCGACAGGTCTATAGTTTATTGGATTAGAACTAATAACACCATTTTTTATGCATGGGTATCATATGCTCTACCCTCCACGTGGGAGGCAGCACCCCCGTGTTTAAGATCTTTCTAAAGAGATGAGTCAGGATGGAAGCCCAAATAACAGGATCGTATATGATTGATATTTTATTTCTATCGCGCTCATACACAAGTGTTTCAGAGCGCGAAAGTTTAAGAGCCGTGCTATTAGGACCGGACGCCCTCGACCCATATTTATTATCCGAACAATGTCCTCTGGGTCAAAAGCAGTCCATGAAATGGCCTCCGAAATGTCAGTAGGTTGGTCAGGAGGCCCAATCGTACCAGAGTCCCCAAAAGTAGCAGCAAATGTGCTACCCAGTTTTCTTCACTTATTACAGACCGTGCATCCACCAACTCAGGACACCTGTCTCAGGAGGATAGCTCAGGGGCAACTTGCTTGCCTTGGAAACAAGATGACATGGAGCAACACAGGTTCGATCTTGGGTACGCGCTTAGAAAACTCTGGGTATTCAGTGCATTATAAATAACCCATTACAATTCCTAATCTCTTTTCTGCACACTACTGGTGAGTTTCCAAAATGGTTCCACGGCATGATTTATCAGGTCTTTAAATGGTAATTGCCCAGCCTTCATGCACAATTGAAACTTCATACTTTTTACCAGGTTCTTACAGCGTGGTCTAATTTTCTTTTTTTCTGAGCTAGCATGTTCCTCTGTTAGCATGTTCCTCTGTTAGCATGTTTGCAGATAACGAAACTGCAGATTTGTCATCTGGTATCAAATCGATGAACATGGTCCCTATCAAGCAATCCGCCCCGCGTCTGTGATTATCCCACAGGAAATGTGGTCGAACATATGAGATCCTCCTGCGACCTTCCTTGTTTGTCTCGTGACTCTATTTAGCAGAGAGATAGTCCATCTCACCCTCAGACCTTTATTGCAGGTTTTCAGAATTGGGAGCCAAGGGTAAGATTCTAGTTTACTGAATGAGAAGGCCTAGCATTGGGGACAATGGGAAATGGTCCCTACTGTGCGTTTTCAATATGGTTAGAGCCTCACAGTGTGTGGCCAAAGAGGGAGACACAAAAAAGTGGTCGATCCATGAGGTTGCTGCACCACGCGACCATGTATAGGCCACTTTGTCTCCCTCATTAGTACTTGGTACTCCCAAGGAGAGATCCCACATTTTGAAAAGAATCACACCAGGAATCCCCCCAATGTTGAGAGACCAGCGTAATTGTTTTCATCGCTAGAGATTTTAATTTACAAATATCGGCCGGACACTGACACACTCAGTGTTGAAGTCACCTCCTGCAATGATATTGGACGCATGGAGGCACGAACCCAACCGGGTTTCCAAAATAGTTGCCTGGGCTTCTTGGAACTTGGTAAGATTGTGTCTGATTCCAGTAGAGATTGAGAAGAGGATGTCCATAATGCTCTTAGGTAATTTGATCCCAATGGCCAGAATCCCGGGAGAGCTACTATCCTCAAACAAGAAAGCCTCCAGTTCATTTCTGAAATCAATGGTAGTAGAGAGTCCCCCTGCTCCTGGGTGCTTAAAGGCAAAGGCCGCCTGGGAACCAAAGAAGCACAGCTGCACACTGCTCTCACTGCTGTAGACTGCACTTGGCAAGGCACACTGCTCTCCCTGCTGTAGACCGCACTTGGCATGGCACACCGCTCTCCCTGCTGTAGACCGCACTTGGCATGGCACACCGCTCTCCTTCCTGTAGACCGCACTTGGCACAGTACACTGCTTTCCCTGCTGTAGACTGCTCTTGGCATGGCACACTGCTCTCCCTGCTGTAGACCGCACGTGGCACAGTACACTGCTTTCCCTGCTGTAGACTGCTCTTGGCATGGCACACTACTCTCCCTGCTATAGAGTGCACTTGGCACGGTACACTGCACTCCCTTCTGTAGGCTGCACTTGGCACAGCACACCGCTCTCCCTGCTGCAGAATGCCCTTGTCATGGCACACTGCTCTCTCTTCTGTAGACTGCACTTGGCACTGCACACTGCTTTCCCTCCCTTCTGCAGACTGCACTTGGCATTGCACAACGCTTTCCCTGCTGTGAACTGCACTTGGCATGGCACACTGCTCTCTCTGCTGTAGACTGCTCTTGGCATGTCACACTGCTTTCCCTGCTGTAGACTACACTTGGAATGGCACAACGTTTTCCCTGCTGTAGACTGCACTTGGCAGGGCACACCGCGTTCCCTGCTGTAGACTGCACTTGGCATGGCACACTGCTCTCCCTGCTGCAGACTGCACTTGGCATGACACAACACTTTCCCTGCTGTAGACTGCACTTGTCACGGCACACCACTCTCCCTGCTGTAGACTACACCTGGCATGGCACAACGCTTTCCCTGCTGTAGACTAGCCTTGGCATGGCACACAGCTTTGCCTTCTGCAGACTGCACTTGGCATGGCACACCGCTTTCCCTGCTGTAGACTGCACTTGGCACGGCACACTGCTTGCCTTCTGCAGACTGCACTTGGCATGGCACAACGCTTTCCCTGCTGTAGACTACCCTCGGCATGGTACACTGCCCTTCCTGCTGCAGACTGCACTTGTCATGGCACACCGCTCTCCCTGTTGTAGACTGCACTTGGCACGGCACACTGCTTTCCCTTCTGCAGACTGCACTTGGCACGGCACACTGTTTTCCCTTCTGCAGACTACACTTGGCATGGCACAACGCTCTCCCTGCTGTGGACTGCACTTGGCATGGCACAACGCTCTCCCTGCTGTTGACTGCACTTGGCACGGCACACTGCTTTCCCTTCTGCAGACTGCACTTGGCATGGCACAACGCTCTCCCTGCTGTTGACTGCACTTGGCATGGCACAACGCTTTCCCTGCTGTAGACTGCACTTGGCATGGCACAACGCTTTCCCTGCTGTAGACTGCACTTGGCACGGCACTTCGCTATCGCTGTTTTGCCCTATCTCGCTCTATTCATCTTGCTTCAGTTTATTGAATTATTATTCCCACTCTCCAATCACGTCCCCACTTAGCTGAGAGACGAAAAATATATGATCTATTTATTTGATTTATTTAATGTGTAAAGCACACGTACAACCCAACCCGGAGGCAATGAGGTGGTGAGGGACGTTCTTAAAGGGACGTTTCTGCATTCAGTTCTGAATATGCTTGGAAAATAAGCCTTTTACTGCACAATGTTTATTTCCCAATTATAAATCCAGTACATATTTCTATCAAATATATTCAACACTCAATCTGTTCTAAGCGCTATGTTTCACCTATATATGTTTTCAGTTTGCTTTATACAACCCTTGCTGCTGCAAGTGCTTGAATGCACCCTCTTGTCTTACAAGTCGGTTCAGTCTTTGATTTCATGTGTACTTTTGTTTCACACATGCAGTGAAGAATTGCATTTCCAATGGGTGTAAGTGCTCGTATGCGCTCACACAAGTGTTGATTGTGCTAATCACATTGTTGAAAGCTGGGGCTTTTAGCATATAAGATGGCGTTTGTGCATTTCACTTATACCCATGCAACTACTGTAGGAAAATGGGATATTTTAGGATTTGCATGCGAGTTTACCTATGTGTATTTTATTGAAACGTAAATGCTCCAGGTTTCCTGTTGCTAAATTGTGGTAGATTAGGGTGCTGAAACGGCTGGCAATACAGCAAAAACAGTATTTGACAGCGCAAGTCACCTTGAAGGACTCTCACGGCGGACAGATCCCACGATAAAGTTCCTACTCAGTCATTAAAGATTTTCCAACCTACCTTCACTTTTGGACAAACATTGGCAAAGCCAATTGACCACATTTGTTTAAGGATACAGCAGTCTCGCAGTTAGCTTTTTCCTTCCTAGAGAACATTCACCCAATGAGGTGTTTGTTTAACCCTTGCCTGACAGTCTCAGGCACAACCTGATTGGAGGAATACGTCTGTCACTCATAATGAACCCATCAACAACACGTCATACAAGGATGGGGATGCAGAATAACTCTTACACCAAATAATTAGACTGTCTGTTTTATTTTCAATCATCTAAAACAGGGAGTTACAACAGACATCAGCAGACGTCCAATCGCGCTCTCAATTATTTTGCATTAAAAAAACACACTTAAGTACTAAAAATCTGTTATAAGTAACGTCATAATAGGTGGCAAACTACGAAAAACCTATGGGGAGTTGTGGTTGGTTTAAGGGGAACATCTAAATATACTTTCATTAAGGGATCGGGTTGTGATTGGGTCTCTACAGTCAGGTGAACAACTTAGGCCCACTCCTAGTGCAAGACATCTTCATCAGTTACTAGCAAGACGGTACACCACTGGTTATCAAACTGTAAGGCCCTTCGTTTTATGGCATTCTACAATTGGTTGGCATGTTTGTACCCTTCTGGAACATTCGGCTCACTAGCAGCACATACGCTGGTACCCCA
The DNA here is from genome assembly GCF_040938575.1 of Ambystoma mexicanum. Classification (NCBI taxonomy): domain Eukaryota; kingdom Metazoa; phylum Chordata; class Amphibia; order Caudata; family Ambystomatidae; genus Ambystoma; species Ambystoma mexicanum. The sequence continues at coordinate 1,658,094,451 of NC_090932.1, forward strand.
GATGCTGGTGGGTGGACTTGACCATGTCTACCCACCCAATTAGCCCTACATCTCTCATCACTCATGTCATCTGCCATTCAGACTGTCTTTGAACTTGCCCTTGCAAAGAATCACTGCTCCTGAGTATAGGCAAAATCTTATTGCAGTTCTCGCCTCTATGTCCAACTCCTATTTTCATCCTTGACTCATGTGACAGTTGACTGCATTTAGGCCTGGTTTGCAGCATTTAATTGTCTTGAATGAATAAACTTGGCACTCATGATGTTCTTTCTTGCACCTTAACAAGGGCTCATTCAGCTTCTGATGTTCACTTGTTCTTCAAGGATAGATAACCTGTTCATGGCCGCTCTATTCTTTTACACCAGGCCAGACAGCTATTCTAGGTCTTTCCTCGATCTTCAGCTGTTTTCTTACAGCGACACAGCCCTCCGATCCTTCTTTCTTCGCGGGTCTGAGCTTTACTAAATGTGATACTGATGTCCAGAATTCTATATACAGACAGCACTGCCTGCAGTCTACTCACTAAGTATAGCCAGCCTTTATGATTACTTAGTCTACTTTTGTTTCTGCATCTGTACAGTTATAAAACAGCTTGCATTTCCTGCGGTGTTCTTCACATGTGCACTCTTCATTCCACATATGAAAGTTTACGCAATTCTTTACTTGGTTATCAGATTCTATAAGGTCTATGGATTCTCTTCTTCGACCATTATTCTCAGTGATTCATGCTCATGTCTTGTGATGTCACCAGCCTGTTTTCTTATTCTTCATATTCCTTCGGGAACCTCCTCCAAGAGATCGTCATCTCTGCGAGGGTACAACATGCAGGGTCTTCTCAACGCATACCTTGTCTCAAAGGCTCTTCGTGGTGTAGGCACCATCACTGCTGTTGCGCACGTCGCGATTTCCGGGTTCCAACATACAGGCAAGATCAAAAGTATAAAAAAGATGAATCATAAGAGACAGAAAGACACAAAGCATACCTGTACACATGTGTATCACAAACCAACATGATAATCCCTACCATTTATGCCATTTGTGTTATCTTCAACATTTCTAATTTTTGATGCAATTTCAGGAAGGAAAAACACTTTACTCAGGTGACTGTAGTATATTGGGCAATTGCAGGAACTCCTCTACTATTGCTATAAGCAGCCTCCTTATTACAGAACCATTCTTAGGATCCTGTAAAAAAGTGTGCATATCCACATCTCTTCTAACAAGAGCTGGATAAGCTCAAAGAATACACACAAAAATTGCAAGCATGATACGATGCACATTACTTTCGGGTAGAACCCTAAAATCAGTCAAACAAATATTCAGTGAGAAATGAATCGGGGTACTGTTCACGTTTCCAACTCTTAACAAAATGTTGTGGTTTGAGCATAATCATGATATATCAGCATTTCTTTAAAGTTCATTCTCATGATTCCTGTGGCTCAAGCAAATGAGTTTTATGCCTGTTGTAATATCTATAAGGATTGTCCAAACCACAGTCCAAATGCAACTCTGCATTTAATAGTCAATTTGTCGCCTTATCGTCCCTCTTCTTTGTCATCCGTCGAGTCTGCACACGCTGAAATTCATCTTCTTGTCTTGCTTCTGTATCGATGACTGGGGGTGCTGCGGTCTTGCCGGTGTAGAGCTTGACGCCATTCAGGTGGATCCAGCTTTGAACCTTTACTGCTGAGAGAGTAATGTTCTCTACTACATATGGGCCATCAAACCTTGGCTCCTGCCACTTCCTAGTGAAGTTTTGTTATCAATAATGTGTCACCAGCTAAAAGTCTCAGTGCTGAAAGAAGTTCATAAGATCCGGCTGCTGTATGGTTTTCATATGCGTTCTGAGACCGACCCCCCTGGAGCTTGAGTTGATGAGAGATACTAGTGGTCATACATGTCAAATAATCACATCATTCATTTACTAACATTTCTGCTGTATTCTGGGCATCACTTCTACTCCTCGATGAAGGAGTTAAAGGAATTCTCATTCTTCTTCCTGTCACTAGTTTGTGTGGTGTGAGGCGATGGTCCGAACCAGGCTCATTCTTTCGGGCATATAAAGCTAACGGCAGGCAATATAGCCATCCCTTTTTTTGTGTCAATTTAAGCTCAGCGATCCTTTCTTTAAGGAGGCTGTTGAGTCTGTCACATATCCTGTTCGCCTGCGGTGAAAAGCAGAAGAATACTTGTGCTTAACACTCAACAATAATCCTATCTGTTCGAATACTTCATTGAAAAAATATGGCTCATTATCGGATCTGAGCACTTCACACACTCCCCATCTTGAAAAGACTTCACGTACTAAAAACCTAGCAGTGCAAGTGGCATCAGGGTGCGTACACTGATCTGCCTCAATCCACCTAGAGAAGGGACACACCACCACAATCAAATACCTGTATCCACTACATGCTTGCAGCATATCAACACAGTCAATATGTAAATGCTGAAAAGGACCATTCGGTCGAGGAATTACTCCTCTAATCCTTCGCAGTGTATGTCCACTGGTAAAATTTGACATACGATGCAGTTTACTACATGAAATACAATGTGTTTTAAAAGGGTTGGGAAAAAAAACAGGCTTCTGTAATTGTTGCAGCAAGACTTTCCCTAGATATATGCTCAGGGTAGTGCAGCTGTTCAAGCGCTACCCATAACAAGGCAACTGTCATCACCGGCTTTGCAGTGCCGCCATAATGCCTCAGTGGGGGATCAAGAACACCCACTTCATTTCCACAATTCCTGCTCTTGCTATGGTGTACTTACTTAAATCTCCATTAAATGCGTTCTTGGTAAATTATTAAATACATCTTTTACTACCATGATTTTGACTACTGTTTCCTTAACATCTGGAATATCAAAACTTGAAATATCTTGTGAATATGCAACCCTTTTGGCTGCTGCATCTGCAGCTGTGTTCTGGCAAGAAATAAAGTCAGTTTGCTTAGTTTGCGCTGGTCATTTATCTATTGCAATGGCCACTGGGAGTTGTAGTGCCTTGATAAGTCTGTCCAATAAAGATGCGTGTTGCACTGGAGTGACATCCGCTCTGAGGTAGCCTCTCCTTTTCCAACATGCTAGCCCTGCGTGTATGGTTGACGTCACATAGGCAGAGTCACTGTACACCATCACTTCCTGCCCTGCATCCTTTTCAGGTGCCACAATAAGCGCTACCAATTCTGCCGCTTGTGCTGAAAAGTGAGACTGTAGTCTTGCACTTGCTAAAACTTCAAATTCTCCATTTGCTCTGTGCCTCACTACAACTGCGCCAGAATGCCTTTCTCCACTCGTTTCATCAATGTGTTCTCATTTACATGCGGTATATCATCATAAAACTCTAGATAATTCGCGCAGTCATGCCCATGTTCACCCTCTGCGACTGGCTCAGCTACAAACCGTCAGGGTTCACTATTTTACAATTTTAATCGCTGGGTCTGAGATTATCACTTCATAAGCAGAAACTCTCTCAGATGTTAATGTACCCTTGGGTTCCTCTAATATGGCAAACAAAGCATGTTCTACAAAAAACATCATAGAGCTGCCCCTTACAATGCTTGTTTTTTACTCAATTGCAAAAGTGGCGACTGCCAATTACTGTTCGCAAGGAAAATGTCCTTTCATAACTTGGTTTAAAATCTCACTGTAATATGCCAGAGGTTTGTACCCTAATGTAGTCCTCTGTGTAAGCACTGCTGTCATGACTGTCCATTTGTGTGAGAAAACAAGAACAACTCCTTGGCATAATTGGGAATTCCTAAAAAAGGAGCTCTACAAATTGCTTTCTTCAACTCTTCAAACTCTCCCTCCATTTCTTCAGTCCATTCCATTTTCTCCTAATCAAGCACCCATGCTCTTACATAATTACATAGTCCAAAATATTGTTGCATATGCTTTACTGAGTGCAGTTTTACAGTCTTCATAATCGCCTCAGCTCTTCCAGTTCCCACTCTCTTACTCTCATGTGAAACTAACTGGCCAGTGTACAACACCTCTTCTTGACAATACTGTAACTTCTCTTTGTCTACTTTATATCCCTTGTCTGCTAGGCTAGTCATTAACTGAATCAAGTCTTGTCTGCACTCATCTTCTGTGGTGCTACAAATTAAAATGTCATCTACATACTGTATGACAGCACTCTTCAAATCAATATTACCTAGGTCCATCTGGAGGACACTGTTAAAGATCTCTGGGGACTCAGAGTACCCTTGGGGCAAACGAGTATGTTTCAGATGATTTTGGCGGAACGCAAATTAAGTCAAGTCTTGTGAGTCTTTGTGCAACGGGATTGAGAAAAATGCATTTTTCAAATCTCCATGACCCTCTCTTTGATTTTTTCAAAGGGTACACTGCGATGTTACAAATTGATTCTGACGGTACCAGGAACCTTGTTACATCAGTGCTGAGCTAGACATTGGGTACTTTCTTGCTCAAGGTAAAATTGCTCCTGGTTACAGCTTTATTTTAACTTCCCCTACCCCTTTAATAGGCCTATGTCATAAGGGCCCGTAGTCCAAAATGCTGAGCGCTGCCACATTATCGCCATTCTCTGTGGGATCTTGCGTTTCTCCATGCTAATCCAATATATGATGCTCATGAAGAACACTACTTCATCATCGGTTGGGTCATCACGAAACAAGTCATCATCAGTGACATTCGTGAACCTACACCCTTCTTCAATAGCTATCACTGTCCTCCATGGTCTACCTCGTCACCCGTTCCTTCGAGCATTGCCATTTCCCCTTGTACTATGGCTGCATTTCATTCTATTGCGATGGTATGTCCCCCTCTTCGTCCATGGGTATCTGTGGTCTAAACAAGAACTTGACAGTTATTCTTATAGTCTTCCCCACTAAGCCAGGTAGCCAGGAGAATACTCACCCCGTAAAGAAAAAACTATGGCTCTATTGCAACTCCTCGCAGAGCCATTTGGGGGTCTGGTGTCACCGATAGTACTGATAGTACTGAACACATCAAGCAACCCTGTGAGCTGTCCTATTGTGGATACATGTATACCCCTGTACCCGTGAAAGGATTTCCTCCCACCACAGTGACACCCCTTGTTCTAGGTGTCAATAATTGCCTGTGTTTGCATTTTGCTGTATCTGCATAGGGGCATGCGACTGCCCTTGCGTTGGATTAATTTGTGCTTGCTGTAATTACTGTGGCTGCTTTGCCTGTTGCATTTGCTGCGTCAGTGTCTGATACACTGTCTGATTTTGGCCAAACCCTTCCCTAGCTTGTGAGCTATATGCTGGAGGATAAGCTGTTCCCCTTCTTGAGAACTGACCATTCTGTACATACCCTTGGCCACAACATACACGCACAATGTGCCCTGTCACCCCACAAGTCCAACATACAGGAGAAGCCCTTCTAACTAGTCGCCTTGGTTGAACCCTCCTTGTGCATTCTGATTCTCACTCTGCACGTTCTGAAACACACCTTGGTTGTTTTGGAATCCACCCCTTCCTCTATACCCCATGCCTCTACCTTATGGTACAAAACCATTCCCTCCTTGGTCCTTCGGGTGCTGATTATTCGCCTGTGATGTACCTGCTGCTTGCTGTACTCCCAGTACTTCTCTGCTTGTCAATACCGCCCCTTTTATGGAATATTTTGAAAAAGAATTCTGAACTAGTTTAGCTTCCTCAAGTTTCCTAACCTCTGCTTTCTTATTATTTTTCTCCTGCAACAGCCGACAGTGATGCACTATTGTCAACTGTATTTCTGCCCATTGTTTTGCTTCCATTACCACTTGATTTTTCATTTTCCACTGCACTTGCTCGGGTAACCCTTGACATAAAATGTGGTAAAATAATGCCACCATTTTTTCCCAGGGCTCCCTCGTTTCAAGAATCCAACGCTCTTGAATGTCCTGAATATAAGCAAGAGGACCCTTGTCTTCTTTCATTTTATGTGGTATTATTGCACCCATGTCTGATGTGACAGGATACGGTGCCCTGAGAGCCCTCCAGACATCTGCTCTTCAATTATTGGACAGCGCTCCATTGTGCACTATGTTCTGTGCTGTCACACTCAAGTAGCCTGTTCTCTTCCATATATGTCATCAGCTCTTTCCCCATGAATAGTTTCTAAGAGACCCTTAATGTCCCCTTTGGCTAGGGGAATTCCTCCTGTCATTCTTTCCAATTCATAAATCCATTTTCCCGCATACGATGTCAAACTCAGACATTTGCATCTTAAAGTGTCCTTGTCCATCTGCGGCCATGGAATATACTGTGGTCTTGCTCCTTTTTCCGATAAGGGAATCTGCGTAAACCCTAACCTGCAATCGCTGCCATTGTTTGCCTATCCATAGCAGGGATAATGGTTCCTGACCACCTCCTCCCTGGCAAAGACCATAACCTGCTCACATATGGCGGTGATTTCCCATTCTCACTATACAAACGTCCTTTAGGATGCTCTGGATATGCTATGGGATCTGATGTACAGAAGATGTACACAGAACCGGGCCTCACCAAGTTCAGTGAACATTGATTGTTGCAGCCATGGGAGAGTGGTGGCAGCTCAATCATGTTTCCCAACATAGAGATGGCACAGGTGAGGCCCCTGTATAAGGCAGATTAGAATACCAGTGCTTGATCTTGGTCTTCAAACATAGATCTGTTGAAGTGGAGGACAACAGGATGTGCACAGAAGTCAAAAGGGAGAGGGTCCACAACTGAGTAATTGTCAGGCACAGGGCTAAGTATTTTATGCTGTGATGACTCAGTGAGCTGTTGTGATCTCTGGAGCAGTTGCACCAGGGACATGCTTCTACCAGTACCCTATGGCCAGCATGAGAGTAGAAGCAGAGGTTCTCTAGACAGACATAAACACTGCACCTGAGCTGCTTGGCTACAGTGAAGTGGACATTTCTTTCCACCACATTAGAAATACCCTTGCTTTTGTAGCTGTTGCTGCTGCCAGTTGTGTCTTGTCTTTCCCTACACTCTGCCCTGTGTGAATGGAATGCTGTGAGTGGCTGACATGGAATGCTGTGTATGGGAATGTTATGTTCTGAATGGTTCTGTGAATGTCAGTTGAGAAGAGGGTTGACTGAGAGAGGACACCAGTGGATGCTTTGTCCTGTAACTTACCTGATGTGGCCAAAATGTATTCCAATGAGGTGGAACTGAGTAAAGATGTTTCCTGTTCCTAAACTGGTGTCAGTATCATGCTTGGCCAGGAACCCACCTTAACATTGGCAATGATGATTCTGGTTGTGCTGGGGGGACAGCACCATGGGAGGGACATCCACCGCCACCCAAACAAGAGAAGATCCTCTCTCGAGGTAGCAGCGCTGCAGGCTGCATGGGGCCAGGGAGGGCCAGCCTTTGATGTGAGGAGGCAATGCCAAGTCCTGGGAGCCTATCCGGTCTGCAAGGGACAAAGAGAGAGAGTTTTTGGGGGAAGCAGCCCCTTTGAGTGTGCAAGCGACACATAGAGACAGTGATTTAGCTGCTAGTCCAGGGAGCAGTGCAGGGGCTAATGTCCATCCAGGTCTACAAGGCAAAGACAGTGACTTTGCTGCATGAGGCATCCAAACACAACTGTGAAGTCTGCGAGGGGCAGTCAACCCGCGTCAATAGAGGCAAGCCAGTAGAGGCAGGTGCCAGTGTTGTCTTTGAGGGGCAGCAAGGGTGCCAGTGTTCAGGTGTCAGCAGCATCAGAGCAAAGTGGTTGGCCAGGGGAGCTTGACTGGGGAAAGGTTTACAGTTAGGGACCGATGTTGTTCTCGAGGGGAGTTGTGGGACTTGTAGCTGTTTGGTCATTGCGGTCTGCCCTACTAGTTCCTGCACTTACCATTTGAAATGGTGCAATAGGAGGCGCAGTGACCTTTGAAAAGACTTATGAGGGCCGGGTCTGCCAGCATCAAGTGATGGGCTTGTAGAAGAAATAGGGCTGTTGCTGGAGGTGCCGCATCTCGGTGCTGTTGTCTAAGTAGGCTGCGGTAGAAGCCTGCCGGGCTGCAGAGCTACTTTCTCTTTGGAATATGAAGTGAAGTGATGACGTCTTAGATCTTTGGATGATGGAGCTAACAAGCTCTTGCAGAACGCAACATGCCGACGATGGAAGGTACTTTCCTCAGTGTTCCCTGTGTTTTAGGAGTTTGAAGCACAGGGGTCAAGTCCTAAAAAAAAAGGGGGGGACTCATTAACATACCAATAGAATGTTGCGTTACCAGAAATTAGCAAATCAAGGAGCCCTCTGAAAAAAAGGGGGCGGGGGCTCGTCTGCATGTATTCCTGGAAGTCGTGGCCTTTGTTTTTAATTAAATTATTTAGTGAGGTTTTGGTCTGCACTGATTTTAGCAGTGTTTGTACACTTACTTTTGCCACTGTGCAAGATATGATCCATGTTTTGTTAACCCTTTTGGTTACTGAAAAATATTTAAGTAGAAATTGAATTTGAAATACATAGTTTCAATTCTTATGTAAAGGAGTACGATAGAATTATCCTCATGTATTTAGAGAACTATAAAAAGTGTTTGAATAATTTGTTCTGCATTGTTCGGTGCAAGTGTCATGATAAGGTGTGTGCGTATGCTTGGCCTTCTGAATTGGAGTTTCTGAAGTTGTTGAATGTAGTCTTTCAGCACAGGCGTCTTGTGGGGTGTCGAAACCCGGGTTACTTGGAGTGTTCGTTCTTTGGGGTGTCGGTTTACCGGGTTACTTGGAGTACCCAGCTGTGTTGGAAATGGTACATGTGTTATGGTGGGCAGCCAGTGAGTTGCAAGTGGGATGGATAACATTGTATTTGGAGGCTGAGTTGTGTTTGTGCAGTGAGTGTGTGGTGTACTGTGTATTGGGAGATCTCATGTTGCAGTGGAGAGGTATTCGGGAGATCAGTTCTCCATGCCTTCAGAGCATGCTTTGCTTGGTAATACGGCATGGGCTACCTCAGCTGTGTGTTTGAGGCTAGAAGGAGAACGTTGCTTGGTAGTTTGTTGTGGTACCCCTTTTTCAGTGGTTAGAATGGAATCTATCCATTAGGGGTAGTGGAAAGGTAGTGGCATTTTATGGTACTGGTTGTCCCACTGGGTGAGGACGGTTTCAAGGTTTTGATTGTGTGAGTTGTTGGAAGGATTTGTTTGGGAAGTTGAGGGATGTACATGTGTTGGGTTTGCATGTGCATGCATGTCTCTTGCTTCTTGGGTGACTCTTGTGGTGTTTAAGGGGGAAGTTGTTTTGTGTCTTGTCTGTCCCTGCATCCTGCCTTTTATGAATGGAATGCTGAGAGTGACTGACATGGAATGCTGTGTTTGAGAATGTTATGTTCTGAACGGTTCTGTGAATGTCAGTTGAGAAGGTGGGTTGACAGAGAGGATGCTGGTGAATGTTCTGTCCCTGTAACTTACCTGATGTGGCCTAAATGTATTCCTGTACCCTGTACCTGGAGCTGGAACTCAGTAAAGATGTGTCCTGTTCCTGTACTGGTGTCAGTGCCATGCGTGGCCAGGACCCCACCTTAACACTGCCTTTTCTTCTCCAAGGTGGATCTGAAGTGCTCTCAGATCTCGCTCCTTACCGTTAGCCAGGAGATGATACAGGTTGGCAGCAAGTTGGGAAGATTGGCCATGGCCTTTACTTTCTATGGTCAACCACTTCTTTGATAGTCAAGCAGGCAGTCATTGTCCCAGTGGTAATGGGAGTCTTGTTACTGACTGGCCACACTTGGAAAGAAGTGGCAACTTAGGTCATAGTGGGCTCCAGTGAATATCAAGTTAATAGTGCAGGAAGTCCAATTTTAAATATGGCAAATGGTTATGGTCAGCTAGTCACAGTGCCTATCACGACAGTTCAGTCATCTGTATTTGAACGTCCAGGTCATCCATGCCAAAAGCACCAAATTCTCATTTCACAGGCAAATACTAAGGATTGCTGAGGTGAACAGATGTGTATAAATGGCTACCTGGAAGTCAGAGATACGGGAACATTGTAATATGCACTCATGGATTTCCTTCCCATGGGTAAACCTGGACGGGTTTAATCAGGTGACGGTAAGCATCCCCCCTGGATACAGCCACATGCTGTAGCTTGATATCAGTAAAAACGGTGCCAACCAATCACTTGGCACAGGCAGGAGCAGACTTGCCTTCAGAAAAAGGGGCTCTTCAACAGCACTGTCCTGCTGATTCATAAAGCTTCCGGGCCACACATCAGAACGTCCTTCCTTTATGGTCTGTGAAAGGCCGAGTAAAGTCAAGAACCGTATCAATGCTGAGGGAATGTTGGGCACATATTTCAGGGTGGCTCCACATAGGCCCTTGCTATTTTGCATAAGAGACTGTAACGCTTCCGCTCTTGGCAGGGTCGCTCTGCCGTGCTACCTCATTACTGATCCGCCTCATGCTCAGAATTCTGCGGGTCGCTCTGCTTCCCCCCCCCCTGCCGGCTGCTCGTCCGCCGCCGGAGAGAGGGAATCTTGACAAGTGGCGTCGACGGTGACCTGAAGTCTGGCGCTAATCAGCGGGCTCTGCTGGCAGATTCCCTGTTGCTCATTTTTTAAATGAAATTGATTCACACCTGCACTGTGTTTACTCATCTCATCATTGGACGCCCTGCCAAAAAAAACCACAGGGCGGTGAGAGGGGGTAGCGTGAATCCTCTTCCTTTTCTGGTGGTGTTGCTCTTTGAAAACATGTTACTTCCCGTAGGACCCATTGTTGTTGAGTATTCCTGATGTTTGTGAACCTTCCAATTGAGTACAATAAAAACATTTACCTAGTGCCTAGTTTTGCAAATAGCAGATGTGGGTTCTAATACAAACATTTGTGATACTAGCCAAATCACTTTACATGAACCATGAAGATTGTATTGCCTGTTTGCGTTGGCTTTTACAAACATTTGATTGCTAATCATTACCATTCATTATTTTACTATCCAGGATGACCAGATTAGAAATATTGTACTTCTATGGTGAATACTGCAGCCATTGCCTAAGTGTGTGTGATAAGGTACCTGTATTAACAACACTCAAATATAATATTTGTTTAGATGAGTGCATTCTTTAATAAATTAAGTAGTTCAGGATAGGTCTCCCGATCACACCTGACATCTTGTTACCATAACTATAAACACAACCCCTTGTAGGGACTTTTCATCAACATTAATTTCATTTGTGATGTCATCAGTGATGTCATCAATTACATTTGTGATGTCATCTTTGGTGCCCTGGGTGTTAGTCTTAGCAGTGCAAGGTGGCGGCACAAGTTATTGTTGTTCAGCATATCAAAACTGGCGATTTTCTGAGGTTTTTCGGTTTTACTTGTAACCATAATGTCACTTTAACCAGGTTTTTTCATTGAATTTCACAGGTTTTTATTACTGTAACTTTACCATATCAACAGTTTTTCAGTACATTTCATGTATTTTTAATCAGTGCCACTTAACCATTATGTCCCTTTAACAAAAAACTTTCAGTGAATTTCACAGGTTTTTATTACTGTAACTTTACCATATCAACAGTTTTTCAGTACATTTCATGTATTTTTAATCAGTGCCACTTAACCATTATGTCCCTTTAACAAAAAACTTTCAGTGAATTTCATAGGTTTTTATTAGTGCAACTTAACCATAACATTCCTTTAACTAAGTTTTCTCATTGAATTTCATAGGTTTTTATTACAGCAACTTAACCATAATGTCCCTTTATCTGCCCTTATGATAGCCATACCCCCAAACTTTACCATCTTCAGAAAAGACAGGGAAACTTCCAAAGGAGGAGGCATAGCTTCTCCAACCTCACCATCAAAGAAATAGACAGCATTACTATGCCGTCAGCTGAACAACTCTCCCTAAAACTAGAAATCTCCGCCTCACGTACTATCACGGTACACCTTATCTAAAGACCCTCTGGTCCACTAGGCACCTTTGAAGAAGACTTAACCACCCTCTTAAACACTAATCAAACCAGGAACACAAATCATTCTACTAGGTGATTTTAACTTAGGCTATAAGAACCTAAAAGACTCCAACGCCTCCACCATAGCCAACACTATTGTGGAAGCAGGCCTCACTATACTGAATAACGGCCCCACGCACTCTAAAGGCCGCACATTGGACTGGGTCGCAGACATCAACTGCGTTTCCCTCATAACGGCAATTGAACCTTGCATATGGACTGATCACCATCTGATTTCATTGACCATTTCAGACCTTCCCCAACCTAAATCTACTAAAGTTAGATCTATCATTTTTTATGGTATTGAGATATGGGGTGGAAAGCATGAAGCTATCTTGAGAAGATATGAAGCAGGTGTGCTTTGCAAGCTGTTTGGACTCCCTCCGACCCTACCAGTTGAATGAATATATCTGGAGCTAGAGATGGCTAGTATTACATAGCATGCAATTAGGAACATTATTGTCTTTTGTGATGAAATGCTCAAAATTCGAAATGAGACCATGATTGGATAATGTATTGATACCTTTTTGCAGATTTGATAACCACCTTAAACTGGGCACCCTGGGCAAGATTCTGTGCATGTGTATGAAATGGCAAGAGGGATGCTGTGGCATGAGGTTAGATGGCGCCATCTGCATTATTAAGAGCCATATTAAACAAAAAATATATGAGCATAGTAAAGAACAGTATCTAACTAATCTGTTCGCTACAAAGAATTCACACCACTTTCTGTGAATATATCTTAAGTAAAGATGTTACACCTCAACATATAACAGCATACCCAAATAGTGCAATAGCAAGGCAATATGTAAGGCTAAATTGTAATATGAGTCCTGCTCTATTGACCCAGAGTGCCCAGATGGGTATTCCGCGCGATATACGCTACTGCAGGCTGTGTGCAATTGATATTCTTGAGAGTTTGGAACATCTTTTAGTCGATTGTGAAAGCTTTGCAGATTTGTGTTGGAAATGTCTAAACGAGCACAACAACAGATTCAGCACAGATGATCTTACTAAGATATGACCTACATTTAGTAAAGGATGTGTTTTAAATTTGATATTTTCCATTGTAACATTTTATTGGATGTGTATTGAAATTATGAAGACTCTCACTTAAAAAATGTGGTATTATCCAGTGATGTCCTTTTTAACTGTTATGTTAAGATTTTAAAACTGGTGTTATTATCAGAATTATGAGATGAATTCGACTATATATTTATATATGTAATTTAAATTGATTTAAAATTGCATTATACTGTTGTTTTTATGTTGTCTACACAAAGCTTGTTGATAAATGTGTATTAAATAAATAAGCAAGCCTCAAACACACAATTCATGTGTATACATGATGATGAACTTTAATGTTATTGACATTTTCTGGTGATGTTTATTTCTTACTGTAGTTTCCCTGTGCGTGCCTCTGATTTTTGAGCATTGTAGGTCTTCATTTGTATTGTTTGTATTAACACATGTGTGTAGTAAGTCTTGAATTGTTAGCTATTTATTACATGTTAACATTAGTCCCAATTCTGATAGGGGTGCATTTATTATTTTGCATATTACAGAGGCTTTGGTTGTGAGTGGAGTCAGAAGCGTCTGTGCCTGTGTATGCAATTGTCGGCAGCAGTGCGGCTTGACTCTGTGACCCCCTGAGTCCCTTTCTCTAACTCTAACTCTAACTCGCTGTATCGCTGTATCGAGACGCTGTGAACGCTGTCACCAAATCGCAGTGGCTACGTGGATGGAAATTCCGGCTGGAAGCTTGAAGGAAGCCTGAAACTTGCATGCCGGTTGGGCGGTCCTCTCAACACTCGAGACACTCCGAGATCGAGACCGAGAATCGAGAGGGCGCCGCGGGCGAACATGGCTGCAACCGTTGGAACAGCGGGTCGCCTAACAGCGGGTAACTGCATGGGCAGGGCTCTGGCTCGTGGTCCATATTACCGCGCTACTGTTTGGTTCCTTTGGCGGTAACCTACAATTTTGTCCGGTGTGCCCGAATGTGGTTGATGAGTTGTTGTGACGTCCTCCCAGCCTCTAACAGTACGGTGCTTTTGACCCCGCGAATTTCGCTGTGGCTGTGCTAGGCTGTGTTGGGCTGTGTTAGGACGCCCTAAAGGGTTTGTACAGCCACTGTGCAGCCTCCGCATAGCCATCAGGGGAAGCTCCACATTGCTCTATAGTATAGCGCTATATAGTGCTCCTTAGTGCCCCTCAGTGCTTAGTTCTACGCCTGGTGGACTGTGTGCTACTAGCCGTTTGTCATTGTTTCAGTGCTAAACATCATTTTTTTTTTTACTCAAGAGTATGCTCAGGGGGTTGAGCTGTGACAGCATTATTGTTTTGTGATATTATTATTGTTATATGAAAAACAAACAAAGCACTCTTGGTCATATTTTCTTTTTATTTCACTCTCCATTTCACTCTCCATCTGTTGTGTGACTAAGGGACTGCAGGCTTTTTCTGCCTTTGACCCAAGACTAAGGAAGATTGATTTTGTGTCTAAACTAATTACTTTTATATAAAAGAGTGAAATGTATGACCTTCGGAGTGTGGCTCTATCCTCGGTAGCCCGTGGGCCTTTGCAAATTGCTCGGGCTGAAAAGGGCGAGAAACCCTTGTGTAAAGAGAAGGAAAGGGACAGGGCATCCTTTTTTAAGCCCTACAAATCAGGAGGTGGCATTTTTCTTCCACCCCCCAGTGTCTATCCCTCGGATAATCAGTCCCCAACTGGATCGGGTTTTCAGGATTTATCTCTGTGGATGAGGCAAAAGGAGGATGAATCAACGCCTTTAAATCACCCTATTTGCGCCCTCTTCCAAGATAATCTTGATTTTACCCTGAAGAATACCACCATGAAGAAGGTGATTGCAAACCATCTTGCCTCAACAATTGAGGCTCGTTTGTCTAATTCCTCGCCTCCTCGTTTGGTTCTAGGGGAGGGCTCAGTTCATCCAGAAGCGCTTTTGGCTCATCCTTGAAGTGATTTTGATGAGCAGAGAGATAATGACATGTTGTAGCTGGAAGCAGTGGTCTCGGCTTCCTATATGGGGGGGACTTTGCGACCGGATGTAGAGAGGCCCCAAAGGAAGCCTCATGATCTATTAAATGCTTTATCTGCTTATGAGAGGCCAGTTGATGACGTTGAGAACACCCCTGAAGAACTCGTGCCTCCAACTATAACAGCCCTGAATTTTGTACTATCCTCCCTGGTTAAGGTTTTCGAAAACTTGAAAAATGACATTTACCAACATACGGGCATACTATTAGAGATCACAAAGGACTTGGAAGTAAATGAAATAACTATGGTGGCTCTAAAATCAGCCGTTAATGACTCATTGGGAGGACTTTTGAGTGAACTTCATAAAGAAGTAAAGGACCAATCCCGTAAAATGGATTACTTGATTGAACTTTGTGGGGACTTAAAAAAGGTATCCGTGATTCTATTAGAAAAAGAAGAACGATATGACCTACAGACTCAGGATTGTCCTTCAGGTTCTCTTGCCCCTATTCTACCTGAGACTACTCGGATGATACTCCTCTTTCTGCTTCTGTAATGGAGGAGTTTCTGAGATTAGCTGCAATGGCGGACTCTGATTTCCAATTTATGGCTCCGATGGGGGGCCCCCAAATTAACATCTCTTCCTCTGAGGCGGATTTGGTAGTCCCTCGGTGCAAGAAACTGAACGGAAAGTCTAAAAAGAAAAGAAAAAGAAGGGCGATAGTAGTGGATGATACCATCTCTCGACCTACGAAACAATGTAAACTGAAAAAAAGGCAGATTGCCACAGAAACTAGTCCATATCTGCCTAAGTTAAAAGATGGTTTAAAGATCCTGGAAAAATCCAAAAAGGATCTGGTGTTAATGTCCCCTGATTCTAAAAAGGGGAAGAAAGTTTCTAAATTGAAAGCCCAAAAAGTTCAGACACTGTCCGAAAGTGAAGTGCCTGTTGGTAAATCAACTGTGGGAAGTCAAACTGATTCTCTAGAGAAATCTAAGAAAATTGCTCCTATCTTTTTGCTTGCAAAACAGAAAAGGACTCCGCTTATCCCTTTGGTGAAACTTGCTCCCATTTTTTTGAAAAAATTAGAGAGGACTGCCTTAAGTTCCTGTTCCAAGGGCGTGCCGGCTAATACTGAAAATCCTCAAATTAATTCTACTGGTGTAACTAATTGTTCACCAGATTGCTCTGCTCCTCATAGGCCTGATGGTCGCTCACAAGATCTACAGAAAGGACTGCTGCCTGCTATAGGTCTTGCAATTCCATATGGATCCGGAGCTTCTTTGAGTAATGGTAATACTCCTTCAGGAGCCCAGATGTCAGACAATTTTTATAAGCAGAATCCCGATTTGACAATCTTTCTCTCAAGGCATATTCCATCTACAAGGAATGATTCACCTTTAAATCGATCTGCAATTCTTTCAGAAATAAAGTCAATTCCTGCTTTGAAGTACTTTTCATCAGCTGACATTGAGGCTGTGAGTTTTCCGTTTAGCCCAGATACGAATACGGCTGCAATGGTCTTGAATTCAAGACTTGGTTTAGACATAGTTATGAGTGAAGAGGAGGCCTGAGACCAGAGGGGTTTGAAGCTCTCTCTGTCTTGTCCGGTACCCGTCTCTGCTCACTCTCATCAGGCAGTGAACCAAGAGCAAGTTAGGGGAGCTACAGTTAAGGACGTTTCTGCAGTTACTCAATTGAATGTGTGGGACATGCTCCCCAAAGTAATTTCACAAGTATTTATTAAAATGGGGATGACCCAACCGAAGCTTTAGGGGTAACCCAAATTAATGTGTTATCATGGAACACTAGATGTTGTGCCTCCTTCTCTGAGGAGACCAAAAAGTCAGATATTTTTTAATCGTTTTATTTAATTCTTTTTCAAGAAACATGGTTAACCTCCTTGGTGGGTATAGATGGTTTCTCTATTCTTCTGCAGTTGGCCGTGGGCTCGGGGGGCAGGTAGACCAAGGGGGGGGTCTTTTGGTGGCTTCTAGTAATGACATTTTTAAATCCTCTGTTATTATCTCAAACGGTTCCCAGGGGATTCTTATAGTGAGATTGTCAAGAAGAGGTCCCATAGAATGTTCTAGCTGGATAGTGGTAAATTTATATTGGAATCATGATGCCTGTCCGCTATCAGAGTTTCTGCATGCACTGTCTGATGGTTTAGTTGATTGCTCCTTACGATTCCCGGCAGATGACATTTTTATTGCCGGGGATCTAAATTCTCAATGTATCTCTACACTGGACCCTAGGTCGGGAAAGCTTAAACACAAGTCCAGTAATGGCAAAATATGGTCAGAGTTTATGAAGGATTGGAATCTCTTTATGCTGAATGGTAACATCAGGGGGGACATCCCAAATTCCGCTACCTGCATAAAGGTTCCTCTTTCTCTATGATTGATTATCTTTTTTCATCAAGAACTATTTTTGAGAGTTGTCGCAGTTTGGTTGTTGGGGATGGGAACAATGATGACCATGCTATGTTGAAGGTGGCCTTATTCTATGAGTGTGCTTTAGAGGTCCCCTGCTATGGTCAAGAGCTCCTCATTAATAATGCAGGGAATGTAATTAGACAATTTCCCAAAGGGGGTCAACTATTAAATAAGGAGCTGAGAAACAGGGTGAGTGATCTATCTTTCCAGCAATTATCCGCGTCGTGCATGCCAAAGCTCTTTACAAATTTTCTATCTGATCTGACTCCGGTGGAGCCTGTTTCACAGAAACCCCATAAGATCCATAAACATTCTTTTAATGATCAAATCATTGCCCAAAAGCTCGAAATGAGGTATCAAAGATCTATCCTAAAGAATTTGGGTTTATGTATGAAAGCCTATAGGGCAGGAGTAGTTAAGCTAAAGAATAACTATAGGAATTGGCATCATGCCCATAGCCATCTGGTAATACAGCAGGATGCCGAGAGAATGCTCTGTGCTCTATCTCACAGGAATTCCCGAAACTTCTGGTTAATGGTGGGAATGAATGAGGCAGTCCATCATCAGAAACAGGATTCAGTACTTCAGGAGGGGGTGTGGCTTGATCATTTTGCCAAGGTTTATGACTCTGAGGCTCCAGAGTGTTGGGTGATGGATCTAACACCTAATTGGGTTCTAGAATTTAATGTCCTGGACCCAGAATTGTTAATTAAGAAATCTTCAGCCTCTAGAGCGTCTGGTCTGAATGGTTTCATTAACTCGATTCTGAAAATGGATTCAATCACCTGGGCGAAGGTTTTAAAATTACCCAGAAGAGATTTCCAGATTCCTGGAAACATTCCATAGTCATACCCATCTACAAAAAGGGTGATAGGTCCCTGGCCTCTAATTACCGTCCTATTTTTTTGCTAGAAGCAAGCAGTAAAATCTTTTCAAGCATCTTCTTAGTGGAATTGGAAGCCTGGGCAAAAATAAAGGGAATTATCCCTAAGTAGCAATCTGGTTTTAGGAAGGGTTTATCTACCTCATTGAATGGGCTTGTTCTAAATTGCCTTGCTGTAAAGTCATTTACCAAGGGTGGCCTTACCCTTTTTGGAGCCTGGATTGACCTTTCCCAGGCATTTGATGTGGTTGATCAGAATTTACTCTGGAGAAAACTTGACGTCTGGGGATTTCCTTTTGGCTTACTTTCTATACTGAGAGAGTTGCACTCTAATAATTACATGCGGGTCAGACTCGGTAGATCGGGCTTGCTCTCTAATCCAATTAGGATAACTAGAGGGGTACGACAAGGTTGTTTACTAGCTCCTTTGCTTTTCATCCTCTTTATGGTGGATCTAACTAATTGGTTGCATGATATTGGTTTAATATCTCCATCTATTGGTAATGCTAAAATAAATTGGTTAGCTTATGCGGATGATATAGTAGTCCTGGATTATTGTCAAGTGGGGCTACAACGTCTGCTAACTGCCTTAGAATCTAATGCAAGGAGCAATAAACTAAACAATAACCCCTCAAAATCTAAGATCCTACTATTCAAGAGACCAAACAAAATAGTAAAGAATTTTGCTTGGAAGCTGGATCAGTGTCCGGTAGAGGTTGTCTCAGAATTAACATATCTGGGAGTTGTACTAAGATCTTTTCCTACAAAGAGCAATTTGGTGTCATCTATTGATCTAAAAGTAGTGAAATTATGTGCTCAGATGAAAACAATCAATTTTAAGTTTGGCAAATTTTCTATCCTCCCACTTGTAAGATTCTACATAGGGAAGGCAGTTCCCATAATTCTATATGGACTGGATTATAGCAATATAGCTTTGGAGATAGATTGGGATGTAATCGAGTCTAGGATCTGGAAACATACCTTAGGTTTGCCAGATTGTGTTCCCATTGTCTGTTTGCACTATGAACTCGGTCTTTCGTCACTTAGATCATGGCTAGAATGGAAGTGGTTGACTCTCTACAGACTAATTCTAGATCCCCCAAAAGAATTCCTTATTTGTGGAAACGGCTATAGAGTACCAACTAGGGAACAATGTCTTCTTATGTAGATTGGGGCAAAAATGCTTAGAACGTCTGTCTGGCTGTGACTGTGATGCTGAGTTGCTTCTACAGAACCCATTGAAAGTGAAAGAAAAAATGAAATTGAGTGATTGGATTGACACTATTGATGATATGCGAAAAACCAAAAGACCAGCCTCTCTGACAGTACTAGATAAACGTCTTTCAACCTTGCCGTCTTATTTAAAGTAGTCCCCTAATCCTCGCTTTAGATCAACTTTTCTGAGATTTCGTTTAAATTTACTTCCTACCCTAGAATGACTAGCTATTAGAGATAAGGAAGGGGGACTTTACCTATCTGTCATAGGTGCCCTAACAGCGAACTCCAGACTATTAAGCATTTATTATCTAGTTGTTCTGGGACCTGGAGTATTAGGGCTGGACATTTTAATAGATTTGTTTATGACGAGTGCTATCTCAATACCGAGGATTTTTGGGCAAGGCTATCTTCTGGGAATGAGTCGGCTTTATCAATTGAGGTTGGAAGGTGTTTAAGGGAACTGAAGTTAGTTATAGATTGAATTGTTACTAGTGATTTGAATTCTTGCTTCTTTGTTTTTAGGATGTTTGCTGTTTTTGTATTCAGAATATGTACATTTCTGTTGGATTTTATATTGTTTTACTATATGTTGAAATGTGTTAAAAGTCAAATTTTGGCTAGTGCACAATAAATAAATAAAAAAATAAAAAAATATATATTATTTTACTGTCCAATATTACTAGATTAAAAATGCTGCACTTATATTGTGCATGCTGAAGCCATTGAACATGTCTATGATTTATTAGATTCCTGTATTAACAACAACATTCCAATATAATATTCTGTTTAGATGAGTACATTTTTAATATATTAAGTAGTTCATGAGGTTTCCCGAACACCCCTGACATCTTGTTACCAACTTTGAAAACAAAACCCCCTTTAGGGACTTTTCATCAACATTAATTTAATTTGTGATGTTATTTTTGATGTGATTGGTGTTAGTCCTAGCAGTGCACAGTGGCTGTGTGAGTTATGGTTGCTTAGCTTACCATAACTGGTCAATTTCTTGAGTTTTTCAATTTTACTTGTAAACATAACATCCCTTTAACAACATTTTGTCACAGAATTTCATGAATCTTTAATAGTGCAATTAACCATAACTTCCCTTTAACAGTGTTTTTTCACTGAATTTCATAGGTTTTTACCAGAGCACTCCAATTTGCTTCAATTTCCATATAATCATACTCACCCCTAATGTAGCAGCTGTGGAGTCCGTGGACAGTATGAAAGTCTGCAGACAACAGGTAGCATTAATCAAACCCAGATGCACAGGGGACCACAGAACATTTGTATCCTTGAACCAACAAAAACATATACATAAAACAACATTACTTATATTTACTACACCCACATATACCTTTTTGATCAATTCAACATTTGAAAATGTCAAAATTATTTTCATTTAGCAGACAATATTCTGGAAAGTACCAAGCACAAACCATAACCGTACGCCTCATATTATCAGTGTAGTAAACCTGTTCATACAGACTGAAAGGAGCTCAATGCAAAACAACCTCTTACCAAATAGTAAGTACACTGTATTTATTTCTCTATTATACCATTCATTATATAAACATTTCTCATAAGCAAATATCACTTTTTTTTTATTTTGACAGAAATGGCAAACACACTTGAGTTGCTAGAAGAAACCTTACACAAAGAATAAATTAATGATGATTACATTTCTAATGATAAACAGTACATCTTTCGATATAAACAAATAATGTAATTTACACAGAGCTCATTCAAATAACGATTTCTTCTTTTCTTATAGTACATAGTTTACATTAAGATACCACACTGCATATTAATTATGGAGAATCCCAACAATCGGAAAAACAATCTCAATACCCAACTGTACATAATGAAATCATAACCTTGTCTTCAAAATTAGATGAACTTAGCAATGACTTTAAAGAACCTGTAAATTATGTTAACAATCATGCTATTAGAAATGTTGATTATCACACTCCTACTAGTACCTGTCCCTCTTTCCCTCAGCAATCACCCCAATAAAATTTACAAAACAGAAATCAAAGATGGTTTGATGAAACATCTCTCCCTCCCTTCACCGATGATGACTTTAGAGAAATTCCAAATTCTCCCATTTATGTTTCCCACTCTGATAACCCATCACTTGCCTAAATATATTTATTTCATATACTATAAATATCTTGTATATTATTCTGTCATAAATTCCTTTAAAAAAAAACAATAATGGTCCGTGGACTATACAAATGTTTGAGGTCTGTTTACACAGTGGAGGATGTTCGTGGATGTCGCGCCATGTCCAGCCATGTCCGGTCTTGCATGACACACTTTCAATTAGTCTATAAAGAGCATGCCTGATTGTGGCTATTGCTGCATATGCGCTCAGCATCTCCCGCCCGCCAAGGTCCACAGGCACACAGCGGCATCGCGGATGTCCCTGGACATCATCATGTGATCATGCCCGTGCTGCGTAATGACTTGTCTGTGAACGGTGTCCGTTCTCTGCGCACAGTTTGAAACCACATTTTCGGCCAATCTAGTATGCCTCAAGTTGAAAGTTTACCCTTTCAGAGATCCTACACCCATTCTTAGTTGATCACTGAACTTTTTACAACTTTCCAAGGACTATTTTTGACTCAGTAGGGTGCAAACAGTCGCACGGTCCACAGACAATTCCTCTGAAACAACCCACCCATTAATTTTAGTCATCCTCAATTTGACTGTTCAGGAAAGAGCACCACGAGAGACACCTGCACAAATACCTCCTATGTGTCATCTAAACTGGCATCTGTCATGACCATGCCTCCTCCCCAGGGGCCATCACCACCACCAGGTTGAGGGCCTGGTTCAGAGGAGGATTAAGAGGACCAGGAAGATGAGGTACAGGAAGTGCCTACCTCAGCACCCAGAGAGAGCCATGGGTTTGGCGGTTCTTTAAGACCGTAGGAGGTGTACCAAAGACTCAGATGGCCTGTTTTAAATGCATTGGGTGTGAGGTTGTACTCAGTCATGGACAACATGGCCAGTACTCCTCCAGGACTAATGGCATGTGCAGGGCCGGTCTTACACCAGATTGCACCCCAGGCAGGAAGCATTGTTGCCCCCCCCCCCTCCTGACCACTTAGTAAATGGACTGGCTAGTACCCCATCATTTCCCTCACCAGGTGGGCATTAGTGGACCATCTTTAGATTTCTAATTTTGGGCCATGGTAAGTCCGGCAAAGACTTAAAAGATGACGTCCAGTCTACACGCCTAGAATTTGCACCACTTGAGCTTTAAACATCTTTGGCTTTTGTGTCGCCCAATAGTGTCATCATTAACTCCGGTGGGAGCTCATGGCAGTGATTTCCTCATTTACACCGGGTCAATGATTCCTTACCAAAATTCTGGGGATCGGGGCATGGCCAGCACACGCACACCTGCCACATGCCAAACAATCCCCACACCCAATCTCCTTTATTTTATAAATAATTTGGGCTTTTCCCTTTTACTCCCTTCAAGGGGTGCAGCTGCTCGTTGAATATATCTTTAGGTAGACTTACCTTTCTCAATGTGTTTGAGAAAGCCCCCTTGATCCAATACCTACTGGCCCCCAACCTCCCTGACACTGCACATCTTTTGCCCATTTCAGCTCGTTTTCTTTCACCCCGCACCACCTTTCCATGGTTACAGCCCACAATCGCCCTCTCCCTTCTGCTAAAGTGAGACTGATAGGCAGAGATTTCCGCCAGGAATTGAGGGAAAACTCGGTATGGAGGCAGGGCTGGAATCATGCACCGGGCTCTCTGTGCTGGGTACACAGGAGTGGACTAAGAACCAAAAGAGGCCCTGGATTCCTTTTTTTGAAAGCGAAATTGCTCCTCGATTTGTGCTGCACACAGCAATGCAGCACATTCTGCATGCCCTCAGAAAAACGGCCCATGGTTCACAGACCACCCCCACCCGCTGTCTGCGCGAAATCACCAGACTTACCTGCCCCTCTTAGGGTACCGTTTGCAAGAACCCTGCCCTTGGGGACAGGACGAGTGAGAGAGCACCCTGCACCCAAGACAGGAGTCACAGAACACCTTGCACCCAAGAAAGGAGACACAAGGGGGGCACCCTGCACCCAAGACAGGAGACGAGAGGGAGCACCCTGCACCCAAGACAGGACTCAGGCTGGGTTGAGCTATCGATCCTACCACATACGCCATGACTTGTCTGGTCGGGTGTCATTCAGTGCCTCTGCAAATTCAACAGGGCCGGGGCAGACTGAGACGTGAGGGAACAGCACCCTGCACCAGGGCAGATTTAAGGCAAAGGGCCCTATGGGCAACAATGACAGATGGCCTCAAGTGGGCAGGGCATGGAGGCAGAGCCTAGTGGCCAGAGTTGCACAATGTTTAACTTTGGGCATAGATGATTGATTATTTTTTTTTACAGTTGTCTGTGTTTGGGGGTCTGGCTCTAGCTAGAGACAGCTGGGCATCCTCGCCAGGTTTTGCTGTCAATGGTAGTAATATTGTATGATCAAGCCTGAAGCTAAATTTGGAAAGGATAGGGTTGAAGGCAGTGGGCAATGGGAGAGGAAATTACAGGAGGTAATATCATGGGATAATTCCTATAGCATGCAGATCTATTGTGTGCATGTCGCCGGTGTACTTAACCCACAGACTTGAAATATCATTAAACATCACAGATGCAATTAAAGGAGTATGCCAAACTATTGAGGTGTTATAATTGGTTATTTATAATGCGCTTAATACCGAGAGGTTTCTAAGCGCAGACCCGGGATCGACCCTGTGTTGCTCCGCGTCGTCTTGCTTCCAAGCCGAGTACGTTGCCCCTTAGCTCTCCTCCTGAGACTACAATTATTAGATATTAATAATAATGTTTATTCATATATTGCACACCACAAAATGATCTTGGTTTGCACAGATAAACCTGACGTACAGGATGGGGAAAATAAATGTTTGTTCACATTCTTTTGCTTGACATGTTTCTATAATGTGGATAATTTGTCAGGTTCATTTATCATGTGATTTTTGTACTTGTCACGGCATTGCTAGACAAATAATAATATACCCTTTCAATTACCAAACCTTTAAAATACTGATATGAAGTTGCATACCTGGGAAGATTGTGACTTTAATTTTCACTTCCTAAATGGTAAACTATAAGTCCCAGAATGCAAGTTAATGCCAACCTGAAAAATCTAGTTAACCCACTGTACTTTCAGTGATTTAAGATCTGTATTAAAAGAACTTGTATAATAAACTCAGATATTGTTTATATACATATGCTTTTGGTTCTGAAACTGAATCTGCGATTTGTTGATGTTTAGTACACCGCACCGGATTCCCAGGAAAACGCCACTGGACATTTCCACATGGCTACACAACTAGCTCGATCCCCTGCATTTTCTGGGTGAAGGTCTGCCCTGAAGGCCAGGATCAAAGCTCGAGTGAGCACCACTTGCAAACAACGGCCTGTACTTAAGCAATTTCTGGAAACATTGAGCTGGTGGCATAACTTGTGCTTGTTATCTATGACTGACAGTTAACTGTCTCATTAGGTCTTAGGTCTGGGATTTACTGTCAGTGGGAGGTCTATGCCCAAACCTCTCCATAAGGCAGATGCACAGAGTGTGGTGAAAGCAAACTCGGCGGGCTCATGCGCCCACTCCTCTACAGCACTCCCTACCTGGACAGTGTGGGAGAGGAAGTGTCTTGACAAAGATGAGGGAGGGGGGAATAGAGAGGACTGCAACCCAATAAGCGTTTTGGCATTACAATTAGATAATCCCAGCGGTTGCTGAGGGTACGGCTGAGGGGGGGGGGGTTGTGTGGGTGCTGCACAGGTTTTCAGGGAAAGAACAAGAAGTGCAGGACATTTGAAAGTAATTCAGTTGTTATGCATGGGGCGTGTGTGTTGTGGAAGGGGTTTGAATATTGTGCAAGGGACGCAGAGGCTGTCGGAGGTATGTCACAGGTGTTGTCGGGGATATAACAAATGAGCCCCAGGCTGTCAACCAAATGAGCCCCAGGCTGCCAACCAAGGGTAGCATGGAGCATGGAGCTGTCAAAGTCCAGCACAGTGGAGTGCCCCCTGCTGCAGCTAAAGGCGTGCTCCCCCTCTGAGAGCACACAGGACTTGGGGGCCCCTAGCAGTGCCTGTGGGAGCTGCAGGGCCCCCCATTATGCCAATGCTGATGGGCTGCCCTGCACCACCCAAGCGAGCATGGCGAGATCCGATTCCAGGCCTGGCTGTAACAACCAAATAAAGGGAGGCTTTTTCGTTGGCTGTAGCAGAAAAGCATGTGCAATACTGCGTTGTTTCAGCCTACGATTTTAACGTAATGATGTACTCTGCCTCTCAAATATAAGTGCATGGGTGCCCTGCTGAGACTGGGAAGGGGCATAGCAGGGCACAGGGGGCAGGAGACATGCGGGAACAGCACCCTGCACAGAGGGCAGGAGATGTGAGGGAGCACCCTGCACCCAGGACAGGAGGCGACACACTTACCTGCTTTTGCACACCCATTCGCTTTCCTTAATGTCGGGGCCGACACAACAACGCCAGCCCCCAATTAATCCTACTCAATGCGCCAGCGCCACCCAGGGTCAGGGTGAAAGTAATAGAGCAACAAATGTTGCTAATTGCCATTGCCCTGTCCTGCCTGAGAGCCGAGGCTTCTGCCTGCAGCAGTGTGCTAACGTGTATTCTAGTACTAGCACTGCAAGAATACACCTTGGTTCTTTTCACAATTCGTATCATAACATTATTAAAAATGAATGTTGCAGGCTGCTGGTGCGGCACCCCTAGAGGCTGACTGACGTCAGGCAGCCTCCTGAGCTGCCTGACACAAAGACCGGCCCTGGGCATGTGCCACCACACAGGCTCAAACCACCTGGGTGCTCTGAGAAAGGCTGTTCCTTTCTCAGGGAGTGGTAGGTTGTCTTCCTATACCTCATCTTCCTCAACCGCTCTTGCCACTACACAGGCTACTCCTGTGGGGCAGAGGATCCCACCGACTGCCTCGTATCCCTTACAAGAAGCTGTTACTCCTTTATTTCCAGGAAAACAGTACTCTGTATGTACAGTGACACACCAACCTGCAGGAGGGAGCAGTTCCAATGTGCTTTCGAGGCTGCAGTCAAGGAACATGAGAAACACTGCCCCTACTTTAGATTTAAGGCATGCCCAACATCTTCCCCTCTGTATCTGTGGTTGGTGCACCTACTTTCCCCCACCGTACCTCCTTGCCTCTCCTAGAAAAGAAATCCCCCAAAAAACAGAGGCAAAACATGCCGAAAAAATGGTTCCTCTTGGAGACACCTTTCACAGTTAATAAATAACACAAAAAAAACAATCAAAGGACCTTTTGCATCCTTTCGCATCGAGGCAGGGGAGAGTTCAAATCAATGAACTTGTTTTTGGTTAAAAAATGGTGGCTCTTAAAATATTTTTTTTTATTTTTTGGGGGTTTTATATACTGAACTAACAAATGTTCTACTGAACGTAATAATTTTTTCTAGCATTCACAAAAACTGCATCTATTTTTTTCTGTTTATGCTTTTTATTTACTATAACCACTAACAAACACTTCACTAAATATTCATGTGTTCACAAAATATGTTTCAATGCATTTTGAATATTGAAAAGAAAAGTCTGATTTCCAACATCAGTCAAATGCACGCCATCTTTTTGAAAAATATTCACAATATCATCTTGTGAAAAGATGTCATCCTAAAAAAAAAGCACATATAGCTTTGTTTACATTGCACTTTGCTTTCTTGATTTGTGGACAAAATATATTAGAACGTTTCCAGGGAGGGGGAGAGTGGGAAGGAAATTGAAACAGACAGGCGACTACCATACTAGGCCCGACAACATTTCTGGTATAGAAAGAGAAAAACAAAAAGTGAGGGAGAGGGGAGGAACAAAACAAGCGACTATCGTACTAGGCCTGATGGCATTTCAGATAGTGTGGGGGGACAAGCAAGGAAAGGGAGGAGGAGACAGACGAGGTTGCTATTATACTAGATCCAGGGACAATTCTGATAGAGTAAGTGCATAGAAAAAGTAAGGGGAGGACGGGAGGAGATCGGAAAAGGGAATCCAAAAACAACTGCACATCGAAAAGCAAGCAAAGAGACACATGTCTCTTCTCAAAAGACAACTGCAGATCCAACAAAGCAAACAGAGGCACACCTTGCTTGACCATTTAACTTCAACACCACAACTGCAGTAAATTGCTATGCAAATGTAGCAATCGATGTTCTCTTCATTTACTTAAACTGCTCAGAGTAGTTGTGTTTACAAATGCGTGTCCTTCATATAAATGCCACAAATAATCCTTAAAGCACTTTGGGTGTCTCAGGTATAAGGCAAGAATTGGACTTGTGTACAGGATAGCCACAATTCATCATAAACACAAAGGAAGATACAGAAGAATTCCTAATGTACTTACTATGAGTACTAGAAACCAAGAACATCCCTCTATATGAAATGTCCAGATTTCATACATGTGGAAACATACATGCACTCTCTACAACCTCACAAGAGTACATTCCTAATGAACTTCAACTACTTTAACACACTTCAAATATGCTATCACAGTTGATGTTACTGCAAAACCTATTTTACAGTCCAACATAGTTAGAATATGCAAACAGGTATCTAAATACTTTAAACATACTCTTAATTACACTTACACCCACATCAAACATCCATACTACCACACACATGTATTACGTAACATATGTATTCTTTAAAACTAAGTAAATGTCAAAAGTCTATATGTAAATGCAGTTATTTTTTGAACCCACTATGGATTTTTTCCCCCAATGACCCAATGATTATTTCATGTTTATACAATACCAGTGTACCACATACTCATGTTGTACCAAACATAGTACATAGAATGTACTATATATGAGGGTCAAACAAGTAAATCTATATGTGCATGTGTATGCAATTAAATGCTTTAAACCTCTTGTTTAAGTAATTATACCGTTTTTTAACAGAAATATAATTATTACTGTACACATATTACTATACTGTGTGTGTTCTTGTGGGCATGGCCTCTGGGGGCCAGAAACACCAAAATATAATTAATCCATATAAGAAGTACCTACAATACACCTCCAAATAACAAGACTCATCACAAACCCCCCTCACTCCCAATGACGTCCATGGAAAGTAAAGTGGACTGCAGACTCAGTGGCACCTGCAACACTTTCTTTCACCTATAAAAACGATTCCTTATCAACTTTGTTCCACTCCCCCCCCCATTCCAGGCCCTCTTTCGGCCACAAAATAACCCCAAATCTATTTTCCAGATTTTTTTCTCACCGTCCTTTCGACAGACAACGATTGTGGTCCATGGATACGATATAGCAGCCATTTCAAAATGTATGATCCACCTCACCTTTTTGAACATCCAATCAGCATGTGGACACCAACCCACCCCCCGATTGGTCCAGAGGTGTCTGCGGACTCCAAATCAGGAAATGGGTCAGCACACCGGACCCAGATATCACCATTTTTTAAAATCTACTTTTTGACCATTTTTTAACAGACTACTAGATGGATTTACACCACACTATAGGGACCAATCTGCTGCTCCTCACACAGGTTTGGTGCAAACATTTTTTTTCCATTATTTCTGTGAGGATTTCAACAGTTTTGGGAGCTCCCGATAACTTTTCCCCTCCTGAAAGAAACTGCACCAAACTTTGCAAAATCGTACTTTGTTTTGCAAAGTTTGGAGAGGGTTTGCAAATGGCACAAAAGTTATAAACCGCTCAAAAAGTGCTCTTTCTATGAATTGTGCAACTTAACCATAACTACACGGCCCATACCGCAGGATGTGTAATTTTTTCTTTTCAGTTGTCTTTGCATTGGGAACTGACCATGGCCATGTGCACAGCCATCCTTATCTTGAGACTGAGCTAAATGTCTGTTTAGGGGAAGAGAATATTAAATCTCGGAATAATAATAATAATAGACAGAAACTTAACACTTGAACCGCAAGTCAACGCAGTATTAAAGAAATGTTTCTTCCACCAACAAACACTCAAATGGAATACTTCCCTTTTTCACCTTCCCTCATCGCACACTTGTCATAATTTCTGTTGTCATCTCAAGCATAGACTACGCCAACAGCAGCGATCTCAGAAATCCAGAGTACCTTATCCGAAAACTACAACAAATTCAGAGCGCAGCAGCAAGACTACTCCTCAGACTCACTTATTTTTATTTATTTATTTATTTGTATAGATTATTGTAACTTTTACACATTTCTCAAATTTCAAATTTCCACATAAAATACACCTACAATTAATACAACTATTAAAAATCACATTCAATCAGTAAAACTACTTCATGTTATAATTGTTATTAATCAACAGCACAGTTAATTATTGTAGATTCCAACAAGGCTCAGTTCCTTCTCATCTTGGGCAAGGCCATCGATAGACACAAGTTAATTCCTACATTTAAACACCCAAAAAGAATCAGACTTTTATAACAATATATGACTAATAAATTAACCTAATATTATAAATAGTAAAACTGTAAATACCAGCTTGCATATTAAAAATTGAAGAATATGAAAGTGACAGACTAGTTTTTGCAGGGCATCTAGAACGAATTATCCAAACATTTTTTCCCGTAGAATCTAAAAGATAAAGAAGCCTAGAGTTCACTGGTGAGAACCTCTCACCCTTTTTATAAACTGGCACCAAAGGTGCCTGTTGCCATGATCTCGGCATACACTGTGTGGTACACACTGTGTCATAGAGAATCATCAGTAATGTTGCCCATTTACCAGGATTCAATTTAAGGACAGCATTGGCAAGGCCATTAGGGCCGGGTGCCCTAGAGTTATTTAATTTAAGGATATTCTTCTATATACTATCCTCACTAATATTGAAATGCCAACCCAATAGCCAAAAAACATGTGGCAACGGAGGATCACAAATACCATTTGTCCTTTTTATAAACTCTAGCCGTTCTTTTTCCGGTATAGGGTTAAGAGTCTTCTCCTTGTTAACAACCTTAGATTTATTTAGCTATCTCCAAATCTCCTTAAGGTTTCTCTTACTCAATACACCTATTATATCTTGCCCTTGTCTGTTTTTTATAGAGAATTTCCATCGTTTGTGCCATCCTCTATAGGCGTTCTTAATACGCGTTATTGTTACTTTCTTCCTTTCCTTACAATGTGTTAAACCATTAACCCTTATAATTTCCCTAAGCATGGTGCGTTTAGCATCCCTGATCACTGGGTCATATTCTTTATTACTTTTAGTACTTACCACACATTGCCTGATATGACATTTACCAGTCGATGTTACTAAATTCTTAAACCAGTCTTCAATATCATTTCCACTCAGAGCCCTGAGGGATTGTATCTCATTAATATCAAGAGAATTAACCTTTCTCCCTATTATACCCAAGTTCCTATATTCCAACCTATGCTATTTCCAGCATGATTAACCTGC
Source organism: Ambystoma mexicanum (assembly GCF_040938575.1). Lineage (NCBI taxonomy): Eukaryota > Metazoa > Chordata > Amphibia > Caudata > Ambystomatidae > Ambystoma > Ambystoma mexicanum. The sequence continues at coordinate 1,658,125,377 of NC_090932.1, forward strand.
ACACCCGGACACCCCAACTGGTCTCCCTGTGTCTTCGGGGAGTCCGACACTTCAAGAGTCAGGCCTAATAAGTTATGGTCACTGTAGCCCAGGTTGTATATTACAAGCTCTGTAGTTGCCATCAAACAGGTGTTTCTCAATATATAATCCAGGGTGGCCCTGGAGTTAGGCCCCTCCCAAGTATATTTCCCAGGCACATCTCCCTTTGTATGGCCATTCAACATACTCATGTCCCATCGTTTAAGGTAACCAAGCAATCGCTTCCATCTACGGTTGTCACCACCCTGCAGCATGGTATGTCTGAGAGCAACATTACTGTATGTGGGACACAACAAGGTGTCGACACACTGTGCGTTTAAATCTCCACCCAGCAAGACTAAACCATCTTCACCATTTTCTTTAAGGTTCTCTGCCATACATTCCTCCAATCTGTGCCTGAATCCCTCAATGGTTTTTAAACTGGGTGGTAAGTAAACATTAATTAATAACATTGAAGCTCTATCTGTGCCTGCGTTCATCCCGATCCCCACCCCTAAAGCATACCCCTCATCAAAGTTTCACCTGACTTCACGCAAGCACAGCCTTTGGCTAACACAGATGATTAGCCGCCCTGATGGCCTACCCTTAGTGCCTTTCTTGGCCAACACATGATACACATGATAATCCTCCATATAAACTGGGCTATCCAACCATGTTTGCTGTAACATAATTACATCATGGCCAAATAATACATTCATAGATCCATCCTTATGAAGTAAATGTTTGTGCCCACGTGTATTCCAGCTGATCAACATAATAAGTCAGTTCCTGTCTACGTTATGCTCTTGGTTCAATGTTTCAGTAATCCTTTGTTCCATGTACGGCATCTCTAAACCCCAGCGCTCATCCCCTACCTTGTCCCATACTCGCCATGGGTCGGTACTAGGTATTCATTAGTTGACAGACCGTGTGACCCCACAATTATGTATATACTTGGACTCCCAGTTTCCCTCTAGCAGCATGGTTCATGGTATACCCACTTACTGATAAACTCAAACCCAATTCTTCAAGGGCGTCAACATTAGCAGTACCCATAGCAGTACCCAATTAGAGGAACTATCCCACTTGGGTAGTGCCAATTCCACGATATCAGCTGATCGAATTGTGGACAACCAATGCACCGAGGCCTACAGTCCTAGCAAAAGAGACCTATTCAGGAAGGGACTCCCTCCAGTAATATGTTTTTTCCACCAACGTAATCATGCAACCTGGTCTAATCAATTTCATTACCTTTTTATCACATTTTTCCATTACATTGAGACCAGTCTCCGCAACCTTTACTTTGTTCAATACAATAGCGGTATCAACCTTGTCAGTTAAATCTTGTGCAAACTTAACTCGGAACATATAGCTCGTTTTTGTGATACTCCCCATACTGGGCCTTCCCTTGCTCCTTTCCTGCATTGGGCAATGTACAGTGCTAGGAACTTTGTCAAAATTAATCTTAGGAAAAGTAGACCCCACCACACCCACCCCAGAGTTATCAACACGTGCCTTCCCCACCCGCCAGGCCTACGAATAGCCACCTATCCAAAGGCCCTTGTAGACTTACGCTTCTCCTGGTCCATTCGGATAAGGTATTAGTTATTTTTTTGCTTGTGTTGATTCCTTACCACCCTTGATATATGACATAGTGAATTCATGTAGTAATCCCCATCCAACAGTAACATTTTAGGCTGTGCAATAGATTTGATTTTGCCTTCCTTTAGTATTACATCAGAAGGTTTCTCAGATTGTAAATGTGCAGATCTTCCCATCAATGATAGTTCAACACATAGTGCCTCGACTGCATCATCTTCATGTGCTGCTGCTATATTGACAGAATCTTCCATCCTCCAGGTGTACCCAGTCTCATTGAGGGTAATATAATTATTTCTTTCCTCCAATTCTCCCATATCACGTTGTAAATTACCAGTTTCGGATTCACCATAAGTTAATGTAGCCATTGTGTCCAATTTCGGGGTAGACAGCGATTATCTTAGCCCCCCCATGTGTTCTGCTAAGTGTGATCGCAGTCCCATAGCTTTGACTACCATGTCCAATAATTGTTGAACCTTCAAATGATTGGTCACCAAATTTGAGCAAATCCTGTGGACATCATCCGATCTCTCGGAGATGGCTTTGAACTCAAAGTTAAAAAGCCATCAGTCCAATGGGAGGGCGCAGCCCACTCCTTATCATTCACCCCTGATCCCCTAGGAGCCGTCTTACCAAACGAACGGTCCAAATCGAGACTCAAGCATAAATGCCCAGATGAACGTACATCATTCAGTTGGGAAACCGCTCCTATGGAGTGGTGTTGCAAGGATCTACAGAGGTTTCCTAAGTAACCATTGTTATCCAAAGAGAGCTATAGGGTTTTCATTCTTATCCATGGAATCTCTAGACCTTACCTCAGGTAAGGCTGTAAGGTGACTCTCAGCCAGTTCAGGCACCATAGCAGACTCTGAATATGCCCTCTGCCCTGAGGGCAGACCAGATTAAGGCAACCTAGGTATTTCCAACAGGGAAACCTTAACCCGCTCCTTGCTAATCCTGGTAGAAGAGCCTGAAATAGTTGACTGTGTAGCCGGGTGTTTCCTCTCCCCCCTTGGTCAATCTACAGGAAGGACCAGGGCTCCGTTGTCATTTTCCTTTCGACAACAAGTCACTCCTGATCACCACCCGACTCGCAGATTTTAGTTTCATTATTTAGCTCACGCTTTAGCACGTAAGTAAAATAATTCGAATAAAATACCAGCTAGGAAGTCCCTGGACTCATAATTTCATCAAGTCGAGTACCAATAAACTTGTACAAAATAAGAGAAAGCTAATAGGAATCAAGCTGCAGAGCAAGCTAAGGGCTTCCTAAATAAGCAGTCACTTTAAACGGCTGTGTATCTTCAAGTTTTACCAACTAGTAAATCACTGTGCTGTGATTACGACAAGTAAAAATCTCTGCCAACATTGAAGAATGAAACAAACGGAGGTCGGGCTGCTCAATTACCAGAAGACTTTGTCAGTGAGCGGACGCGTTCCCCGGCCGTACAATTTCAAAATACACCTCTTCGCTTTAATTCACGGCTTCCAGCTTAATACTGCTCACCTGGGGGATAGAGTCCTGCGGTGCGCACTCTCCGGCCCGACGCTGCATCAAGATCGAAATTAGCAGAGTGACACATCAAACACTGTGCACCGCGCACCTGTTCACACGAATCACTCAGCCGCTCTCCACCGTGGCTCCGAAGGGGTTGGAATGTGTGAAGCACTCGCCAGAGAAACGCCAGCAGAACGTAGCTCACACCCAAACAAAGAAGGCTGAAAACAGACTCCTGGTCACACGAGTCACTCAGCCAGACTCACTTATAGAGAAAACATCACAGCAGCACTAAGAACCCTACATTGGCTACCAGTCAAGATTCTCTTCAAAATACTCTGCATAAAACACAGAGAAATCCACGACCAAAGAGCAGAATTCATACAAGAGAAAAAGTCCATCTACAAACCAAACCAACCTGAACACAAAGGTGCAGCAATGATATTCGCCTTGAACCTAAACAATACCGAAAGCGGAAATTTGTGTGAACAGCATTCTCCTGCATAGTTGAGACTTTAGAACTCGCTTCCAGATCAAAAGCACCGAGCATTGATCACTGGAGTGCCACCTAGCCTGTTAACTTGGCTGATCTGGCTGCCGCGACCCCATTGGCCAACAGTTACCTTTAGACAGCCAATCCACGAGCCGGGCAGGTGCAGCCGGCCCTAACCCCAAAGGCCTGCACCTAAGGCTCTGTTGGCACCCCTGTTAGCACACCGGAGCGTGAGGACTAGTACCCCAAACAAGAACACTCACTGGTAATCATCACTCAAAATACAGACATCATTGACATTGATCTCATGACTCCAGGCACGGCACGTATCGTTTACTTCTACTACCTTTGAACCCTAACCTAGCCTTGTGTTAAATCCTTCTACCCTCCTGTGTCTACTCATCACGCATCGCTCGCAAAGGTACTCAGTGGCCACTAACACGCCGGCAGATTTCAAGATTGTCATTTGCCTTAACCTCTGCCTAGCAAACCCCCACTATTCAACCTGTACACGGCCCACATCTGTGCTATGTCGTACCCAAAGTCCACTGCCAGACTCATGTATAAGGTCAGCTCTAATGATCATCAGCACACGTGTTGTCCTAGGCCTCTTTACTATTCCATGCCATGCCTAGCGGCCCACTGCCCATCTTGCCTCCCGCACCTAGGCCTGCATACTGTGTCCTTGTCTATTGTAACTAGCCAGGCACAATGCCTATTGTACTAAGCCTTCTTTGCCTCACCATTGACTATTGCATTTAGCCTATTTGGCATTTAGCCTATATTGCCTCACCATTGACTATTGCATTTAGCCCATTTTGCATTTAGCCTATTTTTGCCACAACATTTGACTATTGCATTTAGCCCATTTTGCATTTAGCCTGTTCTGCCACACCATTTGACTATTGTATTTAGCCCATTTTGCATTTAGCCTATTTTTGCTACAACATTTGACTATTGCATTTAGCCTATTTTGCATTCAGCCTATTTTGCATTTAGCCTATTTTGCCTCCCCACTTGACTATTTCATTTAGTATACAGCCAAGTCCTAGCATGCTCACTACAGCGACCAACCAGATTGCTTGCATCTCACTTCTCACATTGGGTTTTACACTCTGCCTTGTTAGACCTCATACACTAGCTGCTGGGGACCCATCAAGTATGACATACCCCGTATTGACCAACAATACTATAACTAAACAGCCCTTAGCTATGTACAACCTTCAATGCCCAATCCCGAGCAATCCTTGCACAATGGAGTCTAGGAACTCTCGCCTCAGAGCTAGGCTAGCCAAAATATACAAGCCTCCTATCAGCTCGCTACCTGTCTTTTTAGGAAAGAGGACCACAAAAACCTTGCCTGACCCAACTCCTACGAGTACCAAATTAGCATACAACTGCCCTCCTGAGACTATAAACTGCACAGTCCAGCACCTCAAACTAAAAGACAATCTAACTTCCCACCTAGCACCCACAAATCTCATGAGGCTGCCTATTAAAGGAGCTCTAATAAACTCTAGGTCTCTAGTAGCACATGCCACAGAGATTGCTGACGTGATTCTGATTGATAACTTAGACTTCATCGCCATCACCGAGACATGGCTGCACGCTGCAGCAGGCCCTATGCTTATCCTAGCAGTCCCTGATGGCTATACAATCTTAAGACAAGATAGACAAGGGACTAGAGGCGGAGGCATTGCCATTATCTATGAGATTAGCCCCCCCTTACGACATTCAATCATGTGAGGCTCTTTCAGTCAAACTACCATTGATCAACTCCCAGACCCTTAATATCCATCTGCGCTACCGCCCTCCGGGCCCAACTGGGGCATTTGAGGAGGATATCCATACTATACTCTCTAGTAACCTCAAAAGCTCACTGCAAGTACTACTACTTGGGGAGCTCAACTTGGGATTCAATGACCTCTCGGATCAGTCTGCTCTGGCTACAGCAGACATCTTATCAGAACTTGGCCTTACCCAAAGAAGCAAAACCCCTACCCACAACAAAGGGAGAATACTAGATTGGGTAGCAGACTACAACTGCCAGGCCAATATCCTCTCCACTTCAATGTTAGCCTGGACCGACCACTACCTGCCCTCATTTACGCTTTCCACCAATACCATACCTTTCCCTAGGGCTCCGCCCACCCTAACCAGAAACAAAAAGAGCATCACAGTGGATAGGCTCATCCCTGCTACTCTCCCCACCCTTAACTCACTCCCTGACAATACGACCCAGAAAGCCTGGTCGATGAGTATAACAAAACCATGGCTTCCTCCTTAGATCAGATTGCCCGTCTTAAACTGAGACCAAGTAAGCCAAAAAACCATTTAAACAAATTGCGAGGCTGCATGGAAACTACTACCATCTGAAGCCAACAAACTAAAGCTCACCAAACTCTCATCCCTCTATAAAAAAGAAATCTGCCTTGCTAAAAGGGAATCATATGACACCAGTGTCTCCCAAGGTAACTCCAACATGAAAGAATGATTTACTATTCTTAAAGAATTAGAGACTCCCATCGCAATACCAGACACTTGCACAAAAGATAAAAAACGGTACTCAGATATCCAACACGCATTAGCCAACAAAGTATCTACCTTACAAAATAATTAAAATATCCCAAAAAAAGCTACATGGAATGGAGACTGCCCTCATTGATCTCAAGACCCAAGTCGACGAGCTTAGAGACAGTGGTAAATCAGCTTTGCTTCTCCTCCTGGATGTCTCAGCTGCTTTCGATTTGGTGGATCATACGATCCTCTGTAACCATCTCAACACAGCAGCACACTTCTCCAAAGATGCCATAACTTGGATTAGATCTTTTCTAAATGGCAGAACAATGAGGGTCTTCAGCAGCGGCAGACCCCATACCTATCACTTGTGGTGTGCCACAGGGGTCCTGCATCTCGCCCAAACTGTACAATATCTTTACCAAGCCCCTTTTCAATGATCTGGGCCATCTTGGTATCACCTACACGAACTATGCAGACGATACTCAGATCCTCCTCCCACTTACAGGGGATTATGACAAGGTTTTGGCCTTGGTGAACAGAGTGTACATCATCATCCAGGAATGGATGGCCAGGCATGGTCTAAGACTGAATGATGACAAAACAAAACTCATCATCTTAGGTACCCCTACTAACCTTAAAAAAATTAGGAGCTGACTCCGTCATAATTGATGGCAACCTCATCAAGGTAGCCCAGGAGGTAAAAAACATTAGATTTTTACCTCGACTCTACCTTATCTGTTTCTAAACAGCTCAACACGCTAGTGTCCTCCACGGCATACACGTGTAAACTCATTAGAACTGGTAAGCCATTTCTCTCGAACAATAGTTGTACCATCCTGGCCAGAGCCCTCATTCTGTCCCGTATGGATCGTTGTAATGCCTATACATAGGCTCTAACAAATCTATCTTTAGAAGAATCCAAACGCTACAAAACAATGCCCTGAGAGTGGCCTTAGGTACTCCAGAAGAGAGCACATCTCTGAGAGCAGACGACAGAACAACTGGCTCCGGACAAACGACAAAATCCTACTAAAAACGGCTTTGCTTACCCATATATCGATTAACAACACCACACCTCTCTACCTCTCTGAGAGATTCCACAAAAGGACATCCCTAAGACCCACCAGAACAGCAAACCGGGACTGTTTGTCCATCCCCCGATTCAAACTATCCACGATTGGAGGTAATAGCTTCCCCGTTAAAGCGGCCAAACTACAGAACTCCCTGCTTCCCACACTGAGAGTGGACCAGTCTTACCAGAATTTCAGAACTAATACTATCTTGTGGTTAAAATCCACTGACCATTAATCTGCACGATGCACGATCCATGCCTGTGTAACTAAAATGCAACTAGTAATACCTACCGGCTATCCCCACAGCGGTAATTTCATTTTTGTGTACAATTCCCGTAACATCTGTAAATATGCCCGTAATAACTCTAAATATTTGTATATCCTGCTTTTGTAAGTAATGCATTTCATTGTATGATTCCCTGTAACTAAGCTTTACATATTCTTGTAACTGTTGCGCCCTGATACCTTTGGGTCTGGTGCGCATTACAAATAATAAAACAAACAAACAAACAAACAAACAAACAAAAGACGAACAGTAGATGATAACCTAAAGTTTAGAAAATTGTTAAAAACATGACTCTTTAGACTCTTTAACTCACTGAGCTAAATGGGAAACATCCTCAAATGAAACTGCCAGCACATCACAATAGAAACAATAAAAACGAGTGAAACCTGATGTACCGAAAGAGGGTCACACAAAGAAATAAAGCATTCTACTGTAAATCACCACAGAATAATAATAACTCAATGGATCAACATACCATGGCACAAAAGGACGCAGACGACTCCTCCCAACCAGACTAAAAACTCTCTAACACGTTGCATATTCATCCTTAAACACTGAACAAATCACGCTCATACCTCTGCTGCCGAGTGAAAAACATAAAACCATCTGAAATTATGGCCTGTAAAACCTGAGATTTATGCAGTAATTGTGGAGCCAGTGAAACTCAGACTCAATGACGGAAATAGCAGGGACAGCATTCACGCAATAGGGTCACATCTATCAGAGCTCTCATACAAAACAGTACCTTATAAACCCAAAACACGTCAAAATGACATCACAGAAAAAAAAAAAAACTATTGGACGAAGGGATAGGTTAGGGGAATCGACTGCATATATATTCCAAATGTGCTAAACGTTTGATTGGGTTACACATATCTGCTGGCTCCACCTGGAACCACCTCTAAATTGATAATAGTAAATACATGTCATCTCTAAAATGTTTAATTGGTTGGCGCAACACGTACTGGACAGCCTAGCACCGAGAGTCCTGATTGGTTGGCATTCTACCGACCAACCTTGGACAACTGACAGGTGGTCAAAACATGAGCCAAAACGGGAGTGGGGAGAGAGGTCTATCGACTGTCTTACTTTTAATTAAAAAGATGGGTGTTAAAAAGAAACTAACATATTTTAGTAATAGTGATTTTCTCTAAGGTGTATGCCAACATAAATGGTTTTCCCAAATGGTGTGGTGGTCGTGCCCTAACTGTTGAGTCAAACAGGGAAAAGGCAATGTGAGAAGGTGAATTCCTTCCTACCCGGAACAGGAACCACAATGCAGTGTTATTGATGGATTAATTGATTGTTTATTTATTATGCACTTATACACAAGTGTTTCAAAGCGCAACCATGCATGTGAGGGGAAGACATAAGGAGGACAAGATAAATGATCTTACTAGGCATGGTACATTCATACCATGCAGTGCACAGAACAGGAAGTGCATGGGGGGGCAATAGGGACCAAGCGTGCCCTGTCCTGTCAGAACATGGGTTAAATGCAGAGAGATACCACTCTCATGGGTCATAACCAAAGTGCAGTAATGCTGCGGCAAGCGCAAGGCCCGCGGGCAAGTGCAGGAGACTGGCAAGGAAAGCTTGTAACCTGTGAGGCTCTGAATGTACACCAGGCAGCCAGTCAACGAAACTGAGCAGAAGGAGAGGAGAGAGAGCGAGAGAGCAGGAAGAGGTAGTTAGCAGGAGAGAGGGCGAGAGAAGGAGAAGGCGAGAGGAAGGTCTTGAGGAGTTTCCAGAAATGAAGGAGATCTGGCTCAAGACGGAGATGGCTGCACATGTGTGTTGCTTCTATTTTGTGTATACATCTTGCCATGGTCAGGTTGCCTTATTTAGTTCCACATTTGATTTTGTAAACGGTGGATGTTGTCGACAAAATATGTATAAAAAGTCTTAGATGTTCCATATTGGAATGATTTGTTTCAGTGTTCAATGAAATTGTACAGGAAGAGCATTTGTTAAAACTGCTGAATTTAGTTGACTTTGTCTGGAAACTAACTTGTGTTGGTGGAAATGGTTGGTAGAAAGCCAGGGCATCATTTTTCCCGAAGAGTTGTTGTTTTTCTGAAACTCAAATAAACCTCTGGCCCCGGAATTGTTCCGGGGCTTTATCTAAAAGTAGAATTTGCCAGTTTGTCTTGGCCATTTGGAAGATTTCATGAATGCGTTGATTATTCCTATGATGTTGGTTTCCCCTTTGGTTGTTGTCACTTTCTGATAATCTATAACTTTGCTCCTTCAACATTAGTTTATATGATCAGCCATGCGGACCGACTAGTACTGCACCATATAGGTGTTCCCCATCTCTTCCCCAACAGATGGGGGGCTTCAGTAATCCAGACTTCAGTTTAAACAGTCTGGACCTAAACTTAATGTATAACACTTTTTCCAAATTCGTGATGCTACTGGCGGGGGTTCACAGGAGAGGGGAAACCACACAAGGTCAACTGATTAACTTGTCGTCTTCCACCACTAGCTGCATGTAATTCCAGAAGTGTGTAATTTTTATGTAATGCACAGTGCCTCCACCTGTCTCATTCAGTGAGTCACACAGCAGATGAACAAATCCCTGTCATATGTATTCAATCAAACAAAATGTATCAAAGCGCATGCATGAGAGAACAGTGCAAATGGGAGCTGTGTTTTTATTTTTTATTTAGTAAAGCTTTTATTTCTCATCTGTACTACCTGCATTCTTTTTACCCGGGGCTACATGGAGCTTCCCAGAACACACATTATGTATTATTTTATTATTATTACTATTATTATTATTGTTACGTGCTTAGTTACGTACAGCTGCACCTGTAGCAGAAGCCATATGCATTTGTATTTTATTGTATTTTATAGCACTTTAAGCCAAAGCGCTGAACAAACAAGGGGCGGTTCAAAAGGTGATAATGATTCAATAACTGGAGGAAAGGAGGTGTTCCTTAAGTCGAGTTTTAAAAAGAGGGAAGGCAGAGATAGAGTGAGGAGACAGGGGGAGAGCAGTCCCGTATTTTGGAGCTAGCGGAGGGAGTGAGCGAAAGCGAGATGACGCACAAGGGGGGGGGGGGGGGGGCGGAACAGACAGAAGACATGGCGACTGGAATCTGAGAGAACGAGGAGGAGAATAGAAAGGAACCAGAGAAGACAGATAGCGGGTGCAAGGCCATGAAGACATAAAAAGAAAAAACACGGATACAATAAAACAGGAGACGAGAGTCAAAAGAAATCCAGCGGAGAGAAAGTAGAGCCGGGGAAAGGGATTTACAGGGCGATAAGTGGAGACGTCGGCGGAAAGAAGCGATGCAAGTTGAACGGAGAGGGGAAGGTCTGTAGGCAGGGAGGCCTGGAAGACTAGAAGAACAGTGAAAGAGACAGGAAAATGCAAGACAGGAAAGGAAAGACGTAATGCAATGTGGGGAACTGCATTTCTGTGGTATTCCCTTTAACCCTGCAGACGCCTTTTTTCCAAGCCACAGGTGCAGGTGCGTTGCTAGGTTTGTAAAAGATCTGTCGGGACTGTCAGGATTCGGGGCTCGGTAGCCTTTTGGTTGTAGCCACTGAGCGTCTATCCGGGGCAACAACCAAAAGACCCGGGGCTATAGCCTCTACCCGCGTCTGCAGTTTCTTCTGCGGTCACTTCCCAGACTCCTTCACTCTTCAGGAGGTGTCCCCATTTCTGGTTCTGATTTGAGAGAACGCACACTCGTGTTCCTGATCCCATTTGGTAGACTGCATTGATGGAGAATCTCTGTGTTTTGCTGTATATTCAGCTCTCTGAAGGGTGGTCGGTTTATAAACATCGAGCGATGCATTTGTGCAACCGTGCTTCCCTGGTTTTAAGGCATTATCTGTGAGGTTTCATAGAAGACTGTGGCATTAATGGCCTCATGAGCTTCTGTGCTGGTTAACTGCCCTCTCTGCTCGCTACTCACTTCCCGGTGTTCTATTCGCTGTAGCTGCTCCGCCTGCCCTGTTGGGTAGACAGGTACCCATATGCGGATGTAACTGCATGCAGCAGCTATGGCACCCCAGCATGTGCCACTCAGAAACACAGGAAGGATTCATTTAGCTTCTGTCTAATCCGTGTTATCATTCCTAAACAAACATTTATGTTTGTCTCTGAATCTCTAGTTGCATGTGGCCGGAATGCTCTTCTGGCCCCTGTGATCCCCCCCAGCTACAGAGCACACACAGAGATCTGCTTGCTGTCTGGACTCACGGTAGCAATGCCCCGTTTATTACAAGCACACGCGGCGGAGTTGCGTCACTCCACCACGTGTGTGCCAAACAACAAAAGAGGGTAAGTACAAACACTGCACCCGTACTAAAACGCCATTCCCACTATTCACTACTTAGCCCGTGGGTTGGGCCCATCAGTTCAGGGTTCCAACACATAGTCATTGCGATGGGCAGGCTTCCCCCTCCTGACCCTTTGGGGATACCTCCTGCCCGCCTCACAGATCGGACCCTCCTCACCTGCGTGCCCTCGACTTAGGGGACTCAGCGAATGGGCCCGGCCACTGCCCTCGTCCGGTACCTCAACACAGTCTCTTCTCAGGATCACCTCCGTCCTGGTCTCCCCCATCTTCTTGAAGAAACTGGCCTTACGGGTAACAGTGGCAGTCCATCTGATGCAGTCACCATCGAGCCACGCGCCGCCACCACGTCCATCGGACAAAGCTCATAAGTTAGTGACAGCTTGCTTTGTGGATGCCAGTTCTTCACAAGTACCTCGTCCCCATGAATCAGCTGCTGGGGCCTGAGCCTTCTCTTGATGTTCTCTCCCTCCGTCCTGAGTCTCCTTTCACGTTCCACCTGAGCATCATCAATGATGGCCGGTTCCCGCTCCCGCTCTTCAGGGATCAGACCTCTTGCACACTACGGAAAGATTGCCTCTGCTGGTGCCACTCCAGCGGACGCATGAGGAGTGGCCAAATGTTCTCTCAGGAACTGATACAGCACCCTTTGCAGGCAGTGTCCTTGGCCGTGAGCAATGCAAAACACCTTATTCAGCGTCCTCATGAACCTTTCAGCTTTGCCATTCGCACGGGCCAGACTGGTGTAATTTTCCGATGTTGTATTCAGTAGTCCCGTATCCACTGGGCGAAGCTGTCCCCTTGGAATGGCGGTCCATTGTCTGAACACACGGTATGAGACAGGCCGTGAGTGGCAAAGATCTTCTCTAGGGCCACAGCCACCTTGACAAAAGAGACCGATTTGATGAACTCGAACCTCGGGTACCGTGACCACTCATCCGCCACCAACAGGAAATGAGAGTCCCGGCCTGTGGACCCAAAGTCAGCATGGATGTTTTCCCAGGGCCTTGTTTCTCGGAGCATCATCTCAATCAGGGGCCCCCTCTGTGCTGGGACAGCCGCCTGGCACCACACACAGGCTGACCCAAATTCTTCCACCAATCTCACAAGGTAAGGGAACCATACTTTCTGTTGTAGCCGTGCCTTAGTCTTGGCAATTCCATGATGGCCCTGATGCGCTAGCTCCATGACTTGGGGAACCTTGCACATTGGTATCACTATGCGGAGCAATAGCCCTGATTCAACAAATGTCAGTTCATCTTTGACTCTACAGTTTTTCAAGCGCCAACCACACCTCCTGGGTCCTTTGTGCCAGCATGTCCACCACCGACCTCCACGACCCTTGCTGAAGTGCCACCTTCAGTATTATGAAGCACTCATCCTCGGATGCCGCATTTTCCAGCTCTTGGAGAAGCACCGAGTTTGAGGTTGCCGCCTCCAAAATTTGCCACACGTGTTCGTCATTCTCCTCCTCACTGATGTTTCCATGTCCTTCCACCTCGCCTCTGGGGTGCCTAGACAGATAATCTGCAGCGTTGTTACTGCCCGGTCGATACACCAACAAGACCCGATATTCCAGGAGTGCCAGCATCCACCTATCAATCCGAGCTGGAGGTTTGGAAGATGAGCCAGCCATGATCGGCAGCAGGGGCTTGTGGTCAGTTACCACCATCACTGGCCATCCCAGCACATGCAGGAAAAAGTACCAACACCCCCATAAAACTGCCAGGGCCTCCCTCTCGATTTGCCAATATTGCTGCTCTGTCTCTAACAGTGCTGTGCTCGCCTAACCGACCAGCCTGATCTCCCCATTAGCGTCCAAAAGGGCTGGCGTCCACCACAATCTCTGATGTCAGGGATGTATCAAAAAACACAATGGTGTCCTCCGCCGTCAGTGCTCCCTTCACATCTTTGAACACGGCCTGCTCGACCGGACCCCACTGCCACATTGCCTCTTTCTTGTTAAGACTTCTCAGGGGCTCAAACCTGGAGGCTAGGTTCCGGATGACCCAGCCACAGTAGGTGACCATCCCCAGAAAGCTTCGGACTTCAGACACATTCTCAGAGGGCCTTGCCTCCACAATGTCTTTGACCTTCCGGGGTTCTGGTGACATGCCCCCTTCCTTGAATACGAGCCCAAAAAACTGCAATATTTTTCTTGAGGAATTCGCATTTTTCCTTTTACAAGGTCAGTCCGAGTGCCTGCAGCCATTCCAGAGTTCTCACTAGCCTCTCCATGTGTTCTGCCTCCATTTTTGCAAACACCAGGATGTCGTCACTGATGTTGAGGACTCCATCCAAATCAGCCAGGACCCCACAAATGAGGTTTTGGAATACCTCCACTGCTAAAGACACCCTGAAGCTTAGGCGCTTGTATTTGTAGAGGCTTCAGTGCATGTTAAAGGTGGTTATGTACCTTGAGTCTGGATGCAACACCACGTGATGGTATTCCGCCCGCAGGTCAAGCTTTTGAAAAGAAAGACGCCCCTTGCAATTCCGCGATGATGTAATTGATCGTGGGTGTAATGTGTCTTTTACGCTTGATGGCCTAGTTCGGAAGTCCCATGTCCAAACAAATTCTCACCGACTCAGGTTGCTTTGGCTTCCTTGCGATGACTATTGGAAACACCCACGGGGTCGGTCCATCCATCTTCTCAATGATTTTCAGAGCCACCAAACTGTCCAGTTCTATGTCGACCAGATCACGCATATGAAATGGGACTCTGCACTGTTTGAACGCAATTGGTTGTATCGACTCATCAATGTGCAGCCTCCACCGTTCGCCGGCCATGCAGCCTATTCCCTCAAAGTCTTACAAATACACTGAATAGGCAAAGGTCAAAATGCCCAACACTTCTGCTGCCGCACAGCTCAGGAGACTGTTGCTGCTGACGCTTGTTACATTGATCCAGGCCTTAATGGATGACCCTCCATGCTCAACATTTGTCACAAATGCCCCGGCTAATGGGATAGGCTGCTCACTGCCAAAAGTGAATATGTGCGCCCTGGGCTTCTGTAATGTGGGCGGCCATCATATTGCACAATGGCCATTACATTGACTGACGCACCTGTTATGTTATGTTATGTTATTCAGATTTATAAGGCGCCAAACCCGCAGGCATCCAGGTGCCGAAAGACAGAAGTGGTGCAGAGACTAAAATAATCCTAACTAAACAGAATGGTTTTTAACTGTTTGCGGAAGAGAAGATGGTCTTCAATCTTGCGTAACCTAGTTGGCTGGATGTTCCAGGCTTGGGCGCCCCGAACATGAAAGGCCCGCCCTAGTCCACAAGCTCTTTGAGTTAGTGGCATTACCAACAGAGAGCCCTCCATTGATCTTAAGCATTTGTTTGGTTGGTAGATATTAATCCTCTCCTTCAGATATGAAGGGGCATTACCAAAGATGCATTTAAGGCATGTAGTGAGCAATTTGAATCGGATACGAGCATCCACCAGGAGCCAGTGGAGTTTCGTTCGGGCAGTGCTGGTAGGTTCAGAGCTTTTCATCTGAAAGATGATTTGTATCGCTGCGTTTTGTATTTTCTGCAACTGCCTTACTGGCTCCTCCTAGTGTGGGCGTTACAATAGTCAACACGTGGCAGAATTACTGCTCTTACGAGTTTTATGCGGTTTTCCACTGATATTAACGGGGCTACTTGTCTCAGTACCTTAAGATGGTTATTGGTATTGGTAGAGACGGCTGTGACATGAGCCTCACTGTCAAGACTTTCCTCCATATATGCCCAAGGTCCACCAACACCGGTATTGTCGACTTGTTGACTTTCATGAAGCACCGTGACTGCCTTCTGGTGGTGGCGCGTAGCGCACTGACACTGGAAATAAAGAAGATATTTTCCTCTTCATCCTCTTCTTCATCTTCGTGAGGCACACCATCCTCCCCTTGGTCTACTTGGGAGACATTGGGTGGGCGCCGTGGCCTAAAGAACCCTGCCCGTACCATCCCCCTTAGTACCACCACTGGCAACGAGCCCTGCACATTTGTGCATAATGGTCGAATGACCCACAACGTCCACATGTTTTCCTTTGCGCTGGGCACTCTGTGGGGTGCAGAAGATCATACCCACACTTTGTGCAGGATTCGAGGCCTCTAGCACCTCTGTCACACTGGCTACCACTTGGACATCGGGCCCCTCATCCCCCTTGACCACAGGTCACAGCACATACCTCCTCCGTCTTCCCTGGACACACTGCTGCATCCACTATTGAGGCGTGCACCTCCGACACCTCCTGGCCTTGGCTGAGCTGCAATATGTGGGGTAGTGTGTCTCCCAGTTCCTGCAGCACCTGTCTGCACAGTTTCCCAGATGAACAGCCCTGTATGAGTTGGTTCCTGATCATTGTTTGGGAATTCTCCAAGGCACTCCACAGGGACATCCGGCTCAGTCATCCATAGAAAGTATCGGAATCGTACAAAAATGTCGACCTGGGAACTGCGACGGCTGAAAATACTGACTTTTATTTTCTTTTTAACCCCTTCCTTACACCATATATATATTTGCGGGGGGTTTAGAGTATAATATTAATATGGGGGGTGGGCTGTGGGGGTCTCCCCCGCATATATATGTGGTATTAAGGGTTAAAAAAAAGTTGGCATTTTCGGCCGTCGCAGTGATCACATAGATCCAAAGTATCGAGAGACTCATCATCCTTCTGTCTGGCACTGCACATCACGCAGCGTTCATAGTCAGCGTTGGCCAGCAGCATGAAGTGCTCACACAGTGTGACCTTTTCTGCCGTGTACAATGCATCCGCAAGTGCCAGGGACTGAAAAACGTCATGCACAGCTGGTCCTGCTGAGTAGAGAAGTGTAGCCACTTTCCTGTCCTCATCCGTCTCACCAGTGGCTCGGAAGTACATGTCGAGACGATCTATCCAGGGCATCCACCTTGGTCCAAGGCTTGACGGTGCCTCCGAAATATCAAACTTGGGCATCGGTGTGAGTGCACCCTGCTGTCTCAGTGCACGCACACCCACTGGGCCTCAAGGTCCTGTCACTGGCGCTTGGGCTCCTGCACCGCCATCCTTGTTATTCATGGTGATGAGCGCACAAGCACCCCACAAGCGCACTGGGGCCGCAACTCACAAATTGCATCTTCCAGGCAGACTTCGTTAAAATATTGAGTGTGATGATGTTGGCCAAACACTCCCCTTCGGGCTATCTCTGATGATTGCCCTTCCACCAAAACACACAGTCATGAAATGCTTCTCCTGGGACCCAGCACAGAATGTCCAAATTTTGGGCATGTAGACACTTTCCACTACTCCACCCTAGGGCTTGCAATCATAGTAGCCCCCTCCACCAGTGTGCAAACAGCCAAGAACAATGGGAGAATTAGCCTAGCCCAAAGACTAGAGATCCCAAAAATTGAGTCGGGTGGGCCCAGGGGACAAACACTGCAGGCCTCCCCTTTCTCCTCACCTCACACTCGACACGTGAAAAGTATTGAAAACACTCCAAAAGTGAAGAATCTGCACCACAATGCTGCCCCCTGTGCAGGGTTTCCAAAGATATCACATGGGGGACGCACAAGCACTACTAGCAGGAGCCGCAACCCTCACAACCGTGTGGACAAAATGGCGGCCGACCGAGTAGACTCCGTCGGCACCGGCTCCGCGGCATGAAAACTGGAGAAAATGCCTCCACTTTCTTTCACCGCCTGTGCCCAGATCCGTGTAAGATCATTCCCCCAACTCGTTGCCACTGTTGCGTGGGGCCATAATGCTCCTCTGGTCGGTGTGAGCCCTCCAGCCACAGAGCACACACAGAGACGTGCTTGCTGTCCATGCTCCACAGTCGCTCTGACGCGGACGTGGCAATGCCCCGTTTATTACAAGCACACAGGGTGGAGTTGCGTCACTCTGCCGCATGTGTGCCCTTAAAGGGGCAGGCACCACATCTCTGGGAGAGGTCACATTTGGTTCCAACACTCATTTAACAGAAATTCATTGTCCCAGACTGAAGGATGCTTTAAATGTCAGTAGGGGATGTACCCTCATTTCAGGAAAAGGAGACAGACAAGCGCAGACCTCAGGAAAATGGCTATGGAGAAATGGCATGAATAATCACTCGGAAAGGACTTGACTTTGGATTGCGGTGGGCTGCAGGGGCAATCATAGTGGATACTTATTCCACCTCTCGATCCTGCATCAGTACTCTACTCTTGCATTCTCTTGCTTCTAGTGTGGTCTGGCGCACAAACCTGGTGGCCTAGCAAGACCATTATTCAGTATCTAACAGCTATCAGTCCAGTCAATGGTCACATGTCTCTCCTGCACACAAACATCCCTCCAGAGGCTATGCCAGCACTAACCACCCCGGAGAGTTTCTTTCTCTGGTAAGTCTCCAAGCATGGCATGTCGATGCTTTCTATAGCTGGATGGGGGAAGCATAGTGTTGGGACCCCTCTATGCCGGAGAGAGTTGTGCATTAGCTTAAAATGACAACATTATCTATAATTATAGATATTTCTCATATAATAAACAAGTAATTTCTTCCCCCTCTTTCTTGTGATAGTTAAAATATGGACTGATCTTTGACAAAACTTGGCATAAAGTTTCCATAGTACCAATTGGATTTATCATCACTATACTAAACCCTTGGATAAAATAAGAAATTTATTTTGAAAGAATAAATGTGTTATGTCACACGGGAGACGGGGGTCTGCCGCTCTCTTCCCCTCCTGGCGAGTCTACCCGCGCATCTGCTTCCGGGGGCTCGCCGGGAGGGGAGTGGCGGGCTACAGGGCTGGCGGCCTTCGGCGCATGCGCGGAAGGCCTCTCTCTCGGCTCCGCGCATGCGCCGTGGGCCGAACTCATCTCCCTAGCGGGGCTTGCTTCTCAAGCCTCGTTATGGGTCCGCCGGCGTCCGGAAACGGAACGGCTTGCGTCCCAGGCCTTTCGGGCGCCGGCGGCCCATAAAAGAGGCCGCAATTCACAGCGAGTCGCGTCTCAACGCGGTTCGCTTCGCTCGCCTCGTTGTTCCTGCCTCTTACTTACCTGTGGCCTGTCCTGGGCCAGCTTGCCTTCTGCACTTACCTGTGGCCTGTCCTGGACCAGCTCTCTTCCAGCCTTACCTGTGGCCTGTCCTGGGTCAGCTTACCTCCATTCCTTACCCGTGGCCTGTCCTGGGTCAGCTTACCTTCAGTCCTTACCTGTGGCCTGTCCTGGGTCAGCTTACCTTCAGTCCTTACCTGTGGCCTGTCCTGGGTCAGCCTACCTCCTGCCCTTACTTGTGGTCTGTCCTGGGTCAGCCCATCTCCAGCCCTTACCTGTGGCCTGTCCTGGGTCAGCCAGTCTCCAGCCCATACCTGTGGCTTGTCTTGAGCCAGCCTGCCTCCAGCCTTACCTGTGGCCTGTCTTGAGCCAACCTACCTCCAGCCTTACCTGGGGCCTGTCCTGAGCCTGCCTGCCTCCAGCCCTGACTTGTTGTCGGCACTGGGTCTGCCCATCTTCGGACTTACCCGGGACTTGCCCAGCTAGCCTCCAGCTGTTCTCTCTCTTCCTGTTTTGCCTACCTCCGAACCTAATCCTGCAAACCTCTGGAACTATCAGCACCAACCGGACTTTTCTATCAACTGTAATACCTCACTGTTACATTGGTTCCAGAAGATTCATGATATCTACAATCGGCTCTACCTGAACTACAGTGTCACCAACCTGAGCCATCAATCCTCGAGTCACGCTCGTCTGGAGAGTACTTATCGTGACATTGGGGGTCGGTCCAACCTTCACCCAGTTCCTCTTTTGGGTGGTGGAGGGGCTGATTCCTCGTGCCGCTAATTCATCAGTTCCTGGACTCCAGACTGGCGACCTCAGCAAGACCAACCACCAAGATTACAGGTACGCGGTCCTCTCGGGCCGATCAGCTTAACAGATTGAGACGCCTGCCTTCAGATTCGGAGATGGATGAATCGCAAGAAATGAGGAACGAATTGCTGGCACTCAGAGCTGAGATGACCGCCCTGCATCAAGAGAATCAAACATTACGCCAAATGATAACACAAGGAGCACCCAGTTCTTCTCAGATAGAGGGACCATTGGCTCACACAACACCCATCAAATTCGACGGCGATCCTAGACGGGTGGCAGAGTTTTGTAACCACTGTAGGATCCATTTCCTCTTCAGGTCCACCCACTTTAACAACGATAGGGCCAAGATTGGCTATATCCTGGGGAATCTAACTGGGAACGCATTAGCTTGGGCAACCCCGTTTGTGGTCACGAACAGTCCTATTTTGAATGACTTTGCTGCCTTCGAAAAGCCTTTCTGGAAGTATTCCAGACGCCGAACCTGGCCTCCGTCGCACAGAATCAGTTGATGGACTACAAACAGGGAAGCAATGACGTCATCACCTACATCAGTCGCTTCCGACTTTTGGCTACCGACTCTCAGTGGCCCGAAATTACACAGAAAACGCTGTTTCGTCGAGGCCTGAGAGAGGAGTACAAAGACGAATTACTCCACATCCCCGAGCCGGAGAGTCTTCAACTCTTGATTGATCAAGTACTTCGTATTGACCAAAGGCTAACCGAACGAAAGGCTGAGAGACGTCGGTTTGACAGAAGCGGTTCCCGGACGACCAACTCGCCTGCTGGTTCATTTGGATCAACCGAGTCCGGATCTGAGCCCATGCAAGTAGGAGCCATGAGAGGGCCTTTGTCGGAAGAAGAGAAGAAACGAAGGAGGTCTTTGCGTCTGTGTCTTTACTGTGGAGCAGCTGGGCATTATCTGAGTATATGTCCTTTACGTCCGCAAAAGAAGAAGTCGGGAAACTAGGAGACCTGTCGTTTATAGGAAGGGCAACGACAGGTCCCATCTCCTCCTCAGACCCTTCGGTTATTTGTTCCATTCGTCGGCCCATGCAACCAGTGGTGCTACAGACCCTAAAGGTCAGGATTAAATTACCAGACAGAGACCTGGAGATATCTGGTCTGCTGGATTGTGGGGCTTCCGGCAACTACATCGACGAAACGTTCGTCGCCCGACATAAAATACCACTCGTTTCCAGGCCTACTCCCTTGTCGGTGGAGCTTATTGATGGTACCCCCTTGTCTTCGGGGCCTATTAGCCAGTTCACGGTCGGATTGGCTCTTCAGATTACTGATCATTACGAGGAACTCTCCTTTGATGTCATTAAGTCACCTAACTACAAGATGGTCCTAGGGCTACCATGGTTACAACATCACAATCCGTTGATAGACTGGAGAACTCAGACTTTAACCTTTTCCTCCGAAAGGTGTGCTCAAGGATGCAAGCTATCTGTTCCCACCATGACCGTTTCGACTTCTCTAAAGACGGACAACAATGGGGTTCATCTATGTTCCACGTCTCTGGTTCCACAGGTATATGCCGATTTCAAACAGGTATTTTCTGAACCCGGCAACATACCCCTTCCTCCACACCGGTCCTTTGATTGCTCCATTGACCTGTTGCCGAACCATGTCATACCTCATGGGAAGTTGTACGCGTTGACCCGTGACGAGAAGCAAGTTCTTCAGGCATATTTATCTGAAAGTCTAGAAAAGGGGTACATTGTACCGTCAAAGTCACCTGCAGGGTTTCCCCTGTTCTTTGTAAAGAAGAAAGAAGGCACGTTGAGACCCTGTGTTGACTACCGACAGTTGAATGATATTACAGCCAAGGACCGGTACCCGTTACCTTTGATTCGTAGTATCCTTGAAACCCTGCATACTGCACGAATCTTCTCCAAATTGGACCATCGTGGAGCGTATCATTTGATACGCATCAGGAATGGGGACGAGTGGAAGACAGCTTTCAAAACTTCTTTTGGGCACTTTGAATACCGGGTTATGCCCTTCGGCTTATGTAATGCCCCCGCTGTTTTTCAACGATTTATGGACCACATCTTTGGTGACCTGTTAGGATTATCCGTTTGGGTTTATCTGGATGACATACTGATATTCTCTAAGTCCTTGGACGAGCATGTGGAACACGTTCGTGAGGTCCTTCATCGACTATCCATCAACAATTTGTTCGCCAAGGCAGAGAAATGTAGCTTTCACCAGACCAGTATCGAATTTTTGGGATTCATTATCAATCAAGAAGGAGTTGGGATGGATCCCAAGAAGGTTCTAGCCATACAAGAATGGAAACACCCAGACGATATCAAGGCTCTCCAACGATTTTTGGGGTTCGCAAACTTCTACAGGCGCTTTATTCCACATTACTCGCGGATCTCAGCTCCCCTCACCAGTCTTACCAGCAGCAAGATCGCTTTCGAATGGAGTCCTGTGGCTTCCCAGGCTTTTGGAGTATTAAAATCGGCTTTTATGGCTGCTCCCATCCTGCGCCATCCCCAGGAGGACTTGCCCTACATTGTAGAGGCCGATGCTTCCAGCTTCGCGGTCGGAGCAGTCCTTCTCCAGAAAGATCCAGCCACGTTAGTGGAACATCCAGTTGCCTATTTTTCTCGCAAGTTGAGTCCCAGCGAACGAAACTACGCGGTGATAGAAAGGGAATTGTTGGCCATCAAGACCGCATTCGAGGAATGGAGACATTTTCTCCTCGGAGCCCGTTTTTCTGTAGAAGTGCGAACCGACCATCGCAATCTGCAATATCTTCGCTCTCTGCAATGTCGGACTCCTCGTCAAGCCCGGTGGGCCTTCTTCTTCTCTCCATTCGAGTTCCATGTCACTTATATCCCGGGAACTTCCAATATAAAAGCAGATGCTCTCTCCAGGTCCTTGGAAAATGTTGATGGGACGCAAGGTCCTGAACAGCCATTGATTTCTCCTCGCCATTTCCTGCTGGCTTTGTCCTCTCACCTTAAGTCCATCGCAGAAGCCACTCGGTTGGACCCCGAAAGAACAACCCTTCTTAGTCGTCACTCAGTTTCTGAACGAGAGGGACTCTTGTTTTTTCAGAAGAGACTTTACATACCTAAAGGAGCCATTAGGAGGGGCATTTTACATGGATTCCATGATTCACCCATAGGAGGACACCGTGGGGTCAGAGCCACTCGAGAGTTGATTTCTCGACAGTTCTGGTGGCCAGGTTGGGCGACTGAGGTCCAGAAGTACATCGACAGCTGTCCAATATGTGCACAGTGCAAGGTTCCCAGAAAACGGCCATTGGGTTTATTAATGCCCACTGAAACAGCTCTCTATCCATGGCATACAATCGCTACTGATTTCATTGTGGCTTTGCCCCCATCTGAAGGTTACACCTGTATAATGGTGGTCGTAGACTGCTTCACTAAACTGGCTCATTTCATCCCATTTCGGAAGATCCCTACAGCTACCCAAATGGCTTCGGCATTTCTGCATGACATCTACCGGCTGCACGGCCTACCAGAGAAAATCATATCGGATAGAGGAACCCAATTCCTTTCTTCATTCTGGAAACAGGTATGCGGTCATTTAGGAATACATAGAGCTCTAAGCTCAGGCTACCACCCACAGACCAACGGGCTGACCGAAAGGACCAATCAGACTTTGATGGGGTACCTCCGTTGTTTTGCTAATGCCACACAATCTAACTGGAAAGATGGACTAGATCTGGCCGAGGTTTCATATAATAACACCGTCCATGCTTCCACCGGAGTCAGTCCATTCTTCTGTTCCACTGGTTTACATCCTCGATTGATGCCCTTTCAACCCATTCCATCTAGTACTGTTCCTTCTGCTGATGATCTGGTCAAACACATTCGGAATCAACAAGAACTGGCAAGCAAGATCCTAAGTGAGGCCAAAGATCGGATGAAGAGACAGGCAGACAGGAAGAGGAGTGTAGAACCCGACTTTCAGGAGGGTGACAAGGTGTGGTTGTCCTCAAAGAATTTGCCACTCCGCAATTTGCCCGTCAAACTGGCTCCTCGATACTTGGGTCCCTTTGTTATTACCAAACGGTTGTCCTCCGTATCCTTTCGCCTACGCCTACCCTCTTCTTGGCATGTACATCCCGTTTTTCACGTGTCCTTGTTAAAGCCCTATGTGGTCGATGCTTATGGCCGCACTCCTCCCCGTCCGGCCTCTGTCCTAGTGCAGGGTGTCCCAGAGTTTGAGGTACACGAGATCTGTGATGCCCGTTTCCGTAGAGGGGTGCTCCACTATTTAGTTGACTGGAAGGGGTACCCAGCCTGTGACCGTACATGGGAGCCACGCCAACATGTACATGCTCCCCGGTTGATACGTGAGTTCTATGTACGGTTTCCCTGGAAACCCAGAGCTCCGGGCCTTCCTGGGAGGGGGCATAGTGTTATGTCACACGGGAGACGGGGGTCTGCCGCTCTCTTCCCCTCCTGGCGAGTCTACCCGCGCATCTGCTTCCGGGGGCTCGCCGGGAGGGGAGTGGCGGGCTACAGGGCTGGCGGCCTTCGGCGCATGCGCGGAAGGCCTCTCTCTCGGCTCCGCGCATGCGCCGTGGGCCGAACTCATCTCCCTAGCGGGGCTTGCTTCTCAAGCCTCGTTATGGGTCCGCCGGCGTCCGGAAACGGAACGGCTTGCGTCCCAGGCCTTTCGGGCGCCGGCGGCCCATAAAAGAGGCCGCAATTCACAGCGAGTCGCGTCTCAACGCGGTTCGCTTCGCTCGCCTCGTTGTTCCTGCCTCTTACTTACCTGTGGCCTGTCCTGGGCCAGCTTGCCTTCTGCACTTACCTGTGGCCTGTCCTGGACCAGCTCTCTTCCAGCCTTACCTGTGGCCTGTCCTGGGTCAGCTTACCTCCATTCCTTACCCGTGGCCTGTCCTGGGTCAGCTTACCTTCAGTCCTTACCTGTGGCCTGTCCTGGGTCAGCTTACCTTCAGTCCTTACCTGTGGCCTGTCCTGGGTCAGCCTACCTCCTGCCCTTACTTGTGGTCTGTCCTGGGTCAGCCCATCTCCAGCCCTTACCTGTGGCCTGTCCTGGGTCAGCCAGTCTCCAGCCCATACCTGTGGCTTGTCTTGAGCCAGCCTGCCTCCAGCCTTACCTGTGGCCTGTCCTGGGTCAGCCAGTCTCCAGCCCATACCTGTGGCTTGTCTTGAGCCAGCCTGCCTCCAGCCTTACCTGTGGCCTGTCCTGGGTCAGCCAGTCTCCAGCCCATACCTGTGGCTTGTCTTGAGCCAGCCTGCCTCCAGCCTTACCTGTGGCCTGTCTTGAGCCAACCTACCTCCAGCCTTACCTGGGGCCTGTCCTGAGCCTGCCTGCCTCCAGCCCTGACTTGTTGTCGGCACTGGGTCTGCCCATCTTCGGACTTACCCGGGACTTGCCCAGCTAGCCTCCAGCTGTTCTCTCTCTTCCTGTTTTGCCTACCTCCGAACCTAATCCTGCAAACCTCTGGAACTATCAGCACCAACCGGACTTTTCTATCAACTGTAATACCTCACTGTTACATTGGTTCCAGAAGATTCATGATATCTACAATCGGCTCTACCTGAACTACAGTGTCACCAACCTGAGCCATCAATCCTCGAGTCACGCTCGTCTGGAGAGTACTTATCGTGACATTGGGGGTCGGTCCAACCTTCACCCAGTTCCTCTTTTGGGTGGTGGAGGGGCTGATTCCTCGTGCCGCTAATTTATCAGTTCCTGGACTCCAGACTGGCGACCTCAGCAAGACCAACCACCAAGATTACAGGTACGCGGTCCTCTCGGGCCGATCAGCTTAACAAAATGAAAAGAATATTGGGTGAGTCAATAAGTTATATATTTAATTAAAAATGCTGCAAAAACTTTGTCTTTCCAATCTGGAATTTGCAAAATTGATACAACAGCCCCTTGCTGATTTAAACAACTATATTCACTATCTTTTTATTCTCTTTTTTCCCCTTTCTCTCAGAATATCCTTTTCTATCCTGATGAACAATTGCTACAAACAATGAGGAAACACGTGATGCGAGATTATTGAGAGATTAACATTAGCAATACACGCTAAAACAAGCAACACTTGCTATACTTGCTGGACAAAGCTACACTGTGGTGAAACCCACATTCCTTGTTTGTTTGAATGGGGTGGGATGTAACAACCAACAACGAAACTTCCCCCTGCTAATAGCGCAGGGAGCTCTTGAGTCTATTAAAGACAAGGAGGCGAGCATTATGCTTCATCTTCTTTTTATTCTACTCTCCAGCAGTTTCAACAAATAACACTGTGAGGTGGTCAAAGAGGCAACAGAACCAAGGGAGGACGCTATTCTAGTAATGAGACCCAGCCAACAAAAGCCAGCAAATCAAAAGAAAACTACATGTCCCAGAAACCACCACGAGAAACAAAACCAAGGAGGGGGCAGAGACAGAATTAAAAAGGGAAAACGGCATAGGTACAACCCAATCATACAGCATGGAAATAGGTGTACCAGAGACTGGCACTGGTGCAATGCAGTCAGCCCGCATATAGATGGGTGGCCTCAGAGACATACAGGGTGGGGTCAAACAGTGCATGAAACTGGGTGGAAGGAGGAAAGAAAACGCCCTGCAGGTGTGGGGAATGGGAGGGAAAACTGGCCGGAGACTGAAGGGAGGGGAGGAGCAGAGAGGGGGTTAAATGCAGCAACAGATAGCTCACCAGGTGTTTCTGATTACAGCTGCAAGCCGAGCCGGAGACCAGAGAGGAATGGAAAGGTGATTGGGACTGGGCGTACTAGGAGGCTCACTGAGAGGCACAGGGGAGATCCCTATCAGAGGCGGACTCGCTGAGGAGAAGCGCCAGCCGTCAACCATTAATCAAGGACTGTGCCTTCCGTGTGGATTCTTTCCTTTTTGTTTTCTTAACCCAGTGAACAGAGGGTGAGTGAGACTGAAGGCTAAGCTCCGTGGAGAAAAGAATTAAGTTGACTTTATTTTCCCTTTTAATGATGCGAGAAGCCAAGTGGAGCTTCTTTTGAATCTGACTTGATTTACCCTTTCACAAAAACCAAACCTCATGACAACTAATACTGTTTGATGTGAACAAGGAGGGTTGTTGTTAGGTTAACACTGCAATAAATCTTAAAATTGTTAAACCTACATCCGACTACAGCCTACTATTTTACAAACACAAATTTCAAATTTTTTCTTTTTTGAAATCAACTTTTTTTTAAATAAAAAAACTCCATGTCCCATACGTCTCAGGCCCTTGTAGACCCAGTGTCCTGGCCATGTGACCTAGTACTTCCTCTTCCTGTGTTCCTCCTCTTCTTACTGCTTCCAACTGCAATCTATTCGAAAACTGAACTGCCAACCAGATCAACATAATCTCTGAACTTTGAGCTCTCTGTCGAGTCGATCCCTCACATTCCAACTTGCGGTTTCCTTCAACACAGCTCGCTCACTTCCAGGGCAATTTCAGCTGTTCTTCTGCTCATCTCCTAATGTCAGAAACAACATTACATGTTAGGGCGGCGGATACACACCCTATTCTGGGAGAAATTCATGTAAGTCACTTTGAAATACATCACAACAATCTAACCATCACTGCTATAACTCTCCCGTGTATCTAGGGCGGGAAAGTAATGCTCGCCTCCTTGTCTGTAATAGAATCAAGGGCTCCCTGTGCTACTAGCAGGGGGAATCTTCATTCTATGTTAAGACGGAGGCAAGCATTATGCTTGTTCAAAGCCTCATACCAAAGCTTCTGCTAGTGTAGTAACCAGTCTAAAATAAAATGTTCTAAATGTGGTATCACTAGCCCAATCAGCTGCTTTCAGAATATGTTGCAAAGTCGTGCCTTGCCCCAGTGCTTTTGGTGCCATTGCGCCCCTAACCGAATGCGCTCCAAATTTTGACATATCTATGCCTGCTAGGCTCATGACCTCTCTGACCCATCTTGCCATGGTGGCTGTTGCTATGCCTTTATGTGGCTTCCTGCGCACTATCAGCAATTGGGCTGTCCCCATCTGTCATAGCTCAGCTGTTCTACTCTTGTATTATTTTATGCATGCAGCTACACACCTCTGTGGATGCTCTTGCATGTATGGGTAAGTTATCCTTGAGGAGTCTGTCTTTGTTCTCCTGGCCAGATTGAACGTCACTCTGTCTGGTCCATATACATTTCTATTCACTTCTAGCACTTTCACGTCTGCTACTCTCCTACATGATACCATACATAACATCATTGCTAATTTTCCAGATAGTCTTTCTAACGACAGGTATCTATTACTGGGCCACTCTGCTAGTAATTTTAGCAGTACTGCCACGTCCCATAAGGACTCGTACCTCGGTTGTGGCAGCTTCCTAAACCGTATCCCTTTTAGAAGTCGGAATACTGCCACATTCTCTCGTACTGGCACTCCCTCTACGGGCACGTGACCTGCCGATATCGCGGATCTATACACTCCTATTGTACAATAAGCTTTCCCATCTTGTAAGAGTTCAGCTAAAAAATTCAGTACCTCAACTAAAGGGGCAGAAACGGGATGAAGACTTTTCCTTTTGCACCATCTCGACCATCTGTTCCATGCTGCGTCGTAGCTCCTTCTTGTTGAAGGGGCCCATGGCTCAGCGATGAGGCTCGCAGCCTGCGCCAAAATTCCTGGGAGGCTCCAGCATCTCCTGCTATCTTGCACGCCATCAGCGGCAGAGTCCCCTTCACTCTCAGAGGGTGAAACAACCCAACTTGGTCCGTGAGAAGGTTCTCTCCTCGGGGTAGAACTCTCGGGTAATCTCTCACTAGGTCCATGAGCACTGGAAACCATATTTTTGATTTCCATATCGGAGCTACTACAATCAGATTTTCTGCTTCTCTGCGTACTTTTGACAGTACCCTGCTCATCATCATGAAAGGTGGGAATGCGTAGAGTATCTCTCCTCTCCAATCTAGCAGAAAGGCATCTACTGCTGCTGCTGCTGGGTCCAGCCTCCAGCTGAAAAATCTTTCCTTCTGCTTGTTCAATCAGGACGCAAACAGGTCTGTGTGAACTGGTCCGCAGCGCTCTTCTATCTGTCGAAAGACCTCTCTGTCCAGCATCCCGTCGCTGGAGTTTGCTAGATGCCTGGAGTTCCAGTCCGCTACTACATTCAGCGAGCCAGAAATCCTTGGCTATCTCCGCTAATAACTTGGACTTCGTCAATCCTAAGTGATTGATGTACCTGACTGCTGAAATGTTGTGAATTTTCAACAGAATACATGAATTTCGTAAAAGCCCTGGTCGCAAATGATCCGGCTAACAGTTTGAGACAGTTGATGTGCAGTCTGAGTTCCTCTGCGCTCCACCTGCCTCCTGCTTGGAGCTCTCCGTACCGGGTTCCCCGGCCCGCTCTGCTGGCGTCTGATTCTATTATTATGTCAGGCCGGTCCCCAAAGATGGCTCTCCCGTTCTTTGCTTCCATGTTCTGTAACCACCACTCCAGTTCTGTCCTGGACTCCTGATCTAGGGGCACCAGTTGCTGGTAGCGTAAGCCTTGCTGAAGGTGTCTTATCTTCAGCCGCTGGAGCGCTCGGTAATGCAGTGGTCCTGGGAATATCGCTTGTATTGACGCTGCCAGCAAGCCTACTACTCGCGCTATTGTTTGCAGCAAGATAACTGTTCTGCTGAGACAGATTCTTTTTTCTCTTTTTATGCCTCTTATCTTTCTGCTCGGGAGCTCTAAAGTTGCTGTCCTGGTGTCAATGACGAACCCTAGGAACTCTATCCTCTTTGATGGTCTCATCTCCGACTTCTCTCAATTCACTAGAAACCCGAGGGAAGTCAAGAGGTTCACCACCCAGTTGGTCTGATAGAGGAGCGTATCTCTGCTGTTTGCCATCAGCAGGATGTCGTCTAGGTAGATAATGATTCAGATCAATTTCTCCCTGATCGCTGCGGCTACAGGCTTAATTAGTTTCGTAAATGCCCATGGCGCCGATGCTAGTCCAAATGGCATCCTCGCAAATTGCCATAATTGCCGTCCCAGTCGAACGCTAGAAAGGGACGGTAATCTTCTTGCACTGGTATCGTAAGATAGGCCTCTTTCAGATCTATCTGTAACGCTCACCTGATTCTCGCAGAGGCGCCGGTCTTGACTGGGCGACTACCGTATCTTCAAAGGTGATGTGTAGCACCCGGTTGGCTCTTTGGGCTGGACCTCTGTGCACTGTATGCCTGACGTGTAGAGTAAGATGTCTGCAGATAGAAAATATGGGGTTAATGAACTGGGGTTATTGGGGTGCCCCTATCTCTTTCCTCTTCTCCTCTCCTGTAGACCCCCAAAGGTTAACGCTCTCACCTTAGGTAAGTGAATGCCGAGCTCTCCATCTGCCTCAGGGCAGGGTGCTGTAACCAGTTTCTTCACTGGATAGGTAGCGCAGGCCTCTTGACTTCAGAGGACTGCTGTCCGTCGTTTACTGCACGAACGGTAAGTTTCGAGTCATTCAAATGTCTTTAAAGTCTTTAGTAATGATGTCTCTTGTTTTGCAGGGTTCCGGCGATGGCGGATGACGGGCTGAAGTGAGTTGAAGATGGAGCCCGTGTGATGAATAGAAGCGCCTGGAAGCACGTAAGTAAGCGCTTGTTGCCTGCTTCACTATGCGCTCTAACTGTCTTTTTATTTTGCAGGTACGAGTTCGGAGCGGCTGCAGGGTGCCGGAATACCCACTGGATTAGATGTGGAAAGGAGTAATGGCACGTGAGTATTAAAGTTCCCCAATGTCTTTAAACGCACCTTGTTTTGTCTTTCAGATGCGGGATGCAGCGCCGAAGGCCTCCGGAGCGTGCGAAGAGTTGGTAAACTTTTGTCTTTCAGATGCCGGAATGCTAACCTGTTCTTTCTTGTCTTTATAGGTGTTGCTGAAGACTGGATTCAGGATGGTAAGCCTTTGCCTTTCAGATGCCGGAATGCTAACCTGTTCTTTCTTGTCTTTATAGGTGTTGCTGAAGACTGGATTCAGGATGGTAAGCCTTTTTCCTTAGGCCCAGGACCGGATGCAGAAGACACGATGAGCGTTCTGCTGCAGAGGTTGCAGAATAACGCAAAGCAAGATTCATCCACCGGGTGTGGTTTAAATAGCCTCCTGTAGTGCTTAGGTATCTCCTTCCACAGCCACGCCCAAGTAAGAAAAGAGTTCCTGGTAAGAAAAGAGTTCCTGCCTTCCAGAAGAGTTCCAGTGTTCTGAATCTAGGGAGTGGCTCCAGTCCCACCCAACAGGAAAAGTAGTTCCAAACAGAAGAGGATCAGAGGCTCAACTGGCAGGCAAGTAAGCAGCATGGTCTGCTGAAGGTAAGTCCACCCAAGCATTATGAGCCCAGCGCTTCCAGCGCTGGGACTGGGCATATTTATGAGCCTGGTGCCACTGGCGCCAGGACTGGGTCCAAAAGGTCCCAATTGGGACTGGTTGGCACTCGGAACCTGGGTTATGGATCTGCTTCCAAGGGAGTTGGGAAAACCCTGACCTTTTGGAAGCAGAGATCATGACAGTACCCCCCCTCAAGGCCCCTCCCAAACCGGGCTTCTCCGGGGGTTTTGGCTTGTCAGGAAATGTTCGATGAAATCTTTTGATTAGGCGAGGAGCGTGGACATATTCAGCAGGTTCCCAGGATCTCTCTTGGGGGCTGTAGCCTTTCCAGTCAATTAGGTAGAATAGTTTAGATTTGGAGATCTTGGAGTCCAGAATGCTTTTGACTTCAAACTCGAGTTCTCCATCCACTAGGATAGGTTTTGGAGATTTGGTTAGTCGGGTTTGAGGTTGCACGGGTTTTAATAGAGAGACGTGGAAGACCGGATGTATCTTCATGTGCGGGGGCAAGTCCAACTTGACCGCTACTGGGTTTACTATGGTAGTGATGGAATAGGGACCAAGGTATCTTGGGTTGAATGTGCGTGGCCCTTTTAGAGATAGATATTTGGTGGATAACCAGACTTGATCCCCTACTTGATAGTGAGGGGCTTCCTTCCGATGTTGATCTGCTCCTTTCTTGTATTGTTCTTTAGCCCTTTGAAGGTGAGAAACAGCTTCCTTAAAGGCTTGGGTGATTGTAGAATGCAGGTAGTCTACTGCTGGTGTTTCAAGATCTTGGAGGGGATCCAACTCCGAGGTTCGAGGGTGACTGCCGTACAAAAGAAAAAACGGGGTTTTCCCAGTTCCCGAATGGACAGAGTTATTGTAGGCATACTCGGCAATCCAAAGGATATCTTTCCAAGTTTTTTCAGTTTGTTGCAGCATGCAGCGTAAATACTGTTCCAGAGTTTGATTGGTCCTCTCGGTTTGTCCGTCGGTCTGAGGGTGGTGACTGGTCGATAGTCTCACATCAATTTGAGCCGACCGACAGCAACTTCGCCAAAAATGAGAAATAAATTGACTACCTCGATCCGAAATTAGAACCGAAGGAAAACCGTGCAGTCGGACGATGTTTTCGAGAAATTCTCGGGCCAGAGTTGCTGCTGTTGGCAAGCCTTTGAGCGGAATGAAATGCGCCATCTTGGAGAATAAGTCCACGATTACTAGAATCGTATTGTATCCGGAGCATGGAGGTAGATCGGTGATGAAGTCCATAGAAAGCGTATGCCAAGGGCGAGGTGGGATGTCAATAGGGCGTAAGAGGCCTGCTGGTCTTTCCTTTTGACTCTTGTTTTGGGCGCATACTCCACAGGACATTATAAAGTCTCTGATATCTTTTTTCCAAGACGGCCACCAGAAGTAGCGCTTGATCTTTTCTGAGGTCTTGGCTATACCGGGATGACCTTCCATTAAAGAGTCGTGATAACAAGAGATTACTTTTTTCTGTAAATCTGTGCTGGGTAGGTATAATCGTTCTTGGAAATACAATAAGTTGTCCTTTACTGCAAAGTCCTTTCCCTGCAGATGCCAATTCTGTATGTCTGCTGGAGTTACAAGTTGCCTGGCTTTATCCTTAACTTCCTCTATGGATTCTGTGGCGATTACACCCAGAATTCTTTGTTCGGGAATGATTGGTACAGGTTTAGGGTTGACCAAGTGTTCTTCCACTCCCATCCGAGAAAGGGCATCGGCTTTACCGTTCTTTGTACCAGGTCGATAGGTAATTATGAAGTCAAACTCGGCAAAGAATAATGCCCAACGGAGTTGTCTAGAGGATTGGGCTTTTGCGGTCTTCAAATATTGCAGGTTTCGGTGATCCGTAATCACAGTAACGGTGTGTCGGGCCCCCAGCAGATAATGCCGCCAAGCCTTAAAGGCAGACTTGATAGCCAGAAGTTCCTTGTCAGTAATCGTGTAATTGATGTCAGGAGGCGAGAATTTGCGGGACCAAAATGCCACGGGATGCAACTGATTGGTTACCGGGTCCTTTTGTGATAGAACTGCCCCCATGGCAAGGCTTGAAGCATCAGTTTCCACGATGTAGGGGAGTTCGGGGCGAGGGTGTTTTAAGATTGGTGCAGAGATAAATTTAGTCTTCAAATCCTGGAAAGCTTGTTCCGCCTCGGTAGACCATTCAAAACGTTTGTTTTTCTTTAACAAGGCAGTGATGGGCTGGACTATTCGAGAGAATTCGGGGATAAACCTGCGGTAAAAGTTAGCGAAGCCTAACATGCTTTGCACACCTTTTACGGAGGATGGTGATGGCCATTTGAGAACTGCATCGACCTTCTTTGAATCCATACGCACTCCACCAGGTGATAATATGAATCCCAAGAATTCAACTTCAGTCACGTTGAAAACACATTTTTCCAATTTAGCGAAAAGTTTGTGTTGACGCAATCTTTCGAGGACCATTTTCACGTGTTTCCGTTGTTCAGATTCCGATGAAGAATAAACGAGGATGTCGTCAATGTAAACAACAACACATACATCTATGAGCTCTCTGAGGACATCGTTCATAAAATATTGAAAGGCGGCCGGGGCATTGCAAAGTCCGAAGGGCATGACCTGATATTCAAATAGCCCATACTTGGTGCGGAAAGCCGTCTTCCATTCATCGCCCTCTTTTACTCGTACCAAGTGGTAAGCTCCTCTAAGATCCAGCTTTGTATATATGCATGCTTTTCTGACTTGGTCCAGGAGTTCAGGGATCAAAGGTAACGGATATCTATTCTTAACGGTGATCTGGTTCAGGGAGCGATAATCGATACAAGTTCTAAGGTCTCCTTCCTTTTTTGGAACGAAGAACAAAGCTGAAGAAGCAGGGGACTTGGAAGGACGAATAAACCCATTTGCCAGGTATTGATCCAGGTATTGTCGAAGGTGAAGGTTCTCAGGCTCGGTGAGGGCATAAATTCTACTACAAGGAGGAGTAGATCCAGGTATCAGGTCTATCTGGCAGTCATAAGACCTATGAGGAGGTAGAGAGTTAGCCTGATCCTTCCGGAAAACATCTTGGTATTCTAGGTATTCGGGAGGTAACTGGGGAGTCTCTGAAGAAATTGCGGCCAGTGCAACACCAGGTGGAGGGTGACAAGTAGAGACACATTCTGGAAACTGGACCGTTCTTGCTCGCCAATCGATCAGAGGATTGTGTTTCTCTAACCAAGGTATTCCTAGAATAATCTGAAACTGAGGGGCCCTGATCACATCGAACACGATCTTCTCATGGTGTCCATCTTGACTTACTAGCGTCACCTCTTGAGTGGTATGCGTTACTGGCCCGGAGGCTATCTCCGTACCATCCACCGTAGTAATGACGTCCTTTACAGCCTTGGGACAAAGAGTTAGATTCATCCTCAAAACCATTTCATGATCCACATAATTGCCGATGGCACCGCTGTCGACGTAAGCTTCAATTGCATGTAATC
Organism: Ambystoma mexicanum; assembly: GCF_040938575.1. NCBI lineage: Eukaryota > Metazoa > Chordata > Amphibia > Caudata > Ambystomatidae > Ambystoma > Ambystoma mexicanum. The sequence continues at coordinate 1,658,159,797 of NC_090932.1, forward strand.
GATCCGGATTATCAGGGCTAATGAGGACCATAGGTATCACGAAATGCGAGGTCACGGAACTGGTTTTCACGCTCGGCAAGAGGACCTCTATTCTTGTCGGGCAAGGTCGTTTCCCTGCTCAGAGTTTGTAACTTTGGTAACTGCAGCTCCTACTGCCTTCTTGGCAGGTTTCACCGGACAGTCTCGAAGAAAGTGCCCTGAGTTTCCGCAATATAGGCATAATTGCAACTGTTTCCTCCTTTCCCGCTCCCTTTGTGTTAGAGGACCTTTCAGACCCCCTATTTGCATGGGTTCCCCGGAGTCTACTCCTTTGGAAGGAGTTGGCGGTTTGGAAAATACTCGAGCATCAAACTTGGAACGATCGGCCTTCCTGTTCTGCAGCCTGTGATCTATTTGAACGACCAAGTCTATATAATCCGAACAGTCTTGTGGGGGATTCACTACTTGGGCTAAAACGTCTTTGAGCTCTCCACGTAGACCTCTATAAAACAGCGTAATCCTTTTGTCCTCAGGCCATTGAGTTTCCACTATTAGTCTATTGAAAGATGCAATATAAGCCAAAAGGTCTTGATTACCCTGTCGCAACGAAAGAAGCTCATTGTCCAAGGCCTGCCCCTGTGAATGTCTTGCGAACAGTTTTTTCATACTAAGCTGAAAGGCTTGAAAATCATGGAGAACCGGATCATCTTGATTAACTAGAGGGATCGACCAGTCTGCCGCATTGCCACTAAGGTACGAAAGTACAAAAGCTACTTTTGCTTGATCAGTTGGAAAGGCTGCTGGCCGGCATAAGAAGTGCAAGCGGCACTGATTGATAAATACTGCAAACCTCTTTGGGTCACCAGAAAATCGTTCGGGCGGAGCCAGAGGTACATTCCCAGGTAGGTTGATCTGCACTGGATTCATAGAGGATGTTGAAGGAAGATTTGCCCCTGATGAGGGTAACGGGGTCTGTCCGGCTTGTGACTGTAGCACTTGTCTAGCAAGATTGTCTGTTCTCTCCTTGGAAATAATTAGTTCCCTTCTTAGAGCATTCGTTTCCTGACGAGCTGCATGCACTTCTGCCCTTAGTTCCCCAAGTAACCGGGCTAGGGGGTCAGTATCCGAGGTTTCCATAGCGCCTGGGCGAGAGTTTTGCGGTAGGCTTTGCGTTCTGTAACGCTCACCTGATTCTCGCAGAGGCGCCGGTCTTGACTGGGCGACTACCGTATCTTCAAAGGTGATGTGTAGCACCCAGTTGGCTCTTTGGGCTGGACCTCTGTGCACTGTATGCCTGACGTGTAGAGTAAGATGTCTGCAGATAGAAAATATGGGGTTAATGAACTGGGGTTATTGGGGTGTCCCTATCTCTTTCCTCTTCTCCTCTCCTGTAGACCCCCAAAGGTTAACGCTCTCACCTTAGGTAAGTGAATGCCGAGCTCTCCATCTGCCTCAGGGCAGGGTGCTGTAACCAGTTTCTTCACTGGATAGGTAGCGCAGGCCTCTTGACTTCAGAGGACTGCTGTCCGTCGTTTACTGCACGAACGGTAAGTTTCGAGTCATTCAAATGTCTTTAAAGTCTTTAGTAATGATGTCTCTTGTTTTGCAGGGTTCCGGCGATGGCGGATGACGGGCTGAAGTGAGTTGAAGATGGAGCCCGTGTGATGAATAGAAGCGCCTGGAAGCACGTAAGTAAGCGCTTGTTGCCTGCTTCACTATGCGCTCTAACTGTCTTTTTATTTTGCAGGTACGAGTTCGGAGCGGCTGCAGGGTGCCGGAATACCCACTGGATTAGATGTGGAAAGGAGTAATGGCACGTGAGTATTAAAGTTCCCCAATGTCTTTAAACGCACCTTGTTTTGTCTTTCAGATGCGGGATGCAGCGCCGAAGGCCTCCGGAGCGTGCGAAGAGTTGGTAAACTTTTGTCTTTCAGATGCCGGAATGCTAACCTGTTCTTTCTTGTCTTTATAGGTGTTGCTGAAGACTGGATTCAGGATGGTAAGCCTTTGCCTTTCAGATGCCGGAATGCTAACCTGTTCTTTCTTGTCTTTATAGGTGTTGCTGAAGACTGGATTCAGGATGGTAAGCCTTTTTCCTTAGGCCCAGGACCGGATGCAGAAGACACGATGAGCGTTCTGCTGCAGAGGTTGCAGAATAACGCAAAGCAAGATTCATCCACCGGGTGTGGTTTAAATAGCCTCCTGTAGTGCTTAGGTGTCTCCTTCCACAGCCACGCCCAAGTAAGAAAAGAGTTCCTGGTAAGAAAAGAGTTCCTGCCTTCCAGAAGAGTTCCAGTGTTCTGAATCTAGGGAGTGGCTCCAGCCCCACCCAACAGGAAAAGTAGTTCCAAACAGAAGAGGATCAGAGGCTCAACTGGCAGGCAAGTAAGCAGCATGGTCTGCTGAAGGTAAGTCCACCCAAGCATTATGAGCCCGGCGCTTCCAGCGCTGGGACTGGGCATATTTATGAGCCTGGTGCCACTGGCGCCAGGACTGGGTCCAAAAGGTCCCAATTGGGACTGGTTGGCACTCGGAACCTGGGTTATGGATCTGCTTCCAAGGGAGTTGGGAAAACCCTGACCTTTTGGAAGCAGAGATCATGACACTATCCTTGCCAGCCAGTCGCCCTGTCTGAGCGTGTCCCTCATCTGGTGGGTACCCTCCATTTTGAAATGGTTGTAGACCACCCAGCTTGTCCTTCAAATTTCACTGGTCTCACCTTGTCTTTCCTGTGAACCAGGAACATATTGCTTACGAATCTCGGCTGAGCACTGCACAGTTCGATCGCGTGCTTTTCTGTTACACTCCGCAGCTCTGTGTGCAATAAGTCCTTCTCTGCCAGTGCTGAGACTAGTGGGCAGGGTGGCTTGGTACTGGGTAGGGGTCTCTGTAAACTCTATGTGTAAGCCTTTGGCTGTCTGAAAAACCCAAGCGTCGCTGGAAAGCGTGCGCCAGGTCTCCCAGAATTCCGCTGTCTCCCCCCCCATACCGGTGGATATGCGAAAACTCTCACCTGCAGGGATGTTTTGTCCTCTTCCCTGACCTCTGCTTCACCTTCCTCTAGGGAAACGGCCTCTTGGTGGGAAGAAGGTGTCTGGCTGCCTGTTTTCCCATCATTGAGCTCTATTGGCTTGAGACTTTCTGGATGCCTGGTAGCAACCGGTCGCTAGGCCTCTGTACTGACCGGTCCCCCCAAAAACTCTTCTGGGGAAGATTTTCTTTATGGAGGCCTGAGCATTCTCTAGGGAGGTGTAGGTTCCCACAAACCTCCCCATTTCCTTGCCGAAGGTCTCTCCGAACAACAGCCTTTGAGCCACTTCGCCTGCTTCGTATGATGCTAAGTCCCCTAGTTTATGATCTATCTTGACCTGAAGCCCTCTTCTGCGCTCGGATGATATAGCACAGTTGGCGTTTCCCAAGAGGCATACAGCTCTCTGCGCCCAGTTCTCCAGTACTCCTGGGTCTACTTCCTCTCCTGAGTCTTTATCTCGCTCTGCTAAATCCATGATTTTTGCCAGTGGCCCGGCTAAATCTAGGACTTTTTCCCGATAACTTTGCCATGAGTGATCAATCCCCTTCCTGGGGTCTCTGTTGGACTTGGACACGAATGCCAACATCTTCGGATCCAGCTTCGGAGCTTCTGCCACTTTGCCCAGCAGTACTGGCTTTGGGCACTACACCCTCATTCTCTGCCTCACTTCTTTCTCCAGAGCCTTTCGCAGTCTTTTTGGATGTTTAATTTCCTTAATTGGCTCACCAACCAATCTTTCACAAACTAGGTTGGCGCACTTGAGTTTCTTTCTCATCACTACCTATTTACCATGGTGTAACCCCCCTGCCAATGATTGTGTATTATTCCCTAAACCTCACAATCTTTCTGAGATATCCTCCTTCAAAATCACATAAGAATCAATTTTCCCATACCTCCCTCCTCTTGCAGAAATAGCCCTCCTCATCATCGTTGACCTCCCTTCGGCTGGGCCACCACTCCTAGCTTCAGGACCTCTCAGGCGTGCACTGCCAACTTCCTTTCTAAAGAGCAAATAGAATGTTTCCTTACATAAAGGTTTAATGCGCCACAAGTTGAAAATCCAATTATAGATGTTAAAATATATCATAGAAAGTTTTGAAATTTGTGTGAAGTTCGGTGCCCTATGGATTACATGTGTTTCAGCACATGTGCCATTCTCAAATCAGGGCAAGTTCGAATTGTAAGCACACATCACAATCAATCAGATAGTTCATCTGTATGCACATTCCATTAGTTTAAAGGACAAATCATGAACCATGCATGGTCAAAAAAAATATATATATAAAAGAAAAATTGACAGACATTTAGGAGGGGTGTCCGGTAGGGCAGGTCGGAGGCTGCGAAAACACAAGAAGAAAATATATATTAAATTAAATTTTAGACTTTCTAATTATTTCAAACAGGCATGTGAATAAGGTTGATTGATTGTGATGTGTGCTTACAATTCGAACTTGCCCTGATTTGACAAAGGCACATGTTGTGCTGAAACACGTGTAATCCATAGGACGCCGAAACTTCACGCAAATTACAAAACTTTCTTTGTTATGATTAAACATATATAATTGGATTTTCAACTCGTGGCGCATTATTCCTTTATGTGAGGAAACATTATATTGGCTTCTCTGTACAAGAGGTAGGGGTCATTGACTCTTTTTTCTCACATCTTTGCAACACCTGAGAAATTAGAATTCTGGATTAGGGCGCAGGACCAAAGAAAGCTGGCACAACAAAAACCCCAAATCTTTTTCACGTTTCCCGTCCTTTCTAAAGAGGCCACTGCCCTCTGCAGGCTTTTCCATCCCACTCAGGCAGAAAACGCATGGCTAACACTATGGGCCTCATTACGACCCTGGCGGTACGGTATGGATGGTGCTGGTATGGCACCGGAACCGTCCATACCGTACTGCCTTATTCTGAGTTTCCCTCGCGGGATCCTGACAGCCTGCCAGGTCTTACCTGGCGGGCTGTGCGGCACCCGCGAGCAGAACTCGTGATTGCACCGACACTGTTATAAACCCCGTGGGCAGAATGGGGATCGGGGATCGGGAGCCCGGCATTACCACCTCCTGCGAATGGGCAATTACTAGCCCCTTCATCTCGTAATGGGCCGGTTATTGCCCAATTGCGGGAGGTGGTGCCAGTAGCGAGCATGGCGGTAGCCGTGCCTGCCATACAGGCACGGCTACCGCCATGCTCGTAATGAGGCCCTATGTGTATGAAAAGACTGCATGCATAGCTGACCCTCCTTTCCAGGTTAATCAGCATCATTATGAGTTTGGTGGTATCACGGCGGTAATAACACTGAGATAACCAGATGAGACTAGATCTGGCTCATTCAGTGTGGTGTGGCCATAGGTAATACCACTGAGATAACACTAAATGGTATTACCGTTATCATCACTTGGTCCGGTGGTATTACCACTGGCAGTTTTCCCACTGGTGATATCACCACCAGATTACAAGCAGTGGTAGGCAGTGTTAGTCCCCATTAATTGGAGTCCATAGGACTCCATGGGTATTTTGGCAATATTACCACTGGGGCATTACAGCCGGCAGTAACACTGACAGTTTGGCCACATTGGGACAGTAAGGAAGAGGAATTACTACCTGTATCCCCTGCCTTACCATCAAACTTGTAGTTCAGCGGTGGGGTAATGCGCAGCAATACCACTGTATTACCACCATTTTTCACCACACTGCCAAACTCGTAATGATGCCGAAAGACTCTTGCTGCAGTTGACATGCATTGAAATCCATAGATGGTAAATAGCAGTGACTTTCCAAATGCTGGTTCCATCAATCTCTTAAGCAGACCTCTTGTGGGAGATCCGTTGTTTAAATGCTGCAGCTTATTTAAGACATACATATATTTGTTGTGTGCGATCATATACTGATCAGATGAATATTTGAGTCACACCTTCCTTTCGGAAGGTGAATGGAGCTGGTCCTGACCCTTCTCTTATGATGTTTACTTGCTATTTCTCTAGCACTAGTTCTGGGGCGGACTAGGGGTTCCATATGTTAGGCCCTTTGATGCTGGTAATACTGCTTACCTGCACGTTACGGTCCTACGAAATATGAATTTGCCGGAATACGGTATCCAGAATTACCATCACCAGTAACACAACTCCAGAAACCTGCAACGGTAATACTGGAACAATGGTATCATCGATATATCAGGATATTGGATTTGCCGGTAATACCGGAAGATATTTGCCAGTAATACTGGCAAAACTGAGGTTGAGATAACATCATCTCACAGCAGCTGGTAAATTGACACAGGTGCAGGAAATAAGGCCACAGGTGCACCCAATCCATCCAGGTGCACCCTATGTACGCAGGAAGAGTACACAAGGGCCACACCTACACCATTAACACTTCTCAACACCACCATGCTCCCTCTCATTGCTGCAAACATGGAGCTGGAGGTACAGCATACCAATCTACAGCTGCAGGGGTTGGTGGACCAGCTGAGGCAACAGGATGCCAGGGAGAGAGTGAGAAGTAGGATAAGGTAGAGGATGATGCAGGTGGAGAGGCAGAGGCGTGCAGTGATCCCTCGCACAAGGACCTCACCATGGACCCTCACTGATAGGTAGATACTAAGGTTGTACCGTTGAAACAGGGAGACCATACTGGACCTCCTGACTCACATCCAGGAGGACAATGAGAGCAGGATTGGCATCAGGTCAGCCATACCACCGTTGTTAAAGCTGGTGAGTGTCCTGCACTTCCTGGGCAGTGGCACATTGCAGCACTCTGTGAGCCAGTTGCATGGCAATTTGCAGCCTGTGTTCCCCAGAGTGCTGGCGCAAGTGCTGGAGGCCCTCCTGCACCATGTGGGCCAGCTCTTCACCCTACCACCCAGGCACAATTCAATATCACAAAGGCCTGATTCTATGCAATTGCGAGTATTTCCAAAGTAGTGGTAGCATTGGAATGCACGCATGTTGAGCTTGGGTCCCCCCACACTTCATAGGAGGTCTACAGGAACCAGAAGCAGTTCCATCCCCTGAATTTCCAGGTTAGCTGTGAGGACAACCTTACCATCACGCACTTCTGTGCCAGATTCCTCCAAGCATCAACCCATGATACAATGGTCCTTCGGAACAGCACACTGCTGGCCTACATGGAACGTCACAGAGGACAAAGTCCCTGGATTTTGGATGGGTACATGGACTATACCATCTACCAGCAGCATGAGTGACAGGCAAAGGGAGGGTGGTGAAACAATGTCACAAATGAATGTCCAGAGATCATCCTGCACATGCAGTACCTACCAGTGCACCCCTCAATTCACAGACTACAACACAAAGGAGTATCACATGACTGGAGATGTAGCAGTCAGTGACCAAGCCATTTTAAACCCAACAGGACATCCACATGTAATGCACTACAGGTACCAGAATGCAACACCTCCTGAGCAGTACACTATGCATATAAGGACTGTTACGTGAAACAGTATGGCACAATGGGACATGCATTCACAGACTGACCATTGACATTCAGCCGTCACAGGCAACGCCACTGCTGACCATCATTACTCAAGCCTGTGTCCTCACCCCTTGTAGGTGACTCTGGATACCTGCTGCTTCCTTTGCTGATGACTCCTCTGAGGAAACCCCAGATACTGCATGAAGTGGCGTAAAACAGGGCCCATGTGAGAACCCAGGTGACCCTTGAGAGGGCCTTCGGGCTCTTGAAGGCACATTTGAGATGCCTACACCGGTCTGAGGGTGCTCTCATGTACAGGCCAGAGAAGGCGGGGCAGATAGTCCTGGCCTGTGCAATGTTGCGCAGCATCTGCATCAGGAGCAACATACCTCTGCCCCCAGATATGGACATTGCTCCACCAGAGGGTGATGATGGTGCATCATCCGGGCCCATGCACGTGCGCATAGAGGCTAGCGGTGGGCGCAGGGCCCGCCGAGAAGTGATAGAGAATTTGTTTCCCTGTTTCACTCCACTCTGTACACTCTTTTGTAGTCATCATACATCATCACAGTAAACACTTATTTTGACAAAATGATTGTCCAGTCAGTGATGCAGGTGTATTAAATAACAAACAACGTGGAGGCAAACAATCCCAACACTGCCCTCCGCCACCCCAAATACCCCTCCCCTCTCCTCGATAACCCCCCTCCACACACCTCAAACACGCCCCCACCCCAAATATCCCCCTCTCCTCACTGCAAATACCCATTTCTCCCCCACCCCAAACACCCCCTTACTCCACCCAAACACCCCCCTCACCACACCCAAACACCACCCTCACCCTCCACCCAAAACACACCCAGGGAAACACCCAGTAATAGTACCATCACTTCTGGATTCTCTGTGGCATGGTGCCATTTGCAGACTACAATGGGGCCTGGAGTCACTGCGTGTAGCGGCTTTGGCTGCCATGCAAGGAGCTCTCTGTCATAACAACCGATAACGGTGGGTCAGACCCTGGCACTGCATGTCCTCCAGGGTTAACTGCAGGGCATGTGTAATGGCCTCCACTGTGGCAGAGGCAATCTCATTGGCCTCATGCACTCTTTGGGCAAGGGTGAGGAGGGCAGCAGTGGCATGGCTCTGTACCGGGCACTCCTGTGGCTGGAGGCCTGCAGGCATTTGTGCATGGGGCACAGGTCATTCAGCTGCTGGTATGCTGGTCTGGTCAGATCAGCGTAGCGTGCCTCAACTGCACACAGGCGTACATCTAGTGAACGGATGCTGGGCTGTGGCAGTGGAGGGGGGTCCATGCTCTACCTGCCACCTTGGCTTTTTGGCTGCTGTGCCCGTGGTGGTGTGGAAGGCACAGGAGGGACGTTGGGGCCACTGACCATGGGGGTGGTGATGGCGGCAACTGGCAGTGATGATGCTGGGGCAGCTGGCAGTGGTGAGGTTCGCACAGCGGGAGGTGGTGGTGCTGGCGTAGCTGGAGCTGGAGCTGGTGGTGTGGCCTTCGCCGGTCTGCTTGCACCTGCTGGACCAGATGTTGATGGTCCAGGCATGTCACTGTCAGAGATGTCTCTGTTCGGCAGAGATGAGCATGCTGTTAGTCTTCTGGGAGTCATATCTGCAGGCTTGCATTACACTCATCCTACATTGTGTGTATCCTGCTCTTGTCATGCAGCTTCTCTGGTCTATTTGCTCTGATGTGTGCCTCTGCATGTGGGTGGTGGGAGTGCACATTGACTGTTGGTCTGCCAAGGTGGCCTGTTGTTGTGCATGTGGTGGGCCTATTCCTGTCCTGTTCTCCCTTGGCACACATGGGCGCTTGTCATGTGTTGATATGTGGGGCTGTACATTTTGGCAACGTGGCTTGTGTATGGCTGACTCTGCCTGCATCCCCTGGCATGTGTATGAGATTGGGCCATTTGCTCTGACTGACACATGTTAGACCTGTTCCCTTGCCAATTTGGTGTTTCTCCGCCTGGGATGCATGCATTTGGACTCAACATTTGCATCTACATGGGGTTTGTTGTACTTATCACCATCACCTTGGGTCCCTGCTTCTGCCTCTGCTGTCCCAACTCCCTCTATGCCCTCCATGTGCAGGATGGAGCTGCATGTCTCCTTCCAGCGCATAAGGTTCAGGGGTGCCACTGTCCCTCCTCCTGTGGCAGCAGATTCCCTCCTGTGTGTGGCTAGTTGCCATGCAGCTTGTGACAGTCCCTTGGCGTGTGAGGGACAGTCCCCACAGCTTGACCCTGTCTGCCACCTCTTGCCAGATGCCACTGTTCTGTTCACCTTGCACACCTGTTTTAGGTTGTTCGAGCATTTAAGGGAACACTTAGTAGCACAACATTGCTGTTGATGATTTTAAGGTGCACAGGAGATGACATTCAACCCCGGCATCTGGGTTGTGAAATATACGTGAACAAGATAAGTTCCTGGTTAAGGAACTCCCGTCCCCTGCACACTATCACAAGCTCGTCGATGAGCTAAACATTTAGGAACATTTAAGAGGTGAATTTCAATTCATACACTCAATTGTGATTGCTGGCATACAAGCCTATTGTACTTTCCAATGATTGATCTCAGAGATGAGGATTTTCTTCAGAGATATTTTTATTGTTCATAAGTTCATAGAAGGCCGAACGCATTTCGAGATAAATATCTCTTCTTCAGGGGTATGTTCAACATTATGTGACACATCTATAGGAACATTTCAAAAAAACATAATTACATTTGTAGTAGAGTACTTTTTTTGTTTCTATTTTACATATATAAAGGTAACATTTTTATGTTCAAAAGAAAAAAATTGAAAAAAGCGGTTCTTGTGATACCATATACAGTTGTCTTATCATTCTAGTGATTGTAACCTTTTTTTTCCATTTATTTACAACATTGACTCTGGTAATCCCAAATTAGAATATACAATACGTTTGTTTAAGATTAATGCGGTCCAAAGTAGACCGATAGTCTAAAAACCAAAATGCAATCAACAAACAAAAGGCCATGGATTATCTGTATGTACTATAACGTAGTTGGTCAAGGGAATATTCTCCTGTGGGGTCATGATACCCTAATGGTCTTTCAAGAGTTAGCTATGGAGTATAGAAGTGTGTGTTCTTATTGGCAATAGTGCCCGAGAGAGTTAAAGAATATAGCTAAAAATGGCTTCTGTATGGGTCAGATTAGTTGAATTTAGCAATGGTTTTAAGTAAACACTATGTAAGCACCTGATGCTGGTGAGAGTAAGAATATTCTTACCCTAGGTAAGGTTCCAGAAATCGCCATAGTGTGCGATGTACAACTCAAGGTGAGAGGTACCAGGTAAGTCTATGCGTTCATATGGCGTTCCGGTTGCTAGAGAAAAGGTATGTTTCGTTCTGTTAGCTTAAGTAAAAGAAGGACAGGTAAGTAAGCGAAAAAAGGGTAGGGCAGGGTAGTGTCAATAGAGGTTGAATTCCCCTTACCTCAGGGTATGTTCCCAAGAGTGTGGAAGTTCCTTACGCGTCCTTAGCTTGATGCTATTTAGGATCAAAATGGCCGTATATATTACGGCGCTAAGTGATTGCGTCACTACGACGTGGCGTGACGTCACAGATATAAACAAACAAAAAACATTTTTAAAACATTGTTTTTGTTTTAAATACGATAGAAGATGTTCATGTATATTTAAGCAAAACGGTTCTAAATGTGGTCCGCTTGGACACGAGGTGTTTAGTATCCGTGATCATGGAGTAAATTAGAATGACGTGGGAATGAAAGTAACGCGGTTATTTGAAAGAGACAGTAGGTTGGTATAGGGTTCTGGGTTAGAGAGCTGAAATGGTAAGGGATGTTGACCAGTGACTGAAAGGAGTATGTGTGTTGTGTAGGGAGGGAAAGGAAATAATCAGGGAAGAATTTCTAGGTTTGGATTTCACATGGTGATAAATCAATTTAAACAAACAGGTAACCTGTAGGATACTTTACATTGTAAGATGTCTAGATTAATCATAGTTACAAAAGGGCTAAATCATTTAAAAAATCGTACAATGATTCCCTGTGGGTGACTTACATTCTGTCAAGTTATACAAGTTTTATGTACAATATGATGTACTAAAAGACCTTGTCATGATGACTTACATTCTATTGGGGACCACAACTTGATTGTTTTATGGTTATGAGTCCTATACTATTGTACAAAACACTCCACATTTTCATATTACTGTGGCCTAGACCTTCCTGTAACCAAGTAAAATAGTTGGTACTTCATATTTCTATGTATAGTGCTTCATGTCTGACGCCTGATTCCTCCTGTTTCTAAGTGCTGTAAAAATAGATGGCATTACTATGAAATGTAATAGTACTTAATCTGTCAATCTCAGATGAATGAAGGGCTAATAAATCCTGCTGAAACATGAACTTGGAAAGAGCAGGCTGGCTTGTGCCAGAGTTGATCTTTTAACTAGTTAAGCTATCCCACGATGATGTTTACTAAATTGTGCAGTTAAGAAAAACATGTATTAGGCTATCATCCCACAACCCTCTCCCATCCCCTATACCCATTTTTGGTACTGATATAACACTGCTAATATCTGCTTTGTTAGTGGCCAATGTCATATTCCACTTGCTAATAAACCATAAGCCATAATCTTATCAGTAAGTGTTGTCTTAATAAGAAATATAACCCCCCCTGAGACAATGCATGAACAAATGCCGTGGTTTGAACAGCTAAGGGGAATTAGCTGGAAAGATAGCTCATCAGGTTAAGTGCTTACTGTTGGGATCTAATTGTGTTCTGCTGGTCAGTTGGAATCCTAGCGAGGTCTATTCAACCATATATGGCACTGACCTTATAACACAGACATGTTTCGTCAACAGCATTTATGGTCAGCGGCATATATAAGTACAATGCTGTGGGGTCACCCTCTTCGTCCCCCTGATGATGATCCATGTATGGTTTGAAACGCGTTGCGGAGTCATGGGTTCCCTTTAAGTTTGTTTATGTATGATCATTTGGATTACATTTTGATAGGTATGGCCTCTACAAACCTGACATTATCATGTACATATATCTGTGGTAAAAAGAAAAAAAAGTGTGCAGGGTTTTGTATCTGTTGGCTATTCCTCTGACTTTAGCCGGTACCAGGTGTATGAGGCATTAACTGACAGCGGATACCATCACTGGACATTTGAGGACCCACATTCTATTTGAAAGACGAAACTGAATATATTGACCTTATCTATGCTCTAAGGTTATTGCAGACATGGTATGGCAGTTTCCTAAAACAGAGCATTATAGGAGTTATGTAGGGGGAATAGACTCCAAATTTTAACTAGGGCAGAATTTTATCAATAAGCCAAACTCTTGCGGAAGAGATATGATAGCGTGTATGGAAGACTCTGGTGTGAGTCTGGTGTGAGACAGTGCTGTGAATTCATATAAAACAAAACAAAAGGGGGTTTGGATTAATCATTGCATAGTGGCAAATACCATAGTATAGTGCACCATACCATGCTATAGCATGGACTGTGTTGCAATACAATGTAGGAATAACAATTACTTACTACTAACATCTTAACTACTAATATCTAACCCATTAATATTATAAGAGGCAGCTCAGTCCATAGCTTCTTGGTGCAAATCATTGGTACAAGCTGGCTGTCTGCATGGGGCTGTAAGCACAGACTCTGCGATGTTGCTTGGAAAATAAATGACTAAAAACTGCTTTTGTGATGGAGACATGAGTGAGGAATTTGTGAAGTCCTTCTGTTTGAAACAGGCCATTGTCTAAAGCTTTCAATGCAGGAAGTTGGAAGGAAAAATGTTACAGCTAGGCCATTGGCTTACTGAGCTGAATTCTGGTTAAAAGGTGAAAAGAAAGGGGAAAGTGATAATATTCTGGAAGGTTCTAAGGCACCTGGCTGATTGAGAGGGTGTTTCAGAATGATGGATGACTTCACTGAAAAGAGGCTGGGATGTGTCATGCCATCTATACATAGGTATACCTTGAAAGGAAGAGTAGGAGAGACTTTGCAAAAGGTGCAGCAAGGAGAAAGGGATGTCTGGCTTCTCCTGGGGACTACGTCTGCTTCTGCTGGGACTTCTGGCAGTCGAGCAAGAGAAAAGGAAAGGGGCTGGAGACTGCCTATTTGGGATGGTGTGTGTCATGTTGGCAGAGGAGAGAAAAGGAGAGCCACGGTGGGTAGCAGACGGGACAAGGCTGTGTGCCAAAGTGCTTCCAAGGGTGTGTTACCACAGGGGAAGACAGACAACGTGCTTCCAGGATTTATGGTGAGCATGAAGGTGTAAAAATATAAAAAAGGGATTCTTTACATTTCTGATAAACTGCACTGATCATTAAAAGGTTAAAGTATGTGCCAGGGAGGCCCCTCTGTTCATTGCATTTTCCTATGCGAAGTTAGCTGCTTGCGAAAATACATAAACTGCCGCTCTCAAAACTATGAGCAACAGCTACCCCAAGGTCCAGCTAAAAGAAATGTGTGTGAGCTGACAAGGTTAGAGGAGGAGAGAACTGCAGTGATTTCAATGGGCTGACAGAGGTAAGTTTTCGACTGGGGTCAGAGAGCAGAAAGTCTTCTAAAATTGCTACCTACATAAATGCATTGTATCATTTTTGATAGACTATGAAACCAGCATGTGTCGATAAATGTGTGTACATTTCTTTGCTTTCATCTCGCATACAATGTACAAAGATTGCGTAACGGGTATTTCAGGCGCATGCTTTTTTTCTGATCTATAAAATGTCCTATGAACTAAAAAAAGGCTGTCTGTGGCTATTTTCTGCGTAACACGCTATTTTGTACGTACAATCATACTTTTCCCCATGACATAAATACATCAGTTTCCAGGTAACCTGGTAAACTTATTCTGAATAATCAGGCTGAACCACCAAAGCAATACAAATAAGGTACAAAAATGGTGTCCCTAGTACAATCCTAGGTCTTGTTTTAGCTCTGGCAAGTGATCCCAAAGAGAGTTTAGCCTCATGTTTAGTGGCAAAATAGGAAGCCTCACAGAAATTCCCTACATCCTAAAATACCCTAAAGGCTACATTATCCATATGGTACTATAGCAGCACCCGAGAATGTGGGCCTTTACTTGGCTAATGATTACTACGCCTGACATGTGCATCAAAAAGACCAAAGAAATATCGAGGCTTAGTACCACAAATGAAATGCGTCAATCAGGGTTGAAAAGATACAAGTATCTTTTATTTCTGTACAGTCAAAGCAAAACAGATAGCTATCTGGCTCTCAACACGTCACATTGTCTACCAGCAGACACATTGAGGGGTGAGAGTGCTGGACATCTAAACACATACACTTTTATACATTTCTCCAAACATTGTCCAGCCTCTCTCCAAACTAATAAGTTACATGCTATAGTTTGTGCCCAGTTCAAATGTCAAATATTAAAATATTGTACAAGGGAGTACACACGTTTCCATGTCCATGAAGTTACAATGATGCTGTTGATTCTCTGATCCACGGTAAGCCTTGTTTCAGGAATTTCTACAATGCAGTCCAGCAAAAGCACACCATCTGAGTTTGTTCTACATTGTCTCATTGTTTACATGAGGATGAGGCTTGTGAGCAAAGACAACACTTGGATTGCAGTTCATTCGAGTCACAAGGTTTCTTTGCATTGAACAAACAGTCTGCTCTCGGTCAGCCTAAACATTAACAGAACTCAAAGGTTGTTCGGCTCGGCTGAAAGTTGAAAACACAGTGCACCATTTTAGAATACAGAAACAAGAGTTGAAATCAAAATGGGGGATGATTCCTAAAATGGCGGCAAAGTTGATCGAAAAGCAGAACATTTCAGATGCGGTTTTCTGTGCAACGCTAATGGGCTTAGGCCAATATTCATAACAAGGCGGTATTATACAAATACGGTTTAACACATCTGCAATTGGTATAAGTTGGCAGTAGATGGACAAACAAGGCTCTAGTGGCATATGCCTAGCAGTGCCCCTGACCTATGTTTGTTCTAGTCAGTCAAACCCTATCAGAACATGGCCTAATAAGGCAGCACCCTAGTTAAAATGTGGAAGGGTATTAACAAAGGTCTTGTATCTACTTTGGTGCTGGTCTGTTATTTTATGAAATATAAGCTTTTGCACATTCTTTTACACCCTGTGGCCAGATTGGTTAGGTGGTGAATACTCAGGTGTCTCAACGACCCAGGATACATGTGCAGGTCCCACAAACCAGCGAGTTGCCTGTGAGGTCTCTGATCTCCCTGGGGCTAGACGGGAGGGTTGCAAAGGAACTTACCTGAAGTCCCAGATGGCATGGCCGGTAAGGGCTAAGGAAGTGAGGTGGGTGGTTTTCCCCTCTGCCCAAGTAGGAGGAACCTGTGCGGGTCAGCCATTTGAACGAATATCACTGCCACAGAGGAATTGGGCTTGCAAAGCCTTCATAATAACAGTGCACTGCCACAAAGGAAAGGGCTGGTTTGGCCCTGAAAGAGAACAAAGGAAACCGCCATGGAGGAAAAAAGTGCCATATCGGGGAGCCCAGGCTCCTGTAGCTCCATATCCAAACCCTTTTTCGTGATCTAGCCCAAACCATTTGGGAGTTTTCCTCTCCACCACCAGTTCAAGCAGTTCAAAGTTCAATCGTTGTCCTTTCCCCGTGACCACAACGCCATTGCAGATTGGTGCTCTGGACACCTGGTCTTTTCCAGAAAGTGATTAATCAGTGCAGGTTCCGCCTTCATCTGTCAGAGCTTTGGGGACCACTTCAAATAGTCTTGTTGCCTTTCATCTAAAAACTCGACATTTCTCTTAGGTCCAATGTGCATTTATGTTCACTCTTGATTATGTGAGTCAGTTTGTCACATAATGTGTTGCTTAGGAACATTTATTCTATAAAAATTGTCACATTTCCATGGCGCTTCTTGACACATTCCTCCCGCTTCTTAGTGTTACAATAAAAGGTGTTTCTATGGCCCAGTTATATGGGACCCAATGTATCCCCCTGCCAAGGCTGATTAGCTGAATCAAGTCTGCCAGGATTTGAACCTGCATCCTGCAGACTGAAGACAGATGTCTGAGACTAGTGATTAACTCAATGAGCTAACTGAAAGAGTTTTACAAAAATGTCTTACTTCTTCAAATGATGTTTCGCTTTGTAACTGCACCCTAACATTTTTAATATTTTAGAATGTAAATTACCTCTGTATCTGTGTTCAGTGAACAATTGGCTAGATGTGGGTTATTGCATAGTTCAGAATATTTATGTACTTCAGGGGTCAGCAATCTTTGGCTTTTCATTTGTTTTGAACTACAACTCCATTCACCCTTAGCCAGCATAGTACATGGTGAGGGATCATAGGAGTTGTAGTCCAAAATATATTAAAAAAATAATGCGGGTCGTGGGAGTCCCTCTACCAGACATTAGTACCAGTTACGAGAGCCTTACCCAGATGCATTAGCTCACTATCTTTCACAGAGGAGAAATATCCAAAACACATCAGTCTTTGTCCTACCCTGACGCAGTCCAGCCCCAAAATGCTAGGCAATTCTCCTCTGAACAAGAGTACCAACAGCAACCCCAGACACGTGTTTCAGTCTGGTTGGACCTCGTCAGTAGGGTGGAGCTGTGCCTCTCTAAGAATAGTGAGCAAGGGGTCCATGTCTGAAATCTCCTAGTAACTTAGGGTGAGACCCAAAGTTACCTAAACTATGCAAAGACAAGGGGGGTCCTGGGAGTCCATCTGCCAGACATTAGTACTGGTTACAAGAGCCTTACCCATATGCTTTAGCTCACTATCTTTCACGGAGGAGAAATATCCAAACCACATCAGTCTTTGTCCTGCCCTGGGGCAGTCCAGCACCGAAATGCTAGCCAATTCTCCTCTGAACAAGAGTGCCAACAGTAACCCCAGACACATGTTTCAGTCTGGTTGTAAATAATCAGTAGGGTTGAGCTGGGCCTCCATAAGAATAGTGAGCAAGGAGTCCACGTCTGGATTCCCCTAGTAATTTAGGGTGAGTCCAAAAGTTACTTAAATTATGTAAAAACAAGGGGGGTCCTGGGAGTGCCTCTGCTGGAAGTTAGTCCTGGTTACGAGAGCCTCACCCAGATTATTTAGCTCACTATCTTTCACAGAGGAGGAATATTCAAAACATATCAGTCTTTGTCCTGCCGTGGTACAGTCCAGCAATATGAAAGAACAAATAGTGGTGCCAGGATATCGAGAGCAACTGGTAGAAAAAGGCAGAGGTTAATGAATCAAATCATAATTTTATTTTGTTTAAATTTAAATAAAAAAATCATCATGAACATCCTTAATTAATTCATTTTTTTATAAAAAAAACATCCTAAATATCAGGTATTCCTACATTCATTCAGCTAATAGAGATCCTAAAACAGAATGTAAGAAAGTGCACATTCAATTCCATTATTTTGATAATAATTGTTCACTCCAGACAAGATATTGTTTTATGAAAAATGAATTAATTAAAGATGTTCATGGTGATTTTTTTTATTTAAATTTAAACAAAATAAAATTATGACTTTGATTCATTACCTTCTGCCTTTTTCTACCAGTTGCTCTCGATATCCTGGCACCACTATTTGTTCTTTCATATTGCTTTACCTCAAGGTGTCAGAGATTGTGTGAGGTTCCCACCATTTTGTTGATTTAGCTGGTACAGTCCAGCACCAAAATGCAAGGCAATTCTCCTCTGAACAAGAGTACCGTACCAACAGTAACCCCAGACACGTGTTTGGGTCTGGTTGGACCTCATTAGTAGGATGGAGCTGTGCCTCTCTAAGAATAGTGAGCAAGGAGTCCATGTCTGGATTCCCCTAGTAACTTAGGGTGAGTCCAAAAGTTACTTACATTTTGTAAAAACATAGGGGGGTCCTGGGAGTCCCTCTGCTGGACAATAGTCCTGGGTACAAGAGCCTTACCCATATTCTTTACCTCACTATCTTTCACAGAGGAGAAATAAACCAAACATATTAGTCTTGGTTCTGCCCTGGGGCAGTACAGCACCGAAATGCTAGGCAATTCTCCTCTGAACAAGAGTACCAACAGCAACCCCAGGTGCATGTTTCAGTCTGGTTGGAAATAATCAGTAGGGTTGAGCTGTAACTCTCTAAGAATAGTGTGCAAGGGCTTTTTGTCTGGATTGCCCTAGTAGCCTAGGGTGAGACCCAAAGTTACTTAAATTATGCAAAAACAAGGAGGTCCTGGGAGTCCCTCCGCTGGTCATTAGTCCCGGATATGAGAGCCTTACCCATATTCTTTAGCTCATTATCTTTCACAGAGGAGAAATATCCAAAACACATCAGTCTTTGTCCTGCCCTGGGGCAGTCCAGCACCGAAATGCTAGTCGATTCTCCACTGAACAAGAGTACCAACAGCAAACCCAGACACGTGTTTCAGTCTGGTTGGACCTCATGAGTAGGGTGGAGATGTGACTCTCTAAGAATAGTGAGCAAGGGTCCACTTCTGGAATCCCTAGTAACTTAGGGTGATACCCAAAGTTACTTAAATTATGCAAAAACAAGGAGGGGTCATCGGTGTCCCTCTGCCGGACATTAGTCCCATTTACAAGAGCCTTACCCAGATTTGTTAGCTCACTATCTTTCACTGAGGAGAAATATCCAAAGCATATCAGTCTTTGTCCTGTGCTAGGGCAGTCCAGCACCAAAATGCTAGGCAATTCTCCTCTGAACAAGAGTACCAACAGTAACCCCAGATATGTGTTTGGGTCTGGTTGGACCTCATCAGTAGGGTGGAGCTGTACCTCTCTAAGAATTGTGAGCAAGGGATCGACATCTGGATTCCCCAAGTAATTTAGGGTGAGACCCAATGTTTCTTAAATTATGCAAAATCAAGGGGGGGTCATGGGAGTACCTATTCCGGACATTAGTCCCGGTTACGAGAGCCTTCTCCAGATTCTTTAGCTCACTATCTTTAACATAGGAAGAATATGAAAGATAGCGATCTACAGAATTGCCGGTGTGGGTTCACTGATTTAGCTGCAGCCAGGAGCTGGAGGTAAATCATGCCCCCCGTGCCAAAAAACAGCCAATATTTCTGGCACTGGTATTACCAATGCCAGAAATACCGGCAATCCCCTGTGGGCAAAGTCCTGTGAGACTCCATGGAATAGGGATTTACCTCCCTTATAATGACCCTATAAAAGCTTCAAAACTCGAATTTCTGGCGTCTAGATAACGCTCCCTTACCATTTTACATGCATGGGCAAGCAGCGTCATTGTAGGTGCCTGAACCCGCACTACAACTCTCCTGCTGCACCTGCTTCCACTGCCATTAACGAGCCTCTGAGGCAAGTCACTAACAGTGCACATGAGCATCTCCCAATGCATTTTCATGATGTCTTTGGCCACAATGTATGCCAGTAAAAAAGCATGTTCATGATGTGCCCATACATTTCAATGCTGGCTGCACCAATATATGCCAGTATTCTCATGCAGGAAAATACTTAAGTTTGTTTTGGATGTAATGCTACTAATGATACTATAAGGAAACATGTCCAAGCTGGCGCTGACAATATATACCAGTATCCCCATTTAAAAACATACTCAAGTTGACTTTGGCATATCCAAGCTGGCTGCATCAATTTAGGACTGTCTAGACATGTAATAACCTCTTATCATCTTTGCTTTACCCTTGATGCCCAGTAAAAAATGCCATGCAAGATTACGGACATACAGCTATACTATAGCTGTTCCAAAATATGCTAATGTGGCCACATAATAATGCTTATCATGTTTGCTTTGTCATAGATGCCCAGAAGAATGCCATTCCACAGCACATAATTCTACCTAAATTGGCTGAATCAAAATATGCCAGTTTAGTCATGTAATAACACTTTTTTAATTTGAATTTAATTGCGTAGCAATTCTTACAAAAAAGACAAACAAACATTTAAGGTTAAAGTCTGCTGTCCCCCGTTTTCCTCATTTTCCAAGAACCATTTCGTTCACTGACCCACGGGTCCCGTCGCGAGATAGAGTTCTAGTCTGTGATTCATTTGCAGTCCGGTGTCTCTGAGTAAACTTTCCCAATGAAATGGACTACTGCAATCACCCATGACGTGGAGATGCCACTCATCAATGCAATCCATCGTTGGTGGTTGTCCAATGGTCGTAATAACACTTATCATGATTCCTTTATCATAGATGCTGTCACAGTTCTATTACACGGCACACTCCAGCCAGGGAACTGCTTCCCCTACAATGAATGTGGCACACAATAAAACGCTTTTTATTTTTAATATACTGCAGATTATTTTGAGTAGGCCTCCAACATGTCTCGCACCCAACCTCTGCAAACACCCTGTGTCACAACGGACTAGGAGCCAGGCCGGTGTGTATTAATAAGATATTTTGTTAATTTGTTATTCAATGTAAATGAGGATAATCAAAATACAACGGCCACAAAAATTGTGGCAAAACAAATAAATCTTCCTATCTAGAGCGACCAAGTGGAATATGTAATAAAGACAAACAGGAAAATAACAATTCCACACAAAGTGATAGCACCTACGGTTAAGCACTCGCCCCTGCAACAATCACCCCCAAACATCAAGTAAACTTGATTCCTTTGAATGGAAGGCAGTAGCAAGGAGTATGAACATGGAGGGGAAATCGGTTTTGGGGTAAAGCCCAACACCACATGATGGGAAGCCAGCCAAGAAAGGGAAAACCTGTTTTTGGAACAAAATGGTAGAATGGGATTTTGATTATTCCTCACAACTGTTAGGGGACAGAATAGAAGAAAATTAGAATTGCTCACACATAGGAGATAGGCAAAGTTTTAGAGCATACTAATCAGAACACCAGGGAAAAATAGAAATGAAGTAAGAAAATTGGTTTTGTGAAAAAGCGAATCCAAAGGAAAAATGCAGTGGGAAATGGAAAATCATTTATACTGACGCTTACAATGACAGGCAGCTCAGGGAGGCGGCTTAGCTTACAATAGGAACATTGGTTTTCAGTGACACGGACAGAGGCTCATAATAGGAGACTTCTAGGCAAAAGGGATTGCTCATAATGGGAACAACGGTTTGGGATTAATAGAACAGATGCAAATAGGAATTTGTTTGTTAATGCAAACAATACACAGACAAATTCAGTTTTTAGTTACAAGGAGAATAATTATTTTGTGGCAACACTTTAATGACTATAACAATTAAATAAAAACACCAAGAACAAGGTGGTTGATTTTGAATTGCAACAATCTTGAATTGTGAATTTCAATGGGGGAATTAATTGATTTACTTGAAAAATACTAAGGATTTACACAGACAACTGAGAGGTTTTCAAAGTAGATATGCTAGCATACACAGGCAAACAAGAGATTCTTCTATGGGGAGATGCCTGAATTACACTGGCAATTTGGGGTTTTCAATGGGAAATATTGGATTTAAGGTCTTATGCAATTTAGGGCTGGTGTTATATGATACTTATAAAGCAAGCCTTGGTTTAGGATTTAGGAAAGCCAGCTGGATCTCAGGACACTCTGGACAGATAGGGCAAGGGGTCTGGTCACTGCACTCTCAAAGATGGTAAGGTTCAGCAGCCTTCTCTCTGTCCTCCTTCTCGAGTGTCCCTGGATTTGGTGTGCCTTGAGTCCTAGTACAGTCCCCCTTATAACACAGACATGACATCACTAATTTTACAATCTAGGGGGATTACCCTGTAACTGTCCCTGCTGCTCAGATTGGACAGTTACCATCCCCCTCTCCTCCTCCTGTCAGGATTGGTTCAGGGGAGGAGAGCACCACCTGTCTGTTTCCATGTATTACCCTCCTTTGTTCTCATTACAACTTTCTGGTAAAAACAAATTATGTATCATAACTTCATAATTATACTAGCCACTGCCATATGAAACATATATTCGGTTTTAGCAGGTCATAGTGAATTAGGTAAGTCAATTGCCATCTCCGTACGATATAGCATGGCCCTGTTTCACATTTGTGTCTTTTTCATAAAATATACAATAGTTATGAATATGTAAATCATCAAGCATATTCCTAATTTCAATTTCTACCTTTTCATAAAATCTCAGAATTGTCACATGTTCTGATCAGCCAGAAAACTAGTCTAACTGTCCATTACAGTCCCCAAAGTCCCAGGTAAATGCAATTTATATCCTTAAAACTGCCTGGAAATAACATGAAAAATTACATGAAATGCCTAAAATGAAATAGTCTTTTTATATGAATGATGAGTGCGTCTGTCAGTAAATGGGCAGGCTGCTTCATCCCCCACAGCCATCTGTCTACCTGTGGGGTGACCAGAGAGTTTTTGTATGAGTCCCTTTGATATTGGCAGTTTGCTCTTTGAAGTGGATGCTACAATGACTCACACCGTCTTGTCATGCTTCAGCCAAATTTTGCCTTCTTTGAAATCTCTGGGCTCTTGCCATCATGTCTGCAGAATAGGGAATTTTGATGCCCTCAGCAGCATTATATTTCATTGCGGGATTGTTAGAAGATAAGTGTAATATCCAGCAGGATGTAGTGCCTGTCAGGGTGAAGGTCCTGCCTCAGCCAAAACTGTTTTTTCCTGAAGTGTCTCTTCAAAGGTGACTGGGGTTTTGTGGTTGAAACATAATAGACATTTGCTTTGGTCACACCCCACTTCCGCTCTGCTTCCCTGACATTTTCTGTGAGAGCAGTGATATCTTTTTCCATTATGGCTTTTAAAGACGTTTTTTTTTGCAACTACATGTGCAGGCCGCTTTTGCTTTTAATGTTTAAAATCCTGTCTTGCAAGTCACAGGATTCTTTGATTTCTCCTTCTTGGGTGAATTTACCCTGCTGCTGATCCATTGATAATGACGTGTAGGCCCCTTTCCTCATGTTTCTTTAATTTGACATGAACAAAAAGCAAAAGCCAGGCCGTTGCAGTGTACAGTTTCTTGCCATGTGACAGGGAACGTAAAGCAAGGCTGTTTTTGGTTGCAGTGTTGAAATAATTGCCACTTATGTTAAATAAAATTAAAGCAAGCCTGTTTTTGGTTGCAGTGTTTAAATGCTGCTGTTCAGGTGAAAGGGACTTCTGTTTGGGGCCTTTAAATGCACCCCACAAATCCCTCCCTGCTTTTCCATCACTCTTTGTTGGGGAAGAGCAGGGCAGAGTAGGGTTTCCTTTGTCGTAATTTTCCTTCATCAGGGAGTGGGCACTCCAGCATCACCTTCCATATCTGTGTTGGAAGGTATGACATGGCACCCACTTTTCTTCCTTCTTTTGGGAATAGGCACTGAAGCCTCCCCTTCCATTTTTGGGTTGAGGGTGTGAAGGGTTTTGAACCATGTTGAATCAATAGACTGGGTAGATGTGGGGATGAACTGTCGCCGCCCATTATTCTATCCCAGGACAAACTAAATCAATAGACTGGGTGGAATTGGGGGATGAGCTATCGCCGTCCACATTCACACCAGAATCCAGGAGAACTGCGCTGTTGGCACAAGACCACTCTAAATATTGAACCTTCTTGTGGGGGGGGGTCCACATAACCACTCTAATGTCAGGATGCCTATCAGAACAATAGCAAAAATCTCCTGTCAAATTCAAGACAACTCAAAAATGGATGCATCACCGACAAATTCCCCAAGGTGGCGCTAGCGGTCTAAACTCTGACAGGAGAACTGGCTGACAAAGGGACCTGAGTCAACAGGGACTTCAAAGCATGTTGGTTAATTGAAAATCTTAGCCACCTGCTGTTCCCAGAGGCCAAGAGGCTGGGAAACCTTAACACCTCAGAGATTCCCACACCAAGAGGCAGGATATCACATGACCCTGTTGATTGATTGAGGAGAGACTTCCAGGCAGCCTGCTGGAGCCCACACAAAAGGCTCTTTCTGTTGAATGGGGTATGTTAATTTTGAGTGTTTCCTGTCAACATCCCTCTGCCAGCAAGGAGAGACAGGTGATCACTGACCCACCCAGACTTCTGGAGGCAGACCCAAACACTTTGGGGAGTTGAATTGCAACAAATATATATTTTATAGAAACAGTGATAACTTATTGTAACCAAATGACAGGAATGTACAACTTTGAGAGTCTTAGTTTGAAAAATGCCCTCACGATTTGAGTCCAAACTCCAATTTGTACCATGTTCTGGGGCAAAACCCTGCTAATTATGAATATTTTAGACAATGTATTTAAGCTAGAGACATGGAAAGTTACTGGAATATATGTGGAAGGGAAATGTACCTTTTGTATAATTTTTGATGAAAAACCAATGTTGCAAAACCCACTAAAATCGAAAATAAGTTGCCATTTTTGAATGCAAGCTCCTAGAACCGCCAGAGTCGGGACAGGGACTATCTTTAGTAATATATGATGTGTGTATGTGATGTCAAACAACTGTGTACCTGGGAAATATGTATTTGGATCAGGAATAGATTTGTGTGCACATTGACCAGGGGAGTGTCATTTCTGCAGGTCATAAAAATGACATCACTCTGACACACTATACCTTCCCAAATCAGGGACCAAAGAATCTATTGACCTATCAAATCAAGAGAGGGGCAGGCTTAGTGATGCTAGCCTCTCCACCCACTTTTTAAAACACATAAAAAGAGACTGCTGGGACAGGTAGAGAGATTGAATTCCATTTTCTGCGGGACGCTCTGCCGGGAGACTCCAGACTTCACATCCATCAATCTTCAGAGACCAGAAATTTACTTCAGAACTTAAAGCAAGGGCCTAAACCCAAAAACTGAGAACTCTTCTCAGTAGGCCTCAGCATCCTTAAAATCATTTGCAAACTATTCCACAGCCGGGCGAGCTGTTTGAATTCTTTGCCAAGAACAATTGCCAGAGACCAGACCAGAGATCCAGAGATCCAGAGAACCACAGGCCGCTGTATCCGGAGAGCTGACCCAGACCGCTGTGAGCAGAACCAGAGATCCGGATCGCTGTGAGCAGAACTGGTGCCTGATTGACCCACCGAGCAGAGAGAACCGCCACTGGACGTGTTGACCAGATCCGTGACGAGGCCCATTCATTTCAAAATTAGGAGTGAGTATCCGCCAGAACTGTGCAGAACCCAATCTCTTAGTTAAAATAATCTAATCCAAACTATTTTAACCTAATTAGAAAGCCTCCTAGAAATCGTGACATCTGTCATTTGTAAAGCTGCACAACTGTCACCTGTCAATTCTGCAGCTGCAAGCTGTCACCTGTCATTTTGAGTTTTACTTTAAATCCGAAAATCTACCTTTATTAAATCGTCCGTATCTCTGGAACCGTTTGGGCTAGGAACGAAATTTAACTTTCATTTTAAAGCTGTGGATCTATGCTTACCAACAAACGTCCTACTTCCTATACTTTTTCCGCAATCGCGATTTACGCACTCGCAAAATTTACCGCGATTTGCGATTTTGGCTCAATTTCTCCACTTGTCAAAATAGCAGCTCCATTCTTTCCTTTGTTAAAATCCGTTTGCAACCTGGTAATAACTCATAGAGCATTGCTAAAGTGAGGCTGAACTAGTACCAACAAGCATCTCTCACTCACCCTGAATCTCTAGAGGGAGTTAAAATCAGTTAGCACATTTTCCCATCCATTGCCAACACATTTAAAAGCATTTTGGGCCTGTGTTTCAAACGTCTACCTGTTTCCTCTAAGCTTGCTGGGGGGGGAACTGAATTTCGTATTGTATTTGATTGCATTCCTGAGAACTGTGTGCTCCTCTTTCCATCTCCTTCCATTTCTTAGATTGCATAGGGGGGGAGTGAATTGTCAAAAGAAAAAGTGACCATATTACCTTTTGCTAAAATCATAACAAGTTATTTCTGTACTGCAATTTATTCCACCTAGCGTTTCCTTGAACCATATAAAGCATTCTTTCCCACCTTATTCTTCTGTTCCTATTCATAAGTTACCTCTTGCTGATTACTGCTCATATTCACCATAGAAGTGTGATATATATATATTGTTGAATTGTCCAAATAATCCTTTTAAATTTGCAAAACAAACCTACTTCTTGGCTCAGTGGGGTCAGCGGGATTCTAAGAGGGGGGTGTTATACAAGGGTTGTCATCCAGAGTACTGAACTGGACATAAAAATACATCAATAAGGGTTTTCCTCAGCATCCCAGACTAGGCATTGACTTAGCTGTAGTGTTGATTGAATATCGCTTAACAAAGTGGGGGCTCGGAACCGGGATATTCTGGGTTAGATTTACCACTTGTGCAGATTAATAGAGTGTGCCAACTGACCAGATACACATATCCGGTTAGATCACCACGCTGTTTTACACTGTGAAAGCATCCCTCAAAGGAACGCTCTAAGGAAACGGTCTGTTTTGCAAAATAAAATACAAACTTCTGTAAGTCAGGAAGGAACTCAAATTCCAGAATGACGACCTTGGTAGATATGAAAATAGCCAGAGAGCACTTCTTACATAAACTATTTGTGTGAGGTGAGTGGACTCATCAGGACCAAACGGTCTGGTTGCAGGCAATCGCGCAACAGGTCACTGAAACAGGGTCAGATATATGGAGAGATCAGGGTCCATTACATGTGGCCCTGAGTGAATTTATATGGCTTCTAAGGGCAAAGATGAACACAATAAGATTACCAGGATAGCAGCATATTTGTATCTATATATGGGAGCCATGCAGGACAAATGTGCTGAAGGCCAAGATCTGGCAAATAGGCAACAGATGTCATTAGAAAAGGCCCAATCTGACCTGGTCTCTTCTGAGCAGAGGCTGCAGAGGAGCCAGGAGTCAGAAAATGATAGTAGGCAGTATATCATTAAAATAAAAGAGGACATAGATATACTGCAACAGGAAAAGACAGACCAGGATACCAGAATTCTGGCTTCGCAGAAGGAGCACCAAGACAGTTTGGACTCCTTACTGCAGAGCCAGAAAAAGCTTGAGAAACAGATCAATTTCAACAGGGCATGCACAGAGCAGGTAGCCACCCTGCAAATCCAACTAGACAGAGAGAAAGAGGAAAGCAATACATTGAGTTTGAAAGACCTGAATACCCAGGCAGAGTCTGATGAAGAACGCCAGAAAGCTGGCGCCTTTCAAAGGCAGAGGGACGACCTGGCGTTACAAATGCAGGCTCTTGGTCAGGAAAGGGATATCTTAGGCCAGGAAGCCTGCCATTTAAAAAGAAAAATTGAAGAAAATCACTTGGCCCTCCAGGGGCTGGGTGACCTCCAAAAAGAGCATCAGGGCTTGCTAGATCACACCAGGAGGGTGGAGGAGGCTCTGGCAAGAAAGGAGCAGGCCAGTAGGGATGGGACTGAGGAGGTAACCCTCCTGCAGAAGAGACTGGCCCAGTACTCCAGGACCAATCAGGAGGCACAGAGAGAAAATGAGGCTCTCTGTCAGCACAATGATAGGCTCCAGCAACAGGTAGCCATGCAGGAGAGACTGATAGAGTCTAGTAAGGCCTTAACTGAGGAACTGAAAGCGCAGGCTCTTGCATTTCAACAGGGAGCAGGGGCGGATAGAGATGAGGTTCGCTGGGAAAGAGAAACTCCTGAGCATAACCTCAGGAGCCCTAGTGCCAGAGGCCTTCACCTCTACCAGTCCCTGGACTCTGCCACCCCCATGTTCCCTGGCGCACATGAGCATGGGGCCACAGGGATGGCAGATTACTATCCAGCTAAAAGTATGGGGCTCATAGGCCAGTACCACCCAGGAATGGAGGGGCGGGCATCCGGGTATGGGCAACCAAGCACAGTGCAATTTAGTGGGGAACCCCAGGAGAGTAGGCCCACTAAGGGCATCCTGAAAACCTCTGCCCAGTTAGGTCAGTGGGGGGATACCCAGCAAATCCTGGTAGCAAGGAGGGATCTGAAGACTCCTCTGAGCGTCACAGGACACAGGAGACCAGGTCCCCACATTCTGCCAGCCATTCCCAGGCTCGCAGAATCCGGGAAAACCTGGAAGATCAGACGGGCACCTCTGGGAGCAGCGCTTCTGAGTCGGAGGATGAATGGACCAGGGTTACCCGAACCAAAAAGGCCAATAAGGCAAAAAGGGCCTTGCTTAAGGACCCATTGAAACAAATAAAGGCAATAAGGAGTGTCATCACGCCTTATCATAAGAACGCCAAGTATTCTGTTTGGGAACACTTGGAGCTCTATGAGAAAATGATGGAGACTTCCATTTGAAGGACAGCCAAAGCTGTATTCAATATGTAAAGTGGACCTTCTCACCAGAATACTCCAGTTTCTTTGCGGGGCTGGAGGATCAAAACCATTCAAGGTGGTCCACATACAGGGCAGCCATCTTGAAACATTTTTCTGTGCACAGAAATCCTCAAGAGGCTCGCAAGGCAGCCTACAATTTGCAATGTGGGAGGATCAGGCCCCACAAGAATTAAAGCGTGCTTTTGCACAGACTACAAAAAGGGTGCGCACAGACAGCAAAGAGTTTGTTAATACTTTTTTCCATGCCTTGCCCAAATACATCATGACCCAGCTAGTGAGAGATTTTCACGAGAAGAGGTCACTAGGCTGGGTCATTGAACAGGCTACCCGTATCTATGAGGTGCAGAAGCCCATAGAAAATAAAAATAATGCGCAGAAAAACCCCAAAAACCAACAGCACCCCTGCTGCTGCCAAGGTGGCAGAGGTAAAGGTCACCCCCGTTTTAGATTTGGAGATGGGGGGGCCGAAAAACCTGCCTGCACCAAATAATTCACAGCCCAGAAGGCCCTCGGGCCAGTCACAGACAGGGAGTCGAGGAGGTAGTCCCACAAATGGGGTCCCTCGCTCCCCTGATTATGTGAGTCCCCGCTACAAGGGAAACCGACCCATCCTGGGTTATGTGTGGACTCCTCCAGCCCAAGGGGGGGATCCAGCCAAGCACCTAACCCAGGGAACTTCCCTCCCAACTTCCCATAGGAGGGCAGAAATTCTCCAAATCCTGGGCAGAACTTTTTCCCCAGGTATCCACCCAATTACCAACCCCAAAATCATCCATCCTTCTTTCCCCAATTCCCTGAGCCCAGACAACCTAATTCGGGAGAGGGGAGGCCAAGGGTGGAGGGGTATCCAAATCTTCCCAATCCGGGGTATTATCAGAGAAGGGATAGGTACCCTTCCCGGGATCAGCCCAGGGGAGAAAATAGAGCCCCGTATCAGCCTGAGCGGGTTTCCCAGTTAGAGCGCCAGGTCCAAAATATGGCACGGGATATGGGTCACATACTGAGGGCTCAACAGAACCCTCAGATGAGCATGCCACCGCAGAATGCCCCAAACTCTGGATCTGGTGCTCCAGAACAATGACGGGGGCACCACCCGATAACCCACCGGTTCCCAGGTAGGAGGCACAAGGGGAAGGGGGGTGTAAAGCCTTGGAGGAACTTGTAAACAGCCCCTGGAAAACCAGGAACCAGAAACAAAATCTCCTGCCCCTGAAAGCCTGCCTCCCAAGGAGCAGAGGGGGGTAGGAGGAACAAAGGACCCAAACAGACCCACTTTGTGGAGGAGGTACAAGTCTTCCAATTTGAGGGAGAGGGATCCTCAGAAGATCCTGGGAAAAGGATCTTCTCCTTCAGAGATGGGGGAACTTCTCCCAAGGAAAAATGGGTCCCAAGGGATGCCAATTCAGATGTGAAGCCTGAGCTACCGCCGCCCACCATCTCATCCCAGAACCAACAATACCAAAATCCCATGGGTCAAACCCATCCTGATGGCTGCCTCCAAAAAAAGGGGGGGGGGGCAGACCAGAACCTGAAACCATTTCTAGTTGCCAACTTTTTCTTCCACATTCCCCAGGCTCTTCACAGAATTCTGCCCAAATCTCTGTGCTAGCAATGTCCAAAACCAGAAAATTAGCCCACAAGTTGTCCAAAAATGTTTATTATCAGTGCCCACTTGAGGAGAAGGAGGGAAGATACTATGCCCCGGTACAAGTACAGAGGCAGGGTACAATTCCGGCACTGGTGGACACTGGATCCCAAGCTACCCTTCTGTCCAAAAGGGCCTTTGATGAACTAATTTCAGGAAGGGGGGAGAATTACCGTATTCCTCTCACCTCTCTTCCTGGACAACTGCAGAACTTTGACGGGAGGGAAATTCCTGTCGAGGGGACTGCAGATTTGGACATCAAAATTGGGCGACACAAGGTGAAACACCCGGTCATAGTAGTAACTCCAGAGGGCACCCCTTGTTTACTAGGGAATGACCTCCTGAGAAGGTTGTCACCCCTAATAAATTGCGTAAACAACGTCCTCTGGACCCAGACTAGCCAACCAATAACATTAAAACAGAGCGTCAGCCATGTTAGTTTAAACGGCACCTGCCACATGGTTGAACAAAAATCTGACCAAGTAGAATTTCACTTCCAGAACAACCAGATTCCAGACGTGACAGTAATAGCAGTAGGACAACAGACTGGTGATGGGGGGGGTCCTCTCTATTTCTGAAAATCAACCTTCCTTCCAATTTAAGGTGGTATTCCACACTGGAAGGAAACACTCTGAAATTCTTTACCAATCCACAATCAGACACTCCCACTCCTATATTCCAGAAAGAGGTGAAATCAGCTCAGAGCCTGGCTGATATTCAGCAAATTGGAGAGCAGTTGTTCATCCCTGTTCAGTTAAATGATGGGAAGGACTCTGTTCTCGCCCGAGTGTGTGTGAACAATGGTAAGAGCTTCATCGGCGAAGCCATGTTCCACCAACTCCCAAAAGATCCAGCCATTTCCACATTCAAACTGATAGACAAATGGGAAATGGACCTGGAAGCACCCAATTCGAAACATCTCCTGCCAAGCAGGTGTAAGCTCAAAATCTCCATTGGCAACAAGAGCATAGTCCATAATTGCTGGGTCGTGCAAGACGTCACTGCCGCCTTTTACTTAGGCAGTGACATTCTCAATCGCTTCGCCATTAGTTTGGACCTAATAAACTTCAAAGCTTGGTCCTGATTAGCGGATAATCCCATGGGCTTTGATGATTCAGAAAAAGCATTTAGGTCAGCTCAATTGCTACCTTATGCAGTTGAAATTCAGATTAAAGAGGAAGTCACCATCCCAGAAAGGACCCGACAATTCTCCCTGGAAGTGAAAGTTAAAAGAGGACAAAAATTGAAAAACCCTAATGCTTATATTCATCTAAATGCTTCTCTCCAGCAGCAAGGGTTAGGGGTAAACCCAACACCAGTAGTCAACATAGAACATGACACCATTCCAATAGAGTTGGATAACAGTGACTTAAAGAGTATTACTCTAGCCGCAGGCACTATTGGAATGGCGGTTGATGACCGACATTTCTCCATTGATTTAAGAAATGAACTGTTAGGACCGATCCCCAAGGACTGTTTTGACAGTGAGGACAATACAACACCAGACAGGATTTTCACCCGGCATGGTGGGAACTTCCTGGTGTACACTTCTTGCCCTTATGGTAAGGAAGATGTGACTTGTGACTTCAGGAGGGATGAGGTGATTTTCCAGGTCCATGAGGGCTGCCTTTCCCACCTGAAGCCTCCAGTCCAAATCAGCACTCTGACCAGGGACTTCTCCACCCAGCTGGAGGAGGTCGCTGAGATAGCCAAACCAGAAGTCTTTCCAGGCTTCAGGCAGATGGTGGAAGAGAGAGTCAACCTAGCTGATGCCTGTGTGACTCTGGAACAGAAGCAAAAGTTGAAACAAGTTTTCTTGGATTTCCAAGATCTCTTTGCGGTAGACTCTTACGACTGTGATTTCACCGACATCCACACAACAACAATTCCCACGGACCCTGGAATGACTCCAGTGTTTGTGAAGCAATATCGTTTGCCTCTCGCATCCATGGAGTCCCTTACTGAAATAATTAAGAACCTTGAGTCCTGGGGAATAATACGTCCAGTACACAGCACCTTCAATAATCTGGTGCTGGGAATATTGAAGCCAAACGGCCAGTGGAGACTCTGCGCCGACCTTAGGGAGCTCAACAAACGGGTCCATACTTCCCGATGGCCTCTGCCCTACATTGACCAAGGGCTGGCCCAGATTCAAGGGTCACAAGTATTCACTGCAATAGACCTGACCAATGGATACTGGACCGTGTCTGTCAGTAGGGAGGATTAATACAAACTGGCTTTTACCTTTGGGGGCCAGCAGTACACCTGGACCCGGACTCCGTTCGGATACCTCAACTCCGGCAATGAATTCAACATTTTCCTACACAAGGCCATGCCCGACCTGGGTGCGAGGGGTAACCTGGCTTATGTAGATGATGTCCTCATCAAAAGTTCATCTGTGGAGGAACACATAGTAGAGATCCGTTATGTTCTGACAAAGTTGAGGGCCGCCGGAGCAAAACTTTCCTTTCAGAA
Organism: Ambystoma mexicanum; assembly: GCF_040938575.1. Classification (NCBI taxonomy): domain Eukaryota; kingdom Metazoa; phylum Chordata; class Amphibia; order Caudata; family Ambystomatidae; genus Ambystoma; species Ambystoma mexicanum. The sequence goes on from NC_090932.1 coordinate 1,658,192,555, forward strand.
AGCACAGTGGTGTTAATTTCTTGGGGCATGAGATTACTCCTCAGGGTCTCTGTCCCCAGGAAAAGAAAGTGGAAGCACTTCAGAAACTGAAAGACCCCACAACTCTGCGGGAACTAAGGAGCCTCCTTGGCCTGACTAATTACAGCAGAAAGTTCATTGAAGGCTATGCAGAGATCACTAGACCCCTGATTCATCTCTTGAAGGGGGGGGTCAAGTGGGAATGGGGTCCAGAACAATCCGAGGCAGTAAGACAGCTCGAGAGAAGCCTCTCACAAGCGCCTTGCCTAGCTTACCCTGTCAAAAACAAGGAGTTCTTCCTGGAGACAGGGTTCTCTAATACGTGCTTGACGGCAGTATTATACCAAAAGCATGACAAGGTCAATAAAGTAATCTCCTATGCGAGCAAAACTTTATCCTCTGTGGAGGAAAAATTCAAGGATTGTGAGAAGGCACTCCTGGCAACGGTGTGGGCATTGAAGAATTACCGCCCGTTTATCCAGGGGGAACACATCATAGTGGAGACTCCACACCAGCCTCTGCAATACCTCCAAAGTGACAGAATCTGGGCCGGAAATGTGAGTAATTCCCGAATTACTTCCTGGATTCTGTCAATGCAAGGCTTTCCTGTAGAGGTCAGATATGGCCAAAACAAGAAGAGTCCCCTCGCGCAAGATCTGGCTGACTTGCATGATTGTGCCAGAGAAAACTGTCTCGAGGACGAAAGTCTAAAAATCAAGGACAACATGGAGGCATACCTTAATTCCCCACACAAAGTCTTTGAAGAAGACAAGTGTGAGGGAATGCCCACTGTCTATGTGGATGGATGCTCTTACCATGTTGACAACAACGGGGAGAAAGAACTGGTGGCCGGCGTAGGGAATGCATGGGTGAAGGAGTTTCCAGAACCCTCCGCTGGATACAAAATTGGTCCCCGAAGTAGTCAGGTGGCAGAATTGATGGCTGTGCATCAGGCCATCCTCACTGCTGTCCAACATCAACTCCACGAACTGGTCATAATCACAGATTCGGATTATGTACGGAACGGGTTCGTGGAGCACCTGGTTAATTGGAAAACGAGAGGCATGTTATGTGCTAATAACAAACCCCTGAAACATGGGAAGTTAATTCAAAACATTGATGATCTGGTCACATCGAATGGGATGACCATCTACTGGAAAAAGATCAAGGGTCATTCTAAAGAAGAGGGACCAGACAAAACTGGAAATGACTTAGCTGATCAGCTGGCCAAAACCGTGGCCATCCAAGGGGATTTAATAGAAATAGAGTCCCTTTTGGGGGAAATCCAGGTCACTGCTATCACTAGGTCCCAGACGAATGCTCACAATGATCTTTCAACTGCACAATGGAGTAAGGAGACCCCTGATGCTGATTTGATTACAGCTCAGAAGGGGGATTCAATAATTGGTAAGTTTTACTAACACATTGAGGACCCTGAGAACTTTCCCCTGACGGATACCGATTACATTGGGAAGGAGGACCTTAGAGTGTTGATGAAATGTCCAAAGATGTTCCGAATCCAAGACGGTTTGTTGGTAAGGAAATCCCAAGCTGGCCACGATCAGTGGGTGGTTCCTACCTCATTCCGAAGCCTGATGATAAGTCACGCCCATGATGCGGCCACCGCCGGTCATAGGGGGTTTCACACAACACTGGAAATCTTAAGAGAGGTTGCATACTGGCCACACATGGGGCAGGACCTCGACCAATACTTGAAGGGGTGTCTTGTGTGTGCACAATTTCAGCCATCATCCCTCACACACCGTGCGCCTCTCCAAAAGAGGGGGATGACACTGCCATGGTCAGATTTGCAAATCGACTTTGTAGGCCCTGTAATTCGCTCGTCTAGAGGAAACAAGTACATGTTGACCGTTACATGCTTGTTTACCAAGTGGGTGGAATGTGTCCCGGCCCCAAACTGCAAGGCAGAAACAGCAGCTGCCCTGATGATTAACCTCATCTTTTCCCATTTTGGTCTACCTCAAAGGATTGAGTCAGACAGAGGTAGCCACTTCACCAGCGAAGTAATGACAAAGATGTGGGAGATACTGGGGGTTAAAAGGAAGCTACACATTGCTTACAGGCCAGCTTCTTCTGGAGCAGTGGAGAGATACAACCGAACCATTGTGAGCATATTAAAAAAGTTTGTGGCAGATTCTGGGCCAAGTTGGGATATCCGATTACCTCTGGTCCTAATGGCCATCAGATCTACCCCTTCATCTGCAACTAAAATGTCACCATTTGAGTTGATGACCGGACACAAGATGGTGCTTCCCCAGAATTTGCTCTACAGGACCCAAGAGCAGACATTGATAAATGCCTCCACAACTCATGAGTATGTGGAGAATTTAAGGAAACACCTCCAACATGCTTTTGCCTATGCTCAGCGGAATTTAGAAAGATCAGCTGATAGCATGAAAACCCACTACGACCTGAAGACCACCAGGAAGGAATATACTGTGGGGGACCGGGTCTATCTATACAATTTCCAAAGGAACCAGGCCAAACAGCGAACATTTTTGCCTACATGGAAGGGACCATTTGAAATTATAGACAAGATCTCCCCTGTTGCATACAAGATCCGCATCCCCAAAGGCAGTTTGGCAGGTGGAGAAATGTCTATGAATAGGTATTGTCGCTTTTGGTTTATCATCCTAGGAGAGAGGAAACCATGGAGACAGACCAAGGAGGACGACCGGGGACCGGGAGCAGAGACCCAAGGGGCCCGGGGTACCGCCCAATATTCCCATCAGGACCGGCAAGGAGAACCGATCGATCCAACTGGATGGAGGAAAAGATGCTGAACTGTGCCATCTACAGAATTGGAAGAAGATAATGTGGACATACCAGCCCAAGGGCTCAAAACCTCCTTTGCACCCGACTTCCCCTCGACTTAAATCAAAGCGTAGTCGGGGGGGGTTTGTGAAGGGTTTTGACCCATGTTGAATCAATAGACTGGGTAGATGTGGGGATGAGCTGTCGCCGTCCATTATTCTATCCCAGGACAAACTAAATCAATAGACTGGGTGGATGTGGGGATGTGCTATCGCCGCCCACATTCATGCCAGAATCCAGGAGAACTGCGCAGTTGGCACAAGACGACTCTAAAGATTGAACCTTCTTGTGGGGGGGGTTCCACATAACCACTCTAATGTCAGGATGCCTATCAGAACAATAGCAAAAATCTCCTGTCAAATTCAAGACAACTCAAAAATGGATGCAGTACCGACAAATTGCTCAAGGTGGCGCTAGCGGTCTAAACTCTGACAGGAGAACTGGCTGACAAAGGGACCTGAGTCAACAGGGACTTCAAAGCATTTTGGTTAATTGAAAATCTTAGCCACCTGCTGTTCCCAGAGGCCAAGAGGCTGGGAAACCTTAACACCTCAGAGATTCCGACACCGGGAGGCAGGATATCACATGACCCTGTTGATTGATTGAGGAGAGACTTCCAGGCAGCCTGCTGGAGCCCACACAAAAGGCTCTTTCTGTTGAATGGGGTATGTTAATTTTGAGTGTTTCCTGTCAACAGCCCTCTGCCAGCAAGGAGAGACATGTGATCACTGACCCACCCAGACTTCTGGAGGCGGACCCAAACACTTTGGGGAGTTGAATTGCAACAAATATATATTTTATAGAAACAGTGATAACTTATTGTAACCAAATGACAGGAATGTACAACTTTGAGAGTCTTAGTTTGAAAAATGCCCTCACGATTTGAGTCCAAACTCCAATTTGTACCATGTTCTGGGGCAAAACCCTGCTAATTATGAATAGTGTAGACAATGTATTTAAGCTAGAGACATGGAACGTTACTGGGCTATATGTGGAAGGGAAATGTACCTTTGTATAATTTTTGATGAAAAACCAATGTTGCAAAACCCACTAAAATCGAAAATAAGTCGCCATTTTTGAATGCAAGCTCCTAGAAACGCCAGAGTCGGGACAGGGACTATCTTTAGTAATATATGATGTGTGTATGTGATGTCAAACAACTGTGTACCTGGGAAATATGTATTTGGATCAGAAATAGATTTGTGTGCACATTGACCAGGGGAGTGTCATTTCTGCAGGTCATAAAAATGACATCACTCTGACACACTATCCCTTCCCAAATCAGAGACCAAAGAATCTATTGACCTATCAAATCAAGAGAGGGGCAGGCTTAGTGATGCTAGCCTCTCCACCCACTTTTTAAAACACATAAAAAGATTCCATTTTCTGCGGGATGCTCTGCCGGGAGACTCCAGACTTCACATCCATCAATCTTCAGAGACCAGAAATTTGCTTCAGAACTTAAAGCAAGGGCCTAAACCCACAAACTGAGAACTCTTCTCAGCAGGCCTCAGCATCCTTAAAATCATTTGCAAACTATTCCACAGCCGAGCTGTTTGAATTCTTTGCCAAGAACAATTGCCAGAGACCAGACCAGAGATCCAGAGAACCACAGGCCGCTGTATCCAGAGAGCTGACCCAGACCGCTGTGAGCAGAACCAAAGATCCGGATCGCTGTGAGCAGAACCGGTGCCTGATTGACCCGCCGAGCAGAGAGAACCGCCGCTGGACGTGTTGACCAGATCCGTGACGAGGCCCATTCATTTCAAAATTAGGAGTGAGTATTCGCCAGAACTGTGCAGAACCCAATCTCTTAGTTAAAATAATCTAATCCAAACTATTTTAACCTAATTAGAACAGCGTCCTAGAAATCGTGTCATCTGTCATTTGTAAAGCTGCACAACTGTCACCTGTCAATTCTGCAGCTGCAAGCTGTCACCTGTCATTTTGAGTTTTACTTTAAATCCAAAAATCTACCTTTATTAAATCGTCCGTATCTCTGGAACCGTTTGGGCTAGGAACGAAATTTAACTTTCATTTTGAAGCTGTGATTTTAGGCTTTCCAACGAACTTCCTACTCCCTATACTTTTTCCGCAATCGCGATTTACGCACTCGCGAAATTTAACGCGATTTGCGATTTTGGCTCAATTTCTCCACTTGTCAAAATAGCAGCTCCATTCTTTCCTTTGTTAAAATCCGTTTGCAACCTGGTAATAACTCATAGAGCATTGCTAAAGTGAGCCTGAACTAATACCAACAAGCATCTCTCACTCACCCTGAATCTCTAGAGGGAGTTAAAATCAGTTAGCACATTTTCCCATCCATTGCCATCACATTTAAAAGCATTTTGGGCATGTGTTTCAAACGTTTACCTGTTTCCTCTAAGCTTGCTGGGGGGGAACTGAATTTCGTATTGTATTTGATTGCATTCCTGAGAACTGTGTGCTCCTCTTTCCATCTCCTTCCATTTCTTACATTGCATAGGGGGGGAGTGAATTGTCAATAGAAAAAGTGACCATATTACCTTTTGCTAAAATCATAACAAGTTATTTCTGTACTGCATTTTATTCCGCCTTGCGTTTCCTTGAACCATATAAAGCATTCTTTCCCACCTTATTCTTCTTTTCCTGTTCATAAGTTACCTCTTGCTGATTACTGCTCATATTCACCAGTGTAATATCCATTATCAATTTATTTATAGAAGTGTGATATATATATATTGTTGAATTGTCCAAATAAACCTTTTAAAATTTCAAAACAAACCTACTTCTTGGCTCAGTAGGGTCAGGGGGATTCTAAGAGGGGGGTGTTATACAAGGTTTGTCATCCAGAGTACTGAACTGGACATAAAAATACATCAATGAGGGTTTTCCTCAGCATCCCAGACTAGGCATTGACTTAGCTGTAGTGTTGATTGAATATCGCTTAACAAGGGTGTGTCATGGCACTCCCTTTCTTCCTTCCCTTCCAGGTCCCTGGGGTTCTCATCTACAAGCTGGAATTTAAGAAGGTTCATTCTCTAATGGAATATTAAAAAAAAACAAGTTTCAGTACTTTTTAAACACATTTTTCCTTGAAGAGTTACAAAGAATGTAGACGACAATAACCTGCAGTTACAACACCTTCTAGCTTCATAACAAATGTTTATATTATTTTTTATTTTTTATTTTCTTCATTTGTACAATAACTTCAAGTAAATTACTCCCTGTTATAAATATATATATATATACATATATATATATATTCAGTGAAAAAACTTTGTTAAAGGGATGTTATGTTTAAGTTGTGCTACTAAAAACCTATTAAATTCAGTGAAAAAACGTAGCTAAAGGGATGTAATGGTTACAAGTAAAACTGAAAACCCACTGAAATTCCCCAGTTATGGTAAGTTGATTAATCAACTTTTCAATACATTTATACAAGTTTATCAAAATACAAAAGTTAGACATTTTTAAAATTATATCTTAAAAGAAAAAATGTGTATTCTTTACGTTTTTTCCGACTTCTGTAAAAACAAACAACAAAAAAAATGAAAAGGGAAAGAAAAACAAAAAAGACAAATAGTAGCTAATAAAATATATCCTTGACCCACCCTCTAAGCACAATAGGAACCAGAAGAGTCATAAACACATTTGCATCTCATTTATACAGTCTGATGTACTAAGCTTTTTAGGAATAAAAGAAAGTGAATGCTAGCTTGTAACTAACCGCAAGTGACTATCTCCCGACTTCACCATTATTCTTGTATCTTCAGCGATATCAAATAGTTGACAATTGCTATTCTTACTTTGATTGAGTACTGTACGCATAGCACCAGAACCATTCGATAGACAAGCAGTTTGAAATATTCAATTCTTTTATCTATCAGCATCGGACATACCGCAATTAGATGTAACAAGGTTTCAGATGCTTTAGGGTCTTTACCAAACCTACAGAAATCCTCTTTGAAAGGAATCTGTTTCCATTTGGCTAGCACATTTTTGGTGTGTCATACATTCAGCCTGATTCTTAAAAACAGATCTCTAAATTTGGCTCCCGGAAACTTTATCACATACGTTTCTGTAGTCCTTATTTTTTCTGTAATGATGGTGTGCATTTTTGCATGTTTGGTGTTCCTGCATTGATCATACGTGTTGATCCAATCCCATATCATGATTTTGTATTTCGCTCATCAGGGCTTGTTATTAACAGTTCGTCAGATACCTCTTCATTCAGCAGGAAGGTTTTTACCTTCCCCGCTATATAGCCATTGACACATGGGATGTCGTTTTCATGTATATAGATAAAACATGTAGAATAGTATTGTCATGTTGGCTCATCAAGCATTTGCAATAAAGACTACACAATTTCCTCATGTACATAGTATATAGAGAAGAGAGTCCGATTTCATATCGTATTAGACACATCGGGACCGATTTAGGTACATGTAATAATTTTTTTCCAAAAAGCGCCTTCCAATCTAGACCAGGACATCTCATTTTTCCATGACCTAATCTCTGCCCCATATATTACTGTGGGTACAGCCTTTTGGCAATAGTAAATCAGGGTAGGTTATAATGAAAATAGGCCATATTTATGATTGATAAGCGAGGCCTGAGAAGTGGCAGTCCTGATTTTAGTCTTTACCTCATCATAATAAGGAACATCAGAAGCCAAGACGTTTATATTTAGTCCTCGATATTTATACTGTGCAACAATTTCGAGGGGCTGTGATTGTAATGACCAAGCTTGGTGAGATGTCCTGTTCTTATTGTTGGGTCCAATCTTCATGATCTTGGTTTTTGCCACATTTTTGATTAAGTTGTTATTATTAACATAATTCCCTAGTTGATCAAGCAATGCTTGCAGGCCGCTGGGTGTTTTAGCAGGTCATCAGCATAAAATAACCTGGGGACTGCAATGGGTCCTAGACGTGGCACGTCAGATGTTACTTCCTTGAACTCCTTCGTTAAAACAGATATAAAATATTTAAACAGGGTAGATGCCAATAGGCAACCCTGTTTTAGACCTTTATAGGTGTTGATAGATCTTGATACTGTCCCATCCATTGACAATCTTACTTGAATCGAGGTATTAGAATGGAATTCGAGTATCCAATGTTGTAAGTAGACGGGACAGGAGTTTTTTGATAATTTGCTAAATAGCAATTGCCTTGATATGGAATCCAAAGCAGTCTCGAAGTCAACAAATGCCATAAAAATTGCCTGTTTTGCTTGTAACTCATGCTGTTTAATGGCGTGCACCACTTGTAGATTAATTGCGGTGCCTAAGCCTGCTATAAACCCCGTTTGGAAAGGATCATTAATGCCTGCTTCATAGGTCCATTTATTAAAAGCTTTCAGTACAAATTGGGCAAAAATCTTCCCCGGGGCATCAAGTAAGGCAACTAGCCTATAATTGAGCAGATCTAATCCGTCCCCCTTTTTGTATATAGGGACTATGATCGACTGATGGCAGGAGTGAGGTATTTTCTTATTACGTATCACTTGTTCAAATATTATTCGCAAGATGGAGGCCCATGCTTCTGGATTCTTTTTCAGCATGGTATTAGACAAGCCATCAGGCCCAGGCGCCCTAGATGTGCTCAGTTTTTTGATGTTCATCATAATATCAAGCTCATCAAAGGCCAGCTGGCCATTCTTATTGGCCTTCTCATCCGATAGTGATCTAGACCACAGAACTTCCGCATATAGAGATTCGTAATATCGAACCCATACTTCTTCTGGGACTACATTCATCTGCATTATTGATTGTTTGCCACTGTAAATTGTTTTTTTTCAGCCCCACACTAATGCTGAACTCTTGGAGGCTATTGAATACAGCATGGATTGAGCGTCTTTTATGATCATGGCCGCCTGATGCTGTTTTATCCAATGTTTGTATCTGTTTTTACATTTTGCAATCTGTTGTATTTTATTAGTGTTGTCCTGCTGCATCAAAGCCCTTATATCCTTTTTTAGCTTGGCTTTTTGACTCCGGACCTCCTCATCATACGCGTGCAAATGCGACTGCTTTGCCCTGATTTTAATTGCCCTTTGTTTTTAAATATCTGTAAAAAGGAAACATATTCTCCATCTAAATATGAGATGTTTGGTTCCAGGATGTCTTTTGGATCTGATATAGCCAGTTGTTAATCATTTAGAACAGATGGAGTCCAACTAAATCTGTTCCCTTTTGAAGAGATTGCCAGTACCTTGCCATACCGTTGGTGGTCATTCTTTACAAGTGCCCTAGGCCAAGCCCAATTCAATTGTAAAATGTTATGGTCGCTCTGTACCTGATTTATGACTTTGAATAATGTAACCTTGTCGAACAATGCACTGTCAACATATATATAATCAATTGTGGAGGCCCATGGTCCCTGTCGCCAAGTTGCCTTAGGAGGAATATCACCTTGCACTGCACCGTTGACTAGATTAAAACCTCTCTCTTTCATCAGGCTATTCCATTGTTATACCCTCTCCTTCATCTTCCCACTTTTATCGTCCAAACAGTTCATATTTAAGTCACCAGCTATGATGGTATGGTTTACAGCAGGATTTTTATCAATTAAATTTAGACAGATGTTTATGTCTCTAAAGAAACGGCTGTCCCGAATATTTGGATGATTCCAATATAAATTCAAACAAGCTATCATTCTATCTTCTGAAACAATTCGCACCAGCTGAATGAAATTGTTTGGGGATAGCCATGGTTCAATTCTCAGGCCGCTTGAGAGTTTGACTGCTATTATGAGTCCGGCCTTTGGTCTACCCCTAGTTTGTTTGATAGCCGGCACCAAAGATACTTGATGGTTCTCCCAAACAGGCGGTACGTTAAGCCATACCTCTTGTAACATAATGATGTCATACAGCGCCAGGAGGGAGACTGAGGATGTTATTTAATGAATGTATCCTCGAGTATTCCAGGAGGCTAACTGTATTGTTTGACAAGTTTCAGTGATATTTAGCTAACATCTATTCAACCCCTTTTCAACAGGGTATGGCACAGATCTTGGTTGGTTGTTACTGCTTGTAGAACACACCACTGTTAAGGGATTTTGCGTTGTTGCTGTATCGTGAAACGTTCTTTGGTTCAGATTGAGATAGTTATTTGTTGCCTGCAGTGTTTCTTTTGGATTTGAAAGAAGAAAGCCTAGCTGATATATTTCAGCTTTCGCTTGCCAGATTTCCTGTTTCACTAATGCCGACAGCATCCAGATCTTTACTACTGAACAGTCATAGTCGTGAATTTATTCTATTTGTGCTCAGATTTGGTGCCTTGTGAGCTCGGGATGTTATGTAGTATATTCAAAACCGAAGATCGATTCAAATCATATAGTCCAAATTCCCCACCACCGCATTGTAGAATTAGGTTTATGTGAGTTGAATCGTTGCATTTGTTATAATGATTCTTTGGATTGTTCTTTATTTCATAGTTCTTGATCTGAGCTGTTGCAATATTACTTGTGCAAGAGAGCCCTGGACCATAATTCATATTATTCTTATGTCCTATGTCCAGATTCAAAAATACCTAGAACTACACAAATCACTAGGCTCCAGACAATCAGGTTTCCGCCCATTACACGGCACGGAAACAGCCCTCATTGATCTGAAAACCCAAATTGATGATCTGAGGGACAAGGGTAAGACAGCACTCCTCCTCCTACTCGACCTCTCTGCGACATTCGACCTTGTCGACCACAAGGTCCTCTGCAGACACCTTGATTCAGCTGCTCATTTCTCCCCAGAAGCTATCAGATGGATTGAATCCTTTCTGAGTGAGAGAACAATGAGAGTCTTCTCCCCTTCAGCAGCAGCAGACCCCTCTCCTATTACCTGTGGAGTCCCGCAGGGCTCATGCGTCTCCCCCACACTATACAACATCTTCACCAAACCTCTGTTCGACGATCTGGACCATTTGGGTGTCACCTACACTAACTATGCAGATGACACTCAGATTCTCCTCCCACTTTCTGGGGATCACAGTAAGGACGGAGAGTTGGTGAATAGGGTATACCTCATCATTCAGGCATGGATGGCATCTCATGGTCTATGCCTGAATGATGACAAGACAGAGCACCTCATCTTGGGTACCCCCGCTAATATTAACAAACTAGGCCTTGAATATGCCGAATTTAACATAGATGGTAATTTTATCAAAGTATCCAGGGAAGTAAAAACCCTCGGCTTTTATCTGGATGCCACTATGTCATTCACTAAACAGGTCAACTCATTAGCATCTACCACTGCGTATACTTGCAAATTAATAAGAGCAGGCAGACCATTCCTATCCAATGACAGCTGTATGATCCTGGCAAGAGCACTCATACTATCTAGGCTTGATTATTGTAATGCCCTTTATAGCGGTGCTAACAAAGCCATTATCCACAGGCTACAAATCCTACAAAATAATGCCTTGAGAGCTGCCCTCGGCATTAATAAGAGAGATCATATCTCCACCACCAGACGCCAACACAAATGGCTCTCCACAGACAACAAAATCAAACTAAAGTTGGCCTCCCTAACCCATAAAGCCCTCAACAATGCCGCCCCTAGTTATCTGATGGATAAGGTAAAGAGAAAGTCTTCCATCAGACAAACAAGAACTATCAATTCCAACTGTCTGATAATTCCCAGATTCAAACTCTCCACCATTGGTGGCAACAGTTTCCCGGTCAAAGCTGCCACACTTTGGAACTCTTTGCCACTCAACCTAAGAGCTGATCAACCATATTTGCACTTTAGAAGGCACCTCATCAGTCACCTGAACTCCAATAACCCTTGTATTTAGTTGCACATTCTATACCTATGTATAGCTATTGATACTCTTTGTTTGCGGCCTTGCCCTCGCCTCTAACAGCCCTGTACACATCTGTATATTTCTCTCCTGTATAGATATTGATTTTTTATGTATGAAGATTTGTATATTTCTTATTTCTGTAATCCTTGAATATTTTTATTTTTACTTCAACTGTATATTTCTGTAACATTGTAAGCTTCGAATTTTCTTTTTGCCTGCGCACTGTTGCCCCTGGGTAAGGTGCGCCATACAAATAAATAAACAAACAAACAAACAAACAAACAAACATAATTGTGAATCATCTGTGTTTGACTTGTTCATCCACCTTGTTTTAGGTATTTAATCTGACACTTGGTTTCAATCGTGTCATAGAAAGGCCCATTGATTTTTGAATTTCCTCGCGCCTACTTTCCAGTGTCTCAAAAGAGTGACCTTCAATCTGATTTGATTGATTTCCCATTGAGCATTTGCTTGAGACTGCCTGCAAGGCTGGGTATGTTCTTAACGTGGCACCTGCTATTTTTGCCACTTCTTCAACTAGGTTATCCAGAGGGTCATACTTAAGATCTGTTTTCACTGGTATTACAGTCTCTTTTAATGCCAGGTTTTTCGCTGGAGACTTAGCCTTACTTTGTGATATTGCAGAGTATTTACGCACAATGGCTGCACTCTTTTCCTGTGCCCTTTTATCAGCCAGAGACAGCAGTTTAACGAATTGCCTAGAGTTATTATGTTTTTGCATTTTCGTTAATGTCTGATTTTTAGACTTTTTTACCATTGGGGGTTCAGTAGTGGATTTCTGTTTTTAGCTTTAGCACTGAAGATATTATACAGCGGATCACTCGCAACAGACACATTTAATGGTACTAGATTTAATGCAGATCCTTTTAGAGTAGTCGCTTACTGCTCAGTTATCTCATCTCCGCCATGCTCTTGTGTTACACATCCCTGCCCCACATTCTTTTCTTTCACGCCATTTTTGTTCTTTTCATTCGTGTCAACTTTTTAAAGTTCTTCCTTCTGTTGGGACATTTTTTCGGCAGGAGAATTCATATCTATGTTTCTCGGAAATACTAGATCTTTTGTTTTATCCTGCTGCCTGCTTATATAGGAAGCCGACAAGGGTTTAATCCCAGATGTTTGTGCCGCCTGATTTTCCAATAATTCTTTTAGTAGAAAATTCTGATCAGTTATCCTTGAGTCTAAAGTTTCGTATAGTTTCACCAATGAAAACAACGCTGCATTCGTAGCTTAGAGTGTTGTTTTGGAGGGTATCATCATGTGTGGTATTGGTAAACTCGGTGGGATAACGGTGTTATGTTTTAGCTGTTGTGGGGAAGGTTATGTGAAAGAGATAGACAGCACTGACGATTCCAGGGAAGAGTCTGGAAGCATTACCGGTGATTGTGATAGATGTTCCCCATCCAACGATCACTTGATTGAATGTCAGTTTCGCCGTTCATGGGGAATGTCGGAATAGTTATTATTTGTGGTACAACTTCATGTTGTTCTTCATTGACCCCCAATGGGGGACTCATGAGATCTACAATTTCCGCCGCTTGAATTTGGGCGGGTTCAGTATGTGTCAAAGCATCAATTGTTGTTTTAGATTTTATGGGTAAAGCGTAATCGCTTTACCCATAAAGGTGTCAAAGATGACATCACAAATACCATTGATAACATCACTGATGACATCACATGTGCATTTAATTTTCATAGGAAGTCCCTACATGGGGTTATGAATCTAATGTTGGCAAAAAAGTGTCAGGGATGATTGAGAGATGTGTAATGAACTACACACTTCATTACACAATGTACTGCTACAAAGAACACTCTATTGCAGTGTTCTTTCTAGTACAGGAACCTACTCATACAGAAACGTAGGTATTGGCTGCAGCATACACCATAGAGGTGCAATATTTGTAATTTTCCAATGATAGATAGTAAAACGGTGAATGCTTCTGTATCAGACTTTTCCGAACTGTGAAACATGTACTTAGTAGCTAATAATGCATCACTTACTACATATTTCTACTACTACACACAAAAGATAAAGAGACTACAATGCATACAAATATGGTTCTTATACAGGGAGAGTAAAGTGTGCAAACAAGAGGCAGTAACATTAGCAACTGTGTATAACCTACATGATTATTTTCACGCACAAAAATTATTGCTGTGTTTCAGGCCTGCTTCTTCCCCTATGTATGTGCATCATAAGATGCGATTGAACTCTAAGGAAAGTAAAAGCAAAAGCCAGGCTGTTTTTGGTTGCAGTGTATAACTTCTTGCCATTCATGTGACAGGAAAAGTAACGCAAGGCTGTTTTTAGTTACAGTGTTGAAATTCTTGCCACTCAAGTGAAATAAAAGTAAAGCAAGACTGTTTTTGGTTGCAGTGTTGAAATTCCTGCTACTCATGTGAAATAAAAGTAAAGCAAGAACGTTTTTAGTTGCAGTGTTTAAATGCTTTTGTTCAGGTGAAAGGGACTTCTGTTTGGGGCCTTTAAATGCACCTTGCAATGCAAAGTCTGCCTCCCAGTCCTGCAAGAGTACTTTATTTTTTTTTTGTTTAGAGGAAAAATAACTCATGCAAGACCGGGAGGCAGACAGGAGAAAGGAGGGACATTTCACATCTCTTGTGCTATACAATAACCTGAGGCATAAAATAAGAAGTCTGCAAAATAAACTCCCACGGCTGCCGGATATGAATTTTGATGATCAGACTTAACATGCTACTGCTAAATGCCTGCAGGCGATGGGGAGGGGAAAATATGTCTCTGGGTGCCTTGTGGAACTGGGCACATGAAGATTTGGCTCTCTTCCTACTAATCTGCAAAATGTACATTGATTTAAGAAGGAAGTGGCTAAAGTCCTATTTTTTAATTGTAATATTAGACTTTATTTGGCAGCACTTTTTTGAATAATGAATTTTAATAATACAAATTCCATTTTTATTCTATTTCAATACGTAAGAGAGGGCCTTTCTCAACAGCTTTAACTATCACAATATATTTTATTTATAGGGTAACAAGAATGGTTTAGAGCATGGTCTTCAGACCCTAACCTGCATTGCAATTTTGAACTTATTGATGTCTTAATGACTGGTGGTATGTATTAACTTCTTGTGAAGGTTTCATGATTTTAGATTTGTATATTTATGTGTTTGTAGTTGGTGTTAATGTAGACATCTGATATTAATAAAGATTGATTGCTAAGTTAAAAATGGCATGCTGAATTAAGAAATGAAAGCTAAATTGGCGGCACCAAACTTTACCAGTCTTGTCGCTTAATAACACTTATGCTTTCTTTATCATAGATGCCCAGTAAAAAATGCCATGTCACGCTAAGAAGTTCTAGCTAGATTGACTCCACTAAAATATGCCCATCTCTCTATTTAATACCATTCATCATGATTGATTTATTATAGATGTTCAGTAAAAAATGCCATGCCACAGAATCCCCACCCTCACCAAAATCAGTGCCCCAGTCCTGGAACAAAAACAAGCGAACACATATTCACACAACATGTTCTCGCTTGCTCATGAATGGCATTCACCCTTTCATACACATGCACACCCTTACACCAGATCATGCACACCTGCATCCAATCACCCACACACACATGCATAAAAACACACAGAGCATAAAATAAAGTTCTTCTTACATTCATCCCCAGCCCGGAGTCTGCTCCTCACTGCCAGCAACTTCCATGAAATTCCTTAAGTTCCCATGCAGCACAAACAGGATCTAGGGGGGCGGAGGAGGTGGAGCGCTCCAATCTCAATGTCCTAGGCCTTCGGAATGTGTGTGGAGGTTTAGCAGTACCCCTACGCACATTTGTAAATGTTCTCCAGCCTGCATCCCCAATGGGTCATGCAAGGCAGGGGAAGCAAAAGGCAGCGACCTTGTATGGTCCTTTGGGGATGTGCACTGTGAAACAGACATTTTCAGAGGGAAACACAGTTTCCCTTTGACAGTCAAAGCCAGCCCAGGTGTTCTCGCTCATCTGTAGCAAACAGCTGAGGGGGCGCTCAAATGTTTTCACTGTGCTGGCGTGGTGTGTCCAGAGTGGGTGGCAGTTCTGGTGGGTCAGCGCCCCATCACCCATTATGGACGAGAGCCCTCTTCCCTGGTTAATGGCCCTCGCTGCACTAGAGCCCGTGAACTTGGGTAGCGGGTGATTAATTTCTGTTAGTGCCCCCACCCACGAGCATTAATGATACATTCTTTCCAAGTGTGCTATAATTATGAAAATGTGGTCTTGCTTAGTGTGATGTTTCCCATGCTAAGCTGTAAGGTTGAAATGTACCTCGTGTGTGGCTACTTTTTTCACGCCTTGTCTGGAAGTGTGCTGCTCTTTTTTTTTGTTATGTTTTCGCCCATCTTTTTCTATCCACTCTCCCATCTCTTATTCATAGCTTTGTTGTTCTTAATTTGGGCGATTGCTTCATCTTGCGCCGACTCAGAGGCAGCAGCAGGTTCATTAATCTGGGTAAGGAAACCATTGCAGTTGTCACCGAAAGCGAAAATAATTGTAATATAATTACTGTTTGTCATACGATTAATTGCAGCATTATTAATGTGCTCATCAAATACATAATTAATTGAAAGTCACACTTCACAATGGGATATTTCTATTGGTTGAAAGGCGCAGGCCCAGGTGTTTTCCTGCATATCTTGGTTGAAAATGACAGTCTGTCATTACAATGTTGATTATTTTTCAGTCCATTGACGAATTTATATTAAAAAAAGATTACTGCTTAGAGATTGTGTCTCTTAAAATGTAGGGTTCAAGAACCATATTTGGGGAGCTCCTTGAAAAAAATAAACGAAGTACAGATTCTAAATTCAACCTAAGGGGAGTCCAGGAGCATATGTGTTATTGGAGTAGGCACCCCTAAAAGACCCGCTCCCCAGATGTTTCATTGAACGACAGTGGTGAAGAGACAGCACTCGCAGCATGTCCATCACTTATTTATTTATTTTAATTGTTATATTTGGCGTTACAGACCCGGAAGTCTCAGGGTGCGTTTGTGTCTAGGGCCCCTGATGCAAAGGACTCTGGGTGTTGGAGGAGGCAGTGTGAGAGTCTATGCCAAGAGGGTTGGGGAGGAAGGTGAGCGTTATCTGCCCCAGGCCCCGTGGCATACAGAGCATGACACGATGGAGGGCCTGGGGGGTTAGGCGCAGGGTGGGGGAAACGAACGCGGGAAGCAAAGAGGGAGGGGCAGACAAAGCGGCGCCCTCACCCTCGACGTTGCCAGGGGAACGCACCAAAAGGTGCGAAAGAAACAGTAGGGGGAGGCAGGAAGAAGCCCGGCCCCCTACAACACATCAAAGGTACAGCGGGGGATAAATACCCCCGTAAATCCCCAAGGAATCACAAACAGGTCCGGAGCCCACCTCACTCGGGTAGGCTCCTCAGACCTGAGAAAAGGGATAAGGAAGCGTTAGCCTCTGCGGGCTTACCTTTTCTGTGTCCTCTTCTTTTGCAGGCGTCTTCCTCGTGGCGAGCGGTCACCGGCAGCGAAGCAGTACGAGGGAACCTGAAGACTGCCGGAGAAGAACGCGACCGGCTGGCTGCGTGCGGAGGCGGATTAACGCGTCGGAGACATCTCGGAGACCGCTCCTGCTCCATAACGGATCGCCGGCGGAGTGTGGATGCGGCGCGAGCACCTTGTCCCCGGAAGCAGCTACAACCCAGGAAGAGGAACGCCAGCGAAGCGCGGTACGCGGCGCGCGCTCAAGGACGCCAGCCCTGAGCCAGCAGGAAAGCACAGGCCGGTAAAAGGGGGCGGGGCCAGCATTTAAAGCCGCAGTAATAGAAGCTGGCCAAGTGGCACAGCGAATAGAGCACTCGCATCTACAGTCAGGCGCAGGTTCAAATCCAAAAAAAAGCCTTTGAGAGCGGCTGCAATACTGATAAGGCCAGCAGAGGCCCAAGGTACGACGGAAGTGGCCCAAATCCCCCCCCCCCTTTTTGAATGGAATCTCATTTGTACAGTTGAAAGACAAGTGCAAGTGCAAGTGTCAAGCGAGTGGACTTGCAATACAGGCGATCCGAGTGATACAAGAGGTCACTCACAAAAATTCTGGGCAGAACCTATTGAGCTCAGGTTCGAATCCCGGCTGGGCCAAAAGGTGGAAACGGAGAAATGGCAGAGGAGAGAGCAAGAAGAGCACAGGAATTCAGTGCATGGGCCAAAAAGGCTGAGAAGGAATATGGAGCGCAATGGGTACTGAACGTGGTACAGTCGGAAGAAAGGGCTAGGGCAATGTCGCCTCTGCTGCTGGAGGAATCCGCTGGCAGCGATGAAGAAGATGCAGTACCGCAAGGCCAAAAGAGGTTAAGGGAGATCTCAAAGGAGCCACAAGAGCCAGAGATGCCTAAAATAAAATGGAAGAAAGGAGCCATAAAAGGTATCGTAAAATTGAATAACAATATTAACAAAATGGTAAAAGTTTTAAATGCATGTATCACGGCTCAGGGTAAGTCGCCCAGAGCCAACAAAGGGAGCAGGAAGGAGTACAAAAATGTGGCTTCTGATATGGATAGTAGTGAAGATGAAGAGAGGGATCACCTTCAGGCATGGGTGAAAACAAAAGGGGTGATAAGTAAAGTAAAGCAGAAAACGGATAAGGCAGGTGTAGGTCATGGGGCAGGAGGTCAAGGGCCAACAGACAGCGGGGCTCCAATACCGCAGGGGTGTCCCCAAAATCCTGGTCCCCAGGGATCACCTACCATTACAGCAGTAGCTACAACAGAGCCCCCGTAGTAAAAATATCAGAGCCTACCGCAGTTATGACTAAGTATGGCAGGCCAACGATAGGCAAGGATGCACAGGGTCGGTCTTTAAAGGCACAAGCTTGGTACATCAGTGACAAGGTGAAAGAGAAGATATGGAGAAAAGAGTTAATAGATATCTTCTCCCTGCTAGATGTACAGAAAAGGGGCCACGGTATATCAAAGGAAGACATAAAAGAGGATGAAAAGGGGCTATTAAAAAGAGCTGCCGTACCAAGGAATTTTGACAATTGGACAGCAGCATTCTAGATAATGTCATCAATCATCTTGCAGAAATTTCCCGAGGACGGCCCTTCACTTGTAACATATCAACAGAGAGTGTTGAGCGTGTACAAAGCCTTTGGGGGAGACGCTTGGAAGGAATACGATCATGAATTCAGGAAAGAAATGGATTGCTTCCCAGACATAGGGTGGGATGAAGAAAATTACAACCTATACATATTTAACGTACTGAAAGAGAAATGGGATAACAGGGATCAGCATAGTACTGGGAGCTACTATAGGAGGCAATATGTACAGAACGATTATAGAAACGAGTATAGGTTCAACAGGAGATACGATAATCCTTATGACCGATCAAGGGAACATAATTTTCGGAGTAGGCAATACGAGGCACAGAGAGGGTGGCAGAGCAACATACCCCCGACAGCACAAGGGGGTGGTAAAGGGAGTAACGGGACAGCAAGGTCAGAGCCAGCACAATGCCGTAATTTTGAGAAGGGAGTATCATGCAGCTGGGGGAAGAAATGTAAATTCAATCACAGATGCGAGAATTGCGGAGGAGAACATATTACTGCCAAATGTACCAGAGCAGCTCCCACCAAGTACAGGGTCCCAGAAAAACGGAATTAGGAACACAGAAGAGAAAGGGGCAACACCAGTTAAAATCAAGAATATGGAAAGGTGGCTAAGGGTGTTTCCAGACCAGGAAGGTGCAGAAACCATAAGGCAGGGTTTTCAAGAGGGTTTCACAATTCCATTTAAGGGGCAGGGTTCCCAGGACACTCCGAAAAACCTTAAATCTGCTCTAGAAAATAGAGAGTTGGTGAGCAAAAAAATCAGAAAAGAAATTGAGCTGGGGAGGATGGGGGGCCCCTATAGTTCTCCTCCTTTTAAAGAATACATATGTTCACCCTTGGGCTTGGTACCAAAAAAAGAGGCAGGCGAGTTTCGGCTAATTCACCATCTCTCATACCCACCGGGGGCCTCGGTTAACGACGGCATCACGCAAGAGGTGTCGTCAGTAAGCTACTCAGATTTTCTGGAGGCAGTGCAGTTAGTGAGGAAAGCAGGGCGAGGAGCCTGGTTGGCGAAAGCAGACATTAAGTCAGCATTTCGCCTATTGCCTGTACGGAGCGAATCACAGAGATGGTTATGCATGCACTGGGAGGGCAAATACTACGTAGATAAATGTCTCCCTATGGGCTGCGCCATTTCTTGTGCGTACTTTGAGAAGGTGAGCTCTTTCCTGCAATGGGCTCTTACGAAGGAATTGAAGGGGGCCCAGGTGGTCCATTACCTGGACGACTTTCTATTTGTGGGTCCAAAAGGTTCAGAGCTGTGCAAGAATACTTTGATGAAATTCAAGACATTAACAGAAGAGTGGGGTTTTCCGCTGGCAGAAGAGAAAACAATGGGGCCAACCCAAGTAATACAATTTCTGGGCATCGAAATTGATTCACAAGCCGGGGTGTGCAGGATCCCGGTAGAGAAGGTGACGGATTTGTTAAGTACAATAGCTGATCTAAAAGGGAGAAACAAGGCCACAGTACGAGAGTTGCAATCACTAGCGGGGAAGTTAACTTTTGCAGGGAGGGTCATACCGCAAGGAAGGATATTCCAGAGAAGGGTCGAGCAAAGGACAAAAGGCGCTAAGGTGGGACACCACAGGGTGCGGATCGGGGGAGCAATAAAGTAAGATTTGGAGGTTTGGGAAGAATTCTTGAAATCATTCAATGGTTCAGTGATCTGGCGCACACCTGTAAACGAAGAAAGCGAAAGGGTATTGTTCACAGACGCAGCTGGGGGTTTCGGCTTTGGTGCAATATTAGGTACAGAATGGTGCGCAGAAAGGTGGCCAGAGGAATGGCATGAGGCGGCATGGACAAATAATATTACACTACTGGAGCTTTTTCCAATCTGGGTAGCATTGTGTGCATGGGAGACAAAGCTTAACAGCAAGGATTTAAATGTGTGGTCAGATAACATGGCAGTAGTGCATGTGGTAAATAACGGAAACGCTGCCTGCCCGCTGGTCCTGGAGCTAATGAGGGCAATAACTCTGGTTTGTCTGAATAACAATGTTAGCATAAGGGCGAGACACATCGCCGGTGAAGCAAATATGGTCGCTGATGCCTTGTCTCGTTTTCAGTGACACAGGTTCAGAGAATTGCGGCCGGATGCAAGAAGGATGAAAACGCCCACGCCAAAGAAGGCATGGGTACCACTGGAAGCTTGGCAAAAAGGTCGGTTAGCCACAAGGTTGACTCAGAAGAGGAGGAAAAACAACAAGAACAAGTAATCGAGAGATTGGCCAGAAATGCCATAACGTACAAAACTGGTGAGCAATATAAAAAGCATGTGAATAATGTGTTGAAAGAATCAGGAGCGAAGGAGGTGGGGGAGATCACAGTGTCCATATTGTGTGACTTTTTGGGGAATGCATTTACACAAGGAAAGAAGAAAAGCTGGCGGCAGCACATTTGGCCGCAATCGCTTATACGACAAAAGTTGCTGGGTTGGCAGACCCAACAACGAGCCCACGGTTAAAATACGCGATGAAGGGGTGGGCTAGGTTAGAGGGCAAGAAACCAGACAACAGGAGGCCCCTGAGTTTTCTGAAAGTAATAAAACTGTTAAATTTATTGCATAGCACATGTAGCGACAGCTATGAAAGTATGTTATTCAGGGCAGCATTCGCATTGGCATATTACGGGGCATTCAGGGTCGGGGAGCTCGTAGCAAGTAACACGGTAACAGGTAACGGGTTAGCAAGGAGCGACGTCAGCATAGGTTCGAAGGGTATGTCAATATTACTAAGAAGATCAAAAACGGATCAAGGAGGGAAGGGGCGAACAATTGAGCTAAATTGTATTAAGGAAAGGGACCACTGCTCCAGGTGCATTACCGAGCAGTTTCTCAAAGTTCGACCTGATGTCGGGGGGCAACTACTGATACATAGGGACGGCAAGGCCCTCAGCAGGTATCAATTTCAAGCCGTACTAAAGAAAACCATAGCAAAAGCGGGGTGGGACGCAGCCGAATTTGTGACCCACTCCTTCCGGATAGGTGCAGCCACCTCTGCATGGGCTGGGGGGCTAGGGGCAAAAGGGGTAAAGAAAATTGGGGGGTGGAAGTCACAATGTTTCAAAAAGTATATGCGAGAGCATTTTACATAATCATCTCCCATCCATCCATGCAGATGAGACCCCCTACAAGTCAGCATGGATAGTAGGCCATTCATTCGTGACACGAGCAGGCAGATGGATCGAGGATTTCAGAGAAGGTTTACATTTTGAGCGGACAATAACATCATGGTGGGGTCTCCCAGGCATGCACTGGGAGGACATCCACGATCGGCTATCGGACCTGATCGGGTTCAGGGATCCCCCGGAATACCTGGTCATACATTTAGGGGGAAATGACTTGGTTAAAACAAATAGGGGCGAGCTGATGCGCAGCATATGTGAGTCATTAAGGGCAATAGCCCACTGTTGGTGGAAAACCGAAATTTTCATGTCAGAAATAATTCCCCGCAGAATTTGGTATGGGGCACGCAGACGGCAGGCCATTGAGACGGCACGGAAAAAGCTAAACAAAGCTGTAGAGAAATACTGTAGGAGCACGGGTCTACACTTCATAAGACATGGGCTGTCTCAAAATGACCCTGATTGGTTCCATCAGGACGGGGTGCACTTATCCAATAAAGGGTTGGGTAGATTTACGGACAACATCTTTCAAGCATTAGCAGCTCGCGGATGCAAATAGTTTCGCTTTTTGGGGGGACCTGAGCGGGTTAGGCAACACCCGCTCAGGCGTGGCGGCACGTGTCCAGGAAGAGATGCCGCAGGGCAACAAAAACTGGGCTAAGGGAAGGCTCGGCATCCATAACCACTGGACACGAGGTGCCCAAAAGCGATTGATAAGGATGTGTGCCTGTCATGTTTATTGTATGGCATTATTTTCTGTAGAAAATAAAAAGGCCTACGGCCACAATTTTTCCACAAAACAAAAACGCCTAGAACATCATTTCATTATCTATCTCAGGTGACAGGTGTTAGGTACAAGACCGGGGGGGGGAGCCCACACTACTCAGCCTATTTACAAAGAAAGGGTATGGTGGTACGCCCCCAGTCAAGGGTTGCTAATGAGTGAGCCCCACAGAGAAATGACAGGGTGGTGATGGTAAAGCAGTCCAGTGAAGGGGAGGGTTCGGGCAGGGGGCATTCAGGGAGTGTGATTGTCCGAGTGGCGAGTTTGAAGATGCAGGATCCCACACTCTGAAAGAAACGCTAACATCACCAGAAATCTGCATTAAATGACCAATAGAGAAACTGGATTGTGTTTTTTTGTGGAAGCCAGAGCGTCGCACATTAAAGTCACGCGTAAATCATTTTACACACGATTAAACACAACATACGGCTCATTTTCTACAAATTAGCAATTTGACGGCAGGGAGCCATTTCGTTTACACTGTAACGTACACGGCTTCCCGCTGCCAAATGTTGATCATTTGCACTGCGGGTTGCACCGATAAAGGCGTGTACGCCACCTTTTGCACCTCACATTAGCACTCAGTGGTGCAAAGTGAGTAAGTGCTGCTTGGCTCACAAATGAAATGATGTCCTGCATGAAGCAAGCACACTCGGATCGCCAGCATTTGCGCCAGCATGAAAATCCATGCCGGCGCAGATGCTCGACCTTTTGTATGGTGGAGATGATGGGAGCGGCGGAAACGCAAGTTGCGTTCCACCGCGCCGTTCAGCCATATGAATGATTGAAAATGGCGGGTAACGCAAGGCTTTTACGATTTCCATGAATGTTACGCCCCCATGCAACATAAACCCTATGGCGGTGGACGCTTGTACGCTGCCTTTTTCCCCCTTTTCATTTCCACCCCACAGTAAAAATGACGAAAATGTATTGTCGGCGAGCCATTTATGTTACAGTGTAAGCGTAACGGCTCCCCACCGTCAAGTTGTAGAAAATGAGCCCCAATCGGATTTTGACACCTTTGTGGCACAGAGCGGGCCATGGAGCGGAAAGAATGACTATGCCACCCTCCACCTGCCGTGTGTGGCAAACCAGATATCCCCCTTACACCTGATTTTGATGGGGACAGAGGTATTTTGCATTTCTAAGTAATCCCTGTGTAGGAACCCATGTAAGTGCTTCCCAGCTTGCACAGGCATGGATGGCGGCGTGTGCACTTCTTTGCATGTTTAGGTGTGAGGGTGCATGGAAACCTGGAGCGGCTGGATTTTCATGCATTATTTGCACTGCAAAATGCAACCAATCAAAATTGCACTGAGAGGACTGCTGCAAACAGAGGCTGCACATGAGCTGTCCTCGCCATGCAATGAAATGACTCCCTGTGTGGGGGGTCCAGGAGGATGCTTTGAACCAGTGGAATAGACTCATGGTGCCAGCAGCCACTAGTAGATAAACATCCTGATATTGACATGATTTCCTTCATACTCTGCTAGCCAGACGACATGTGCTCTAGCACCTTGAAGCGTGTCTTGTGCTAGATCAGTGGTCTTCAAACTTTTTGACCCTGAGAGCCCCTAAGAAAAATGTACCCGGCTTGGGTCCCCTATACACATGGATACCACCATTTATTTTTTTTATCGGCTAGACACGGATATCACAAGCTGAGCATAGAATGATGACCCAAATGGAGGAGTGAGTGCCAAACACTAAATTCTTTCAAATTCATTGCTTGCAATAACTCAGATTAGAGGACAAATACTTCCCCCAACAGCCACCAGGTTTGAAATTGCTGTGAGCTATGCAGCTCCTGTTTCTTGTCTAGGAGAGCCCGGTTAGCTTGAAACCAACAGTCACGAGGAGCTACTTTTAGGTGGCCATACAATCATGCATACGCGATATTAGTAGTTGAGAATTAAAAAAAAAGGTAATGTATTTATTTATTTATTTATTTTGTACATTAGCCAAGACACTTTGGGGCTGATTCATGGAATCTGTGCGCTGAAAAACAGGGATTTGTGCCCCATTCTGCCCGCAAATTCCTGTTTAACAAATGGGGATTTGCGGGCAGAATGGCACACACAAATCCCCGTTTTTCGGTGCACAAATTCCATGAATCAGCCCCTTTGACTTTTTACACATCACGCAACATAAAAAAAAGAAGAAAAACCATCATGAATACGTACAATACCATCATACAGCAAAAAACAAAATGCACTTACTTCATAGTAAAAGTCATACACTATTCACGAAAAACCACAAAACATTTCAAAAACTAAGTGAAAACAATTAAACATTTCCTTTTATCCCCAATCTTAAGTCAAAAACTCTAACCCTGTTTGTCCCATTTACAAATTGGGTCCTCAGGTTCCACTCTTAGTTGTCAATTTTAAGGCCCTCAGGATAAATACAACTTCCGCTGTAAGAAACACTTCATTACCAGAAGCAAATCTTTCCCAGAATGGGAAAAAGGCAATGTATCCATCCCATCTCCTTTCCACAGGGATGGAACAGACACCTGTGCCACCCTGTGTTGCAGGGCTGACCTCATTATTCAGGGCGGGGGTCTAAGTCTACCAAAAAAGTAGTGGAACTATACACCCCCTTTCCCTACCCACATGGCACTGATACTCCTGTCACCAAGACTTCCTTTCCTACCCGCTCTCCCCATTTCAAAGCCCCCCACAACTGGCATCCTGCCTCTTCCTCACACCAAATCCCAAACACTGTTTTACACCTTTGCAATCAAGAATGAAAGAAACTCAGTGAAAGAAAAGGCATCTTACAATCAACATTTTAGAGTCGTTGCTCCCCATAGCATTAAGCTCTATACACCGCGCCTCTTTCCAGTCACCATATCATACACCATATCATACAACACCGGCACTGGCAGACAGGGGTGGGCTGGGATCCAAAAGAGGCCCTGGAAATAACTTTCAAAGTGCCCCCATACTACACATTTTCAGGAAGCCAGTTTGGAGGAGGGGGTGGTTTCAGGAGGCGCAGTTGGATAAATATTCACAGTAATAGTTTTAAAAAATGATGCAATTTCTTTCATGGTGCTTCTTTCCAAAGTCCACACTGTACATCAGTTCCACTTTTGAATCACTTCTACGGCAGTGGTGCCCCCAAAGTACTGTTGGTAATGCATAGGTCAGGGCTGAGGCAACACCGGGTCCCGAGATCTGACCAGACCTCTGATGCCAGTCCTCGGGACCCAGCACAAGCCAGGCCATTGACCAGCGCTGGTGATGGGGAAGAGGGGTGATGAGGCAGTGGGGCAGCCAAATCAGGGGGACCCAGTGTTGTATGACACCCGGCTCGCACACAGCAGATTGCTGGAGCACAGAAATCTGCTGTGCGGGAGCCTGATGTCATACAACACTGGCAATCTAAGCTTTCGGCCCCGGCTTGCCTCCTCTCACCCGCAGCACCCAATGTGGGGGTGCAGAGGGAGAGGGGCGCAGGGGTAGCTGCCTCACTTACCTTGTAAGAAGAAGTGGAGTAGATGAGGGCAGAAGCAGCAGGAACCAACAACACAGCCTGGATGCGCGATTCAAATGCAGAAACGCTTGCGTCCAAGCTGCGTTTATTTCCTGTATCGTGGCCTCGCCCCCGTCACATCGCACAGACTGAGCATGTGCATGGAGGCCAGTGGCTCACCATCGCATGTGCTCAGTTAAGTACTGGATGAATACAAAAAAAATCTCTTTTCGTCATCCTCATCTTGCGCCCCCCCCCGGCATATGGCCAGGCCGTGCCACAGATTGAAGACCTCTGTACTAGATGGGATTACCAATAAAGATCTGAGACCAAATAAACTTACATACTCAAAAAATATGCTGACAAACTGATGCTCGGACACTGACACACAAACCTGATTATACAGGGGTTAAATACCTCAATATGCGTCATCTATGATGTCATGCTACATGGCAAACTGTAAAACATATTGACAGGAAGGATTGGGTAGGGGAGCATATGTATCTATGGCATGCATATGGGTAAGTAATTCATTGGCTGCCCCTTATCTGTAGGGCACGCCTTGTACTACCTCGAAATATATGTAATACTGATTATATCCAAAATAATGGCGGGAGATTGGTCTATGCAACATGGTATAGCACGTTGCCCCATAGACCCTCTGGTTGGTTGGTATGTTCTGCCATCCTTGGAGTTTCAGCTTGTTAGCAGAACGTAAGCAAAACGAACCTCAGGTGCTGATAGTAATGTCAGACTACTCCCCACTTTCCCAATTAGTCCATCATCTCTTATCAGTCTGACCATAAACCAAAGTTTCCCATCTGTAGTTGACCTTATAGCCTGCTTTCTGGTCTGGGACATTCAAGGGAGTGCAAGCACATCACTATCTTCAACCAAGGATTAATAAGTAGCCCTTGCTTTTGACTTCGTAATCACATATGAGGAAACTGCAAATTTCTCCATTTCGACCTCCTATTTACTGCTATTTGATTTACTTATACTGGGTGTTCTTGCTCCTCTTGGGTTCTACAGACTTGCTCACTTCACCTTGTAGTAACCTTATTCACTGTTAATTGTCCAATACTTGACTCCTGCAAATGTTTTCTTCTTCTTTAATCAAAGAGAACTATGTTTTACGTACATGGATTATCCGTCGGCTTCCCTTTGTGCCTTTTCCTTGAAATGGCATCCTTGACCCCAGGCCAACACAAACTCCTCTTTATTTTGCACACAAAGCTAATTCTCCAATGTCTCCTGATTCTGCACCCCTTATCTGTTTCTGATGTAGCTGGATTGAATCTTTACACAAGCCGTCATCCATTTTCCTATCATGGCCGTCCCTACCCCATTATATTTTCTTCCTTAGCAAGCTTATATATGTCACATCTACCTTGCGTTACTGTGTATTTACACTTATTGGTCGGCAAGTTAGTTTGTCTTCTTTGCCTATAATGTCACTTTATTATTTTGTTTATGTATCTCAGTTAAATTGTCACTCCTAAGTATTTTCATATTATTTCAGTATGCCCTCGTATTTCTTCTTCATGACATCACTCTGCCCTCGTCAGACTTCACCCAGCAGTACATGATGTCCAACGGTGCGTGCTGACATCCTTCCACTTTTGCAGTATGAGGGTACATTCGGTATGGTTGCCTGAGTTCATATCATCTCTCATACACTCAATGCAGTATAGGCACAACACATGGGCGTCCCATATATAGCCCTTCTCCTGCTGTTCCACTATGACGGTGGTGCGGATGACGGGAGGTAGGGAAAACGTATCCATCTGCTCCTCTACAAATATTTCTCTCCCCACAGGTGAACTGTGAAAGTATTTTTTCTTGCACTAAGCCAAGTGTGGCAACTATGCTCAAAATCTTAGATCAGGTGCAGCAATATTCTATGCCGCAAATCATGCCACAGCCCTAGAGGTGCATTTGGACCACCTTGGGTTGAAGGCTATCCTCTGGCTAGCTGTACAGGCCCATCGTTCAGCATCATGTGATCTATCATATCATGAGCTGCATTCTCAAAAGAAGGACTTTACAGTGAGTGACAGTGGATTGAAATACAACTTTCTCTTTGTTACTTCCAAGAAGGTGGCAAGTAAAGAGAAACAGGTGAGAAGGGGAGAAACTTGTGACAAAAGGGGGTGCAAAATGCCCACCTCCCCTTTACCTCCTTTTGTGTTTGTTTCTGTCTCCTGACGGAGACCGTATGTGGTTGGTGGGCAAGAAGCTGCTACACCAGACTCAGCTGAACACAGTCAACAGATTTCCAATCCAACCCCACTCCCATACCATGTTGCAGCAGCGCTGTTGTGGGTACTAGGCAAGGGGATCTCAGAGGCATGACCAGACCACCTGGTGCTGTGCTGTTGCAGGCGCCAGGAGACGATTGCTGCCGTAGTGGGCTGTACTAATGCAGGCCTCTTCACATTGTAGGGATGGAGTCAAGCACCTCATTAAAATCTCCGCCCCCATGTTAACTATATGTTGGGAACCGGAAATGGTGACAAGTGCAGTTCCAGTAAGGATGCCTACACCACAAAAAACCTTCAAAACGAAGTATCCATTGAGAAAACCCTATATACATGCACAAAGATATAGGGCCTCATTACACAGTAGGCGGTAAGGGTTTACCGGTACCGGTGAGGGCACCTGGGTGATGCACCTGGATGAACGTAGTGGAGGAAATAAACATTCTCTAAGAGCTGAAAGAAGAGGGTAAAGATGAGCAACATTTTGGGCTCGAGATGAAGATGCTCACGCTACAGAAATGGTGAAGAATATGTAAATCAGTTTACACTTGTACAGATGCAGAAACGCAAGTAAACCAAGTTATCTTAAGGCTGGCTATGTAGTGAATTAGATTGAAGCGATGCGCCAATGTAGTCATATATTTATTATTTTATTTTATTTATTTATTTGTAACGCGCCGTAGCTCGCAAGCATTAGGGCGCGAAAAAAGACACGAGGACGAAGATTAACAGGACGACACAAAGGAAAGTAAAGAGAGGGGGGCAGAAAGATGGCAACATGATTCGGTGTAGAAATTGCCTAGTTGTTTGAAAGTGCCTAGTTATTTGAAGAGAAAGGTCTTCAGATGCCTCCTAAAGAGTTGGGTGTTGCTTTCCAGTCTAAGGCTGTACATATAGGAATGTACAGAACCTGGATATTCCACAATGCACTTTAAAGCAAGGCTGAATCCCATGGTTGGAAGGGATTTTGGTGTGTGGCGCAGTTGGAAATTACTGTTGGCTAGATGAAGTTCGAGAAAGGCTTTGCTGTCCCAGTACCAAGAAGAGGAGGCCACAGTGAGTTGGGTGCCTTTCAAAAAGGCTACAAAGAACATGAGAAAAGAACAACCTTCTGTTTGAAGCAGACTGAAAAAGCACAGACGGCGTCAAGAGTTCATCATTTAATAGAATTTAATGCAGCATAAAACTAAAAGAGTGGTCTCCAGTCACATGGGTGAGATCAAAATAGCTTGGGTCAAGCTACACTGAAACCAGAAGAAAGAACGATGCTGTGCTCCCTTCATTTCTGAGACGCAAGTAGCTTCTGCAAGGGCAAGTTCAAAGCCTTAATTGACTGGCAGACTGTAGGAGTGATGATAGATGTTGGGCTGATTGGTGGGGAGGCATGATCACGCTGCACCTACATGCACCTGGAATGCTAGCCTGCATGCCGGTAGCATGTGGAATATTCTAGAGGGGTGCAAGATTGCCAAAGCAATCATAGAGGGCCATGTAATAGAGAGCCCTATAGTCTGTGTAACCAGTTCATCATCGTGTATTTAGTGACGATGATGATGACTACTTATTTGGGATGGGCTTAGTTGCCCTCCTGACTTAAGATACCCAATCATAACCTTTGGATATAGAGAACGTATACTTAGATTTTCCCTGAAAGCCAACCACTGTTACACATACGTTTGTGTAGTTTGCCACGTCGTATGATGTCAGCAATGACGAGTTTGTGTTATAAAAGTATGTTTTTTTCTGAAATATGTTGAGATCATGCTGTGCGATGTCAAATGATGTCTGTTGTACTCCCTGTTTTAGATAATTGAGAATAAAACAGATCACAGTTTTGCCAACTTCCTGAGCCGTTTCGATTATTGATGTTTGAGTAACTTCTGCATCCCCATCTGCCTCTGAGTATTGCTACCTCACCTAAAAGGACTCTAGGTCTGTGAGTTCAACACTGTTGGAGGCCTTGCCATTATCACTCACTGGGAAAGCCTTGTAGGGGGCTGCACTGTTGCTCCCCTCTTTTTTAAAAATAAATAAATAAATAAAACAGGGGGAACATAGGTATATCTCAATATTTAGGTATAATGGCATTGGAGAAGGGGTGGGATTAGCCTCTCCTTATCTAAGAGGAAGGGGAGGGACGGGTCTGGGAATTGGTTCCACAGGTTGGGCCCTATATTAAGGAGTGCCCACTTGCCTGCCCCGGTATCCTCATCAACAAGACGCCCTCAGAGAATCGGAAGCCTGTCTCTCCATCCTTATCTTCTGGCTCTTCACGATCCTTATCCTCCAGAGCGAGACACCGTCATCACCGGAGAAGGGACTCGCTTCCTCCCAAATTGATTTCCGAAGCAAGGCCAACATGGCTTCTATGGATCAAGATTTCCCAGGCCATTTCCCGTAAACATTGTTACGGCTCCAGGCCCTCTTCCCCGAATTTAGGGGGTGAGCCATCAGAGGAGGACAAAGAAGACAAGATTGCAGAGAGACATAAGGACTTTGCGGTACTGGAGGGCTCAGAAGAAGACGAGAATGTCCTTTTTTGCTGGAAAATACATACAAAAAGAAGATTAAAAGGCAGCTCTAGAACACATTAGGCAGAACCTAGATTTTCCTGTGGTGTCCCCCTCCCCCACCGGCAAAGAAACTGTTCTGGCATTTCAAACACTTAACAACATTGGTTCAAAGTTTACCCGATGGTGGATTTTGATTCCAAGTATTCAGGAAATGTAAAAATAGTTGACCAATTGGGAGATGTAATAGGTTAACACACCTTCACTCCCGATGAGGCCACGCCAGCAGCCTTGCTGATAAGAAGATTGATGGGACCATCAGGAGAACCTATTCCGCAATCAACCTAATCCCTCAAGCGGGGGCCCATTGTGGTTACACCACACAATCCATCCTATTCAACTTTCAGGAATGATGTTCCTCCTATGAGGAGGGATCAGATCTGTACACGTTCCAGGACAAGCAGACATCACCTGCGATGTTCCAAGAGAGGGGCAGCATTGGGTTGCAGTTCGTCCTTCTCATTAATCCTTGTGTTTGGAAAACTGGAATACAGAAGCCACCAGGAAAACAGCCCTGACTAGGATCCCATTCCTGGCCCATTATTATTTGGCCCTCAGCTGGGTTGCTTCCTGGTAAAATTGCGTCATGATCGGAAACATGCTTTATCCGACTGAGACAGGGGACTCTCCTTCATAAAGTGACGAGGGGCCGGGAGCATGCCAGTTCTGCCTCCAGCACAATCGCCCAGGCCTTCCTTTAGGGGTAGAGGAAGAGGTTCCTCACCCTCTAGCGGCTGCATTATCAATTCAGCGGCACCCTCTCCAGCCCCCACAAATGCATGACTATATGGGAGACCTTCCAGTGTGGGGGTCGCCTCCTACTGTTCACCAAAGCATGGAAACATGTAAAAGAAAACTGGCCATTGGAAATATTTCAAAAAGAATATGCCTTCAAATTCACTCATCACTCCCAGGGGCATCATGGTGTGGACCCCAAATCTAAGGCATGCATTGAGGAAGCCGGCATTATTGTCAGGGATTGATCAGTTTCTCCAAGAAACACTATTATGGGTGTGCCTTTGGGAACCCAGAGGTCTCTTTTTCTCTCCCTAATCTTCTTGGCCAGGAACCCGTACTGTATCATCCCTCTCAGTTCGAACCCCTTAGCAAGTGATTTCGACCAACCTCCCTGGAGACTGGTAACATCCTTAGACTAGGAAGACGCATAACTTCACATTCGGAATCCAGCCTTCACCCCAGTAATACCTCAGTCGCTTGTTGGGCAGCAAGCCCTTCTGGATTCAAGGGCTCCCATTTGGGTTGGCATCAGCACCCTGATGATTCCAGTATCTACAGACAACACATACCATCTTGCCTTGTATGCCGGTGACACTGATCTGTTGAAAGGCGTGCCATCACAGCCAGAAGCCCAAGCCCTACTAAGCATGGATTCAAGTCACAGAGGGTGGAGGGGCAGAGGGTGGGGGGCAACCCCGAGGAGTCTGATAGTTCAGGAAAGATGGTCCCGAGAGTGGACCTAGCGATCTTCCACTGGAGGGAGTTAACGACAATTTTGAAGGCAATACTCCATATTCAACCCAAGCAGGAAGAAAAATGGGTCCTGGTCAGGTCGGACAATCAGGTGGCGCAAACTTACATCAATGCCAATCCCAGTTCCAAGTAGCAGACCAGATATTCTTCTCAGCAGAAATAAGTCTATTGGACTGGAGGGCCACCTATCATCCGGGCAAACTGAATCAATCTTCAGATCATATTAGCAGGGTTTTCCCCTCATGAATGGATTGTTGCTGATGCCCAGAGATCTTCCAATGATTTGTGGATCAGTCGGGTGTCCAACGATCAACCTGTCCGTCCAAAGAGAACTCCCTTCTTCCGTGGTGTGCAGCCCCCTAGCCATGGCCCTGGGTGCTGTTTGTGGACACCCTCTCTCCCCAGACCTTGGCAGAGGGAGTTACTCTCTGACTTCCCCCCTTTTTCACTAAATTCACAATAAGACGCTTAGGAAATCAGATCATTTAATTTTGATAGTGCCATTTTGGACCAGGATGACATGATTTCCCCTTCTCGGATCGGTGAGTGTGGCATACCCTCTCCATCTTCCAGTTCAGCCCTCACCATTTGCGTCCCTGGTTCTGACGCTCAGCCCACTCCATCTCCTGTGATTGATGGCTTGGAAACTGGATTGACTGCTCTCTTGGAAATGAGAATATCCAGGGCAGTTGCAGCAGAACTTCAAAGGTCCTACAGACCAGTGACGTTGGAAAGATACAAGAGGCACTGAGGATCATTCTGCAAATGGTGTGAATACATTGAGGGCCCCGTGCTGAGTCTTATTGACAGTGGAAAATATGCTCAACCACCTCCTTCATAATTTTGCATTACGGAAACCTCCCAGGAAGGCCATCCTGCCAGATTGGGATGTTCCGCTGCAGCTGCTATCTTCAGAAAAAGAAGGAACAACCAAGTCACTGGAACTCGGCAGGCTCCTGAGGATTCACTTAGAATTTTTGCAGTACGAATGCCCTATTTGTTTCCACAGGTGGATGATCGAAAAGTTAAAAGCATTCCACTACATCCTCAAGTCACTGGATTAAGGACGCCATTATTGTCTCCTAGCAAGAAGCTGGGAAGTCTCCACCGGGAGTTGTTCAAGGCTGCTCAACAAGGGGAATGGCTCAATCTTGGGCACAAACCCAAGGAGCATTATCCAAGATAACTACAATGCTGCAATAAGGGCTTCCCCGGACAAATGTATCTGTCATCACAAATTAGCAGTAGGTGGATCCCTGTCCACCGACTTTGGGTCAAGGGCTCTACGTCCTAGTTCGGTATGATCAAGAAATAGGTTTTTTTGGCAGTCGTCTCAATGTCCTGTGGTACTTTAGCCTGATCATGTCTGACACTGCTTATTTCATCTTCAAGAGGTAAAGACTGTGACGAGGAAGGGTGAATAGGAGGGAATGGCAGATTATTTATGGTAATTACATTAGTCCCGGTTGTCCCGACTCATGACAGTACTAAAGATCCCCCCCCCACCCTTTACCTTCACTGGACGTCCATGGTCTACAGAAACACAGAAGGAGGAGGTAAGGGGGTGGGGCTTATATACCTCTCAAGAGGTTAAAGAAACATGTAGATATGCAAGGGATCTGTCTAGGGAGTCGGAGGTG
The DNA here is from genome assembly GCF_040938575.1 of Ambystoma mexicanum. Classification (NCBI taxonomy): domain Eukaryota; kingdom Metazoa; phylum Chordata; class Amphibia; order Caudata; family Ambystomatidae; genus Ambystoma; species Ambystoma mexicanum. The sequence continues at coordinate 1,658,226,651 of NC_090932.1, forward strand.
TTCAAGAGGTAAGGATTGTGACAAGTCGGGAGAACCACGAGAAATGGGGATTACCGTCTGTAATCTGGCATGACTTTACATTGTTGTAAAAACTCTGAAGCCACAGCATGCAGTTAAATGTGTTCCTATTTAATATGACTTCATGTAAACTGATTTGCTTTGCTTTAGAAACTTGGCAGTCGGTAAATGACGAATGCATTTGTTAATGTACTATTTACAAAAATTGCTCACATTTCCAAAAACATTAAAAAGAATTAAGAAGATGGCTTAACAGTTTAGTTTCTTGTATGTGAAAACTGCACACTTGTTACTTCCTTATTCTGTGAACACCTTGTGTTAAAAACAATGCTGATAAGGGGCTGGTGAGTGCAGATTTTATTGGCTCAGGTCAGCGTGCCGCTCACATTTATACATTGCAAATGTCTGAGCAATGCCTACATGATACTTTCAAATCAGTGTATGTGCTTAGGAAAGCCTGGGTCAAATAAATACATTGCATACTCAGTGAACCTTTCAATGGCGCGGCACCTATTTGTGTGCATCTGGACTGCAACATGTTAATCTCAATAGTGCCTTCTTACGGCTGCACCTATCAACTCTTTGCTGACGATACTCAGATCTTCTTCTCCTTTCCCTCCTCATTAGATGAGCTGTTGTCAAAAAATTCAAACTGTCTCTCCGACAATCAAATATTGGATGGCGTCCGACTCGCTCATGCTCAGATCCACTAAGACTGAAGTTCTCTACTTCCCGTCCAACCAGGCTATTTCTTCATCTCCTCCTAATCTTCTCTTCTCTCCCGACTACCTTCCTTACTCTGCTTCCACTTGTGACCTTGGTCATCTTCAACTCACCTCACCACTTTGCGCTCTTCACCAGAAAATCGGGCAGTGCAGCCAGACTCAACCTCCTCAATATCGGAAAGATGTGTCCTCTTGTTTCTGTGAATGCTGCTAAACAGCTAATTTCCTCTTTTGTCCTTTATAGATCTAACTACTCTGCCAATCTCCTCTATAGCCTTCCCAACTATTCTTTTTCACAACTGGACCAAGTCCTCAACTTCGTGGTACGCACACATTTCAACCTTTCTCGCTTTACCTCTACCTCCTCTGCCCGTCAACGGATTGGCTGGCTATGTATGAAACAACGAGCTAAGTGTAAACGTCTTCTCATCATCTTCAAAACTATCCATGGAATTGCCCCAACCTACATATCTACTCATCTCACTCCCTACTCTCCCCCTTGCTCATTTTGATCATCTTTGGCTCACATCCTTGTCAGTACTCAAGCCACCTGCACTCAATCTCATTTCTGCTCTCTCCATCGCCTCTCTCCCCTACTCTCAAATGCTCATCCCCTCCCTCTCCGTACCACACCATCTCCACCACTATTTAAATCCAACCTCAAACCCCTACTCGTTTCTGGAAAACCTGTTCCCTCACACTGTACATTACTCCATCGCCCTACTTCCTGCTCTCCTAACAACTCTACAGCACTTCTCCATCACCTCTCCATCCTTAATTTAGCATTTCCTCCACCATCCCATTCCTATGTCATTCTGTCCTGTCTTTGTCCTTGGTTTATGTTTCCACCTTCGGCGGCAAAGCCTTGTCTTCAAGTCACATTCGCTCACCCCTCCCACTCCCCCATTGTAAAGGACCCATGTCCTCTGTACTGTTATTAATGTTACATTTTGTAAGGGTTTTTGTGCCAAAAATGCATTGCTTCCCTGTGATTTCAATAAAAAAAAATAGTGTTCGATGCTATAGCAATTGGATTACAAAGGTTCAGCCTTAATAGCTTTCCTGGGTTTCTCAAAGCATTCAAAACAGGCTTACATAGGATATACAACAATCTGGCCCTTACTGAAACAATTTACAGACAGCAGGTGACAACAACTGTGTGGAACACTCCCGTCCCCTGCACAGGGTGTGCAGGGGACGGAAGTGTTCCACAAAGTTGTGGTCACTTGCTGTCTGTACATTGTTTGATACAACCCAGTGTCAAGGTTGTTATTCTCCCCCGCACAGCACAAAGTATTTAAATACATTAATTCCATTCAAAACAGGTGTGCTCTAGGCCAATTAGTTAGCACCTTACTGAAACAATTACCTTTGAATATGCAGCAACATTTTCCACAAGATTCAATCTTCCACCATTTAACAAACGTTATGAATGGCAGAAGAATTTTCCAGCAGCCGAATTCCTGTAAAGAAGTGCCTGATCAGCAGTAATGTGTCGGGTTACAAAGTAATGAGTCTCTACTGTGCTAAAGAGGTGAATGGCCTGGTATATTAGAGCTCTATCACCTGCACCCTTTCACTTGTTTTCCCGCAAAGTAAAACCTTGTGGATTACTCAGTCACTAGGTTATCTTTGAGTAGTCAATTGCGTATTGATATAGTAATGAAAAAGGCCTTTCAAATAAGACTGTACAAATAAACTGCTCTTTGGTTCTTGGGTTGGCTCCAGAATACAAAACCAGTACTTGGAATTACCACAAGGTTGTGAAGAAGGATGGAGGACTCAAAGAAGAACCCCTCAATCTGAATCTATAGTTGATGATTTGGAATGCTATTTTTCAAGTTTCTGTGTGATTTGCCATATCATGTTGTGTGTTGTAATGGATTTTTGATAATTTGGAGGGATGTTCACTAGAATGCTAGTCATGATGATATGAATAGGGACTGTTTGTATGCTATTCATTGTAATATTGTGTCTATTTTATGAGAATGGGTTAGTTTATATATTTACGATTTGTGTGATGGATTATAGTGAGGAAATTACAGAATTTGTATTTGTTTTCTATGGGTTAGCATGGTCATTCGATTAATTATTGACAATTAAATCTGTAATTGTGAACCCAGAACAAATGTAAGTGAAGAGTGTCTAGACCCCGGCGCATATTTAGTTTGATTTGTAGTAAGATTTCCCGGGTTAACTGGGGGAGAATCTCCATCTATTCTGAATCTACTCATGGCCAAAGCCCAAACACTAGTCAAAAGCACATGTTCTATCAAAAAGTACAAAATATCCCTCATCTTAACTCCCACCACTATTCTTTAGGGCATATTTGGGTTCACCCACAGCTCCTTCCTTCACATCACTCCACTTGTGATTCGCTGCGGACACACTTGTCTCCCGGAGAGCTCTCCATTCACCCGTTCACTGCCACGCACCCTGTCAGCCCATGCATATCTGTCCTTTCATGCCCAGTAGAGGCTGTACCAGAAGTCACCATGATGTGGCGTCGCCTCTCTGATGCAGTGTCACTCTTTGCCTAGCATCTGCAGTTGCTACAAGGTGCTTCCATTCCTTAGGAATAGTGCTTATACAGTGCACTAACAGACACTTAACCGGTGTAAAAGGCCATGTGTAGGTGCAGTAGACTTGAGAGCCTGGACAAACTTCACCATTGTGTGACATCAGTCCTAAAAGTAGAGGACTACCTATTTCTCATTCTTTTCTTAATCTACCTGAGATATGACTATTCAGTAAAAGGCTATTTGGGGGCAATTATAAATATCTCAAAAGCACATTTCGATGCCTGCGCCACTAACACCGACCAAGGATATTCAATATTATCCCAGAATCCTTTATAATGAGTGGCTCACTAATAAGACATTTCCACATTTTTAGACAACATTAATCATTTTGATTCGACCCAATGATTCTCAATACTTCCTCCCACTTTCACTGAAACATGTTTAATCGTTGTGTGCTTGATGTATGTTGCCGTTTGGAGCTTAAGGAAATTGATGAGTGCACAGTGGACTCTTAAGAGATATTTATTGAGTTATTTTAGTGCAGGGAGGGAAATGAGTAAAACCTTACAATTATGATGGGGCATATCCATGATGAATGGTGTGCTGGAGTATATCCATGATGAATGCTGTGGTTTAAATGCATAGTGTATTGCATTCGAGAAGATAGATACATTCATGTCCACTGAAAAAGGTTACAACGTTTAGACTTGTGGGGTTAGGGGACAAGACCTAATGATAGAGTGAAACGACTATGGGCAACTCCAGTAAGCATGCCTTTACAAATATAGAGGATGAAAAGGTTTTATCCAGTGAGGGCCTTTTCAAAAAAGAAAACACCCTTTGTATTTATAAAGCCTGGCACACTGGCTTTGCCAATGCATGTTTGTTTATCCAATGAAAAGGTAACCAGCAACAGCATATCTATTTGTTTCTTGGACACACATGGCTTCAAATACCCTTTTTTATAGCATTTCTGCTTCAACAATGGAAAATATGTCTTGGTGTTGTGACATACTAGATAAAAGAGGGATTCCCAAATCGCCACTAAAAGTGGTTGCTCTATCATTTTCTGGGATACATAGAACTAATTAAGCAGGAGATAGATAGCTATAGTTTTCACAACAGTTATCATAAAACATCCATTTTTATTAGACATATAAAGCATTTACATAAGACATAAAAAACTTACAAATTCATCAAAATCCAAGTAATAAGACACTGTTTTAAAATATGTGACCAGACATGACCAGTTAGGTTGGATAACATCATTCAATGAAGATCCAGTCATTAATATACTAGAGAACCACAATTTGATAGTCTCTAGATTAATATTGTCCTTATCTAGACTTGAATGATCTATCAATGGTTATTCTATTGACCATTGTACTGTCTCGACATATTTCAGTTCTTTTTTCTGTGTATATAGAACTTTCTTCAGGAGAATTGACAATTCTCCTGAAAAAAGTTCTATATACACATAAAAATTGATGTTTTATGATAACTGTTGTGAAAACTATACTATCTATCTCCTCCTTAATTAGTTGGGGTTGTGACACCAGAGGGCCTGTGGGGGGGAACGGAGGTGCTGGGGAAGGATATGTACAGTATCATAGAACAAGGGGGGGTATACTGGGAGTTTCTCTACTATCGGCCTATATCCCGGGTTAGAGTCTCAACCACAGCTTTAGCTCACCATCCTTTCACAGAAGAGGAATTTTCACTACATGTCAGTCTTTGTTCTGCCAAGGGCAGTCCAGCACCAAAATGCCTGGCAATTTTCTTCTGAACAAGTGTACCAACACCAACCCCAGACACGTGTTTCAGCCTGGTTGGGCCTTGTCAGTGAGGTGGAGCTGTGCCTCTCTAAGAACAGTGAGCAAGGGTTCCACGTCTAGATTACCCTCGTAATTTAGGGTGAAAACCCAAAGCTACTTCACCAGCCTAATGATGCAGTTTCGAGCTAGGCCTTAAGCCTTCATCTACTCCGGTAGAGCAGGATACACTGTAGAGCGAAGAATCCGTGGGTTCATGGGAGGATATCCTAAAGCAATGTGAGGCAGTGATTGATGAAGCACAAGCTTGATTGACAAAACTGTCTCAAATGAGTCATCGCATGAGCCTGTGAGCTTAAATTCATGTCCTAATTCTCGAATCTACACTGCGAGTCAACTAGAGATACTTTATGCAATGCTGTATTTTTCTATGGTCTTTGTGCTGGTACAGACAAACGAAAAACCAATCATGACTACTGTTTGTTTATACAAACACACCTGGTGTGCAGGAGATGTGAGTGTTCCACAGCTAGTGGACACAGGTTTCTCTCTCCTGGCACAGAGCAACGTCAGCTCATCAGGTTTCTATGTTGGCTGTGTGAAGGGAGTTCTGGAAGGTAATGAGTTCCAGAAGGTAATGAGTTTCAGAAGGTAATGAGTTCCTAACTCTTTTCGTAAATAGCCCTTTTGTTTTGATCATGGATGTAGGGCCTAAAATCCCAAACGCAATGACGTATGGCTTCATGATGGGTCTAGGTGCAAGGAATTCCTTTCTTTTTCTTTTTTCCTCGATATTTTATAGTTTTGACAGGTTACAGAATGTATAATGCAATAACTCAGTCCATTTTACAGGGAATAGGAGCGAGTCAATAAACCTTTTAAGGCAGGGATAAAAAAAAAACTGCCGGATCGATATACCTCCCTGAAAGAGACTAAGGGCCTCATCACGAGTTGGGCAGTAGCCCATAAATGCAGCAGCAATAGCGTTACCTCCGCATTTAAGGTGTGGCCTGATCAGGAGTTGGGCGCCAAATGGGCTGTATTACCTCCATCTTTTTGCTGGATGTGAAAATCCATTTAGTACCTGTTTTGGGCAATATTAGTGCCGGTGCTAATAGCGCCCCCTCAGCATTGACCGAATGGGTATTTGTATTTATTTATTTGTAACGCGCACCATCAGGCCCATCAGGGTGCACATTTGGAAATGTTTACATACAATAGTTGCAAGAGAAGTTACATAGGATCGTAGCAACAGACAATGACATCCAATATTTACAGACAGGATACATGCAAGGTATATACAGCGAAATCAAGGTAAGGCAGGCGACTACGAGGTAGGGCTGTAATAGGAAGTCTTGAGTGAGACCTCAGATCTGATGGTAACCGGCAGGCTGTTGCAGAGCTTGTACGCAAGGACAGGGAAGCTCAGGCCCCCCGCTTTTTGAAGTTTAAACCTTGGGACCGATAGGCAGTGGGTCTGGGGTATTCTTTGAGGCCGAGTGGATGAGTGGCGGGAGAGTCTGCTGCACAAATAAGGGGAGCCTTGTTTTCCAGGCATTTGTGGGTCAGGGCCAGTGTTTTTAGTGAAATTCTCTGCTTGACAGGTAACCAGTGTAAATTAGTTCTAGCTTCTGAGATATGGTGGTTTCTAGGGATGTTTAGCGCAGCCCTAATGGCGTTATTCTGGGTGATTTGTAGTCTTTTCAAGTTCCCTTGACTAGTTCCTAGGTAAAGGGCACTGCAACAATCAATTTTAGGCATGATGAGCGTTCTTGCCACGGTAATGCTGTTGGGGGTGGTTTTCCCACCTCACTGATACTCGTGATCCGGCACTAATAGAGCCAGACTGAGTAGCTGTAAAGCTATTTGCGTTGCATGGTATTACCGCTGGAATACTGCCGGGATACCGCCTGACTTCTGATGGGGCCCTAAGTCTCCAGTTTGATCAGGTAGGGCCCTTAAGCTCCCAAATAATTGTCTGAACTTGAGTTTCAGGATCCTTGGGTAAGTAATTTTCCAAAGAAAGGATGAGGGTTCTGCCACTTCAGCAATTCCATAAATCGCAATGTTAAACCTTAAGTCAGGCAATCAACTTTTCTAGCTGTTGCTGGGTGGCTTTTGAAGAGTCTATGTCTGACCTTAGTTGCTCTCTCCTCAATACCATGGAAGCCATTCTTATGTTGTGCAAAGTGAGAATGTCTCCTATCCTGAGTACTTTGTGTGTAATGTTCTTAATATCTGAGTAATTATCCATGATCAGGCCTTTTAGGGAGCATAGTTCCTCACTGTTGATGCTGCCCAAAGCTCTATAATTGCACGGCACTCCTTTCTCCAGTGTAGTGGGAGGTGGAAGGTCGGAACTGTATGCGGTTCACATCTCCTACCACACACACCACCTCAATTTCATGTTCATATTCATGCCTTTGAAGCAGGTTGTCTGACTTATTCTGCAAGCCAGTGGTGTTCCTGCACAGATTCAACGGGCAAACACTATAGCATCATCATATGTGACTTAATTATCCAGATAAGAAGCCAAGAAACATGTCTTGCAAGATTATTTCCAAGATTTAAGCAGAGGTGTAGAGCCACAAGGCACCCATGGAGGCATGGATAAGCTTGAGACCCTCAGAAGACACTGCGGTGGTGGCAGAGAGTGGTGCACGGCTTAACTAGCTCAATTCATAAACTTCCCAGACTGCTGTATGCCGGCAGAGAGGACTGGTCTCTAGTTTACAGGTGTTGCTCATACTTGTTAAGAGTTGATAGTCAAAGTTAATGCAAAGCTCAAAGCTCATGGAATCTCATGACACCTCCCTGTACCTTACGGTACTTCACAGTATCTCACAGAATCAAAGAGTGTCTCACAGTACCTCAGAGTATTTCACAATGCCCCACATTACCCCACAGCCTTGCATTGCATGCAAGAGTGCAAATGTTTGATAGACGATTATTTATTTTTGTGTGCGTATTTATTTGGCATTTATTGAGCACTTTACTCCAAAGAGCTTTACATAAAAAATAACAGTACAAAAAAATGAGGATTGATTAAGTTACAAAACACTTTCAAAGAAGCATTAGGATTGAAGTAGATAGTTCCTTAGAGAAGTGCGGAAAGAAGGATAGGAAGTAATAGGGCGGAGAGAGAAAGAAAGTGAATTCCAACGATGAGGAGCAAGAAGAGAAAATGAACAGAATCGGGATTGGACACACGGAGGGCGAGGGACCGATAGTAGAAACTGGGATTGCGAATGAAAGGACCGAGTGGGAGCGTAGAAGGAGACCAAGGATGACAAATAAATGGAAGCAAGACCATAGAGCAGCGGTATTCAAACTGTGGGTCGCGACCCCTCCAGGGGTCCGCGGGTGCATCCCTGGAGGCCCTGAGAGCTCAGCATGAAATATAAAAAATAAAAATAAATGTTCTTTTTTATTTTTTTTAGACTGGAAGAAATGGGCAGGGGTGGCTCACATGGTCGGGCTGAAGTATGAAACTGTCTCAGGCCTCAATGAAAAAGTGGCCCGCAGTTGTAAATGAATATTCATTCCTTTAGTCACAGACTGGGCCTCATTACAACTATGGCGGTACGGTAACTACAGTGCTGGTAAGCTACCGGCACCGTTGCTGCCGTACCGCCATAGTACGAGTTATGCTTGCGGGTGCCTGACAGCCCGCCAGGTCTGACCTGGTAGGTCGTGCGGCACGCGCGAGCACAGCTCGTTGGATGCACCGGCACCATCATTAACAGTGCTGGTGCATCCGAGCTCCCCGTCCCATTGAGCCCAATGGGGCTCAAATGGGAATGGGAATCTACCGGTACCGGCACCCGCGAAAGGGCAATTATCAGGTCCGCCTAACTCGGAATGACCCGGTAATTGCCCATTCGCGGGTGCCGGACCCGGATGCAACTCCGATGGCAGCCGTGCCGGTTTTACCGGCACAGCTACCGCCAGGGTTGTAATGAGGCCCACTGTTTCAATAGTACCCAAAGGGGTGCTTTGTGTTAAAATGTAAGTAAATTGTGATACATTCAGCAACAATGGTCAAAATTACTAACTGCATAGTTAAGTAACTCATCAAACTGGTCCACATTGGCCAAAATGGTGGCCCATTTTGACTGGCCCACACTAGCATTTTACATTTTTGGTACATGAATTGCCCTATACACCAGTCCGAGCCTAGCGGCTTATCCATAATGGCGAGGGGGCGCCCACCCAGTGGCCCCTCACCCATTATGGTGGAGCTAAGGATCCAGCCCAGGGAAACAGTGGGTACTCCCTCAGCTGCTTTTTCCAGTTGATGGAGTGCTCCTGGGCTGGTTCCCCAGCCGCACATGCTCACTGAGCCATACAAGTGCTGGGGCGTTTTGCTTCGCCAGCATTGCATAGCTCATTGGAAATGCTGGCTGGGCATGACTGCATGTCTGTATGTCCCAAGGGGGAGCTCCTGCGCCTCCTCACACATACGGACAGAGCAGCCTGGAGCAGGGTGTTTCAGCACCCACATGCAGGCCAATGCAGAAGGTATGTTTATGTTAATTGTTTTTGTTTCAACGTGTGTATGGATGCGTGTATGCTTATGTTATGAGTGAGTGTATGGTGATGGATGCTCGTGTGAATGATAGAGTGATTGCTGTATGAGTGTGCAGCGCCTTGCATACACACATAATCATGTTGATTCTGTTAGGCCCAGTGGGGCCCAGGGGACAGGGATGGTATCTTACTGGACATTTATCATAGATGTCCAGTAAAAAATGTCATGCCTGCCCCCTGAGCCCCCCCAGCACCAATTGCAAACTGTTTGGCTATTTACCAATTTTTTTGTTAAAAGTATGCTCTACAATGCAACATTTTAACCCATTATTTAAAAATAATTCCCAGGGGGAAACCCCCCCGAACCCACCTTTATTGGTTTGGGCTCCCTCACTATGCTCGGTCGCTATGGCATTTTTGGGGGAAATAGTTATTCCCCTCCACTTAAAAAAATCACCAGCCGCCACTGGCCCTCAGACTGTGTTGGGAACGGGATGGGGCAACCCAGGGACCAAGGTGGGAGCACAATGGTTGGGAACCATGGGATAGTGGTGGGAGCAGAGTGGGGAGAGCCCAGGGTGCGTTATGGGGTGGGGAGAGACCAGGGACTGGGTAGGAGTGGTATGAGGGAGCCCAGCGACTGTGATGGGAGCAGGTGACGGCGCGCAATACATACTGTCCATTTGGCATTTCTGGGGGGTCCCGACCTGCCCAAATTTTGCTCAGGGGGGCCCCGGCCAAAAAAGTTTGAAGACCACTGCCATAGAGGGACTTCAACACAATACAAAGAAAATTACATTTGAGCCGGGGGAGAAAAAGACAGCCAGCCAAGTGAAGAGAGAGATTGCAAGACAAAATTACAAGGAGATAACAGGTAGAGAGGCGGAACGAACCATTAAAAATTGACTTAAGGGTGGGGCCAAATGAGAAAGAGGAAGACCAAAGAGAATAGTAGAACAGTAAAAAAAGGGGATAGAACATAAGAGATGAAATCAGGAGCTTAAAGCAGGGAAGAAAGATCGATGTGAGAGGAGAGGTGTTAAGAAGAGTGGTGAGATAAGAGACAAGTAAATAGGAACAGAAGGTGAACCAGTGGGATGGGAGCGAGTAATAAGAGAAGAGTTCTCCAGATTAGTAATGGGGGAGAAGGAAGAGATTAGCGAGGTGGGGGAAGAAGGAGCAGGAGAAATAGTTCAGGGACCAATGTCAGCACGCAGAGAGGAGACTTTAATAGAAAAATACATTGCAAAGTCAGAGGCAGTAAGAGTAGAATTGAGGGAATGATCAGGGGTAGGTGGTGTTAGAAGACAAGAGAGAGATTGAAACAAATGCTGGGGGAGCAGATTGGGCATGCAGAAGGTCAGATTAATGATTGCACTTGGCTGCAAGAAGAGCCTTGTCGTAGAGAGAGTGATAGGATGAAAAGGAGAGAGAGTTAGAATCATAGAGGCCAATGGACCTAATGGGAAATGCAGAATTATCCCTACTGCCAAACCCATGGCGGTAGCAGTAGCGGTTGGTGGTAAAAGGCGGTAGCAAAACCGGTTGGCGGATACCAGACGGTATCCCGGCGGTAAAACCGATGTGGTACCAGGCAACTCGTGAGGAGGGCCACAGTATTTTAAAGCAAGGATCGCTCTATATTTGAAGTGACCTTGAATATAATCGAGGGCCATGTGTATTATTTTGCAACTCTATTTGTGAAGTTTTCTAAATGTTAAACAGTTAAAAGGAGAAATATTATATTTCAAAACAGTTGATACAAGTTATGTACTATTTTAAAATTTTATTAAAATTGCATGTCTATTTTATGCTGTTGACTATCCAGTTATCACACACTCTCCAGACAAATTTCAAAATATCAGTATTTAAATCTTAATATATTATTGAATAAGAAAGACATAGCAATACACAAAGTGATTAACAACAGGTACCTCCATACAATGAATAACCTTAAAGGCATTCCTTTATTATTCTAATTTGTTTCCTCCAGGTCCAAAATCAACACCAAAAGCAGAAGAGATGCTATCCACACAAAAAATGTTTTGGAAGGAGTTTCTTTCATTCTGAAAGAAGCTGCATGCATGTAGATTTCTGTTATATTGTGGGTATTGCCAAGAATTTGTGGCAGATCAAATCCATATAATCTAGTGTTCTAATGAAGTGATTATTCCACCCACATACACCTTTTAACTGCTCACACTGCAGTTATTGCCAGAAGGGAAAATTGGTCTAAGATAGATTTGTAAAACATTTGCTGGTAATTACGTGCGCAGAGGAAATTTAGTTAGGATTGGCAGCCTTTGTGTATTGTTAGTTTGCCTTAGAGACATTTTGCCTGACATGATGTTGAAAGTAATTTCTTCAAGAGATAACTATTTTATTATATCCTTGAGTGCAGCCTGCATAGTCAATCTCTTCTCTGCTGTCTTTCTATTCAGGTTCACGTGTCAAAATAAATCATCCAGGTTTATCCCCAGAGTCCCTTCATCAAATCTTGCCGTTTTTTTGTTTTTTTTGTGCAGTCGCAGCGTAATAAAGGTTTTTGCAAGAGAATTCTGAAGGGGACTCGTTATCCTGGAAATTAACCTGAGCCTCTCAATCTTAATTTTAACTGATAAACGGTTGAGCCCCAAATCTAATGGAACCCCCGGAATTGGGTGAAGGGAAAAGTGAAAGTCCTGAATCCTTTTTTTGTGAATCCTGTTTTAAATGATGTGAAAGTTTTGCTGGTGCAAATATTCCCCAGGGAACTTCTTCCATATAGACCCACCAGTTTGACTTTACTGTGATGGACTACCAGTATCAGGGCTAACTTAAAACTCCCTAAAGTGGATTAAATAGCATCGGTCAGATACGCATTGTTCCTTCGCAACCTGTTGCTTGGGCATTGTTCCTTCGCAACCTGTTGCTTGGGCATTGTTCCTTCGCAACCTGTTGCTTGGGCATTGTTCCTTCGCAACCTGTTGCTTGGGCTGCATCGTGTAAACAGATGCCATAACTATTAGTAGTGGTTAACCTGCTTCAGAAATCCCAATTCATGTAGTGTGTTTCTAAATAATGCCCCCAAACTGATAACATGCTTTCATATTGATCAGTGCTAATGCCTAATATGTATCCTATTGTATAATGCCAATTAGTCGATAAGAGTTTGGCTTTAACCAAACACCATGTCTTCTGCATATATGAGAAGGGGTCATGGTACTCTAATGTATTGGTGGGAAAGAATGCATACCCCTTAAGACCTCTGGGAGATCATCAGGCCTACAGGTAAAAGGGCTGGGCTAAAGCTCAACCTGTGGGAGGCTGTTAAATGTATGTGTCCATTCAGAGATTTCGCCCGGGTTTCCCATTCACACTCATTCCTTTGTCTTGGTGCAGTGTTTGGTCACGGCGCTTTGAAGCAGAATTGACTTACTGTATAAGTGCCTACTAAATGCACAATACATGCATTAATAATTAATTTTTCCTCAATTTAGTCCATACTGTTGGACAATCTTCCTTCTCCAATGGTAAGTTGCATATAACGGCGCACTATAAATGTAAGAGGTAGGGTGACTTGGTTAACCAGTTCTGTGACACAGGTGTGCCGGCTTTCGTTTCGAGTCCGGGGCTAACCTAGGGTGACTTCCACCAGGTACTGTATGTCTGCTCCCGTTGCTCTTCTTGATGCCCTCAGCACTGGTGCCGCAGCTCTGGAAAGCAGCAGCCGCTTCTTGAGAGTGCACGAGTTGGAGCCAGAATCCTGCTGTCCCAGTCCACAAGTATGACGAAGGAGGTGCTCACTGTCTCTGCCACCAGCAACAGCTTCTGAGTGCTAGCCAGAAGAGGCAAGATAGACCTTCAGCAACAACAATAGGGCGGTTTAAGACAATTCTTGGAGCCAGGAACCCATGGAAAGCCCTGTGCAGTAGCACCAACTACCCTGCACCCTGCATGGCAAAGACCTAATGTCGTTTCTTGCCTCTGTGCCACGATTGTTCCATAAACACAACTCTCCACCAATACTGCCTAAGCCGAGTCCTTTGAGCCAGCAACCAGTAAACTCCCATCGGCAAAGTGAGATGTCTGGGCCTACTGTTCCTTCCACCGACCAAGATCAACATTGCATTTGCAAGAAGGAGCTCAGCAGAGGTATGGTGGGCTGATATTTGGGCAGATCGCCCACATGTGGATCCACCACAAATTCAAGTGGGACTCAGCCACTGGCAACAATACAACCAAGGGGCCACTCCAGCACGAGCAAGCGGGAAGTGCCATGCTCCCGCTGACTCTGATGGAGGCCTTGGAGAAGCAGACATGTTACGATCGTAAACATCCTGTGGTCGGACAGGTCGGGGCTGTGACAGGTCAAATGCTCGCTCAGGACCGGCTGTCAGTGGTTGCTGGTGATTTTTTTAATTGGAGGGGGGTAAATGTTTGTTCCAAATATATGCATGACTGAGGGGGCCCGAAGCAACATACAGGACTTTGGAGGGGAGTAATCCCCTGAGACGATTGTAAAAATATTTGGCTGAAATCGTGCTTTTCCAGCACACTTTCTGTGAATAATTGGACCACTGTTTGTAATTCGTTTTGCAGAGTAACACGTGAAAGTATTCGAATAGAGGCCAGTCACCAACACATTTTCATGATGCCTTTGCTCAAAGATGTTCATCAAAGATGCACCAATATGTGCCGGCATCACCATATACAAACATACTCCTGTTGGCTTTACCAGTACAAAATGACATGTCACAATAATAGAATGCGTCTAGGAAGGCTACACCAATTTTCCATGTCTAGCCAGGTTATAACACTCATTATATTTGCTTTAACTTTGATGTTGAGTAATACATGCCATGCCACAGTAAGACAATATATCCCGACTGGCTGCACAAATGTAGGCCACTCAAGCCATGTACTAATACTCATCATGATGACTTTATCAATGATGGGCAGCACAAAATGCCATAACAAATAAGAAATGCTTTCAGACTCATGGAAAGACCATTATGCTGCCTTCGCTCTTGATGCTCAGTAAAGAATGCAATTCCACAATAAGGACATATGTCCAGACTGGCCCAAATGGGGGCCAGTACCACATAGAAACACTCATCGTGCTGCCTTCACCCTGGATGCCTATTAAAAAAAAAAAAAAACATGCCACAGTAGTTAAATATATTCAGATAGGCTCACCAATGTGGGCCAGCACCACGTAGGAACACTCAGTATGTTTCCTCGCCTTTGATGTCCAATAGAAAATGCTAAGGCACATAAAATACATATGTTTTGACTGGCACTCATATGTGGTCCAGTACCACATAGAAACACTCATCATGCTGGCTTCACCCTAATTGCCCAGTAAAAAAAAACATTGCAACAGTAATTAAATATGTTTAGACTGTCTCAGCAATGTGGGACAATACCATGTAGGAACACTCATGCTGCCTTCAATCCATGATGCCCAGTAAAAATGCCATGCCACAGTGAAGATTATTCTAGACTGGACCCACCGATGTTGGCCAGTATGATGCAGGAATACTCATTGTGAGGCCATCATCCCTGATGTCCCAAAAGAATGCCATTGCACAGTAAATAAATATGACCCAGCAGGCCCACAAATGTGGCCCAGTACCACGTAGAAACAAGCATCGTGCTACCTTTACCCTTGATTCCAAATAAAGAAAATGCCTTGCCACAGTAACAAAATATGTTCAGAGTGTCCCACCAATGTAGACCAGTTCCACGTAGGAACACTCATCATGCTGCCTTCAACCTTGATGCCCTGTAAAAAAACAAGCATTGGCAATGCCAATAGTTTCGGCTTTTACTGCTGTTCTTTGCATGTTGCATTTATAGATGTCTGGGTGCAAGGAGGAGAGTGCAAAATTTCAAAGGAGGATGCAATAAGGGGTGCAGAATGAGAAGACTAATAGAGCAAGGGAGGAAGTCATTGATGATGAGCAAGAGGAAATATGAGCAAGAATGGCTCAGAGTGAGAGTGTAAGAAATAGAGTTTGTGAGAGGTAGGATGAGAGTGTTTCGGGAGAGGGTAATGTGGAAGGAAGAACAGAGGGGGTAGAGTGGGCTAAGGTGTCTGAGGGAATAAAGGGTGTAGTGTGGGTGGAGCCACAGAGAGACGGTATGGCACTATGGGACATATCTCCCGATGCAGGCAAGAAAAACCACCTCCAGTTGGTGTCCAGGTGCTCCAACCACCAACATCCACCAAACCACAATGAGGAATGATGCGAGCAGTGGAAGAAGTACACCTACGTGAGCTCATATGGCATGGTGAACAACCGGATGATACTAGAGGGAGTATGACCAATGGCTAGAAGGAGGGAAAGGTGATGAAGATAAGTAGCACTAGAACCAACATGCCCTATGAACGAAAGAGAATGTGAAACCATCTGAGAGAGCCATTTAGCGATAAGTAGGGGGAAGGTGTTGTATCATAATTGTGTGGGGCAACCTTAAGGAAAGGACTTCCTTGATGTAAATGACACTGGAAAGATTGGAGGGAAGAAAGAAAAAGGGGAGGAGCCGGGACGGAGGGGGCAGTTGGTGAGAGGGGGGAATAAAGGGAGGTCGAATCAAGTTTGGCTGCGGGTCATTATCTTCTACAGTAAAATTCGAATTGCATATTTTATCTTTAAGTGGCAATAAATCCGATACAGCGAGTGTATCGGGCCTATAAAGCTCAGAGAAGTACCCCCTCCAGATCGTTTCCGATATTGGGTTTGTTTGTAAAACCCTTTGGTCTGAATCCCTAAAATTCGTCAAAATCCCCAAGTTTCTGGAGTTAGACTCTCTGAGCACGAACATCATGGCTTCCCAATCCCTTTGATACAATAGACAGCAATGGAAATTCAGCCAATTGGTTTGAGTTTGCTTGATTTTTTGAATTGCCATTCTCCCCTCCCCTCCCTACCACTGTATCACCGTTTCTTTATGTATTGAATCTGCTGTCGAGATCTTTGTTTCCTCTCCTGCACCTGCGGGTCAAACTTATGTAGGTGGACTTTCTTATTAAGAGAACTTCTGGCTCCAATCTTCAAGTTTTGAATCATTCCTTGTTGATAGGGATAGAAAGCACTGGATGAATATCTACAGAATTTGATCTCAAGTCGGGAATTCCTGAAATTCCCTCAATAAAACCGTATTAAGTTTAAACATATTTCCCTCATGCCAGCTTTTTTTCGACTACATTGGGTGTTCACCATCAAAGGGACACTCACATGTTGAACTCCCTGGGTTTTTGAAACTCCACCCAAGGTCATCGTAATCATGGAATGGTCGGTAAATACATTTGGGAGGACTTAAATATTGGAGACCAAATCTACGATTCGCTTGGAGGCAAAAATATAATCTATAATCAAGGAAACCCCTCTCCCAAATCAAGTTGGCAGATCACCCATGAGGGGACCCTGAATATCATTCAACAGGGTTAGGCCTCAGCCTTCAAGGGTTTGCTCCCACAAATTACCCTGTATCACTTTCCTCCTAGTCGCCTTTCCACTATCTTTAAAACCTGGATATTGTTTAGCAGGCTTTCAAGGGCCAGCCGGGCTTTCAGAATGATAGTATTCCAGCTTGTTCAGGCTAATGCCATTGCAGTCTGCATTAAAGTCACTGGCCATGACGACATGACCCCCTGGCCACCTCACTAGCCAGTCTTCTAAAATAAAATTGAGTTCAACGAGAGCTTGGGCTAGATTATCAAGAGGGTACCAATAAACATTTATTAATAAATATATGTGGCTATTTGGAATTCCACAAATTCTACTTGGACCATCAGAATACCTTCTTTAGTAACCTTACGTCGGTTGTTGAGCTTCAGAACCTCCCCCTGTTGAATTCCAATAAGCAGCCCTCCCGCTGGCCGACACCTGGGTCCCTGTATTGCAAGTTCTTCACTTAATACAAATCCATCAAGTAAAGCATGAGCAACCAGCAATGGAGAAAGAGCGTCAATACTCACAGAGGGAGATGAGATGTAACAAGAATCCCTCAAGTTCAATGACACAAATGGAAGATCAATCTCCCTGCTAAGAGATCCCTTTAGTTCCTTCAACTGTGAAATGGACTGTTTTAAAGACAGAGCTAGTTCCCCCACAATGTATGATCTCATCATAGTTCAAAGGCTCTTCCAAATGGGTGGCCGCCCCAAGATTCAAAATCCTTTTGGAGGTGCCTAGCTCATTCTCTTTAACTATTAAAGGTCTTCGTCTTGAGAGCTCTCCTCCCTTGTATCGTAACCAATCATAACCTCATTACTGAAAGCTCTGACATTCTTTAAGGAGCGTTTTGTATACAACATGCGAGGGAATAACTAGCCTCATAAAATCATATCTATGGGGGTGAATGAAGTGTACAATCTTCACATCCCTAGAAGTAATCAGTCTTGGGGCAGGAATTTCATAAAACAATGCCAGAACTTGTTGTCTAATTAGAGAATCCTGTCCACCGTGATTAAACATATAGAGCAGAATTAAAATATATTCTTCTGGGAACACCGGTTCGCTAACTCGAACTTCTTTGGCCATATATGCAACCCCTAGGGGTTAAAGGTTGCAAATCCATATTTGGGGATCCCTCAGAAATGTATGTGGCAAGATGTTTTTAGCAATTCGGTAATATCCTTGTCAGTGAGTGGCGGAGGGCCCTTTCCCACATCCTTGGCAGTACGTGATTGGGCCTGCGTATTTATAGAGTGAATCGGGTCCCTCTAGACAGTCATGGTCCTGAGGCCTTCCCCCTCTCCCTCCCTATTTCGGGTCCCCTCTTTTATAATACTAAGTTCTGGGGGCGGAGCCTCCCTTCCCATGGCATATCCCCCCAATTTAACCACTTCCTCCTCGATCTCACACAAATTTTCCTTCATAACTATCTAATTTCTGGAGGCTAACGGTTTGGATGTTTTAAAAATTTCAAACACCTCCTCACCCTTCATTATTACATACCGAGTTCTACCTTTCTTACCTCCCTTTTTGGGTGCTTTATGTTTCATGGCCTTTGTGGGACTTAATTTCACAACTCCCGGTGCATCGACATGCATAACTTCTACTTCAGAACGCCCCCCTTCCTTTACGACCAGTACAAGACTGTTTCTCACCATTTTCCCTATGTCATATAGGTCGCCATAGACCTCCTCGATAGAATTATCCAAGAAGTCACCCGGGTCCTGTTCAAGCGCTGGTTCCTGCAGAAGCGATTTTAGGTGTTTCCTGGAAGGTTTATTAGTTACCCCAAAGATGTTAAGACTTTTGTTTATATTTTACATGTTATTTGACTTCTTCCATTTTTTTGGTTTTGGGTTCAAACTCTCATTCCTTAGGCAGGCAAGAAACACCTTTCAAGGAGTCAAGCACTCTTATCCCCTCCACACTATTAGAGATTGTGTCCTTGTCGCCCGATACTGTAACAACAGGGCCTGTACCAATGGAACTATCCTGGCAGTCCTCCGCAGGTACAGCACCGGGCTTTTCAAGGCGTTTCAAAGCTCTCCACGCCTTTCCCAGCCTGTAAAGGGACAGTTCCCTTTAGGACACCCATACATAGACTTTTCACAAGAGGCTAGATGTACACACATTTCTTTCAAATGTTTTGTGCGTAGTCTAAGTGCCCTTCCCACCGTTTCATGAAACTCCAGCAGTCTAGGGTGTAACACCTCAGGGACCCCAGTCTCTTTCCCTCTAGAGGCCTCTCTCATCTGCGCCGACGACAATGATGTATCATCCTCCAAGTCGCCTGACGTTACATGACCCAACGGGGCCAATAGCGAGATCAGTCCAGTCGAGAAAATAGGTGGCGTAACCAGGAAGGAGGCATTCAAACACTGAGATTACAGTCTCTCTCCTTCCAAGACATCGTTACCCAACATCTTATTTATTACCTCAACTGGCAGGGAATCCCGGTCCTCTGAGTTCGGAAATAGGGGTGGATTTAAATTCCCTAGAATCTCAGGCTCGGTCAATTCCCGCACCCGGAGCGGTTGCTCAAAGACTAAAACCGATAAACCAGCTTCTCCTTCCGTGGGGGAGTCGGGCAGACGAAGGGTAGCCGCACGTAACAAGCTATCGCTACTATTTATAAATGTCAACGGAGATGACAGAATGTCTTTCTTCAAGGCCATCATCCGCTCTTTTTTTCTCATGTTGGATAGACCACTCAAATAGAGCCTCCTCGGGTCTATATAGAAAAAAAGGATATGCTTATCGAGTTCATAGATAATCTACTCTTCAGCCTCAATCAATCGCCCAAAGGGTTACATAAGGCTAACTGCGAAAAAAAAAGATATCCCACTTGCCCCAGAGACCGCGAACAGCACTCTTGGGGTGTACGCGTTCTGGTCCAGAGGGGAGGCGTCAATTAGCCAGAAGCACCAAATGAGCCAAATATCTGTGTAAAAATAGAGAAAACAATGTGGACCTGCATGATTATAAGTCCACGTGAAAGTCTTCAACAAGGCTTGTATTCCTGCTAGCCAGCAAAAATACCTTGCACCTCACGGTGAACAGAACAAAATGGCTCCTGCCACAGCTCACACAGCAAACAGCACTCTTGGGGACTCCCTGGATGCGTGCGTGTGGCTGCGCGTGGCTCAGCTGTTTTGTAGCTGTTCTGGTCCGGGGGAGGAGTCAATTAGCCAGAAGCACCAAATGAGACAAATATCTTGCGCCTCACGGTGAACAGAACGAAATGGCTCCTGCCACAGCTCACACTGCAAACAGCACTCTGTGGGCACTCCCAGCATGCACGCGTGAAATATTATTGGATACTAGACAATAAGTAAATAGGCGATAAATAGCCGGCAATACCTTGTAAGGGACAGGTGGAACAGGCTGCAGAGACCTTAACTGTGTTTTTTAATTGTCTACTGTTTTGGACTACATTCTTGGTAATTATTGGTGTCTGTGCATACTGAAACGACTGAGTGAGTTCAGAAGCACTACTAAACATTCAATGGCCAGTCCACAAAATTAAACATTGCCTTGGTGCTCACCGACCAATCAAATTATTGGTTTTAATTTCCAAGAAGGAATCATATTCTGGGAGACAAAATGGTGCGTATTTGCATTAAAAAGGCTGGTAAGAAAGGACATTATTCCATTATTCCCACATTATAAACATCCTCTTTTTGAAATGGAAACATTTTAATGTGTTATGATCACTTCCAGTTTATACTGTATAATAAGAGAAACACAATTGTCTACTGAGCAAACCACATTATAAAACCTAGAATAACCATATTAATTATTTCCTGATGGGTTATTATTACAAGATGGACAGCCTGGCACACTGGATTGTTTTCCAAATAAGAGTAAATACGAATAAAAACACCTATCTTTATATTTGACAAACATGTCAATGACAAAAGGGTTGCATGCTTGAATCACTACATGCACAATGCACCTTGGGCTAAGTGTTCTTTTCATGTTTCACAACACTCACCATAGCATTAAAGGGTTTGCAATCATGATACTTTTTTACTCCAACAGACTGCCTCAGGATGTGAATGTAACGATTAAAATTTGACACCTGTCACTTCATTTCAGTCTCTGACAGGTTTGCTGAGTTTCAGGAGTTCAGCAGTGGAAGAGGCTGAGAGGGGAAACTGACTTTTAGGTTAACAATGTACACATGCTCAGGCCCCAGTGTGCAGACTTCCTTGGTTAATTAGATATAATGATATCAAAGGCAGCAGAAGACACCGAGACAGCGGAAGACACCAAGACAGCGGAAAACACCAAGACAGAGGAAGACACCAAGAGAGCAGAAAACACCAAGTCAGAGGAAAACACCAATACAATGGAAGACACCAAAACAGTGGAAGACACGAAGATGCCGAGACAGCAGAAAACACCAAGACAGCAGAAGACACCAAGACAGCGGAAAACCCCAAGAGAGCGGAAGATGGCAAGACAGCGTGAGACATCAAGACAGCAGAAGACGCTAAGAAAGCGGAAGATGCCAAGAGAGGGAAAAACACCAAGGGGGTAATTCCGAGGTTGGAGGTAAGTACCAGGCTTTACCAGCATGGAGCAAATAACGTGTCCGATCTGGTCATAGACCGCTGATTGTGGCGCATTACGACTTAGCGGGCACGAGCTTTGTGCCATGCCGATAAAGCACCTAGCGGCATGCCGCAAAAGAGCCCAAAAAAGCCCTTACCAGCATGACGCGCACCGTACCTTACAATACCGCCATAGAACAAAGTGGAAACAGCGATGTCCGTGAATAACGGTGGCCGTAAATTACGGCCAACGTTAAATAACGGAACCGGAAATATCGACATTGCACAGGAACGGGAAGGAGCGCGGCGGCCATCTTTAAAAACACAATCCATTGCCACCCTCATCAGGCAGCATCCTTGGAAGCATTTTGAACCCTGGAAAAGGCCATCACACCCTGCAGGAATGCCAAAAGCCCCAAAGAAGACAGCAAACCGGCTCGGCAAGCAGTGATTCAGCCCGGACGAGTTGCAGGTCTTGTTAGACACCCTTGAGGAGCACGCTGACATCGTGTTCAGCGGGGACATGCGCAAAGAGCCGGTGCTCTGGAAAAAGAACATCTGGGCACTAGTGGCCCAGAGGGTGAGGGCAGTTGGCACCACCCCCCGCTGCCCAAGGACTGCCGCAAGCGGTGGGATGACCTGCGGCTGAGGGTGCAGAGCATCCTCTCCGCCAACTGCAGCCATGCTCAGCAGACCGGAGGGGGCCCAAGTTCCCCCATGAAACTGACGGCATGGGAGGAGACATGTGCTGGACTGATCGGAACGGAATCCATGGAGGGCGTCGGAAACATGGACAGTGGGGCACCGTCGTCCGCTGATGGAGGTGAGTGTCCAAAGTCAACACTGCCAATGCCCATTACATGATATACACTCCCCCCTATTGAACGGTGGCCGTAATTTACCACAATTTGCGGTACCGTGATTAGCGCCTTCCCCATTCCCATAGAGCCCTATGGGGCAAAAATGGGAATGGGGAAGGGCAATGGAGGAAGACGGAATTATCGCCTTCCAAACCTTGGAATAGGGCGGTAATTCCCCTTTCCTCCAAGGCGGTACCAGCAAATTACCGGCATGAACCATGGTGCTAATAGCACTATGGTTTACCGCACTACATGTAATGAGGCCCAAAGACAGCAGAAGACTGCAAGACAGTGGAAGACACCAAGACAGTTGAAAACTCCAAAACAGTGGAAGAAACCAAGACAGTGGAAGGCACCAAGAGAGCGGAAAACACCAAGACAGCCGATGACACCAAGACAGCTGAAGACATTAAGACAGCGGAACACCCCAAGACAGCGAAAGACACCAAAAACAGTGGAAGACACCAAGACAGTGGAAGACACCAAGGCAGCGGAAACACCAAGACAGCCGAAGACACCAAGACAGCGGAAGACACCAAGACAGCAGAAGACCGTGCAACATATCTTAAAAACGACCTTTTCTTTAACGGGAAGCCAATGCAGTCTAGTCAAATAAGAAGAAAGATTAGACGAGCATTGCAGGTTCGACATAAGTTGGATTGCCGCCTTCAAACTAGTCTAAAGTGGCTACTTAGGGCGTCCTAAATAGAGTGAATCTTCATACCCCATATGTCATTCGATTAATGTGGGCACAGAGGAAATGCTTGCTGACAAATTAGGAGAAGAACGGATCTGTCTTAGAAGCGCTAATGGATAAAGCAGGAATGGCATCCCTGCATTATTTCGGGATTCAGAGTTACAGCCTCTTCAAACTTAAAACCCAAGAGTTTTGCCCAGGAGACTGAAGTAGGACAAGGTCCCAGATCTGCAGGAAAGAACTGAGCATCCCACAAAGGGGTACAACAACCAACGAGCACAATCTCTGCCTTGTCTCGGGTAGATTGCTCAGGGTCAACCGCTCGCCTTGGAAGCAAGATGACACAGGGACACAGGTTTGATCCCCTCTCCACGCTTAGAAACCTCTGGCTATTAAGCGAGTTATAAATAACCCAGTAGAATTACAATTTTCAGAATTAAGATGCCTATCCAAATAGCAATCTTCAGTATACACGGTTTAAACCTTGCAGCCGCGTCTCCCAGACTCCCATCCAATCGAATGAGAAGCCGGGGGGGGGGAGGGCAAAAAGTATACCAGTGAGGGGCCACCAATGAGATGAGAAGTTGCACCTAAATGTATAACAAAGCGGGTAAACCTACATGCCATGGGGTAGAGATTAGGACAAGGACACGGCCTAGAGGAAAACCGTTCCAGGGTTGTTGCAATTAATCCGCAGCATTGGTCGATGGTTTTAAACTCTGCTGAGAGGTCTAGTGAAACAAAAGGCCTATGACACCCCACCCCACCATCCAACCTCAACTGATTGCCATCCCATGTGGCCATGAGACCCAGTCACACAGCCTGGTGAAAAGATGGGCTGAAGAGAATAAAGTATGTGATCCTGTCAACTAAGCTAAGCAGCAACCAGGGATTGCAGCCGTTTAGCCGAGGATCAGGATACCAGAAATGGGCCTACTGTTGGCTGACACACTTGATCCCAAAGAAGCCTTCTTATGAAGAGGATGACTGATGGACGTTTTAGGTGCCACTGGTACAGAAGAAATAATGACGGACAACAGGGCTTTACAATTTGATGGCATCACAGGACTTAAGCACATTAATAGGGAATTGGTATGAGGTGAGCCAGATGTAAGTTTATTAAAATAATTACCCAGGTCCTCAAGAGAGACTGGAAAGATAAAAGGCGTTGAAGTCGAATCCATGGAGTATTACAGCGGAGACATCAAAATAGAAGCTCTCATAAATTGAAGATTGTCCTCTGACAAAGATCCCCACAATCCTAAGGAAAGCCTTACAAATCAGAGTAAAGGACTGGGAGGCGAAGGTTAACCAGGGGCAGAGAAAAGCTCTGTTTGAGTACTACCTTCCTGGGCGATACGAGAACAAATAATGTACACCTAGAAGCAAAAATGGCGGCTCTATCAATTTTACATTGTTGCTTGTATAAGACGCGTGCTTATGCAGAATGTGCCTTGGTGACTGGTTTTCAGCCCTTTCAGTATTTTTCTTCATTGTGCTTCATTCAGCTATGAACCTCTTCTTTAGAAGGGTCTTGAAAGCCGGGAGGTGGATTTGAAAGAAGCCGTGACTGAAAAGCATCGACGCCTGCCTGGCAGTCAAGCACAGCTACGGATATCCCTCATCCAGCATTGTCTTCAGCTTTAAGGAATTACGCTTGTTCCAGGTCCGCTGCTTTACTCGGAGGGCAGTAGAACACCTCGGTATAAGAGAGTCAGGAAAATGTAAACTGAAGAGAATTACTTTGTGGTCAGTCCAGTCAAAAATACAGGAGAATTTGTTGACAGCATTAGAAGTAGATCCAAAATGTGTACAGCAGACTCAGCTGGACCCACCACCGGTTGTCCAAGATTAAGTCGCTGAAGTTAGTTATACAGAAACTAAACTGAGGGAGAGCAGGTTTGTAAAGACTGAGCAGTCCCAAAACAACCCAAAATTAGGAGACAGAAAATGCTAAAAGATAGAGTACATGAACTGCAGAAAAAACACAGTTTTATTTCCAGAACAGCTGGGAGAGAACACACATCATAAAATCAGGACAATGTCTCGACACAACCATTTGAGGTTTCACGATTTAAAGCTGTAAACCACACATTTAACAGTTCTGGGAAGTGTTACAATAATTCAAAACCTAAGAATATCATTGGCTACACGTCAGGAAACCCATATGGAACACCATAGTAACAGATGAGCTAGAATAATTAAGAGAATTGGCTAGAATGGCTTTGAGTGTGCCAGATTTAAATGGACAGTCAATTACAATCGCTATTACATTTCTGATAGTGTTGCAGAGGAGCAGATGCATACATCCACAGGAAAGCCCACCCCCCCTACCTCCTTTGTATTGGAGACATGAGACCGTACCTTACCTTGCACCAGCTGTCGTGCCAATAACGCAGAGAGTATTTTGAAGAAGATATCCATTGAGATAACCCTATTGAATGTACCCTCGAGTTGATGACAACCTACAGTAGAAGGTCCTTGAAGGAATATGAGAATGAACTCAGAAAATGAACTGATGACATCATAAGAAAGTGTGCAGGAGGTACCGAGAGAATTAATTAATGCGATGCATGGATCCTAGAGCACAAATGACGAAGTAAAGAATCGGGTAGACTATCAAAGTGGAAAAGATGAAGATTACACGTTAACAAAGAGCTGCAGAAAACAGAAGTTCAATGAACGTACAGAGACAGAAACGCAAGGTAGGCTAAGTCATTGTGTATGCTAGCTATGATTAGTGAATAGAATGCAGGCCAAGCCGCCATTGTACAGAAATTGAACATTGGTCACAGCTTTGATAGGCAAAAGATGTAGTTTTGATTGAAATGTACATATTTCACATAGTGCTGAAAGGAAAGGGGACGGTCCCTTTCCACTGACGTATAGGAGCTGCAACTGAGAAAGACCCTGTAATTGTTGAGTATAGTTATCTAGTACAGTGAATATTTTCAATTTAAAAAGAAATGTTAAAGGTTTTTATACTGTGCGCACTGTTGCTCCCTGCATGATTTCTTGGCGCTCTGGTGGATATGTAAAGCAGGAGGGTAAGTGGGGTGTAAGTTAGTTGGACTGAGCAGGAGAAAGAGCAAGAGAGCTGTGATGAGCGGTTGACAGCTTCAGTTCGGTTGGCACATTTCGCTGAGCGTAGGTGTGTTATTCAGTTGGTAGCCGCCATGTGCTGTTAGGGGAGGCTATGTATGGTTTGTTTCATTGTTGTGGTGTAGTGAAGAGCATGCAGTTTGTTGTGCTGTAGAGGTATGGTTGTGTTCAGGTCAGAATTTGAGAGGTGTATGCATAAAGATCAGTTTTCAGTAGGGTTGGTTAGTGGTCATGCCCATTCCTACCCTCTCTGTTATGACTAACAGTGGCCCATATCCCTTGCCCTGTCGTACATTCTGGTGTGCTACAATTACTGCCCCTACAGTGTACACCGAAGTGTGGGTTCGCAGCAGAGTGATGCCTCCCTTTGGCACACCCTGTGAGCAATAGCCACCACTCCCACAGGTCCCTCCAGGGGTTGTGGGTGGTGTTCCCTGTGCCATGCGGTCCATTCATTCCAAGATCGGGACTCCTCACTCTCCCCTCTTTCCTTCTTAGGTTCTCTGTCAGTGGTTGACTTAAATTGGTCCCATCTCCTCCCCTATTTCCCCTTTGGCTTCTACGGTGAGGGTTAGACCCTGCCACCCCCCGATGATGACGCCTCTCTTCTTCTCTGCAGTCTTCTCTGGGCCGGTCTACTCCCCACTTCATCTCAGTTGTGTGTACATTTCATGGTATGCAGGTGTTGTTCAGATGTTTTCATCCTGTTCAGAACTGAAGAGACAGGTTGTTAGAAGTTTTCTGAATTTTATATAGTCCTTCATGATATGTTTTTCTCTCGGAAGGGAGTTCAAAAATTTTACGGCTCAACAGGAGAATGCTGATCCACCAAGATTTTTCCTTGTGTATGGTTTTGGTTCTGGGCAGATGTTGTCACTGTATCTGAGTGTTCTGGCCGGCTGGTAAATGGTCATTTTCTTTTGTATGAAATCCGCTCCTAGGCCGTGGATTAATCTGTGTGTTATGCACATTGGTTTGAAGGTAATTCGTTTTTTGATTGGGAGCAAATGTAGCGTCCTTAGCGCTGGAGTGATGTAGCTTCGGGAGAGTTTGAGGAGAAGTCTGGCAGCTGCGTTCTGTATTCTTTGCAGTTTTCTCAGTGAGTAGTCTGGCATTCTGAGGTATACACTGTTTACATAGTCTATTCTGGACATGATGATCTTTTTGATCGTGTGCTGATGGAAGAAGCATATCTTTATTATCGCATCTACTTGAAGATATAGGGCTAGATCATTTTCCATTAGGATTCTAAGGTTTTTGACAACTTTGGATAGAGTGGGAGTGGTTCCCAGTTCTGTGGGCCCTTCTGTGGGCCCTACTGTGGGCCATGGGATGTACTGGTTGCTCCCTTGGTTGTCGGGTGTAATCATGATTTTCGTCTTGCCCGGGTTGATATTGAGGTTGTCAGTGTTCATCCATTGGTTGAGTTCTTTGAAGCAGTCTATTAGTGTTGTGTTCTCCTCTTGTTCATCAATAATTTATGAAGATAATGTGGGTATCATCTGCATAGTTGTAGCAAGGGAAGCCATGTCTTTTGATGAGGTTGATTATGGACATCAGATAGATGTTGAGGAGAAGCAGGGATCCCCATGATCCTTGTGGAACTTGGGTTTGTTTTGGAGTTTGCATTGTATTTTAGGTAATCCCATATAGAGAGAAGCTCAGTTTCCATCCCTCTCATGGGTCTGAGGCCAATTTGTGACTGGTCCCTTAGTTGGTGATTTTCTACGTGATCCAGTGTTTGTTCATAGACATAGGTCTGTAATAGTTTTGCCGGATAGGGAATGTTAGACATTGGTCTGTAGTTTGAGAGGTCTTCTGCATCCCCCATAGTATCCTTAAGAAGGCATCGATGTAGGTCAATTTGAATGCTTGTTGTACTATCCCCATTGAGAGTGATAGGTTCAGGAGGTTTAGGTAGCATTCTGACGATGCACCCTGTGTAAGAATTGTTTCATAGATGTCTGGTGGGCAGGGGTCCATTGGGGAGCCTGCCCTGCTGCATTTTCTTCCACCAAGCTGAGGAATTGTTTTTGACATTTGGGTGAAACTGTTCAGCCTGTTCTAGGCTCCTGGGATAGGTAGGGGATGGTACATGGTCTGGTTGATCGGTCTACTTTCTATGATCCGCTGTATGTCAGTGATTTTCTTATTGAAATGGTATGCGAGATCATCGCATCATTTTTGTGAAGGCACAGGTGTGTTATTTCTCATCTCGTTTACAATGTTGAATAGTTCTTTTTGGGTGTTGGTGGCTTTTGTGATTTGGTCATTGTAGTATTTCTTTGAGCTTTAAGAGCTTCCTTTTTTATATGCTCTGATTTGTTTTTTTATTTGTTCTTTTGGCCTATCATAGTTTTCCTCCATTTTTGTACCAGGATCCTGTTTTTTTTTTCTTTCTTCATTGTGTTGAGGTGAGGCATAGAACATCTTGCCACTGCTTTCTTTCGTAATGGGATGAGGGTTTCATCCGGGGAAATACTGTTAATTGTTTCGATGATCCAATTCTGGATTAGCTCTGGTTTTTTTTGTATAAATCAGTTGGTTGCAGTTGATGGCTTTGATGATTAAAGATTTTCTTCAAAGTTACTCTTTTTGAGGTTTTCCAGTTCCTTTTCCAGATTGGGGGTACTTTTTGGGCTTTATGGATGCTTTTGAAGGTAGGTGGATCATGAACGGTATAACCAGGCGGTCACTCCATAGTACTTGTATTGGTGTCAAAATTGAGATCAATTTCTATTGCCGAAAATTACATCAAGAGTGTGTCTTGCCAAGTGTGTTGCTCCTTTCATCATCTGTCTAGTCTCATTGTCTCAAGCTGCTTAGTTAGTGATTTAAGCGAGTCCCCTTTCTCTTCATCGAGCCATATGGTGAAGTCCTTGAGGATGATCAGGTGATCACGTTTGATGGCCTGTTTTGTGACAGCTTCCATGAAGGTGTCTATGAAGGATGCGTCGTAAGTCTGTGGCCTATAGATGAGCATGCATGTTAGGTTTTTTTGTGGGTCTAATGTCAAGTGAAGGACAAGGGATTCGAAGTATGGGTTGCTCAGTGGGTCAGCTGTGTTTATTTGTAGGTGTTCTTTGTAGGCTACTGCAAGCCTTCTTCCACTTTTTCCTTTTCTGTTTACCTGTATGCATTTGAAGTTGTCGGGTAGACACGCTGTGTAGTATGACTTTATAGTTATCATCTAGCTATGTTTCTGTGACAAGTAGGATGTCAATTCCACTGTCGCAGAATAGATCGTAGATCTCTGTTGCGTGTTTGGACAATGATCTTGCATTGACTTGATTACAGTGTATTTTTCTTTATATTGTCCTGTTTTGTTCTTGCTTTCGCCTTTGTGTGATTTTCCTCATTATCCTCAGGATGTGGGTTGTGTTCTGTTAGTTCTGCTTCTTCATTGAGTAGGTCTGCTAGCTTTCCTATTGGGTCCATGACTTCTTCTGGCTCCTCTTCTGTATCTAGTTGATGTAGGCCCCTTTGGGTTCTGGTGATGTATGAGTGGAGGTGTTGTTTCCCATCTTTATTAATCTGCAAGTTTCTGCTCTTTTCCTGTAAGGTCCTCATATCCTGGCAGTGTGTCTAACATTTCTGTTGGTCGTATGCTGCTCTGGTGAGTGGTACGTACCGAGGTATGGTGTTATGCATAAAGTGTGTTGTCTTGTTTTTGAGTATGCTCTTTTTTCTGCCATGCTTATGGGTGTGTGCTCTGTTGCTGTATTGGTATTTGGTGGAGTGGTGGTCTGGTGTGGTTCCATTCCATTTATTCTTTCTCCTAGTTTTTTCTCATGTTGTCCTGTTCTCTGGCATGGCATAATCTGTTCTCTTAGTGTGCTCACGTTTATTCAGAGTTTCTGTTATTGTGTTTTGGGTTGTAGGGGCTCTAGCCCACCTTTGACGCTTTTATGAGTTTTTGTTCGACTTGTTATTGTTGCACTTGTTTGATTAGTTTTACGGTCCCCTTTTAGTTTTGGTTTCTTTGGTGGCCTCTGTCTTCTGTAGTTATTGTCGAGGTGGTGAGTGGGACTCATTTGGTGTCTGTTGGCTTGCAGAGGGGGTTTCTGGTTCTACCGAAACTTGAGACAAAGCAGCAAGTGCAAAACACTCAGATTTGAGGTACCTGGCAAGTGGGAGAGAAATGCCTGCATTTGAGACAAAACAGCAAGTCCAAAAAATGGCAAGTGGGAAAGAAATGCCAAAACCTGAGACACAGCATCCAGTACAACACACTCAGATCTCAGATACCTGGAAAGTGTGAAAGGAACGCCTGCATTGGAGACAAAGCAGCAAGTAAAAAACACTCAGATTTACGATACCTTGCAAGTGGAAGAGAAACACCTACATTTGAGACAAAGCAGCAAGTACAAAACACTCAGATTTCAGATATTTGGCAAGTGGGAAAAAAACACTGAAACTTGCGACAAAGCAGCAAGTACAAAACACTCAGATGTCAGATTCCTGGCATGTGGGAGTGAAACACCAACATTTGAGACACAGCAGCAAGTACAAAACTCTCAGAATTCAGATACCTGGCAAGTGGAGAAGAAAAGCACCTCAATTTGGGATACAGCAGTGAATGGAGAACCGCCTACAATTGGCACAAAGTAGTGATTTGAAAACAATTAATTAGCTGGTTAGCATCGGTGTCCTATGTTATGTAAGGCAAAAAGAGTGGTCAGGTTTTCAAGGAGAACAGTAATTGCTGTACTCCCAACCCAGACCACACTTACCATGTCAGTCGCTGCTGCTTGATGGCTGGCTTCACAGGTGAACATGGGCAAACACGGCCAAACACAGGAAAACACGGGCAAACATGGACTGGAGCAGCTTCTTGGGGCCCTTAGCCAGTGGGCTGCCTGGCCAGGGAGACTGCCCTGAGCGTTGTGTCTGAAAAGGGCTTCCAGGCCCAATCACAGAGCTTGGGGGCAGGAGGGAGGTGGGGGAATATGGAAGAGGAGCTTGGGAGCCAAGGCAAAGGGAGAGCGTGAACACTAGTGCAGAAAGGGGCCTAAAAACAAGGAAAAGTTGGCAAATTCAAAAGGAAATGGGTCACTGGCACACACACCCACCTCACTGCAAGCTGGAGCTAAATCGGCTTCGGTGCAGATGTCGGAGTTACAGAGAGCCTCACATGTGATGCTACGGGATACCTGGTCCAGTCACGGATCTCAGGGGAGGGAGGTGGGAATACAGAAGATGAGCCGGGGAGCCGAGGCAAAGGGAGAGTGTGCACACTAGTGCAGAAAGAGGCCTAAAAATAATTAATAGTTGGCAAATTCAAAAGGAGACGAGTTGCTGACCCGCACACTCACCTCACTGCATTTCGCTAGGATCTGCATATTATAAAAGAGAGTAGACGAGAGTGGCAGCAAGCTCTCCAACTCATTAGGATGTGAAAGCCTGTGGGAGTCTAGGAGAAAGACAAAGATGGTATAACATCCCTATTTAGCAATGCAGAATTGCCTGAGATGCCAAATGCAGTGACAGAGGTCTCTGCATTATGTGGACGGCCAGGATTTCAGGTCTATGGCCGAAGGGGTGGACCCTGGGAAGGGGTGGACTGGCCTACAGGGAACTCTGGAGACTTCCCAATGGGCCTCTGCAACCTGGGCAGGGATGGACTGGCCTACAAGGAATTCTGGAGACCCCGGGCTGAGGTTGACTGGCCTCCAGGGAACTCTGAAGATTTTGTGTGGTACCTCTTTTGTTTCCACATTTTCTTACAGCAAAGGGGTTGGGCTTGTTTAAAATGTATTATATGGGGACACTTTGAAAATTATTTCGAGGGCCTCGTTTGGTTCCCAGTGCACCCAACTTGTGCTTGCAAACTAAATTAACCTAGTTCTCTGTTCTTTCCCTTTCTCCCTCATCTTCCTTACAGCTTGCTAACTGGCTGCCTGGTGTACCGCAGAGTCTCACAGGTCTGCGGTACCCCCGCCAATCCTCTTTATCACTTGCCTCAGGGCTCTACACCCCTCCGACACTCACTGTACTTGACAATTAACCCAAAAGAGTGGCTCTTTCTGCACTTACCCCGGTCTCAACCGACTGGGTGCACTTGAACTCCCCTCCCTGTGACCTTCTATGCACTTGTATGATCCTTAAGCACCATGCCTAATGCTTGTATGTTTGTTCCCCCTTGTTTTCCTTCCTTTATTACAATGGTAAAACTGCAGAATCGCTGTTAGGCCTGTTTGCTGTATCTCAAACTGTTAAATGTATTTTATTTACACAGTTGCTCTGCATATGCAGACTATTATCGTCTCAGAAATTCAAGGGCTCTGAGTGACTGTTGTTTTTTCCTCTTGTTCCCACCTTCCTTGAGTGCTTTGAAACACTTTCCTGTGTATAGGCGCTATATAAATAAACAATACCATACCAATGAATAATTTGCCATATTCAAATTTCCCACCACCCTTTTTGAAGTATCGTAAAGCATGTTCAAGTCGATGTTGTTTTTGGTTTTGTAAAGTGCAAGCATTCACCATAAAGGCGTCTTGCCGCTATCAAGGAGTGCCACCTCAAGTACCACACCAAGCAGGGTTTAGAAAGGTGGACAGCAAACTGAATTCAGTTATTTTACTAAAAAGAAAACTTTGTGTTTTTGTGAAGTTTTAGCAAAATTGGTCCGATACATAAATATTGTGGTAAGGCATTCCATAATTCAGTAGCTCGGATTGAAATGGAGACAATTCCTGTTGTTTTTCTCTTCTACAATGCAGAATCATAAATAAACACAAGATGGGTGATAGCAAAAATAGTCACTTTGACCAAAAGGGATTATTTTTGTTAAGAAAAGGTTTTATACAGAAGGCATCGTGGCTGTAATCCAATGAGTTGCTTCATTGGAAGCCAGTGAAACGAGGCCAAAGCGGTGTCAGATTATTACATTTACACAATTCTGAATTTTATGGATTCTGTACATTACTTTGTTGGAAATATCAAGACTGATGCTATTGCCAAAATCCACCTTTGCAGATATCAGTGGGTGAACTGCCTTTTCTCGTGGCAGGAAACCCAGCAAGGGTAGCAGGCGTGGTAATGTTATCACCTGCCAGAAACAGTTTCTTAAGACGGGTCACACCTGATGAGAGGGAGAGAGGTCTGAGTCTGTAAATGATCTCCAGGCTTTTGATGAATGCCACTTAATCACGGTCTTGACCAAACCCTTGTGCCCAATAGAATCTGGCGGCCAGGCTGGCTGCAGGCACCCTGTATGGAGCTCACATCACTCCGGTGCTGCGTTCACTCCATTGGCTGCCGGTTTGCCAGTGTGTTTGCTTCAAGGCCTTGTGCATAGTTCACCGGGCTATCCACGGTCAAGGGGCTGAGATTTTGCAGACCAAATTCTCCCGCTATCTTCCAGAGCGGGACCTACGCTCCTCTACTGCGGATCTCCTTGTTGTTCCAAGATATCACCGTACTAGGGTTGGTGGTAGGGCTTTTTCTATAGCCGCAGCCAACCTCTGGAATGGTCTCCCTCCTGTCATGAGGAAGATTCCCAACCACCTTGCTTTTAGAAGAACACTTAACACCGCCCTTTTCTAATTCTCTTCTCTGTGGCTTGTTCCCAGCTGTTCAGCTCTCCCTCTTCAGCACCATGATGCTTTCAGGTGACCGTGCGCTATATAAGTGAAGATAACATAACATAACAGACAGAAGTCCATGGATCCATGAAAGCATTGATCGCCATTACATCAGCCTGGTATAGATTAATCATCAGAGAATGTGTGTCCATCTACCAGTTAATAGAAGAAAGGCAATCTCTGAAGGTCTTGGAAGTAAGATCTTGGTTGACTGATTACTCTAGCAAAATTTGAACGTCAGCCCACAGTTAGAAAAACACAAGGCTGCTTTTCTGATCCAAACAGACACATGTTTGATGAAAAAATTAAAAAAGAGGGGTGTCAAACTCAAGGCCTGCGGGCTCCACAGGAGAATGGCTTGTGGTTGGGTTCAAGAGATTCCAGGTCTAGAGACTTCCTACGATCAGTGAGAACAGAGCGAGTGTGCCTGGGAACTGAGCCAAGAAAGCCCTGTGAGGCAAACGGTGTGAGCGGGATCCAGTGGTCACTGGTCTCAAAGGCTGCATAGAGGGCTAACCGTATTACCGCCCCGGCACCACCTTTGCTCACTTCCTCGCTGGGCTGGTCCATTACAGCAGTCGTTGTCCGCTTTGTACCTTGCCCGGGCCGGCCTATAGCCAAACTCTGCCTGATATAATGAGTTATCTTCAACTATTGACAATAGCTGGAGAAAAATAATGTTTTACTAAGTGGTGGGGTTGAGAAATAGGTCCAAAGTTCCCTATCATAGGAGGGTGTTGAGTGCGTTCTTTATCCGTGGTCTTACCACTGCGTGCTCCAAGTCCGTGGAAAAAATTCCAAGGCCCAAGTAGGAATTGGACAGCAGCGGAATATTGTAAAGAAAGGAGGAAAACATTATTTTTGAAAATTTAGAAGGAATGCAATCCCGGGGGTATGCGATTCTATAGAGGAAGCAATGATAACGAGGAGGTTTTTTAAAAAGAAAAGAAAAGAACGAACAAGTAACACAAGCCAAACACAGGGTGTTGCCAAGATGAAACCTTTATTGAAGAAGTCATATGTGTGTCTGCCAGATTTCAAGACCACAGAGGTCTCTAATGATTCTACCGTGAAACCGGCCTTCATTTACTGAGCAGCGGAGAACAGTGCCATGATTTAGCTGAGCACAGGAAAGATGCTGGCACTTTAGAGCGAGCCCAGGGAAGTGAGAATGTGAAGAAAAAAAAAACAGGAACTCTTTTTGTTCCATTTCTGTCAGGAAATGTATAAACTGGAGGGATAAATCCAGCTGCTCCTCAGAGAGGTTGCTTTTAGCAGAAGCTTTGGGATTTGCACATTGTTCGATTGCTATGCCCCTTGCATATTAATTTGAACATATTAGCATGTTCTGAGCAAAGAAAGAAGAAAACCAGAACTGTGGTCAGATTGAAGAGCTAGTTAACTATTGACCTTAGCGCGAGGGCTGGGGTGCTCTTTCTGTTTTCCTCTCCTTCTGATAAAGTGGCTCATTCGGGGGACAGTCTGAAAAAAAATATGGATTCATGTTATTTGACCTAACATGAAACATCCCTCTGTCTGTAATCCAGTTTGTGCCCTCGCAAAGTCTTGTATCAACTTAAACTGGGTGTGTTTTTAATTTATTGTGCAATATTGGTTAATTTAAACTTTAGACGCATTTAAAAAATATAATTTCATAATCGAATACCTAATAAATACACCTAATAAAAAAAAAAAAGATAAAAAAGTAACCATTCAAGTCCTTTATAACCAACGATATATCAACAATTCAATAAAAAATGTCCTTAGAAATAATTGAGTTTAAGCAGGTCCACTGCTATTTTCCACATCTAGAATACCTCTGCCAAAGTCACCACAGATTCTGCACCCTTGGCAGTGCTCCAAAATAAAACACTGTCCCACTGATGGGGGTTAGAGTAACCCCTAATATAGAACGTGTACCTCGTTTAGCACTGCGTCAAAACATGGCGCACCGACTCAATCTCCAACCCACTTTGTCAGCAAATGCGCGTTTCACAAGGTATCTTTCCCCACGTCCCCGTGTGCTCCAAAGTTGGTAAAACATTCATCCACAGCTGAATTATGAATGTATGCATGGCTTTAGGGCAGCGTTTGGTCAAGAATTCAGGGACTGCCTGCAATATTCTGTTTACATCAGTTAAATTACCAATTAATCCAGGTTTCAATCAACAGTTTCAACCCATTTTTTAGGACCACAGTCCTATTAGGGGGACCATCATATCTTCCAATTGTAAGTTTGCTGAACCCAGTCGTGCTAAGGTGGTATTGCTCAGCTGTGTTAAATATGCATTTTTTGAATCTATTCAGTCCAGGTTCTCTTGGTAGTGATCAATGGAGCGTGATCTATTAATCGCAAGATCAATACTCAGCATTGCATTAGCCAGTGTATTCTATGGGATTGCCCGCCCAGCGCCCACCTTAGTTTGTGTTGGAGACCCCTAAGATCATTCTCAGTATTTTCCCCTTTAATTTGTCCATCCAAGTTGTCATGCCTTCAGACAAGACTGCCAGCCCATTTAATATGGCCGGTATAATGCTCTTAGTATACAGAACAATTTGGTCTTCGATGTTATCACCACCCTTCAGACGCATCATTCTCTTGTACATGTACAATGTTTTCATAATCTTGGAACTAATATACTTGCCATACAATTCAATGGACGGGGAATTGCAAATTGGGATTCTAAATAAACATACTGGTCAACCACGCCCACAAGACAGCCACTCAGGCACCACTTATAGGTTTAATGACTACGCGCAGGGGTTATTAGCATGATTTTAGTTTTTGCCACAGTGATCTTTAAATGATTCAACTAAAGAAGTGGCCAGGGCACAAATTGAACGGCTGTAACCCAATTGCTGTTGGATGTAAGTGGTTTGTGCCGCCCGCGTGAATGAGCCAAAGGATTTTCAAATGTGTTTTTTTAAGTGTCCCTTCAGGATTGTCACACTCATGTCCTTAATGTCATGTCCCGGGCTACACAAATATTCCCCAACTAGGCGTCTTTCTTCTTGTGGGTAATGACGTATCAGTGCACGGCCATTTCATGTGCTACCTTTGTCATGGTTTCACCATCTTGCTGGGATGTGATTGCGATTGTTTATAGGCGCGTTATAAATGCCATATCATATGATATCATATGATAACAGATGCCACCGGGAGATTTGGTGCATACAATTAGATGCACCACAGTAGATGCGCCACATTCATATTGAAGAAACGCTTGGAGTGACTTTATGAATAATGATGTTGGACTTGTAAGAATTTAAAACTTAGATCAAGTGTATGGTGTGAGCGCAAGATATCCTCCCGCACCACAATCTTTTCTGTCTTTTTAACACTCTGGGCCTGATTATGAGTTTTGCAGTATTTCCTCTGGAAATAATGCAAAATGTTACTGCATGCAGTAGCCATATGTATATGCATGATTACAAGTCATGCAGACCCAAATGCTGCTCCCCTTTTTGGAGGCTCTTTCGCTTCAGAGAGAGACTTTATCTTTCTTCATGTGATAATTACCACATGAGGTAATTACTGCATGCAGTAATTAATTAATTAGTTAATCTTTTATTCACACCTGTGGAAGGGCGCTCAGCCAATCAGGTGGCTGGAACAACGGCGAGAATACACACTGCCTCATCACAAGTTTGGTGGTAACCCTTAAATGCAGCAGTAACGCTATTACCGCCGCATTTAAGGGTCCGCCAAATTACGGGTTTGGCAGGATTTACCCGCAGCTCTGATTTTGCCAATTTTTCTGCCCTATTACCGCCACACTAATACCTCCAGTGGTAGTAGCGCAGAGAATTCCCCATTGGGCCAAATGGAGAATGGGAAATTCCATAATAGGCCCAATGGGGAATGGGGATTTACCGTTCTGCCAAACCCGTTAATTGGTGCTAATAGCGCCAGGGGTTTGGCGGTAACACTATTAGCCCCGGCGATAATACCGCTAGGGTTACTGCCCAACTCGTGATGAGGCCCACAGTCTCCACCTGCTGTTTCCAGCCACCCGAGGCCCTTCACTGGGTGGCACCATCTTTTTTTCTTTAATATGCTCTGGTCCCAACGCTCCTCCTGCTCCCGGCCGACACCATAGAAATGGAAAAGGGATTTAATCAGCAGCGGCCATCTTGTTTGTTTTTTATTTTCATTTTTCTTTCTGGAGATTGGCACTTTTGTAATAAGTGCACCCAATCTCTGAGAACAAAAATATCAATTTGCACCCTGGAGTCTGAATAGCAATCAAACCCTGCAAAACAAAAGAGGTGATGGCTAGAAGGTTTGGAATGAATCCTAACTTCTGGCATTGATCTGGGCAACCCTCCAGACCATCTTTCTTCACCTGCCAATTCATTACAAAAGGGGAAAGACCATATGCAAATAAAGCTTGTTCCTACCAGTCGTTCAGATTCATTTGAAACCTTCCACCCATCACTTTTTTGGTTTTAGTTTGTCTCCCTTTGTGTGAGAGAGGGTATGCCCAGACATGGGTCCTTTGCTCGCTGCGCCACAGGGAACCAAGCTGCACCTCACTGAGGAGGCCCAACAAATCCAAAATATCTCTGGGGTTGCTTGTGTTCCCGTGCAGAGGGGACCTGGCTGAAGGGGTTCGGGCAGGGCTGCTCCCATTTCTGGCAGTACTCAACTGATTTGCATATGGCTGGGCCCCTTTTGAAATGCCACAGAAGGGCTAAAAAACGGTGGTGTGGAAGGTTGCCCAGAGCAATGCCAGTGGTTTAGATTAATTTGAAACTTCCACCATTCACTTTTTGGTTTTAGCAATCACATCCCAGCAG
Organism: Ambystoma mexicanum; assembly: GCF_040938575.1. Taxonomy (NCBI): domain Eukaryota; kingdom Metazoa; phylum Chordata; class Amphibia; order Caudata; family Ambystomatidae; genus Ambystoma; species Ambystoma mexicanum. The sequence goes on from NC_090932.1 coordinate 1,658,265,267, forward strand.
GGGTGCATACAGGGCGTTAACGCCCTTGAGCGGCCTTCGCTTCCCTCGGGCCTGCCTAGGCTTGGGCTGGTGGACTGTTACAGGCCATGTACACCCACCTATTGGGTCGTTATTGCTACATCATGAGCTTAACACTAGAGACCAGTCTCTAAGCACAGGACTGGGATTTGAACCTGTGTTGCTCTGCTGTATCTTGCTTCCAAGACAAACACGTTGCCCATGAGCTATCCACCCGGTCCAGGGTTCTTTTTTTTGTGGCGGTAACCTGCTCCACACAACAGCTGGTGTAAAAGATTAAAACTCGCAGGAGGGCGGAGTGGTGAAACATCTGGTATTAGTGCATGATGTTTTACCACTACCGTCAAAGCTCATTAAAATGCCCTAAATCTTTCATTGGTAAGTTGTTTTATTTTTGTTGGTATGATGTCTGGGCACATAACTCATAATTAGTTTCGTGTTGTGCCCCATAATCTATTGTTTGTTTTGTGAGTCTGCTTTTGACAACAATTTGTTTTAATGATCCTGTTCTCTGAAGGCTAGTAATGAGGTTTCTGGGGTGGCTTATCACAGTGTCTAGTGTTAAAAGACAATGGGTTAAGGTGGATGTTAGGTGACCATCAGGGGGAGAAATGAGTGTTGCCTGATCTCTGATTTGCAGTCCAGCAGTTTGTGTAAGATTCCTGTTGCCCTGAGGATCAGGTCGTCGTCGGTGGTTGGGGGCATGATTTAAAGATTGCCTGATCTCTGCATTATTTGTGTTTTACATGAAAGCCTTCACTATGTATCTAGCTGGGGAAATCTGTAGTTTTGTGGTGTATTGATGCCTGTTTTTTATTGTCATTTATGCTGAGGACAGTATTTAAATCGTTACTGATTGTAAGGAGTATTTCAGTTTAAAGCTGATTGTTGGGTGGAGTTCATTAACCTGTTTGTGAAACTTTCGATGGTCTCTAGTTAATCAAATGAAATATTCCCCAGACCATGTTGACTGGTTTCTACATTTATATATCTTCTTGCATTCATCAGGACAAGAAATGCCACGCCTCCTAATCCACTTCAGCATAAACTGTCAAGAAATGTGGAGCTCATTAGAATCACATTTTGAAATTGATGGTTAATTAAAATCATATCCTTTTCCTTGCGATGAGCAAGAATAAATGAATTGGCAGCTCCCAACTGCAAAATCATTGACATTGGGTGAACTCAATTGAGTTTAAGAAATTAATTTCTTGCCCTGATGGAGGAAAGAAGTAATATAATTGTCGAAACCGCTTGACATATTCTGGGGAATATGTAATGTAATCATTTAGACTAATATGCTGCTTCTAGTCTTCACACACTCTGGGGCAGGAGAATAAAGTTAGTCTCCCATCGACTGTATAAGGTTGAGACATTGGTCTTTTAATATTTATTTATTTTTCTGGCACACCATTTTTTTTAGCACATAAAATGATAGACCACTGGGACATGTTGGGTATTCTATTTCCTCTTTGCCCTTTGTTGTAAAGTCTGGTTGTGTGTACCTGTTTCCTGCTAGAAAGGCATTGCATACATTAGCTAATTCTAGCTAGTACATGCATTAATGCATGTCAATGATGAATATGTGGTAGGAGTAGTTGTGGAATGGCTGGGGGGTACCCCCTTTTTAGTTTTGGCTATTAGTTGGAGCTTTAGAACCACCTATAAGACACAACTATTGCATTGGAGTACAGGCAGGAGGGAGAAAGCATATGAGGAGGGACACATAGTTTGCTGGTTATTTACCCACAGCCATTGACTTCCTTTGGCCATCCTAATCCCTAAAGCCATACCCACCCATTACCTTCCCCTCCCCACTCTAAACACATCCCCCCTGGGATCTCTATGGGCGCAATCTGACAAGCAATTGTAGCAAACTTTAGCCAGCCAGTGTTTGTTGTAAGCAGTCTTCTGAGAGTGAATGGCTTAATACTAGCTGTAAAAGGGTACTGGTGTAATAGAAATGTCTTAACCAAAAGTGCCTTCATCCACTTGATTTGTATTTCTTCCATTGACTGAACTCTTCTTAAAAGCAAACACTGACAAAGCCAAAAATTGTATTCTTGAGTTATTAGATAAGCAGTTGGCAGGTACTGACATCATATACTCAGGTAATCACTCAATTGTCTAGCTATTGCAATATTATGGCAAGGTAGTACCATTCTATCTGTGCCTAGCAAATGTCTATCCCATGCCTACTGAAAGGCCCAAACTGTTGGCTTTGCCAATGCTTATTTTTTTTAAAACACCTGTCTATGCTGAGGACACCACCAGGTACTGAAGAAGGCACTAACATCATAGGGGCCCTAACTATTTATTTATGTTATTTATTTATTTTATATGCAGCAGAAACAGTGCTCTTTTGATCACAAAATAACGTACAATAGATAAGAAAGCAGATTTGACGGGAAGCAGTAGGGGATAGGCATCTTTTGAGTTGCCTCCTAAAACATGTGGACATCATTTCCCCTTACCCAAAGAGGCAGTTTATTCCCAATTTTTCCTTCAGCAAGGGGAAAAGCTTGGTCCCCTGTTCTAATTGCATAGGACCTAGCGATTTAATTATTATTTATTTATTTTTTTAAATGTATTTATCTGTATGTGGCGCCGAAAGCCTGCAGGCATCGGGGCACCAACAAAGACACAAAGGGTCAACATGTATAGACAGGACTAGTAGGCAGGTAAAGATGCTTTTAGAAGAGGGGTATCTAGTGGAAGAGTGAACAGGCACTTGTTGTCAGCCGAGTGCAAGAATCGCAGTGGCGTAAACAGACACAAACAATCAGAAGAAAGAGAGTACACTGCTTGGGGATAGTTTGATGGACCAAACATCATGATATAAAGCCTATGTGTCGGGCAACCGGAAGCCAAGGCAAAGGATGTTATGTGTGTGGAAATACTTTTGGTTGTATGCGATCTGAGGTCGACTGCCAAGTTTGGACATACTGAAGCGTACTAATTTGGCAGTTTGGCACGGCTAGAAAAACGGTACACAGTTGTTTTGTCAATGGGAGTTTTTCCTATGTATTTTTTTAACAAAAAATATACATCGAAAAAATTCATCGAAAAATATAGGGTTGGGGTAAAGGGATAAAAGGGCTAGGGAGCGGGATGGTGCAGGGATACACATATAGGGAAGGAAGGCGGCTTTGTGGGGTAAACCCACCCAAATATAAAAAAAAAATGACGAGTTTTTTCGATGTACATTTTTCATTAAAAAAGTACATCGAAAAAACTCCTATTGGCAAAAGAACAGAGAACCAGAAAAAAACCTGGTTTCATAATCCAGATGGGACAGCACCAAAGTATGTATGGCTTGCAACTTATAAGAGTAAGGCAGATATGGGAAAATCCCTTGAATCCATTTTAGATGATGAAAATAGTTTTTGTCGACTGTCCAGTTATGCACACTCAATGAGAGATTCCTACCTACCCAACAACCAATTTGCTGGGCATTAGACAAGATATTATGACGGTTAAATTGGCACACATGTATGATTGGTGGGCTGCAATCCCAATGGCAAGGCTTCAACCTTCGTTGCAGAGAACACGGTGGGGGGAGATTTGAAGGCACACTATGCACAATATGAAAAAGACAGTGAATATACTTGCAATAAAGCAAAGCAGGACACCTCTGTGTTGCTCTACAACACTTTCCGCCCCGCTGTCTCTGTGCATCCGAGAGTCTGGTAGACAAGGAAAACAGACTTGCAAGGCGGGTGGGGGGACTTTAACTCCGCAAAGAGAGGAATTCCCTTCAAAAAAAGACTTGGTGTTGCAGCTATACAATGTTGTATTCTCACAAGTCCCCCTTCACGTAAAGCTCAACCTGTTAAACCACAAAAAAGGACACATTTGAAATGGAGGCTGTTTAAGTACTTTCTGGGTGTACTAAGTAGAGGCTTTAAACCTAAAAGTTGTGATTTGAAGAATACTTGTCCTAAATCGTAATGGCTTATGGCCCTTGGCCTGTGTTCAGGGAAATATAGGAACCCTTGGTGGGGGGGGTGGGGGGGAGGTTCATCTACCAGTTTAACATACAAATCTGAAATGCATTTTTAGGCATTAGACAAGATATTATATTGGTTGAATAGGCACAGATGTATGAGGTGTGGGCTGCAATGACAATGGCTAGGCTTCAATTAAATATATATTGACTCTCTTGTAAAGGTTCTGTATATTTTGACTAACTGAACACCCAAAATCCAGGCAGCCTCTTGTGGAACTGGTGTTCGACCTAGCTGTTGTGGTCATATATATCTAGATAGTCCAGACACCGCGTGCTGCGTGTGGACAGTGGGCGTTGGGTGTGTGTGCACTGATGCTATCCTCCAGTGGACACCATGTGTGCTTCCAGTACAAGCATCATCCTGATAGAATGCTGCGTCTCCTTGCAGCCTGGTAAGCAAATGTCCATCCAATGAGGTGTGGCTCCTGGGATTCAGAGAGAGCAAAGCGTGATGCAGGTTTCTGCACCACAGTACATGTGAACTCTGATGATGTGCTGCACATGTATTTTCCAAACACCTGATCCATGACCATTCGGCACTAGTGGTAGGCGGTACAGTTAACTGTGCCAGCTACATTTGGACTGCATGTAAGGGCGCACAATGTGGCACAGCTCACCTTGAAGACTTGTTGGCTACTGTGAAAGGTAAAGCAGTGATCTGTTTGCTTCAATCATGCATGCATAGTCTCGATAGATATTTCAATGAAAGTGAATGCGGTTATTCAAATATGAAAGTTTATTGGTTGTCTCCCTGGAAGTCCAACACACTGCAGTTGATGATATCGAAGACAGTAGGTTGATAGAGCCTGGTGGCCCTTCCTTGCATAAGGTGTGATGATATGCAAATATCAGTCTTCCCTGACAATGATCTCCCTCCTTGACCCCTCCTCTGCCTGGTTGCAATATTGGAAGTTGCTGATTAGCTGAGATGTGTGTTTCTGGTATCTGCCTGTGGTTGTGTGTCTGTGCAGTGGTCGTTATTTGCTTCAGGACGACTCAGCAGATCATTAACTCTAGCGTTTGATTGGCTCTATATTGATCTATCTCAGTTTGCTTCGGGTATTGATTGTTGTCTTATAATCATCCTCTATTAATGGGCCTAATTGTTTATTTAACTTCAGGGAATATCGGTAACAAGCTCAGTCGCCTGCAACACAGAAGAACTCATCACCAACCCAGTCAAAGTCATCAAAAAAATCAAAGAACTGGACTGGATTAATACCAACGAAATTGCTATCAAATACAAACTTACCAGCCATCTTCCCCCCTTTTCCAATAAACTAGACTCTATTCAACCATACTTGAAATTATTTCCAAATAGATTGGCGCGAAACTACTTCTTGAAAATCCGACTAAATCTTCTGGAAACCAATGAAATTCTGGTGATTAGACAATTATCTCCAACCAGCTGCTGCCGTTTCTGCAACTCTGCCGCGGTCAAGGAAACCATACGCCACCTTCTTTTGAACTGTCCTGCGACGACAGACATCCGCCGTACTTATTTGAAAGACATTTTCACAAAGTTTACCCTTCAAGACGAAGAATTGTGTTGGAACAGATTGCTAGACGGTGATAAACAGGCATGGCAGCTAGCTATAATAAACATCATGAAATACATTCTTGACGTGCTCCTCTCGAAGCCGATCTAATGCAATGTTCCATCGACATCACTGAACCAATTCTTCTTCTTTTTAGAACTTCTTTCGCCCATCAAGCACGCAGGACAGTTCTATGACGTTCTACGAGCACTTCGAAAAAAAAATTTGTTAGAAAATCTATAAAGATTATATACAAATAAAAAAAATGTAAAAAAAAATATCGGTGACCAGCTGCACCCTGATCATCAAACACAGATCCACCAAACTCGTGACCGCTCTATGGATTTTCTCTGTTTCCCCACTCTCCCTCTCTCTTTCTCAATGTATGTCACTGAGGGTGGGAGTCATGTTGTCAGGTGCAGATTTGCAGGTGCTTTTCCAGCCATTGCTAAGAGCATCGCAACCAGAGAAAGAATGGAATATATCTTGAAAAATAGAAGGATAGCAACGACCGGGGCATACCCGACTTGGGGACCGGTCTTGTGTTTGGAGACGACATATATTGTTATCACGTTTATCCTACAAGAATGTGACTGTCACTCTGAAGGTCCACTGCCCATATGAGGGAGCTAAGAGAGGCCCGATAGGATCTGTAAGGGAGTAAGCGTGTAAGGGACCACAGAACCAGGCTGCAGGGTGTACACCTGTGTTTGCTACTATGAATCGTTGTGTTAATTCTTAGATTGTGTGAATACTGTTACACATGTACAGGGACAGCATTACCACCTAAAATCAGTGGATAGCTCAAACAATTAAACATTGCCTTTGTGCTTTCAGAAGAAAAGGCATCATTGATTTTAATTTGAGCTTTACTATCTTCTCGAAGGAAGTACACTTGGAGCGGGTAAATAGTGTGTAATCTTTGCAAAAGAAGATTTTAAAAAGGGACATTATTTAAATGTCTAAAACTGTGGTGGCTCTTTTTTAAATGTTACAATGTTAATTTCTAATGATCAGTTACCGTATACATCGAAACAATAACAAGAATGTTACTTTCCTTAATGAGAAAAGCACATTAACTAAACGTAGAATAACCATAACAATTATTGTCTGATAAGTCAACATTGCAAGATGAAAACTCTCAGACGATCAGTCAGCAAGTCTTGAAGAGGAATTTACAGTGGACGATATCAAATTGGCCATTTCAAAATTTACAGGGAGCAAGTCGCCGGGTATGGATGGCCTTCCTAGTGAGTTTTAGAAAATCCTACCGGAATCTGCAATACAACTCTTGTGTGATGTCTACAATGAGGCCTTTGCTTCCGGTCTGTTGCCTGGAACGATGTGTCATGCTTTAATAACTGTTCTTACGAAAAAAGACAAGTGTCCCACAAGTTGTGAAAACAATAGGCCGATCAGCCTGATTAATTGTGATTGTAAGATACTTGCGAAAATGCTGGCAATGCGAATGGAACCAGTGATTACAACTCTAGTTCACATAAACCAGGTTGGATTTGTTACAGGTAGGGTTGTGGCTTATAATATGCGCCGCCTACTGCTAACTATTAAAAATGGTCATAGACAGGGAGTAGCCACTGCTGCCATTTCTTTAGACGCTGAGAAGGCATTTGAGAGGGCGGGGTGGGCCTTCTTATTCTCTTGCCTGAAGAGGATGCGCTTTGGTGATAAATATCAGCAGTGGGTGCAACTTCTGTACAGGTGCCCATCAGCTAGTGTGCTCACCAATGGTCTCATTTCTGATGCATTTACAGTCCACAGGGGCACGAGACAGGGTCGTCCCCTCTCCCCATTGTTGTTTATCCTGTCTATGGAACCGCTGGCGCTCTGTCTGAGAGCGGATGTGAACCTTAAGCCAATAATTGGCAGTGACTGTGACAATTTACTCTGGTTGTACGCTGATGATCTATTGGTCGCACTCCAGGATCCTGCTAATGGCATAGCCCACTTGATGCATGACATTCAAGAATTCTCAGTTCTATCTGGCTACAAAATCAATTGGGGCAAATCTGAAATCCTACCACTTAATAATCTGTGTTTACATAGTTCTTGTGCACATTTCCAATTCAGGTGGTGTAGTGATCGGATCAAATATTTGGGTATCTGGATTGTTGCGGATGTGACAGAGTTGCCAGAGTTGAACTTTGGAATTCTCATTCAATCATGGCAGTCTGACATTGGCAGGTGGGGGTTTTTACATCTGTCCATGTGGGGAAAAGTTAATTGCATAAAAATGAACCTGGCTCCTTGAGTGAACTATCTTCTTTCTATGTTGCCTATCAAGGTTGCTGGTCACATTTTCAGAGCAATTGATAAACTTATGCAGAAGTTTATCTGGAATGATAAGCCACCGAGATTAGCTATATGGAAATTACAACTGCCACTGAAAAATGGGCGGGATGAATTTACCTAACTTCAGTGAATACCATCTTTCATTTTCAACTCAACATCTCTGTCAGTTCCTTGTTCCGTATGATGACTGTTCACGGTGTGTGAAGTGGGAGTGTGGTGCCGTATCCCAGTTGGAACCCAGAGCTCTGCTGACTTTAAAGTAAAAGAAATCGAAGGGAGCGAATCCTTTGACCGGTTTTCTCCAGGATTGCTGGTGTGACATATCGAGGCGCATGAAAGCAGAACCCTACCTGAATTTGGAGGCCTCATTTTGGCTGGATCCGGCCCTGAAAAGTCAAGGGAAGGTCCTTTTCTGGACAAAGTGGTTCCTGGTGGGAATAAAGTACCTCCGTGATCTAATAGATGAGGAAATTGGATCCCATATGCACAGACATGTGAAACTTACGATATGGCTGGTTGTTCGTTTTCAGAGTACAGAAAATTGAAAGATATTGTCAATGCTTGCCCTAGGGATGTTGATTTGTTGGAACCGAATGTTGCATGGTCCATGTTGCAGTTATGTGGAAGTGCTGCTCATCCTGCTGCTACGATGTATGGATTTCTAAAATCATTCAGGAAGGAAGATTTGAGGCTGCCACTGATATGGGCAGAGGAACTAGGAGAAGAAATTGATGATGTCTGTTGGCAGCGCTGCTGTGAGAATACCCGATTGGTAAGTCTGGACTGGGGTCTCAGAGCATCGCAAATGAAACTGCTCTTTAGGTCCTACTGGAATCCTGTCATGCTGTTTAAGGGACAACTCATGGATAATGAACTCTGTTGGAAGTGTAAGGGTGCTAGAGGCTCCCTCAGTTATCTGCTGTGGTTTTGTCCTAAAACGAAGAAATTCTGGCAGTACGTCTGTGAGAGGTTGGGTCTGGTTTTGAGCTGTGTGATTCCCCTCTCAGCTACCTTATTGATTCTAGGGGACGTGTCAGTGATTGCTGATATCTCTTTTGGACAGACGACTTGGGTACTCCGTGCCAGTAGGATCGCTAAGAGGATGATACTGAGATCATGGAAGTCGAACAACTTCTTCAACATTGATGAATGGGTGGATGAACCTTTGACTGTTTCAACTTATGAGAGGGCAATTTACAAGAATATGGATGATATTGAGAAATGTTGGGACATTTGGAGTAGGTTCTTGGAGGTCTATGGTTGAATTTCATTTTCTATACTCAATGGGATGTCTCTGTAGCTAGAAAATACACTTGATGTGTTGATTATAACTTGTAATTGTTGTTCAACGTTCCATTGAATTTGCATTGATGGTTCCGTTGGCTAACCAATTGCTTTCTGGTTCTCTGTCCTTTCTTGTTGTTTTTTTTTTTCTCTTCTTTCTCTTCTCTTTTACCCTTTTGTCTTCCAATCTTGTCTATTTCTTTCTTTTGTAAAAATAGTTTTTATATGCGCTGTTGATTGTTTGCCTAAGATATTGTATTTTTGGGCTCATTAGTGATGTTTGTGTTTTGCAATGTTGGAAAAATGTAAATGAAATACTCTTATGTGAAAAAAGAAGGTAATAAATAGAACCAATGAAGGTTTCTGGCTGCTTTGCGTGCATTCTAATCAGAATTTGGAATCATGCCAATGGCTGCAGATCTTTGTATTCAATACATATAACTCTGACAACCGTATTCCATTCTACAATCACTAAGTACATAGTACCCAAAGGCCGTGGTGAGCACTTGACCATTCCCAACACTCCCTATAACATTAGAGTGTTTGTAACCATAAACCATATAAACTGATTCAGACAATCTCTAGGTTTGAATGTGCAGATTAAACAGCTGTTCCCAAAATGCACAGGAATTTTAGAGGATGAGGGGCTGAGAGGTGATCCCTGCCTCAGAGGAAAGGTTTCTGTGACTCTGGGGGTCTGTCTGTGCCCATTGCCCACTGCACAGGTATTCTTGGAGAATTATACATAGGAAGTGAAGTGTTCTTATTTATTTTTGCTGCTTTTTTGATTTGGTGCCCTAGTGAGGATGTAACTATTTACCTATTAATATGAAGACCAGGGTGAGTCATAGGTTCTTGGGGCTCTGGAAGGGAATCCTAACTTCAGACCTAGTATGCAACACACAGACAGACATAGATACAGGATGTTTTGCTCCTCACTGACTGGGTATCAAACTCCAAATGTTGGTGGAGTGTTTGATGAGTGTTTGGAACTGCTAGCTGCTCTCTACTCTGTTGCTCCCCGGACCCTGTGGCCAAACTTGGAGGAGTCTGTCTTCACTTGTTGATTGCTGCTCAGCTTTAAAATCACACTTCTGGATGCAGAGCGTCGCAGAGTATTTGCTGAGTGTTTGCTGAGTGTTTGGAAGTACTAGCTGTTCTCTACTCTGTTGCTCCCTGGACCCTGTGGCCAAACTCGGAGGAGTCTGTCTTCACTTGCTGCTTGCTGCTCAAATTTAAAATCACACTTCCGGACACAGGAGCGTCGCAGAGTGTTTGCTGAGTGTTCGCTGTAGTGGGCTCCCTGAGCAGCTGAGTAAATTATCATATGTCTACCAAGCGTTCCGTGATGAACACAATCGAGGATCCAACAGGACAGCAACGCACCAGGAGTCAGGTACGTTTGAATGACTCGAATGTCAATGCCAACAATAATGTCAGACAAAATGCTAAAGCAAAAGCAAAATCTGCAATGACTCTTTGTACAATTAGAGCTTATATGCTGGCCAACCTAGAACTTTCACCGTACAGAACAAGCAAATTAAATCATAATTTGACATTCACAAACTGTGAACGGTTACCCCTCGCCGCTGACACTGACACCGACACTGTCTCGTAGCGCGTTGTACTGACCTGTGGCTTGTCCCTGCGGACGTGGTGCTGATGATGGACCAAAAGATGCTTTTCTAGATAGCCACCTATCTACAGTCGTTACAATAAAGCTAAAAATACGGCTGGTGAGATGACGGAAAAACAGAATACCAAAGTGATGCAAGAAGCCATTATATGCGTCTTTTTTCAAATTATATGAAAAGCTGAATGACAATTATAGAGATCAGTCCACATTAATAGAACTGATGAACACCAAGATGATCTATGCGGAATCGATTATAGAGGCCTTAAAAGAAAAAAGAGGCAGATAAAAAGTTATGGAAGGTTTAATTCTTAAATCCCTCAGTGATTTAATGCAAGATGCCAAAGCAGATAAAACATTTTTTTTTTACAGGGCATCAGAGAAATCATTTCATGTACCGAAAACTAACAAAACAAAGCTCAGCTAATTATCATGAACATGACCATAAAACATGCAGATACAACAGAACCCATTTGTCAAACCGATCCAATGGTGTTTAATGAAAAAGTAAACCCCATAAAACTCTCAAGAAACTATTGATCTGAGAAACCTTCCCTGCACATTCAATGCTGGAATAATGATACCAACTCAAAGCGGTGAAAATGTGACAACCAATCAAAATGTAAGCCATGCAGTAAACATGCACACATCTGAACTGAAAAATCTAAAGGAAAAAACAAGTAATGAATAGAAAGCCCTGAGCCAGCGAGGATAATACATGGCTTTAACATAGACGACATAAGAAAGGAGTCCAAATGCCAAAAAGCAGAACTTGCGGAAGATTTGAGATTTAGGACTATGAGCAAAAAAAAAGAGCATTACTCACATTAAAGACACATGAGATTTCGCCTCATGAATCCATAATGAAATCTCTCCTCGTGAAACCGAAAGTAGATCGCAGACAAAAAAGATCAAATACGCAGAGAAATCCAAAAATGAATTTAGAAAGAAACGCACAATGGAACACAAATAATCAAGAAAGTGAAAATAGACTAAAAAAGGGACATGCAGATAATATACGTATGCTGGTAAGAGTTCCTAGAGCACAAGATGGTCTTATATCAAACAGGTCCACTATTATGAAATTATTATAGTACACTCCACAACTGAGAGTTATACAGTCTGATGATGTAAAGACCGCACGTTTTCCAGATGAAGACAGAAATGATATAGTGGAAGTGACTGTAAACTCTGCTTCCCTAGCTGCCATAGTGATCGCAGCGATCAAAGATTTTAGAGCCCTGAGATTTGATATTAAAGAAAAAGATAAAATGCAAGGCCAAATTGAACCACAAAGGATGAGAGGCTATATTGAAAGAACATCTGAGACAAATAAAAATGGTCTTGAAACAGGTGCTCCAGCATTAGTTGTAGAAAGCAGAGTAAATAGCAACAATGAAAATATTCATCATAAACTGTGCCCTTGCGATGGCACGGTGCCCGTTGGCACAAATGGGAACTGCAGCCATAGGGTTTGCAACACAGACCTGGATGGAGGTACGGCTGCTCTTCTTGATCATTTTTGGATCTGTGGATCGTATGCATACAGACAGTTTGCTCCAGCCTGGCGAGGTGTGTGCAGTCTCTCTACTCTTCACATGCAAGTCCTAGTGATCCCTGAGGAGCACCTGATTTTGGTGGATTCAATGCCCAAAGTTACATCTGTGTCCCCTAGAGAAAGAAGCTTTAGATAAAATCCAGATCACTAAGAGCAGGTCACAATGCGAAGTACAGAATGAAGCGGAATCGGACGCAAACCTGCTAATATCAACACGCTGGAAATTAGGGAGCTGGAACACAAGGGGTTGGCTAAAGGAACCACCAATGTTAGATGGATACATTGTTTTACTAAATCCGGCATAAGGAGGACAGTATGGGCACCCCTCATCAGGACTGTTGACAATGGTTAAAAATGAGATGGGCATGACAGTGATTGAAACCTTGAATATAAACCCATTCATTCAAATAACGTTCTAAAACATTTATGTCACCCATCAACCAAATGCAATTTCGTCCTTGTAGCATATATATACTGGAATCCTAGGAGTATAGAAGAAGATAACTTCTTTGATCTAGTCACTGATCAAATAGATCAGTCGGTGGATAATTATCATGACATTGAAATAATAATTTGCGGAGACTTCAATGTGTCATGCTTTGAAGGTGAATGGAATAAGGCAAAGAAAATGAGATGTCATAATACTAGAAAAATTCTTCACGGGAAGCTATAGATGGAGGAAATGGAACATCGACCAATACATAAATTAAATGGAAACATCATTGGTGACATACCTCCAGCGCCGACATGGGAAAAATTGCCAAATCAAAGCAACACTTGATTACATCTTTGTCTCAGAAAGTTTGCAGTCAAGAATACTACAACTAAATGTCAAAAGTGATCCTCATAGCGAACATGACCCGGTCATTGTTACGATTGCAGAATGAAAAAAGACAACTAAAACCTTCTATACAGGAGACATAGAATTGGAAAATGGCCGACATCGGCTAAGAATAAAATGTAAAGACATTCCAATACTCATAAAAGGATTTTAAAAGTGGCAAGTCGATGACCTGTATTCAGTAGAATACAGACATACATTGAATGGCTTTGAAGAAACGTACAGAAAATCTGCAAAAACACAATTTAAAACTATTCATGTTTTCGACATAGAGGTATCCAAACAAAAAAAGCAGCTAAGGAAAACATAAGTGCATTGAAAAGACTAAAACAACTGAATAAAAAAGAACTAATATGCCAAATAAAACAGCAATATAAGAACAGTCAAATATCACATAAGTTATTACTATGCCAAAAAGATGCTGTATATTTGATGATAGCTATGGGCATGTCAAATAGTTGAAATCTATGGAATCTAATAAATGAAAGAAATGGCCATAGCAATGCATGCCTGACAAAACCCATTGCAGAAAGTATGCGGATCAAGTATTTTAAAAATCTATTAGGTGACGGGAAAAATAGTCATGAAGGATTTGTAGAAGAACAAAAAGCTGCAGAGCCATGGAACTTGGAGTCCAAACGAGAAGTGATTAAGATCCTCATGAATAAAGCAAGTGCATCAAGAGCAGCAGGGCCTGATGGCCTTTCCAATGCAGTTTTAAAAGCTGATCCGGAAAAGTGGTCAGAATCCTGCAAGATGCTACTTCAAAGACTATCCAAAGAAAGCAGACTACCTCAATCTTGGAAAGACGCGATTATACTGCCTATCTTCAAAAAAGGCGACAAGCTCCAACCAGAAAAGTACCGACCAATCGCGCTGCTCGATTGTGTTTGAAAGAATGTTGCTACCTTTTTATTAAATCATTTGGAGATCTGGATTAAAGAAACAAAATCTTATGGCATCCGACAGTCTGGCTTTGTAGAACAAGTTGGATGTAGCCTCAACTTGCTCTTATTAGGCCTCTTGAAAAAAAAAGAGCTTTAAGGAACAGGCATAAAATCAACATGGCTAGTATTGATCTTCAGCAAGCCTTCGACAGTATCGACCGAAATATGCTATGGCAAAAATTAGAGTCAAAAGGATGCCCTGCCGCCCTACTAAAAGCCATAAAAGAGCTTTACTCGTGTACATCAATGCAAGTGAAACTTGACCAACACGGGACCTTATCTATTAAAATCGAGACAAAAAGGGTCTAAAGCGAGGATGCCCAGTAGCAGCTACTTTATTCTGCTTCTACATAGAAGATCTATGGGCTATCCCAGAAAATAAGTGCTCCTTCCCACCGAAAATAAACAGAAATGAGGACGACAGACTTCTTTATGCTGATGATCTAATCCTATTAGATCAGACAAAGATCGGCTTGCAAAGATCCTTAAATAAGCTAGAAGAATAGGCACCTAATAAACATCTGAAATAAACACCAGAAAATCAGACATTATGGTGCTAGGTGACAACAGACAGAATAAGAACAAAAAATAAATGTGGCACCTTAATGGAAATAGACTAGAACCAGTAAAAGAACTGAAATATCTGGGAGTTGAAAAAGCCTGGGCCGACGCCTTGAGAATAAAAGTGAAAAGACTTACCGCGCAAGGGAAAGCCATAGATCGGAGATTTTGAACATTTTCATTACAACCAATCATTGTCTTCTACAAACAGAAAGTGTCTGCGGCACTCATACTTGGAGGTGAGGCTTGCTTAGAATTAAAACCGGATGTTTGGAACAGATTAGAAGGCTATTATTTGGAGAACAGTCTTACATCTACCAAAATACATTCCAATGGCGGCACTCTGACAAGAGCTAGGGTTGATATCTCTAAACGCACAAGTCACATGGAACAGATTGATGTTGGATGGGAAAGCAACGCTCAGTGAGTGTCCACCGCAATTTGAGGTGCTAGGTTTGGACAAACGCTCAGTGAGTGTCCTTGATGACTGGAAACGCGACTGCGAGGCAATATTTACTAATCTCGGAACCACCGTAAACACTCTTTCCAGAAATCCATCGCAGGTAAAGAAGATACTCTGGGAGGAGGACGGGGTAACTCTGAAGAAGCCAGAACAAACTCTCAGGCATTTACCCTTTTGAAATCGAACTGAGAAGTAATGAATATCACGCCTGGTTACTTGACAAGATTTCCACATCGTAAACAAAGAGAACTGATACCAAGATTCAGATTGAATGTGGTGCACAAGAAAACCAT
This sequence comes from Ambystoma mexicanum, assembly GCF_040938575.1. Lineage (NCBI taxonomy): Eukaryota > Metazoa > Chordata > Amphibia > Caudata > Ambystomatidae > Ambystoma > Ambystoma mexicanum. The sequence continues at coordinate 1,658,280,722 of NC_090932.1, forward strand.
GCTGCAAAGATATGGAAGATACCAAGAAGAGCAAGATGGTGGCCTCTGCAAATATGGAAGATACCAAGAAGAGCAAGATGGCCGCCTCTGCAAAGATATGGAAGATACCAAGAAGAGCAAGATGGTCGCCTCTGCAAAGATATGGAAGATACCAAGAAGAGCAAGATGGCCGCCTCTGCAAAGATATGGAAGATACCAAGAAGAGCAAGATGGTCGCCTCTGCAATCGCAATATAGAAACTCTTAAACATCTGGTTCTATTCTGGCCAAAATTGTCAGATCTTCGAGACACCTAACTGCGTGACCAAATCATAGATTCCTATAGTCTAGAAGCTAAAAAATGGTGGGACCTCATTTATGAATGCCGAAATCAAAGACTACATTTTGCAACAGTAAAATTCTTGGAAGCAACATTAAAGAAACTGAGGGAAAAAAGTGAACTGATTGGCGACAGGATGGTTCAGTTCGATAATGAAATAGATAAAGATAATGTTGAGTAAAGAGTTAAGAAATGGACTGAGCTTTTAAAAATTTAAAGTAAAGCAGTGAAAGGTTTGTAATAAACTAAATACACTGAAAAATAAAATATATAATGAAAACATTGAAACATTTCTTTTTTTAAAAAGGTTGCCAGTATGCTGGCTGCTCCCACTGGAAACAGATGCACCCCCTGGTAATCCATGATCACCATTCTTTCCCCAAAGAGTGCGGTTTAGTGGCTTAGGTTCTTGAGTTCATTTTCTTTGCATGAACACAGTTTGGCAGAGCTTTGAGGGTGAGTATTTAATTATTGTCAAGTTGTACTGCATTCTTTTCATGCTCATTGGTGTGCATCGTCGGGATCAGTGGGGGGCATCAGTGGGGGTATTCCTCATGCCCAATGCTGTGCCTCTCCATTCCTAATGGTGCGCATATCCACAGCCTCCTGCCAATTGGTGTGCATCGTTCTGCCTAGAGGTGCCTTCAGAGACCATTCTCTAATCCAGGAATCCTGGTTGTCCAGCTGCATTAGTGATGGGGCAACTATCTTCTGAATCGAGTAGGCGGGAGCAACCCCACAGAGCTTCAGGTAATGGTCCCCTTATGTGGTCACCTAACGCTCTGTGATAGAGAGCCGTACCGCTGAGCACACAGGCATCAGCTGCTCAGGGGTCAGGTGGAAATCTGCTAACATGCCTTACGTAGACTTGGGAGGTCATTCTGACGAGAACTGATTGGTGCTTCCAGACCATGTGATTGAAAGCCTGATGATGTGTTTTTAGAAGCAATGAGCTGCTCATTGCACCCCAGAAGAATGCAATCAGCAGCAATAGCACCTGCTAACTCTCTGTTGGGGTTGGAGCACAACTGAAGAAGATCTCTGCTTTTGGTACCCCATTTTGTCTGGCCTTTGTCCAATCCGAGTGGCCATTTTAGAATCAGGCATCTACCTCATTAGCACTTTTAGCACATGTGTCATCCTTTAAATCCCTGTCCAGAAGCACCCGCCACCTTTCGACCATAGCAAAGGGCTGCACAGACAAGGATATAGTCTGGTGGGCCCTAATATGGTTTGGTAGGCCCTAGGGCCACCCATTTTTGCCCTATTATTCCTTAGGTCCATGTACTCATCATTACAGAACTATTATTTCTAAACTTACACAACCCCTGTTATGACAATTCCCATATGCATGCTCCAAATGCTCCCTGTCACCTAGAACCCTATGATTTCTTAAATAGTTTGTATTGGTCACCTAGAATTCTGAGATATCTTAAACTGCATTAATGAGTCACCTGTGATCGTGTGGTCTGCTCTGCACCCTCCCTATCACTCTGTGCCTCCCATGCTCCAGCCAATCCTGATCCCTCTCCGTACTGTCCTTTCCCCCTCTGTCTCCCGGCCTCTGCCCATCCACCTCTCCTCCTTTCACTCTCCCTCGGTCTCTTCCCCAGTCTCCCGATCCTCATTTTTCAATCACCTCCCAAACCCCACTCAGGTTGCTCTTCTCTCTCCAGTCCCACCCACTCCAACCTCATCTACCCTGCCCCCCTTTCCATAATATAGTCCAGAAACTATATCTGCTCCACCTATTGACTTTGCTGCTGGTCTCGGGAAATCCGAATTACTCTGCAAATAAAACGCCTTTCTCTTAAATCCTTTTGATTCCCATAACCCCAAAGTCTCTGCGATTGCTATCACCGAAACATGGCCACCCCCATGACACTGCTACTCGGTCAGCTCATCACACAGGGTTTGCCTTTTTCTCTCACCCCTCTCATTTCCACAAAATAGGCAGTAGGGTTGGTTCTATGATCAGCAAGGACACACCATCGCCACTAGTTCCCTTCTCCGATTTCAGTTCCTCTTCTCAATCCAGCTCCTCACTCCTGTTCCTCCTACTGTCCTCCTCATTTACAGCCCATATTGACACTTGACTCCAAACGCTTCAAGCTGATATCCCTCCCATTGTAGTGGGTCACTTTCGTCTGTCCAATATGACAAAGACCGAACAGCTTTGACTGGACTGCCCTCTCTCTGTCTCATTAGTCACGACCTTCATGACCTTCCAACCCAAACCCAAGAAAACTCTCTAGAGCTCATATTCGTTTCTTCTATCCTCTGCTCCAACAATTGACCCTTAACCTCTGACCACTCCATCATTAACTTCACTATTTCTGTTCCCTCTTCACTCTCCCTTCCCTCTCTTGCATCTCCCACCAAACAAAAAGTCATTCCTGACTCCATGGCCCCTACCTCCACAAAGTCAACATCGCATTCCAAACTCTCTCCCCTTCACTTGCGCACTCCATTGAACTTGCCTTTACAGAAATCAACTCTGCACTGTCTACCCTTTCAATGATCACTGCCCTGCCCACTCCTTCACCCCCTACGGCCTGGTGACCTCCACAATGGATCTCCATAGCCACCCAACTGATTCTCACAACAATGTGTCGCCGTTCACGGGCATAGCCTGAGTGCCCACTCTTCTCACTGCCTACAAGGACTCTCGACTGAGCCTGAGCACAGCTGTTGACACAGCCAAATTCTCCTATTAAAAAATAACAACATTCATCTAATTCATCAGAAATACTTGTGCTGGTAATTAAAGGTATTCAAAGTGACTATGTTAATGTAATTAGATGTCTGTACCCACACTGGGTTGCATGGTATAAATACATTACTACAAGTGGGCAGTTTAGTATAATATGAGATACACAAACTATTGAATTACAGAAAATTAATTTGAAGACGCAGAAGCGTGAAAATAGTTTTTGAGCAGAGAACACAATATTGTGAGCGAGGGAGCAGAATAGAAAGGAATAGAGCATTTCAATGTTTAGCTGCCAGAAGAGAGAAGGAAACAAAGGAATTGAATATGAGGGGGACGAGGAATCGATAAGATATACTGAGAAGCGGAAGCAAGTGAATGAAAGGGTGTGCATAAAGAGATGAGGGATGAGAGATTAAGAGAAGCTGGACTGCGGATACATTTATAAACAATGGAAACAGGGTGAAAAAGAAAGCAAGAGTGAAATGAAGCTCAATGCGAAGAGGGAAGTGAAGAGGATATTGAGGATTGAGACGGTAGAGAAAACAGAAAGTGCATAGAAGAATTGGAGATTGATCGCAGAGGTGCCAATGCATAAGCTGGGAGAACAAGAAGAAGAGTCAAACAGAAATCTAGACATCAAAAGACAAGGGTAGCATTTACAATGTTTGTGTCTTGGAACGTTATAAATGGACGAATTCTTTGTAAGGTTGGAAAGAGTGAAACAAGCTGACCTTGCAGTTTGGGAAATATCTAATGAAAAAGAAAGAGAAGGATGACAAATCCCACCAAGAATCTCTGCTCATGTTGATAGAGGGAGATGAGACGGGGGAGGAAGTACCATGAATGAAGCAAAGCAACGAAGTAAAGATTGTCAGTTTTTGAAGGATTAAGTTAAAGGGGAAGGGAAAGCATTCAGGTTTGAGGAGGTAGGAGACGAAGAGTGTAGAGAATCAGAGAATTAAGAAAAGGAAACCTGTACAATATTTGCAAAGATATTGGCAAGAAACATTGAAAGAGGAGATCATGTCTGAGGGGGTAAGGTAGAACGTAAACTGACTTACGGAACACCATAGTGAAGAGCAGGGTGCAGTGAGAATCGCTCTGCCAAGGAAACAAAGCAGCTATTTATAGCAATATTTGCTTTTTTTTGATCTATTGAAACTAAAGCCATATGCCTTGACAAATCTCTAAGTGCGAAACACTGGCTACATTGCCTCGCTCAAATTCACACCCTTTTTTAAGGGTTTACCTAGATAACATATTCTAGGAGTGGTTATTAATCAATTAGGTTGTACATAAATTCAAATTTATGTTCATGGCCTTTGCAACATATGAAAACCTGTTGTATCATATCAAATTGCATTTTCTCGCTTATTTTTGTACTAGAAATAAATCGGTGTATTTTAGCTATTTTGCATAGTAACCATTATGTTTGTGACCCCTTAAAAGGAAACAAACGAACATGGTTGCAGGATAACATTGCGCTGAATACTAAAATGCAAATACTCTCATTACAAGAATTTTATTTTTGCTCTACATTCTCGCCATCGCAAATTATTCCTGGTCCTCCAGGCCATACGTCCTCCCTAAGAACTGGTCCATTCCCCACTCTCTTTGCACCCTAAAATCACGAAAATACACGAGCGCTTGTCCATTATTCTGTCTCTCCCACCCACTCCCGCATGTTCTCCTCCTGCCATCTTTCCCACACTCTCCTCTCGATCCCCCCTAAGTCCTACAAAGAACTGCCACTAATACCGCACTCCAATTTACCTCTTTAGACCTTTTATTTTTCAAAGAACGTGCAACTGTCACCTCGGCTCACCTCTCAGTCTTATTCAACCTCTCTCTCTCACCTAATATCTTCCAGGCCTCTTACAAAACAGCCATAGTCATGCCTTGTATCACAGATGCCACAGTAATAACTCTGAATATCAAAGATAGTTCAAGGGTTTTTATTTGGTATTTTGTGGGCCACGCTTCTCTCTCTCTCGTCTTATGACAACCCACCTCCCTATTCCAGGCATCAGTAACCCCGAGTTATTACGATCAAATGTTGACACCTACTGTCTAAGAACTATCTCTTGCTGCGGTAAGACACTGGCTCTCTAATCTGTCTCAGGGACATCCTTGCTATCCCTACTCTACCCCAGGTTTAGTCTGACACAGGCTGTCCTTGCACCTTTACGCTCATCTATCCATTCCTGCTCACTCCTCCCACTTTCTGACATCGCTTTAATCTTATGTTCCTCCTGATCTTACCTTCACCTGTTGACCTCCTTGAGATCTATTCCACTACTCCTTATCAATGCTATTGCTCCTCTTCCCAGAAATTTCTCATCCTTCTCCCCCTACTCTTAACCTCGCACTGATACTCTCCTCCCTCCACTGGTACTCTCCTCCTCCCACTACTACTCTCATCCCACCAACTACTCAAATACCCCCTTCCCACTCTGTACCATTTCACTTCCCATTCACTCCTTAACCTAACCACTCTACTCATTAGCTACACCAAGCAAGCACACCTACACTGCAGCTAAACCTATACATCTCCTTACAATATAATAGGCTCCACACTCTGCGCCTTCCTCCTTCCTCCTGCAGGTCTCCTGGCCCTCATTTCCCTCTTTTTACCTGACCCAAACAACCCACACATCCTGCTCCCTGTCCTCCTTTATTAGTTCCCTCCTTCTTGGGGAATTGGTCCGCTGGACTTAACCAATGATACTGCTCTTTCCCGCCCCGGAGGTGTTACAGTGTGTGAAATTAAAATAGAGCGTGCTAAGCCTCGTCTTCACTACACAGATCTGCTTCGAGTCAACAATGGCGTCTCAGCCAGCCCAATGTTGATGTCTGTAGCTGGTGCCCAATGGAGGCTGTTTTCCCCTGCAGGTGTAGTCCTTGGAAGGTTCCCTGCCCCGTGTCCACATCCCTGGTGGACTAGGGTTGAAGAAGTGTCTGCGGCAGCCAAAACACTGATTATTTGACACAGGTTTCTTGCCGTGGTCGGGGGCTACCACCAATGTCACATATAATCTCCCAGATCTCTCTGTGTCAGGGTTCGGAGTTTGTAGTTAGCCAGGAATTCACAGGCTCTGAGGGCTTATACATAGTCCCTTGGCATGTACTGATCTCTGTGTCATGGTCTAACCCATTGAATGACCACACCAAATGCCACAATGGCACACGGGTCGCCCTAAATCCTAAAGGTAGTTCAACTGATTTATTTGGTGTTTTGTGGGGTCTAGCGTCATCCCTCGCTCTCTTACCTTATTACGGCCAGCCTCCCTAACCAAGACATCCATAACCCTAGTTAATGTTAATGAATGATGACCCACACTGTCTAAGTGCTAGTGCTCCATGTTGGCGGTTGTGACTCCCTAACATGCTGGCTCTCTATTATGGAGTTTCAAGCTGTTCCTACCCTATCCCAGGGTTGGTGATCTATTAGAATTGGGGCAGTGCCTTGCACATACTCTGGTTTGTCTTAGGCCGCCTTTGCCTCCCTCGTCTGACTCTTTCCTGCTCATGCTCCCTCTTTGCTGATATCCCTTCAGTCTTTCATTCCTTTTGATCCTACCTCCACCATTGGCTGTCACGTCTCCACCTGCTCTTTTCCACTACTCCTTCCCTCCACTACTCCTCCCCTCTCCCATTACTACTCTCCTCCAACCTCTACTATACTCTCCTCTTGCCACTACTACTTCCATCCTCCCATTACCAGTCTCCTCCTCCCACTACTCCTCTCCCATCACTACTCTCCTCCATCCTCTACTATACTCTCCTCCTGCCACTACTACTTCCCTCCTCCCATTACCAGTCTCCTCCTCCCACTACTCATCTCCCATCACTACTCTCCTCCATCCTCTACTATACTCTCCTTCTACCACTACTACTTCCCTCCTCCCATTACCAGTCTCCTCCTCCCACTACTCATCTCCCATCACTACTCTCCTCCATCCTCTACTATACTCTCCTCCTGCCACTACTACTTCCCTCCTCCCGTTACCGGTCTCCTCCTCCCACTACTACTCTCCTCTCTGGTTACTACTCTCCTCCTTCCACTACTACTTCCATCCTCCCATTACCAGTCTCCTCCTCCCACTACTCCTCTCTCATCACTACTCTCCTCCATCCTCTACTATACTCTCCTCCTGCCACTACTACTTCCCTCCTCCCATTACCAGTCTCCTCCTCCCACTACTCATCTCCCATCACTACTCTCCTCCATCCTCTACTATACTCTCCTTCTGCCACAACTACTTCCCTCCTCCCATTACCAGTCTCCTCCTCCCACTACTCATCTCCCATCACTACTCTCCTCCATCCTCTACTATACTCTCCTCCTGCCACTACTACTTCCCTCCTCCCATTACCGGTCTCCTCCTCCCACTACTACTCTCCTCTCTGGTTACTACTCTCCTCCTGCCACTACTACTTCCCTCCTCCCATTACCGGTCTCCTCCTCCTCCCACTACTACTCTCCTCTCTGGTCACTACTCTCCTCCTGCCACTACAACTTCCCTCCTCCCATTACCGGTCTCCTTCTCCAACTACTACTCTTCTCTCTGGTTACTACTTTCCTCCTGCCACTGCTACTTCCCTCCTCCCATTACCGGTCTCCTCCTCCCACTACTACTCTCCTCTCTGGTTACTACTCTCCTCCTGCCACTATTACTTCCCTCCTCCCATTACTGGTCTCCTCCTCCCACTACTACTCTCCTCTCTGGTTACTACTCTCCTCCTGCCACTACTACTCTCCTCTCTGGTTACTACTCTCCTCCTGCCACTACTACTTCCCTCCTCCCATTACCGGTCTCCTCCTCACACTACTACTCTCCTCTCTGGTTACTACTCTCCTCCTGCCACTACTACTCTCCTCTCTGGTTACTACTCTCCTCCTGCCACTACTACTTCCCTCCTCCCATTACCGGTCTCCTCCTCCCACTTCTCTCCTCTCTGGTTACTACTCTCCTCCTGCAACTACTACTTCCCTCCTCCCATTATTGGTCTCCTCCTCCCACTACTACTCTCCTCTCTGGTTACTACTCTCCTCCTTCCACTACTACTTCCATCCTCCCATTACCAGTCTCCTCCTCCCACTACTCATCTCCCATCACTACTCTCCTCCATCCTCTACTATACTCTCCTTCTACCACTACTACTTCCCTCCTCCCATTACCAGTCTCCTCCTCCCACTACTCATCTCCCATCACTACTCTCCTCCATCCTCTACTATACTCTCCTCCTGCCACTACTACTTCCCTCCTCCCGTTACCGGTCTCCTCCTCCCACTACTACTCTCCTCTCTGGTTACTACTCTCCTCCTTCCACTACTACTTCCATCCTCCCATTACCAGTCTCCTCCTCCCACTACTCCTCTCTCATCACTACTCTCCTCCATCCTCTACTATACTCTCCTCCTGCCACTACTACTTCCCTCCTCCCATTACCAGTCTCCTCCTCCCACTACTCATCTCCCATCACTACTCTCCTCCATCCTCTACTATACTCTCCTTCTGCCACTACTACTTCCCTCCTCCCATTACCAGTCTCCTCCTCCCACTACTCATCTCCCATCACTACTCTCCTCCATCCTCTACTATACTCTCCTCCTGCCACTACTACTTCCCTCCTCCCATTACCGGTCTCCTCCTCCCACTACTGCTCTCCTCTCTGGTTACTACTCTCCTCCTGCCACTACTACTTCCCTCCTCCCATTACCGGTCTCCTCCTCCCACTACTACTCTCCTCTCTGGTCACTTCTCTCCTCCTGCCACTACTACTTCCCTCCTCCCATTACCGGTCTCCTCCTCCCACTACTACTCTCCTCTCTGGTTACTACTTTCCTCCTGCCACTGCTACTTCCCTCCTCCCATTACCGCTCTCCTCCTCCCACTACTACTCTCCTCTCTGGTTACTACTCTCCTCCTGCCACTATTACTTCCCTCCTCCCATTACTGGTCTCCTCCTCCCACTACTACTCTCCTCTCTGGTTACTACTCTCCTCCTGCCACTACTACTCTCCTCTCTGGTTACTACTCTCCTCCTGCCACTACTACTTCCCTCCTCCCATTACCGGTCTCCTCCTCACACTACTACTCTCCTCTCTGGTTACTACTCTCCTCCTGCCACTACTACTCTCCTCTCTGGTTACTACTCTCCTCCTGCCACTACTACTTCCCTCCTCCCATTACCGGTCTCCTCCTCCCACTTCTACTCTCCTCTCTGGTTACTACTCTCCTCCTGCAACTACTACTTCTCTCCTCCCATTATTGGTCTCCTCCTCCCACTACTACTCTCCTCTCTGGTTACTACTCTCATCCTGCCACTACTACTCTCCTCTCTGGTTACTACTCTCCTCCTCCCACTACTACTCTCCTCTCTGGTTACTACTCTCCTCCCGCCACTACTACTTCCCTCCTCCCATTACCGGTCTCCTCCACCCACTACTACTCTCTCATTACTACTCTCTTCCATCCTCTACTATACTCTCCTCCTGCCACTACTACTTCCCTCCTCCCATTAAAAGTCTCCTTCTCTCACTACTCCTCTCCCATTACTACTCTCTTCCATCCTCTACTATACTCTCCTCCTGCCACTACTACTTCCCTCCTCCCATTACCGGTCTCCTCCACCCACTACTACTCTCCTCACCCGTTACTACCCTCCTCCAACACCGCAAGGGTAGAATAATTTATGGAGACATAACAATCAGAGTGCTTTGGATATTTGGTCATTTCAGGTAATGACTTACACGTCACTTTCCTTCATTACACTACTGTTATCCAGAGCGGAACATGCTTCTGATACTGTCCTTCCCTTCTCTCTGTTCTCCGACTAGATGGTTGCTTTCAAGTCTCTCCCAGGTATTTGACTGTTTCTAAACCTCATTTTTGGGTATTTCATGGAATAACCTCCATGTGCAACATGAGGGACATGATTCATACACTTTCGATGGCCTATTCTAAAAATGATTGCATGACATGACCTGCCAGTTACCATGACATGGCCTGCCAGTTACCATGACATGACCTGCCAGTTACCATGACATGACCTGCCAGTAACCATGACATGACCTGCCAGTTACCGCTTGAGTGTACTTGCATGACATGACCTGCCAGTTACCATGACATGACCTGCCAGTTACCCCTTGAGTGTACTTGCATGACATGACCTACCAGTTACCATGACATGACCTGCCAGTTACCCCTTGAGTGTACTTGCATGACATGACCTGCCAGTTACCATGACATGACCTGCCAGTTACCCCTTGAGTGTACTTGCATGACATGACCTGCCAGTTACCATGACATGACCTGCCAGTTACCCCTTGAGTGTACTTGCATGACATGACCTGCCAGTTACCATGACATGACCTGCCAGTTACCATGACATGACCTGCCAGTTACCCCTTGAGTGTACTTGCATGACATGACCTGCCAGTAACCATGACATGACCTGCCAGTAACCATGACATGACCTGCCAGTTACCGCTTGAGTGTACTTGCATGACATGACCTGCCAGTTACCATGACATGACCTGCCAGTTACCGCTTGAGTGTACTTGCATGACATGACCTGCCAGTAACCATGACATGACCTGCCAGTTACCCCTTGAGTGTACTTGCATGACATGACCTGCCAGTAACCATGACATGACCTGCCATTAACCATGACATGACCTGCCAGTTACCGATTGAGTGTACTTGCATGACATGACCTGCCAGTTACCATGACATGACCTGCCAGTTACCATGACATGACCTGCCAGTTACCCCTTGAGTGTACTTGCATGACATGACCTGCCAGTTACCATGGCATGACCTGCCAGTTACCGCTTGAGTGTACTTGCATGACATGACCTGCCAGTTACCATGACATGACCTGTCAGTTACCGCTTGAGTGTACTTGCATGACATGACCTGCCAGTTACCATGACATGACCTGCCAGTTACCATGACATGGCCTGCCAGTTACCATGACATGACCTGCCAGTTACCGCTTGAGTGTACTTGCATGACATGACCTGCCAGTTACCGCTTGAGTGTACTTGCATGACATGACCTGCCAGTTACCATGACATGACCTGCCAGTTACCGCTTGAGTGTACTTGCATGACATGACCTGCCAGTTACCATGACATGACCTGCCAGTTAACCCTTGAGTGTACTTGCATGACATGACCTGCCAGTTACCATGACATGACCTGCCAGTTACCACTTGAGTGTACTTGCATGACATGGCCTGCCAGTTACCATGACATGACCTGCCAGTTACCGCTTGAGTGTCCTTTCATGACATGACCTGCCAGTTACCATGACATGACCTGCCAGTTACCGCTTGGGTGTACTTGGATGACATGACCTGCCAGTTACCCCTTGGGTGTACGTGGATGACATGACCTGCCAGTTACCGTGACATGACCTGCCAGTTACCATACATGGCCTGCCAGTTACCATGACATGACCTGCCTGTTACCGCTTGAGTATACTTGCTTGACATGGCCTGCCAGTTACCATGACATGGCCTGCCAGTTACCATGACATGGCCTGCCAGTTACCGCTTGAGTGTACTTGCATGACATGACCTGCCAGTTACCCCTTGGCTGTACATGGATGACATGAGCTGCCAGTTACCATGACATGACCTGCCAGTTACCATGACATGACCTGCCAGTAACCGCTTGAGTATACTTGCATGACATGACCTGCCAGTTACCATGACATGACCTGCCAGTTACCATGACATGGCCTGCCAGTTACCGCTTGAGTGTACTTGCATGACATGACCTGCCAGTTACCCCTTAGGTGTACTTGGATGACATGACCTGCCAGTTACCATGACATGACCTGCCAGTTACCATGACATGACCTGCCAGTTACTGCTTGAGTATACTTGCATGACATGACCTGCCAGTTACCATGACATGATCTGCCAGTTACCATGACATGACCTGCCAGTTACCCCTTGGGTGTACTTGGATGACATGACCTGCCAGTTACCCCTTGGGTGTACTTGGATGACATGACCGTCCAGTTACCATGACATGACCTGCCAGTTACCCCTTGGGTGTACTTGGATGACATGACCGTCCAGTTACCATGACATGACCTGCCAGTTACCGCTTGAGTATACTTGCATGACATGACCTGCCAGTTACCATGACATGACCTGCCAGTTACCATGACATGACCTGCCAGTTACCCCTTGGGTGTACTTGGATGACATGACCGTCCAGTTACCATGACATGACCTGCCAGTTACCCCTTGGGTGTACTTGGATGACAGACTGTCAATGTGCTGTCCCTGGGTTGTCTTTGGACCACTCTGTAGAATAATGTGTTTAACCCACAGTTTGATATTCATTTGGGATGTGATTTGCTTATTCTCTTTTGTTTGACGAAGGGAATTTCCCCCGAAACGCGTTGAGTTTCTGTGAATCTTTGAAGGTCAGTCAAACATCTTGCTTACTTCACTTCTTCTGTGAAGTAGGATCTAAATGGACACACAACGTATGGACTGGTTTTGATCAGTAATTGGGTGTGCAGGGGACTGGATAGAATGTCTTCTTTGCACGGTGCCACTGCCTGTCTGTCAGGGGAGGATTACTTCTCCTGCCCCCAAGTCATTTTTATTTTTCTCTGAGTGTTTGTCTGCATAATTGATTCTGACCTTCTGATGTGAACTTGAACATATTCGCGTTTCTAAATGTTCTAGAGCACTCTGAGGGTGTGTAGATACTGACTCACTGACCCCCCTTGGATGCTGCGTCCCCACCCTAGCTTGGGGAAGGAACATACATGCCACTAGTCCCCCTGTTTGAAGGACAAGGAGTCTGTCAAGGGTTGGGACATCCCTGGGTAGGTGAGGCCCGGAACACACTCTTCTGACACCTGATAAAAGACTACTCTATAGCAGCTGAAAGAAGGTACCAGGCCTACGAGAGAGAGAACATCCTTCCACCACACTCAGCCCCCTGTAGAATAACTCTGCAGCGGGTCAAGAGGCAGCAGCATCCCTCCACCTGATGTCGAACAGCACAGCGGTGCAGCAGGGAACAGGAACACCCCTCTGACCAATCATTGTTGCGTTCACCTCACCTGCTGATGGTGGCCCTCTAATGTCCCTTATTCACCTGACACTAATCATACATGTTAAGACTTAATGCGAACGACTTGGATGTTATTTGCAGTATTGACGTTGCGAATTCTGTGCACGTTATGATGTCATGAACCCTTGTTAAAGGTCAAAGCGGTTTCCTATATGCATTAAAAGGGGGTTACAGCACGACCATGTGACCCTTTTTAAGCAAGCACACAGCTTGGTCTCACACGCACACACATGCGCACACACAGACACACACACACACACGCACACGCACCCCTCTTTCCCCTCAGCTGCCACATGAATTCCCTGGTGCAGCACCGACCAGCAGCATGTATGAAGAGACTGCCGCCTGCGTGCAGCCTCTTCCCTTAACAGGCGAGACTCTTCCTGAGTGATTACTGCAATACACTGGTCGCCTGCGGCTGACCTGCACACCTGACAGGGCAAGATGAAGAGGGTGGGGGAGCCCTCAGAAGCAGACGTGAGGTGCTACTGGACACTTGGCCTGCACGGGGCACAGCCCTCATCACGCACAGAGATAGATAATGGACCGGGACCCAGAGCCTGCATGGCGCACAGACCTCATGGACACAGGGACGCATATTGAACTGGGGCACGGACCTGCGCAGCAACTATCCAAGGGCCTGCACACCGCACTGACCTGATGTGACAGAGCAAGGAGCAAACATGCCCAGATTACTTACCGTCATTACTAGTCTTACTCCTCCTCGTCGCAGTACTTCCATTATTATATGATGATGGCCTGGGAGCTTTATCCAAAAGCAATATCAAGTTTGTTTTTAGGCCCCTCCGCCTACCGTTGACCTGCAGGTCACACATAGATCGCAGCAGAAAGTGCTCAACCCAGTGAGCTATCTAACCAGCTTATGCTTGTCATATGAAATCGTAGGGACTGACTGTTTTGGTGACGTGTTGTTGTCTTGGCTGTTTACTGTTACAGTCTGAAGCTGTTTGCGGTGTGTAATGCTTCACACAGTCTAACTAACAAACACAATTGACAATCAGACTTCGTTTCAACCCTAGGAAGCAGGTGGCGCAGCAGAGTTCCCAGCTCCACGGGGAGCACAAAAGCCTCCCAGGGTTCAAGTCCTAAAATAAAAGTGGGGGGATTCACACTCATGCCAGCTGAATGTGACGTCACCAGAAATTAGAATATCAAGGTGGCCTCTGAAAAAAGTGGCGGGGCTCCGTACACCCGCACGTACCCTCAACTTGAGCCCTGGAGCCGCCGCTATCCACTGCCTTTGCTGATAGTGCACCCCAGATACAGAGCCACACAGAAGTACGTCCCTATAAACCACACAGGTTCTACAAAGTCTGCACTTGCTGGCATTCATGAGGTGGAACAGTGACTGCCCTGGGGCGGGGCCAAGTCTCATTTGCATATGGTCTCTCCCCTTCAGTAATAGCATGCCAGCTGCAAACCGAGTGTCTGAAAGGTCGCCGAGAGCAATGCCAGTGGTTATGATTGATTCAAAACGTTCCAGCCAGCAGCGTTCAGTTTTGCAAGTGCACTGGGCTGCAATCAGGGTCAGGGGAGGCACTCACTTATAACAAGAACGGAACATATAGATGTACCACGTAAGAGGTGCGAGCTGCACCGCGTCGGGCAGGGAATGGACCAACTCTGGGCATAGCTGGTGCCAGCAAGATCACAGGGATATGCCAGTCTGCAAAGGGGAATTGGGCCGCCTCTTGCTATTTTCACATCAAGGGGCTAGTACTCAAAGAAGACCACAAGGTCACCGCAGAACCTGCATCCTTACTGATCCCAAATACCATCACCGACCGCAGCCGCAGGCGGACCCCGCATCACCTTACAGGCAGGGCATTAAGGCAGTGCCCCGAGCAGCAAGGCAGGCAGCCAGCCTGAGTCAGAATCTCGGGGGACTGTTTAAGGGTGAAGCGGGACACGTGGAGTGATGGTCCTGCCTCTTAGGGATGGATGTGTGTGTTTGGGGTCGGGGGGTCAGGAGGTGCACTTGACGATGTAAAGGAGAGTGTGTGAAACACCACCCTGCAAAGCATGGCCTAGGATGCAGAGCGCAGCCAGTGTGGCATTGTGCAGTGTTGTGGCATTGTGCAGTGTTGTGTGGAAGATACATGCCCTCTGAGGGTAAACTCCTCGGCTCGTGGTGAGATTTATCTTCGACTATAGATAGGCCAGGGAATAAAACCACACATTCTGATCTTTCCAAAACAAGTAAGGTCGATAGAGTCCTGGGAACAGCCCCTCGGTACGTGGGATGGTGAACTCATTCACAAACTGACCATTCCTGGCAGCTGTGGCACACCTGCACAGAATGGAACCACTGAGTAGGCCTCGGCCCTGCTGAGTTTGAGGGTCCAGTCTGCACTGTAAAAGTGTACCCCACAGACTTGTTCACAATCATGTAGGTGACGCATCCTGCATTAAGTGACACTGTTTCTAGGGTGGGAAGGACCGGCGAGGTAACATGCGGTGCCACACAAGATAAGCATGTCTCCTGCATCTTCCTGTGCTAGGGTGTGGGACCCTATGCATGTGTAGATCACACGCATGAAACCAGGGAGCTGTGTCGTGTCCAGGGAGCGGCCTGGAATGCCACGTGCTACCCATGGAATCTCATTGGTCACCCCAGGAGATGCCCCATTAACCCAAACCATGATCATTATGTGTGTGTGCGCTTGTACTTCATGCCAACCCTGCATAAGTCAGTGGCCACCCCAGTCAAAAGAGTCAGGACACGCCACTGCCAGGGAGCCCCAGGGATGGCACAGCCAGAAGCGTATTTGCCACAGGGGCCAGCGATATCGATTTCCCAAGTAAGTAGTGTGAGCAAAGCACCATAGAGGGTACCATCTTGCGGAGAGGAGAGAGGTTGCTAGGTGTTTGCTGCTAGGCTCTGGTTGCTAGGTTCTGCCCCTTAGTTGCTGGCTGCTTGATGTTGGCTGCTAGGTGTTGGCTGCTAGGTGCTGTCTGCTAGGTGCTGGTTGCTAGGTGTTTGCTGCTAGGTGCTGGCTCCACGGTGCTGGTTGCTAGGCGCTGGCTGCTAGGTGCTGGCTGTTAGGTGCTGGTTGCTAGGTGCTGGCTGCTAGGTGCTGGCTGCTTGATGCTGGCTTCTAGGTGCTGGCTGGTAGTTGCTGGCTGCTAGGTGCTGTTTTCTAGATGCTGGCTGCTAGGTGCTGGTTGCTAGGCACTGGCTGCTAGCTGATGGTTGCTAGGTGCTGGCTGCTAGGTGCTGCTGCTAGGTGCTGGTTCCAATCTTTGAATTTTTGAAGTAGAAAGGACAAAGATGGGAAGAGGGTTGCAGCAAATATGGAGCGGTCTGATCCAGCAGGTTAGGGAGAAACCTGGGATTCATTGGCGCGGCCCTATTCATTTAATTATCTTAAGTACTAGAACAAAACACCTACATTATAGTAGCAGCACCTGGTGCATCATACGTGAGCCCCTTTCGCTTTCTCTTTCTCTTGTCCGTTCTCTTTTGTTCTCTCTCCTCTCCTTTTCTCCACTGTCTTGTTCACTCTTTCTCTCCCCCTCATCTCTCGCTGCCTCCCTTTCCCACTCTCTGTCTGACCCCAAGGCTTTGTCCCTCTGTGGGAGAGGGTTACGTTGTCATGTCCATTGTGATGGGCGAACCCGTGCCTCGGTGTGTGCGTGTGTGTACTCGCACACACACGCACACAATCACTGAGACAGGAGACACACGTCTGTGCTTTCCAGGGTCCCGGCGGCAACTGCCGCACGGACCGTCTTTATTACGAATGCGCATGCGCGGCCCGAAAGGAGGCTCGCGCATGCTTACTTTCACCGTAAAACGTCACATCCATGTTTGCTAGAACCGCCCCAGTTGTTGCAGACAGCATTGTGACCAAAAAACATACAGATATCTTGACGGGGGAGTTGCTGTATATGTGTATGGTTCTGAATAGAGTGATTTCAGTAACATCAGCGCCATCCTTTCGGGTGGGGGCTGTCCAGGTGTTTGCAGACATACATTACCACTGTGTGTGTGTGTCCAGCAGGAATGTTGCCAGCACAGTAAGTGTTGACTGTCCATAACTGGGGATGTGTGGGAGACACAGGCTCTTCAGGGGCTCTGGCGTTCTGACCAGGGCCATCTTAAGCACTTTTGGGGCCCTGGGCACGGACATCTTTGGGGCCCCCTCCACCAAACAAAACAAATCAAGCAATCAAGAATATCTGCCCCACCACCCCCGCCACAATCACAACCCGTAGGTTGATATGCTGCCTCATAGCATTAAAAATAAGGATGTTACTTCCGTTAAGTCCAGGTTTCCCTCTTTATTCTTTCTCTAATCAGAATGATAAACAAGTACCATTTGAAGGCCAACATTATCAGTCTACAAAGCGGTTACTTCTGTTCTAGCATAGATTAAGGACACTTTTTGTAAAAGGTATATGTAACTCGCAATAGCCAGATAACTCACATTTGCTGCCTCACAGAACGCAAACTTGCTCAAGCATGGATAGAGGAGACCAATTGGTAGGAAGGAGAAAGCTACACATAGCATGGTTAGTGAATGCAGACTAGAAGCTACCAGGAAGGTGTCTGTAACCAGAACCACCGAGATTATAAATGGGACATGGTTTTGAAATAGTGTTGCCATTAGAGATCAAAAGAATAAAGTGCCCGTGGTGTGCAGTATATCAATGCTCGCTATTATAGTGGAAGCAACCCTACAGCCAGTGAAACCATGAGTGAAGATCATATCCTGAGAAGGAAATCACTCTGAAGGGCTGACAATTTTGAAAGGTTTAGGGACTGGCAGTTTCGAGAGGCTAGGAAATACAAGATTACATTAGATGCCCACCATTACACACACTGGTTAAGCAGTGAATCTGGGATTTGCGCCAACTCTGCAATTTCTGCATTTGAACACTTTCATTACCAGTTCTTATCATGAACTAAAATAATCTAATTTTATAAAACTGACTTGGAAAGTACACCAATCACATTACCAAACATGACAATTTTTTAAAACACAAGATTATAGAAGGGTGGAAGACAAAATGATTCTAGCTTCATTCTCTGCATCATCAAGAGAAGTATTTAAGTACCAGCAAACCAATCCGTGTGATTTAACAGATTTGATTTGGTTTGGTCTTTTGTATTGTAAAGGAACCTTTCATAGTTCCAAAACACTGGCTTGTGAAATTGTCATTTATAAACCTGCAGAAAAACCTTTGACTTTTACAAAAATGCAAAGCTTTTTTTGTGTTAAATGAGCAGACTTTAAAATATGCCTACCTGAGTCCTGCACCATCTGGTCCGCTCCCTTCTGTCTACCAACCCTTCCACTCAAGTGGCCTACATAAGAAGAAAGATCAAGTAATGAGCTAAACGATGCCACCAGCATGGGAGGAAGCAACTTCACAGAACACAGTACAGTAATGTAAGAGATATTAGATGATTTGATCAGGATCACTGTATTATCTGCTGGCAAAGCCAGGATACAAGCATGAATGCTTTAGTTTCAAATGTGGATACTTATTCATTTATTTATTTGACTAACAGTTTATGCTCATCGTTGGTGGTGATTGCCTAGGTTTTACAACACCCCATCTGAACAAACCAATTTCTAGGCCTTCACCATAAGGATGACATGTTTATTTATTTATTTGCATTTTTAAAGCACTCACACAGCCAAGGGGCATCAAGGTGCTGTTACAGGAATATGTCTTAGTTGCGTATTTATAATGCGCTTAATACCCAGATGTTTCTAAGCACGCACCCGGGGATCGAACCTGTGTTGCTTCGTGCCATCTTGTTTCTCAGGCCAGCACGTTGTCGATGAGCTATCACCACCTTAAATCTTGTCCTGATCAACCCCTATCTGGTGCAGGTACATTGCTGATAATAGCACCTGTTATGCTGCAAGACCAAGTACATATGCATGCAGGTTTATAAACTTCAGACTTAGGAAAGGCTCAGCCAGACTTACAGAAATGTGCTATTGTAATCTTGCACAGGAACACATATCTCTGCAATGAGTGCTTAAAAACACTGAGCTCACTTCTGAACCATTGTGGCACTCAATTTACCAATATGCATTTCAAATTTGGCTATTGCACATGACCAACATAATTACCACAGGAAGGAAAGAATGCTACACGAGTTGCGCCGGAAGGAACGAACACACAAACTATATATACCCCAGTGAACACAGAAAGCATCAGATGATGAATTGATGGAGGCACAATGTACCTGCCAAAACAGACAGGCAATAGGTTTAGAGCCTCAGCACCATGCCCTAAAATATCCTGATGTTTGCTATTTAAGTTTGGTGAACAAAGGAATCTTACTTCTTTAGATCAGGCAGCCTTGTGGGGCCCCCATGAAGGTGGGGCCCTGGGCAAGTGCCCATGTTGCCCTCCCATAAAAACGTCCCTCGTTCTGACCCCCCTCATAAATGAAAAGACGACCTGGCTGCCGGACCTAAAACTGTGATTTCTATGTTGTGGTATTTGTAAATTAAAAGTGTTGTTTTACTAATAAAGTCTCCACCATTCGGGCTTCAATTTCCAACTCCTCCTCTCCCCCCATATCAACCGCAGTAGTCCTGCCCCCCCCTACGCACTCATGAATTCAACCCCCTTTGTTTGGGCTCTTCAAATACCATCATCACAAACATGGATTCGAGGTCTCGCCTCGCTGCCTGTGCTCCCCGACTTCTAAGCGTAGATCTCAGAGTATTTCAAAGTCACTCTTAACACTTTTTAGCTCTTTTCTTTTGTCTGGTTCGTCCTGATGCCTTTTACAACTGCCATAGACACCTTCCTATTTAAAAAGAAAAAAAAGAAAAAAAAACTTTGCTTAACCTCACCTGTCCCGCCAATTTCCCTCCAATCTATTTCTTCCTGGCCCACCCAAAACCTTGGAATCCCACATCACTGCCAAACTCCAACCATGCCAAGCCATGAACCTCACTATCTCCCACACCCATCCCAGCCATGACCCTCACTATCTCCTACACCCACTCCAAACCATGCACCCCACTATCCCCTTCACCCACTCCAAACCATGAACCTCACTATCCCCTTCACCCACTCCAAACCATGAACCTCACTATCTCCTACACCCACTCCAAGCCATGAACCTCACTATCTCCTTCACCCACTCCAAACCATGAACCTCAATATCTCCTTCACCCACTCCAAGCCATGAACCTCACTATCCCCTTCACCCACTCCAAACCATGAACCTCACTATCCCCTTCACCCACTCCAAACCATGAACCTCACTATCCCCTTCACCCACTCCAAACCATGAACCTCACTATCCCCTACACCCACTCCAAACCATGAACCTCACTATCTCCTACACCCACTCCAAGCCATGAACCTCACTATCCCCTACACCCACTCCAAACCATGAATCTCACTATCTCCTACACCCACTCTAAGCCATGAACCTCACTATCTCCTACACCCACTCCAAACCATGAACCTCACTATCTCCTTCACCCACTCCAAACCATGAACCTCACTATCCCCTTCACCCACTCCAAACCATGAACCTCACTATCTCCTTCACCCACTCCAAACCATGAACCTCACTATCCCCTTCACCCACTCCAAGCCATGAACCTCACTATCCCCTTCACCCACTCCAAGCCATTATTTGGCCACTCCTTACGGCTGTCCTTGATGACATTCGCCTCACAGCTGACAAAGGACCAACTGCTGCCGCCCTGGGTCTCTTGCATCTGTCATTGGCATTGGATGCACCGACCATGCCCTTTGGTTGACGCGGTGCCATAGGCACCACTGGACCCAGCCTCTCCTGGTTTTCATACTTTCTCTCTGGTAGAGATTAAGCAGTCTCAATTCCCGCTTTCACCTCTGTTTTCCATCCCCACATGGCTCCTCTCTTTAACCCTCATGTTCAAGCCCTCGCTGCCCTGATCCAGTCCTTTGGCTTTTCACTTCATGCATAGGCTGAACACACTCAACTCATCCTTCACCTCAATGGTCCACAATCTGACTTACCCTCTACCTTTCCCTCCTGCTTTAACGGGTGAGTAACAACTATCTGAAACTTGACTCCAATTAAACAGTGGTTCTAATCGTGGGCAATAACCCCTCTCTTTGGATTCCCAGTCTTTTTTCACCTTCTCTGCCCCCTTGCCTGCCCCTACTCACTGTAGAAAAGAAACAGGGTGTAACATTTGATTCTCAACTCACGTTCCTCCGCTAGTTTCCTATTCTTGTTCTTACAACTTTGCACTCTCTGTCAACCCGTCCCTGTTCTCTCATTTACAGCTAAAATGTCTGCAGTCGCTGCTCTTGTCCAGATTTGCTCATACCACGGCAACTCTCTCTCTCTTAATATTCTACTGCCTTTATCATCGTCTGCTCATTCGGAGTGCCTCATGTTTGGTCCTTGTAAACACACGCCTCACTTCAACCTTAAACCTCACTGGCTGCCCGTTAAGCAAAGAGTCCTCTTCAAATCTCTCTGCATCCCTCATCGTTCCTTCGATTCATGCAGGACCCTCTTCCTCCTCAAATGGTTCTCTCACTATGCCACCTCTCGCCATCTTTGTTCTTCTAGGCACCTTCTCCTCAACATTCCTTGCTTCTGTCTCACTGCAAAGTCTGCCACTCTTTCTCATTTCTTGCTACCTCAGCTTGGAAGAAGCTAGCACTCGCTCTCTTCACTCTATTTCTTGCCACCATTATTCTAGCTATCATCACAAGCCCTGACACTCCTCCCAGCTAAACTCTCCTTTTTCTTGACTTGTGCATGCTTAGCGCCAAGAAACCATTGTGTTAGTTTAGGAGCGCTCGCCAAGTGATAACACCAAATCATACTGTAGCAAACGAACAGATTCAGAAGAACTAACAACCAATCAGTGGCTGATACAGAAGATTAAACATTGCCTTTGTGCTCACAGAAGACAGTTATTTGGATTAAATCTGGTCATGGCCCTTACCAAGAAGTAAATGTACACTGAGAGAAACATGGCATGTAACCTCAGCAAAATAAATTGTTATTTAATTGTACTCATATTGTGAATTAGCTATTTTTTATGTAACAATGTCAATTTCTAATGATGGCATCCAGCTTATATTGTTGTTATAATAAGAGTGATACACTTGTCTGTCTGCTAAAAGTCCATTTTCAAAACATAGAATTAACATATACATTATTTTGTTCCAGATGGTTTTAATTTCAAGATGGATACACTGATACACTCCAGGTGCATTCTTTTGAAATACCCCTATGCGCAAGAAACACTACATACTGTACCCTGGGCTTGGTGCTAATTTCATTTTTCCAAACACTCGCCCTAACATTACAGTGTGTGATGAATCGGATGATAAGAGTACCGTTCTATCAGCGCACACCGAGATTCAATAGTTATTAACACAACATCTCTATACTTGTACATTGTGTGCAGGGGAGGAATACCGGCCCTGGCACAAAGCTGTCACAAATCACACATTAAAGTGGCGTCCCAAGCTTTAGATGCTCCCGTCCCCTGCACACCCAGATACTGAAAAACAGTCAAACATCTTTTCACATTTGCAAAGGTAAATTTAATCTAAACAATAGATAAAGTAAACAAGCTCACAGAGCATATACTCAACATATGCCTATGCAATGATATCCTAGGCTCCCTTTGGAATGTAACAATTCTTTCAGATGCAGTCAAAGGAACTCAACACGTTTCGGGGTAATGAACCCCTTCTTCAGGAGTGGACTTCTGCAAATGTACACAGAAAAGACAAACTAAGATCCAGTTTACATCTGTACTAATAACTATTAAGGTAAAAATATTCAAACGCTGACATGAATTTAATCTCCACCTTCATTGCAGACGTGGAATAATTTACGCAAAAACAGACACCTTGTGTGAACCAAATAACAAAAGGGAGATGAGTGAATCCTACATGGTTAAATGATACTCAAGACAGATTGGCAATCCAACACCCACCACTGCCTGTGCTGACAGCCTGCCATAAAACAGATGCACACCATATAGTAACCAATTAACCCCACGTAAAAGTGCAAAGACCCCAACCAAGCATAAAAGCGAAACAATCCTACCTTGTGAAGGGAAATGCAATGAACAAGAATGCTGGATGCCTGTGTAGGGAAGCACACACACGAATATCCTCCTGGAATGTAAGAAACAGATACAATAAATAAAACAAATAGTTGGGAAGAACCGACCCTCCCCAGGAACACCTGTGTGAACAGGAAATGCAGCATATGTCAGAACATCGCGCTCTGAAACACTTGTACGAGCGCGATATAAATAAAATATTTAATTTCAACAGCCTCGCCCCTTCTTAGGCACGACAGGGGTAAGCAGGTGAAATAAAGGTATTCACTACTGATCCATAACCTGTGTTTAAAAAAAACAAAAGATAGTGAATCGTGACATGCTAGCGAGTCGCTGGCAGGACCATGTGTCGAAATATGTCCAGAGCTTACCTATGACAAGTGCACAGTAAGGTGTAGCCTGAACAGTGATAAATGGAGCCATCCCACACTCATGTATAAGTGTTGTTAGAGTGTTAGGGTGAGACTAGCACTTTGGACATGAGACGGTTTTGTTTTTAGCATTCAGTACTCTGAGCACCAGTAGGGCTGACGCTGGACACAGGGGTCCACCTGAGAGACCCAGGGAGACGGAGGCAACAACTCCAGCCAACCCTTACCATCCCGCACCGCCTGTACAGCCACAACTAGGTACCACGGGGTTGTGAAACGGACGAGATACCGTCAATCACCACACAATCGGAAATATGGACACTAGCAGGTGCGCTAGTCATGTGAGTGGGGGTGAGGAGCATGCAAAGTTATTAAGGGAGCGGACGGAGGGGACAGCTAAATGCTCAAACGGCCTCGAATGCAAAAACGGACACGTACCTCTTGAGGCACAGGATGTGCAAGCACCCCGTCATGTAAGATTACACGAGCCCAACCGATCAATCCAGGATAGAGATACCAACTAACCAATACCACTAACAATTTCCTTCTCTGCATACACCTCTCAAACTCCAAACCAAACACAACCACAAACCTCCAGCACAACAAACCGCACAAACTTCACTACACTGCAACAACAAAACAAAAAACACACATAGACTCGCACATCAGCACACAACGACTACCGGCCGCATACACCCCAGGCCCAGCCGACGGAACCACCGGGCTGAGGCTGCCAACAGCACATCACTGCAATCTTGCACTTTTCCAGCCTCCACCCACTAACCCACCTCTCCCTCCCTCTTTCAGAGCCGCCAGAGCGCCAGGGGACCACTCCGGTGGTGATAGTGCGCGGTACAAATGTCCTTTAACATTAACATTAACATTCTGAGAGTGGCACACCCTTAGTTTTGGTTTTAGGTAGAGAACCACCTCAGGTGCAGAGACAGAGAGGCACCCCGTTTTATTTTGATGAAAGTATTGGACCAAAGCCGGGAATCCCTTGTGTTGAAGTCTCATTCCTGGCTCCTCACGAGTGTCTGCGTCCATGAACCATATATGCTCATTCAGATAGCCTCTGGATCCAGATTTGAGTACACAATGCCTATGACTCTGCCAAGCTTTAGAACAAAGGATGCAATAAACACTGCATTTCATAAGGGGGAGGGGGGCTGAGATATGATACTACATGTTATTTATAACACACTTAATACCCAGAGGGATCTAAGCACGGACCCTGGGATCGAACCTGTGTTGCTCCATGTCGTCTTACTTCCCAGGCGAGCACGTTGCCCCTGAGCTATCCTCCTTGCCCCTGGTTATCCTCCGGAGACTGGAAGATTGGGAGATGAGAAGCCACGTTACACAGACATTCTTGGACAATTATATATAGGATTTGTATTTCATCTGCATAACAGATGAGTATGTAAATAGCACACACTATCATCTAGCATGAGCCACGATGAGTAGATCCTGCAACCAACAGAGCTATGTATATGTTTGTGTACATTTTGTGTGGCCAGATGTCCGAAATAATCATATTGTGATGATGACAAGAGCTAAGTGATGCTGCAGGTCTAGGTGTGTTTTATTAAATGTAGTTTTAAGTGTTATGTATTCATGTTGCAAAATACCATAAGTAACACACAGGCATAAAACAAGAACTTGAATAAAGCTATTGTAGTTGCTGGCATCAGCGTTATAACCTTTTTGGAAATCCGCCTATTCGAATGCAGGCTAGAAAGGTTGCTAGTCCTCAAAGGAGTGCTTGTTTCCGGCATATTTGATTTAAGGGTATACAGGGAAGAGGACATTTAGTATTACTATTAACAGTTGCGTAAAAATTAAACAATTCCAGTGGCTAGCGTGCAATCTATCACTTATGTGCTATTTCTCAACCTTGGCGTGATTATAACTTTAGCACTTTTCCCAACAAAACAAATACATAAAAACAAGGGTAAAATACACATTCAACAATACCTTGCACAAAGTAAATGAACAGCTTTACATCAAAGCGTCCCGCCATCCATAGCCATCCAAAGACATCCACAGACAGCCCTTATCGAACAGCCCTTGCCGAAAAAGCGCGCGTGCAAAAGCGCGTGCCTTGGCTGTATGTGGGCTTGTGGGTAGGGAGGGAGGTGTTTGCAGCACTTAGAAAAATCTGTGATTTAACATCTAAAAAGTGAAACAAAACAGATAAAGTTGCAAAGCAACTTTTCAGTCCTGAACATAAATAAGTTCCTTCCAATGCCGTATCGTACCTCAAGCACAATAGGGCGACCTGGAAATACAGTGGTAGTGTTCAAGCATGGCAAAGTCAGCAGAGATGAAACAGCACTTCCAGCAGCCACAGACAGCCCTTATCGAACAGCCCTTGCTGAAAAAGTGCGCACGCAAAAGCGCGTGCCTTGGCTGTATATGGACTTGTGGGTAGGGAGGGACGTGATTGCAGCACTTAGAAAAATTCTGTGATTTAACACCGTAGCTCTAGCAGAATTTGTATTTCTTTATTTGTATAGCACGCCGGGCCCAAGGGCATCTGGGAGCATATCTTAGGTTACATTAACAACATCCATTTACAATTACACAGCAGGATATAAAATGTCAAGTACTTACAGGTAAGATTTACAGGTTAAATATACAATCTGTCTTTACAAAGGAGACTCAGAAAGCAAAGGCAGTAAGTAGAGGTGGAACTCTGTATTACTGAGATTGACGTAGTGTGTTGTGTGGGTCTTGAGAAGAGAGCCACAGTTTAGCTCTGCTCTTGAAGGCATGGAAGGAGGGTTCAAATCTAAGTGTGGTGGGCAAAAAGTTCCAAAGTTTGGAGGCGAGGACCGGGAAGCTAACACCCCCAGATTTCTGTAATTTAAATCTCCGTATGGATAGGCAGTGCGCTTGGGCTGTTCTTTGAGGTTGGGTAGACGCGTGCGGAGTGAACCGGCAGCGAAAGTATTGAGGAGCTTTGTCAGCCATGCATTTATGTGTGAGGGCAAGGGATTTGAGAGAGACTCTATGTGCAACGGAGAGCCAACGCAGCTTGCGTCGGGTATCAGATATGTGTTGGTTTCTAGGGATGTTCAAGGCAGCCGTAATGGCATTATTTTGGTTGACCTGGAGTTTGCTAAGGTTGCGCTGGCTACTCCCAAGGTTCAGGACATTGCAGTAGTCTAACTTGGCCATAATTAGTATTCTTGAAAGGGTAATGCAGTTCGGTGTGGTGAGGAATAGGCGGCATGCTGTGATGAGCTTGCACATGTAGGCAGATGCTGAAGTCACAGCATTAGTTTGTCTCGAGAGAGATAAGGAGGAATCGAGGTAGATGCCTAGAGTTTTGGTGACATTGGTAACCTTGATAGTGTTACCATCAATGATAAAAGATATGAACTTGTGGTTGAGTTTACTAAGTCGCTTATGGGTTTCCAAGGTGAGGAGCTCTGTCTTGTCATCATTAAGGCAGAACTCGTGTTGAGGCATCCAAGCCTGGATGACCTGATAAACATCGCTTAGTTCTTTAGTGGCCACAGTATGATCACCCGTGATAGGAATGAGTATTTGGGTTTCATCCGCATAGTTCATGTAGGTGACACCCAGATAGTTGAGAATATCAAATAGAGGTTTTGTGAACACATTGTAGCGCATAAGTGATACACAGGATCCTTGTGGGACCCCGCATAGTACTGGCGATGGTGCGGCAGAAGCAGTAGGGGAGAAGACCCTCATAGATCTATTAGCCAGAAATGATCTGATCCAGGTAGTGGCGTTGTCTGAGAAGTGAGCAGACATTTTGAGATGTTCACATAAGATTTGGTGGTTCACCAAATCGAACACGGCTGATAAGTCCAGAAGTAACAAGAGGGTGATCTTGCCATTGTCATTCAGGTCCTCAATTTGTGTTTTAAGGTCAATAAGGTCAGTTTCAGTTCTGTGTTTAGGGCGGAAACTAGATTGTCTGAGGCCTAAGAGATTGTTACATTCCAGAAAATCCTGGATCTGTAAGTATGCTGCGCGATCTAGAATTTTCAAGAGGAAAGGCACGGTTGTGATAGGCCTAAAATTGGAAGTTGTATTTGGGTCTAAAGTAGGTTTATTTCAGGAGGGGGATGACCCATGCATTCTTAAGGTTATCAGGTATGGTGCCTGTGCTGAATGATGTGTTTATTAGCGCTGAAATGAAAGGAGCTAGTTCATGGGCAGGCTCTTTTATGATAGGAGCTGGACATGTGTCAGCCTGGCAATTAGAGGGTTTGAGTTTGCAAATGATATTTTCTACCTCTAGGACTGTTAGAGGAGAGAAGCTAAATGGTTTAAGGGTGTGTAGGGTATGATTGGTTTTGAGAGGAGTGTGGTTGAACAGGGAGTTAGCTTGGAGACTAATTCTTTTTGCATTGATTTTAGTCAGTAGTGTTGAAATGTTGTCAAGGAGTGCTTTTTGTATGCTCGAACACCATGTGCTGTCTTGATTACATGTGTCCGGAGGAGTTGAGGGAGTTTCCATTTCTTTAAGGATCTTGAAAAGCTCTTTAGTGTTAGATTCAGCTTGCACTTACGCTCTTTTAGCTAGGTGGATTGACTCTTTATATTTAATAATTAAGAGGGCCTATAATAAGGCTGTCCTTATTAACTGCGGAAGGGTGACTTTTCCAGCGGGCTTCACTGGTTCTTTTTCCTTTGCGTAATACCCTCAGGTGTGGTGTGAACCATGAGTTGAGGTGTGCGCATGGTTTGGCTTTCCTGAGTTTAACGGGTGCTATAGCATCCATTGCTTTGAGCATGGTCTCGTTAAAGGTATCTACTAGGGTCCGAGCAGGATAGTGAAGCCTTATTCAAGATGTATATGATGAGGGGGGAGGAGGTTGTCTTTAGTTATGTCTCTTTTGTTTCCGGTACAAATTGGAGGTGCAATGTCTGGTTTGGGGCGTTGATAGTTAGCGAGGATATTAAAGGCAATGGTGTGGTGATCGGACCAGCGGCATGGTAGGTTTACAACTGCGTTGGTGGTACAGTTTATGTCGACCAACCAATCAAGGATTCTTCCCTTGTGGATAGGTTCAAGGGTGCAATGGGTAAAGCCTGAGTCAGTAAGTGAGCTAACAATGTCCGTAGCTATAGAGTCATTGGAATCTTGGAAACCCAGGTTGAAGTCACCTAGCAATATAACTCTTGTATATAACT
Source organism: Ambystoma mexicanum (assembly GCF_040938575.1). NCBI lineage: Eukaryota > Metazoa > Chordata > Amphibia > Caudata > Ambystomatidae > Ambystoma > Ambystoma mexicanum. The sequence goes on from NC_090932.1 coordinate 1,658,309,510, forward strand.
CTAATGATGGTGTAATCATTGGTTATGGCGAGTGAGAGTAAGGCTCCTGAAGCCGCATGGAGCCAGGTTTCCATGATAGCAAGGATGTCAATGTCTTCGGTTGTGATGAGATTGGCAATGTCAAGTGCGTGGGCCATAAGGGACCTGTCATTGATAAGGGCACACTTGATAGTTATTTCTTGGGGCGGGAATGTAGTACATTTATTCAATTTAGGTGTGGTCACAGTCGTGAAGGAGGGCGTATTAACTAGACTGGAGTTATGGAGCGAGGTACTGGGAGTAGGTGGAGATTTCTGTGAGGTACGGTGATTTGATGATTGATGTACAATACATGCACATCTGGAGCCTAGTCTAAGATTCCTAATCTGTGGAGCACATGGTTGGTTGGGAGTTGGTTTGCCAGCAAAATGTTGCAGCCAGAGAGCTGGGGCATTCAGATAAGGATTGATGGATGGCACGGTGGGTAGAATGATCCTATGCTGTGTGCCAGTGAGTGGGTCTAGAGAAGGGCTTGTGTGGTGGTAGTGTGGGACCATGCCCGGCAGGGTCCAGCATGGTAGTGGTAATGTTCTCTATAATGGGGTGCTTGACTAGAGGAGCACAGCAGGAGTAGGTACACAATAGGGTCAGTAAAATGATCAAGCAGTGTGACAGAGGGTAGCAGCGAGGTTGGTCGAACATGTGCATAGTGTTATAGGAAGTATCACGGGCGAGGCAAGATAGTATTAGGTATGGTGAGCCTAGGCGTAGCACTAGGGTCCTCAAGGCTCAAGTCCACAAGGCTCATTTCTCAGCTCAAGGTTGAGCTGAGAAATGGCAGTCTAACATGCAGAGACAAAAGTTAAGGGGCACACTGTAAAGGGAGCAACGAAATAGAAGTTGTAACGCATGTGCAGGAATTAACATTAAGCAAAGCAATGGTATAGGTAGAAAGGATATGGATGGTGTGCAACGAAAAGGAATTAAGTTAACGGTATACATCAGGTAGAGGTGCATGCATAGGAGAATGGCTGGTTAAGGGCACATGATACATAACGAGTTGCCCAATTGGCTAGCTAGAGTGCAATTACATAAAAGCAGAGCAAAAACGGTAACAGGTGAGGGGAGTGGAGCCAGAATGGTGCAGGCCCATGAAGACAGTATTACATAGGCATTCAACGTCCTTCGAGCACTGAGCAATACTGAAGCATGAACACACGACGTACAACAGGTAGAAATGCAGGTGTTGGATAGGCTCAATTACAGGTACATGGTATGAGCGAGCTACATGGACGCCAGATAGGATATTGGAAACAAAGGTACTTGTAGTAATACCGACATGTAGTATCCTTTGCAGACCTGATGATACAGGTCGGATGGGCAGTCCTACGTGCAAAATCATAAACTAAGGCAATTGTGTGAGTCTTAAGCGGATTTGAGTACAAAGTCAAAAGAGTATAACCAAAGCTGCAGAATAGTGTTAGAGATAACAGCAACAGATCGCTGCAATGTCGAGGATCTGATTACCTGAGGTGCTGTAGTGCACATCTGTTGATAGGGATGTAGGGAAACAGGCCCTGGTCTCTGGTCAGCTCTGGACAGACTCGGGACAGACGTTGGCCTTACGATCACAGGCCTTGCAGGGAAATGGGCCGGCTTGCGCCTCCCAGCAACGGATTGGTGGAAATAAAGGGTTGAAGCAGCCAATCACGTTGTGGAAGAGGGGGGAAAAGGAAGCCAGGCTGCAGATGCGGCCTCGCAGAGTCGAGCGGCCATCTTGGAAAAGTCGATGACTCGTGGTGTGCCGTAGTGCTGGTTTGCACTCAAAGATAGTTCAAAGCATATATAGATTGAGCTGGAGGTGGCTGCCAAGCGGTCAGCATTGATGTGAAATGCTAAGGTTTACCGCAGCGAGTGTGTTAAGGATAAACCTTTGCAAGATAAGCGTTGGTGCAGAGGTAAAGCCCCCTGGCCTACCTCAAAAATGGCCGGGTTGGCTGGAATAGGGCAACCTGGAAATACAGCAGCGGTGTTCAAGCACGGCAAAGTCAGCAGAGGTGAAACAGCACTTACAGCAGCCACAGGCAGGCCTTATCGAACAGCCTTTGCCAAAAAAGCGTAGATATTTTAATATGGCTGAATAAAGGCTTCTCTTTAAAACAGTGATCTTGGCTGTGTATACGGTTTCTTTGTTATGAGAGTTTTGAAAGTTAAATAAAGTTGTAAACATTTAACATAATTATTGAAGAAAATTCAAACCTTTTTGTTTCATTTTTCGCACAGCATGGTATCCGGTAATATTTCCCCACCCATAATATCGCTATAAATATGGTCATGGGGTAACGCCATAGGCGATATTATTGGTAGGGATACTGTATGGCGTTATTGGGACCGGGGGATGCGGGGCTGTGCCACGTTCCATAAAAAAGATTATGGGGGTTGCGGGGTTGTCCCCCACAGGTTCTATGGCTTAATTTCACCTCATAAATATGTCGATATTCTTGTATGGCGATATCTTTATGGGAATATTAACTCATGGAACCATCATGTTGACCTGCGGTTAGTGCTAAAGAGCCACACAGTGGCCAGGTTGATAGGCTGCACATGTGAGAGTGGCCAGCTGTTATTTTTGTCATGAGAGAATGACTCTCTGGATGTTCGAGGTCCTCCAGTGAATGATCCTAATGAGGAAGGCATTGAGGGATTTCTTTTTTTGGGTTGTTTTTGTATTTTTCTAGGAGCCATGAAAGCCATCATTCAGATTGCTGCTTGTTGTTGCAAATTGCATGTAATAAAAGTAGCCTTTTAACGCTAATGCAATTTCTGTGTAGGCTTTGTGCGCAGTGCACGATAAAAGCAAAGTTTGCAATTGTTGTTCAGAGTTCTCATTAATGTATGATACTTTAATGGGAACTGTTGTTAAACCATACCGGCTCACAACTCATAGTATCCTAATGCACTATTGAATGGGGTGTTCTCGTGCTCTGTAGCCTCTAGGGGTTCCCACAGATCACCAGGCATGGTTAATTTCCATCAAAAGGAAAGGGGTGTAATAAAACTGCTTACCGAATGAACATAAAACAGAGATAACTGCCCGCCTACCCCGATATTCCTCGCCATCGATTACTCCGGCATCTTCATCTTGATCCCTCCCCTGGACACTGGATGGAGGTGCAGGTGCGGGCTGTGTCTTCAGCATCTCTGTGCATTGATTGCTCTTGCATCTCCATCCTGATCCCTCCCTTGGACACTGGATGGGGGCCCGGGGGCGGGGCTGTGTCTTCAGTGTCTCTGTACATTGATTGCACCGGCATCTTCATCCTGATCCCTCCCTTGGACACTGGATAGAGGCGCAGGTGCGAGACTGTTCTTCAGGGTCTCTGTTCATTGATTTCTCCGGCATCTTCATCTTGATCCCTCCCCTGGACACTGGATGGGGGCCCGGGAGCGGGGCTGTGTCTTCAGGGTCTCTGTGCATTGATTGCTGCGGAATCTTCATCTTGATCCCTCCCTTGGACACTGGATGGGGGCCTGGGCGTGGGGCTTTGTCTTCAGCGTCTCTGTGCATTGATTGCTCTGGCATCTTCATCTTGATCCCTCCCTTGGACACTGGAAGAAGGCGCAGGCGTGGGGCTGTGTCTTCCGGGTCTCTGTGCATTGATTGCTCTGGCATCTTCATCTTGATCCCTCCCTTGGACAAAGGATGGGGGTGCGGGGCTGTGTCTTCAGCGTCTCTGTGCATTGATTGCTCTTGCATCTTCATCTTGATCCCTCCCTTGGACACTGGATGGAGGCCCGGGCACGGGGCTGTGTCTTCAGTGTCTCTGTGCATTGATTGCTCCAGCCTCTTCATCTTGATCCCTCCCTTGGACACTGGATGGAGGCCCGGGCGCGGGTCTGTGTCTGCAGGGTCTCTGTGCATTGATTGCTCTGGCCTCTTCATCTTGATCCCTCCCTTGGACACTGGATGGAGGCCCGGGCGCGGGTCTGTGTCTGCAGGGTCTCTGTGCATTGATTGCTGCGGAATCTTCATCTTGATCCCTCCCTTGGACACAGGATGGGGGCCTGGGCGCGGGGCTGTGTCTTCAGGGTCTCTGTGCATTGATTGCTCTGGCATCTTCATCTTGATCCCTCCCTTGGACAATGGATGGAGGCCCGGGCACGGGCCTGTGTCTGCAGGGTCTCTGTGCATTGATTGCTGCAGAATCTTCAGCTTGATCCCTCCCTTGGACACAGGATGGGGGCCTGGGCGCGGGGCTGTGTCTTCAGCGTCTCTGTGCATTGATTGCTCTGGCATCTTCATCTTGATCCCTCCCTTGGACACTGGAAGAAGGCGCAGGCGTGGGGCTGTGTCTTCCGGGTCTCTGTGCATTGATTGCTCTGGCATCTTCATCTTGATCCCTCCCTTGGACAAAGGATGGGGGCGCGGGGCTGTGTCTTCAGCGTCTCTGTGCATTGATTGCTCTTGCATCTTCATCTTGATCCCTCCCTTGGACACTGGATGGAGGCCGGGCATGGGGCTGTGTCTTCAGCGTCTCTGTGCATTGATTGCTCTGGCATCTTCATCTTGATCCCTCCCTTGGACACTGGAAGAAGGCGCAGGCGTGGGGCTGTGTCTTCAGGGTCTCTGTGCATTGATTGCTCTGGCATCTTCATCTTGATCCCTCCCCTGGAACCTGGATGGAGGCCCGGGCACGGGTCTGTGTCTGCAGGGTCTCTGTGCATTGATTGCTCTGGCATCTTCATCTTGATCCCTCCCTTGAACACTGGATGGAGGCCCGGGTGCGGGTCTGTGTCTGCAGGGTCTCTGTGCATTGATTGCTCTGGCATCTTCATCTTGATCTCTCCCTTGGACACTGGATGGAGGCCCGGGTGCGGGTCTGTGTCTTCAGGGTCTCTGTGCATTGATTGCTCTGGCATCTTCATCTTGATCCCTCCCTTGGACACTGGATGGAGACCCGAGCGCAGGCTGTTTCTTCAGGGTCTCTTTGCAGGAAAGACACCAATCTTCGTTCATTGCCTGGTTCCTTGAGTTCGATTAACCCATCGTAGCAGTCACAGAGGCCTGCAATAAGTGCTCCATAATCGAGGCTCCACTTGGCACAATCACCCAGGTCCCAGTGGGACACGTCATTGACCTGATCACCTGCACCAAGCTCAATGGCCTTCCACACGTGCCGGATGGTATGTCAGGGAGGAGGATCACTCAAGGGCTGTGTTAGCACCTGCTCCCCCACAGGTTTCTCCCCTTCCCAAGATAATTATCAAGGAAGACCACCCTTGCCTCGAATGAAGCAGCAGAGGCAGACAGGCTGATGGACAGGGACGTCATTTCACCAAAATGCAAGGGTAGCGGAAGTGACATTACACGGCTCTTAACCTCTGATGACATCACAACATGATGTAATTTGACCCCCACCCCAAAGTGATATCACGGGAGACGATGGAACACAACTTTTCACCCTTTGACAAAACAGGAAGTGGTATCACATAGCATTGTTCCTAAGTACACTACGAAAAATATGGTTACAATGTCACTGTAATGTGATATACATTTCATACAGGAATGGGTCACCATATGTATGCTTAATATCAGTGTGTATAGGCCCATATTACCAAATTTCTGTAAATGCAAGCAGACGTCCAAGGCCAAATGATAATGATGTGTTATTATATAGCACTTACACTTAAGCGCTTTATATAGAACAAACATACATACAATATCACCCAACCTGTGTCGCAAAATAATTTATCGGCCTCAGAAGGATGAAAGGCTGAGTTGTGGTTTTTAAGAACAGACTCACCCTCTGAAGTGTGCCTGAAATAAACCTTTAATGAGTGGAGCAATGATTGTATAGAATTCCAGAAAGACAATTATGTGTTATTTGTATTCTTTCTTATTTAGGGTCTCTGCTTAAAGTGTTACACTTGTGGAACCCCCTGTTTTTTTTTTTAAGAGGCCTGTATAAGAAAGCCAGCCTCTCCAGAAACAAAGAGCCACAGAGTGCTTGCCACAGCTTACATTAAAATAAATGTTGAAAAAAAAGTTTACTAAAAGAAATCAAGGGAGATCACAATCAGGAGTCGCATATGCGACCCCTGGCAACCCCCAAATGCCGTCCTCGGCTTGCTTTCCTGGTCTGCAGAATCCCATGCGGGCTTTGTGGCATGGTCAGATGTCCCCCATTGTCCCATCTGCACTTTGCAGGAGTTTTTCAAATGCAGTTAATGTAGCCTTCATATAGAACCCTTTTAATGATACGCTATAACACTTAAAATGCACTTTGGATATTATCATGAAAGAAGGGCGTGTAAAACACAGGCCGCGGCGGCGGCGCGCTTTACTGCCGCTCTATTTCAATTTCAGAAGCCTAAATGACTTGACGCGCAGTAATTGAAATCCAATCTGACGTTCTGGTGCATACCTTTGATTTGGTTAGCTTTTGTTTTCCCCTAATCCGTGATGAAAGCTGGAATGGCGGTGAAGGATATTTTTTTTATTCGCTACAGCGGCGCTGCTGTTTTTTTTCTGGACGTCAGTGAATGCAAATGACTATCTCCTGGGCTCCCGGATTTCTTTAGCAAGGCCGTCTTCTGATTCAGGCTGGGAGACGAACGAAGGCCTTGGCGCCAAAAGAACAGGGCGGTCGCCGCATGGGGCAGTGGCGTCCCATTAGGCGCCGCTCTTTTCTTTATCATTACAGCAGCAGAAAACCTAAGGGACCTGACCTCAGGATTTCTAGGATTGCTATTGGCATTGTCTGAACTTCATTAAATCAGTGTTTTGCAAATCGATACATGTAATCATTTATTTATTTATGTATTTATTGCTCATTTGTTAGGCGCTTATGCAATTAGCAAAACTGTTTGAAAGGTCCCACATGACCTCAGTCAATCATCAGACCCTTCCGCCACAAGATGGACCAGCAAGTGGCAAAGAGACCTGTCTTTAGTTTTACCCATTGGGTGGTGCATGGAGGTTGCGCCACTCATAAACCAAAACTATTGCATTAGAGTAGATAGGGGGGAATAGCATATGAGGAGGGACACACAGCTTCTAGGTGGTGTTTGGTCACCTGTGGAAGCAAGCAGAGAAGTACATTTGTTAGGATCAATTAAACCTAAAAGAGTAGCCATATTACGTTTGGTTTCTTCTATGCAGACTAAATGACTGCCTTCGAGGTAGAAGAGGAATGCTGGAAAGTGAGTTCATTTATGTTTCTCTAGCCTTGCAAGTTGTACAATTTAAAATACTTGCCACGTATGTAACATGTGACATATGATGTGTTTTAAAAGCAAACTATGTACATTATATGTGAAGACTCAAGTCTTTGGAGTAGGAAGAGTCATTAAGAACGAGTGGATTAGACCGCAACGTGCCACTATGACACAGGTTATTCTGCTCAAATGTATGAAGCAGAGACATATGTGTAAAACATCACATGTGTGTAGTGGGCTGTTATATCTCTAAGCGTGGTCTCTCATCACTAGGTTGATAAATGGGTGGTAGCTCCTGATGAAGTTCCATGGTGTGCTCACCAAACAAGGATCGCAACATGTTGGGTAAATAGGGTGAGCACTTTGGAGTAGGGCTCTACCGAATATCATATTTAGTATTTGGCCGAATACCGAATAGTTTGTCAACTATTCGGCCGAAGCCGTATATATGGCGCCAAATAGTTGCTTTATTTAATAAATCATGTTCCAAACTCCAAAAAACACACTTATTAAAAGAACAAATAAAGCACCATTTTAAATGCATTCTATATTTTTATTTCTCTTACTTGTAATTAATGTTGCATCTTTATTTAAAGTATAAAAGCCAGAAATAAAGCAGATTTAACCAAAATGTACACAAGATTGTTGCATATTCAGTGCCAGTTAAAGTAGGAGGCTTCACAAATGCAAAAGGACTGCCTTTGTGAATCAGATGCATTGCATTCTCTATCCAGTTGCAAAGTCGAAGCGGTCGAGTTTTGAAACTTCTTTGCAGCTCACATAGAAATGTATAAAATGATTCATGTCCGCTCATGCCCGACACAAGTCAAGAGGGAATCTGAAATGTGTGAACTGCATCTCACAACTATTCGCCCGACCCAGACAAATGCTGCTCACTTTTCACTTATCCTAGCCACTCTTTCTCGTCAATACACAAACATATGCAACTTGATAAAATATCAGATAATGTTAAACACAGGACTCAAGTCCTTAAAAAAAAGAAAAGGGGGGACTATGACATACGCAATGGGAAGTGACATAACAGGAACTGAAAATATCTATGCACATTTCTTTCAGTTTATTTTTTCCACCTGAAAAAAGTGCACATTGCATATAAGCATTCTCCAAAAGAAAAGATGTTCCTGTATTGTTGCAGGCAAAGTATAAAAGATGAGCACCTTTTTTTGTCTAAGAATCTGTAACAAAACATGACCTAAAGAGCAGATTACAAGATAAGATATTTTTCAGTTGTCTGATAGCAATTTGTCTGGTCTAATTCTATTCAGTTTTGCAAAGTGAAGTCTATATTTGCCTATGAGTTCATGTTGCATTGTATTCAAATGAGAATGTCAAAGTATTCGCCAAGAGCCGAATAGTTACAAACTATTCGGCCAGAGCCGAATAGTTTTTTTTCAGCCGGAATTCGGCCGAATACTTGCTCGAAGCCGAAGTTCGGTACACCCCTACTTTGGAGCACTTGCTTTTTCTAAAATATGTAAAAAGGGCACCTTAGCGGCATAAGAAAAGTGTTTTTTTATGTGTGGGAAGTTATAAGGTACTGGCCCTCATTACGACCCTGGCGGATTTTTTCCGCCATCGGCGGACTTTTCCGCCATGGCGCAAAGTCCCTTTACGCCATGGCGGATGGCGGACTTACCGCCCCATTCCGAGGTCGGCGGGGCGGTAAGTCCCCATTGACCCATTTACCCTTCCCCATTCCCATTTCGGCCCCATAGGGCTCAATGGGAGTGGGGAAGGAGTTAATTACGCCACCGTACATTACGGTGGCGTAATTAACACCAAGGTCCCATAGCGCCATGGATTTTTACGCCCGCAAAAAGCGGGCGGAAAAATGACCATGGCGCTATGGGAACTCGTAGTTGGCGGTAAGGGGTCGGCGCAGCTAACGCTGGCGCAGACCCCTTAGCGCCAGGGTCGTAATGAGGCCCACTGTGTTTTAATGAATTAATTGCATGTGTGTGTTGAAGAAACTATTGTATTTGCTGTACGTTGTTTCATAAGATATGTTGCGATTTGGACCCTGGGGCCTCTATTTTTATACAAATGTCTTAACCAGGTCTATCTTCAGCCGCTCAATTTATAAACACTATGAATGCCCTTCACTGAAGTCTTCTTGTTGGTTTGTGTATAAGTATTATGTATTTGCCAGAAACTGCTATTAGATGCCCAGGTACTCGCATATTTTGCACCTGCTACCATCAAGGTCCATATAATACCACAATGGCAGTGCCTTTCCCATGCCTACACAAAAGGCCAAAATGTTGGAATTGCCAATGCTCATTGTTATTTGCTCTGGGAACATAGAGGGACACATTGCAGCTCAACGTACAATGGTCTTCTGGCTGAATAAGGTTTGCCACCTCTTATTTTGATATCCAAATCAGGAGATCTGATTGACCCACTTGATAGTGAGGGACCGGGTAAAAGTGCCAAGGACGAGTATACTCATCCTTTTTGCATAGACTTCCATAATAGCCTGGCACTTAAGAGGTTAAGGATAACATGGTGGAATTGATGTTTGCTGTCTCTAAGTGAATTCATTCAAACTCTAGTGCTTGGTTTCTTTATCTTAAGTAGTAGAGTGTGCTCAGATATGCACAGAAAACAAGCTCCCTGTTGAAGAAGGAGGTGGAATGACCCAAGCCCACTCTTCCAGAGAAAGGTTTGGTCATTTCAATCATAGAACACTAGATACATTTATTTTTCTTGACGTTTGGGAGAGACCCCAGTAAGGGTGATTAAAACGGTGGTTTCCTTGGCTAATATTCTAGATATGTCAGAGACAGCTAAGCGTGGAAGTCAAGCCATAAACCTTGAGGTCCTGCAGGGCTCGGGCTTAGTTTCACATGATATAAATCACAAGTGACAGAAGGGAATTTGTTTCAGGATCACAAGCATGTTGGAAAGATTGGCTGAATCCCAGGTAACCATGGGTCATTTTCAGAGGTAACTTTTATGGGGACCTGGAGATGAATGGCAACAGTTTCAAATCCCTGGATTAAGCCAAACCTGGTCTTCAAAAGATCGCTCTGGCTCGGTTTTCTGTCCCGTCCAGCAGGGGCCGTTCTGGCTGTTGCGTTCACCGCTTCGGTTCAGCAGGTTCCTTCTGAGCAAGAGAAGGCCGATGTTTTCCCCAACCATCCCAGACGTATGTCTTTCCGCAAACAGTGCAAGCTTTAAAATGTAGATTGACCAACCGTGCGGTGAACTTAAATCATTTGCAGGGTTAGTAATTGTTCTCAGATCTAATGGGTGAGTGGGGAGCATGCAATCTTGTCTTCAACTGGTCCCTATTCACAATATTTCCTTGGGATTTGGAATCTGTGTTAGGAGGTTTCAGATAGAATATCCTTCTCGATAATGCCCGGGCATTAACCTCTCTGCAGATTCCAGGCTTTAATCGAAAACAATCTTTGAGTAGTTCCATGCTTTCTGATGTGTTTATTAGCATCTTACTTCTAGTAGAAAAGAAGGACAAGTATTGTCCACGTATCGACTTCAATTCATTAAATGGTCGGCCACTCTTCTGACGCATCAATACTGATCTTAGAGTAATTTGTGAATGTATTTTCAGCCTGCTGGTGCCTTTGTGCTATTCAAGTAGAATTTACATATGGTTTCAAAATATGAAAGACCTTCAAGAAAAAGTGAAATCGGAGAAATAAGACAATTGGCTAGAATAAACGGGCTTACAGGCAACAGTAGAAACACGATAGAAACAGTGTTCATAACTTGAGATACAAGCTTAATCGTGACCTTACAATACAGACACTAAAATGCGTACACTATCTTAAGAAGATGTCCCCAAGTGACACAGGGGGCTTGAATTGATAGTGACAATAGCATGGTAGTGACTGCGATCTGCTTTTGACATCACAGTTCAAAGTTCGCAAGTCAATTAGATATTCTAGAATTGGAAAAGGCAACTCGATTGCCGTTTACCAGGGACACGATAGGATGAAATTCAGATACACCATACGCCTTGATGCAATCCTTTTTCTAATCATTGAGCAGAGTCAGGTTCCTTTCATTGTAAGTTTCTATTGTCAGAGTTTATAAAGGTTTATGAGGCCAGAGACACGGCCACTACTATAAACACATTGCTACAGAAATGTCAGCACCAATCTCCAGCCTTTGCAAATTGTTTCTATCGTGGATTGGAAAAAACAAACAAATCGGCAGTCTTCTAGAAAGCAGCAAATACAACAGATATTACACACATGACCATCAAACCTGCCCCCCACCAGCCACTAACGTGCAGGCCTTGGCCAACAGGGCGAACCTGAATGGGAGTTGCGACAACATTTGTTTAATGCGGGTGGTATCTGGCACCCTCTAGAGATGTGCTCTGGGCGGCGCCCTAGTCTAACCTCCTTTCAGAACCAGCCATTTTCTGGGGGTTGAATGTGTCCATTGATGTAGGACAAGGTCCCATTAAGTAGGGTTCGGAAGTGGCAGAAAAACGCACCTTCGATGGTGTAGGGTCAGGCCCCTGGGGTTACCTCCCTCTTAAGGTTAGTTTGATGAGATTGAAAACGAAGCCACACAATCTTTTCCTGGCACCATTTACACAAGAGCGCTTTATGATCTGTTACTTCACTTTTGTAAATGATCTTATTTTTCTGAAGGTTTCTAAATTACTGTTACTCATCACCAAATGATTCTCGTCCAAGCAACGGTGGCATTTACAGACCTGCGATTGTGAGATTTTATGGTTGTCGTCTAACCGGCCGCATTTCTCACTCTGTGGATGTTGCACCAACTTCATAAATGTGTTAATCATGCAATTAACCGAACATAAAATAAAGATAATAATAGCATCATTTTTGTATAGTGCTTCATGCCAGACTCCTTCCTTTTCTAAGCACTGTATTGACTGCAGTTATTTTATCCGTTTTAATGGTACTTAACTGACCACCTCAGAAGGTTGAAAGGCTGAGTCAACGCTGCTGAAATTCGAAGCGGTGACTGCAGTTGGCAACAGGTTTGAGAGGCAGATTTGGTCAGAAGAGAGTAAAGAGGCTGCACTCCAATTATGGAAAGGACCAAACGTAACCGCGGACGCGGGGCCTCTCGTCGCACTGTGGCGAGGGTCTCCGTATGGTTTCTGGACTATATTTAGAGTTCACCTACTATGTTGCCGCAAGTGGCCGCAGGCGCCACAACAGGCAGTGCTTGAGCCTCTGGAGGAATTTGGGAGCTAGGAAATGATATGCCCACACTTCCCAGAACAGTTGAAATGTGCCAGGGATGAGTTAGGTCAGAAGCTTTGCTAGGGGTTGGGGGTGGGGGCGCTATGGTCCTGGGTCTTTTGGCTTTAACCCTGAATAGAAGCTCAAGGGCTACAACAAAAAGGCTAGCTAGCCCCGAGTGCCGACATTAGCGTAGCCCCAGATCTTTTCAAGACCTAGCAACACCTGAGTTAGGCTAAAACTGCCCATAGAGTGACTGGCTGGCGGGCAGGATGGGGGTACGTTTGGCCTAAAAAATAAAGTTCAGGAGACAAATTCTAAATATTTGTTCTGAAACAAATGTAAAGCATTTGACTGATTTCAAAAATACTGAACATGAAGAGCAGAGGTTGTGGGGGCGTCCCCCGCTCTCCATGTTCAGTATGTTTGGGCTTCGGAGTTGCTTTCTCAAAATTTGAGGCGGGTGACCAAAAATAAATTAAAAAAGAATGAAAAAAGAAAAATGGACCCTGCGACGGCAGATCCGATCTGCGTTACCGGGACGGATCTTACGCTGCAGGGCTGCAGGAGAGGCGGCGGATGGAGAAAAGAGAAGTAGTGGGGGGGGTATGTGGGTGTACTGGCGGTTTGGAGGGACATACTTTTTTTTAACCACGGTAAAAAAGTATTCGCTGCGAAAATGATTATGATCAATTCTACTGCTCATCTTTTTACCTCGGTCAAACAACCCAAATTTTGTATAACCACAAGACACACTTGTTTGGTTACCGGGAGTCCACGTCTGTTCTGGGGCAGAGCTCCCTTTTATTGATGCCACGACGCGGGTCGTCACCTAACATTGGTGGCACCCTGCATCACAACATCCCTTCCAACCATCATAAACAAGAACCAACTTGACAGTTGAAAGTCTCTTCCTCTCAGCTAATTCCAGCACATCATCTCTGAGCCTCCCTGGGGGTCTGTGCCCCATCCTCTTGGGGTATCGAGGTGCTCCCTTGCATGGCTTATCTGCCCCAGGCTGACCTGGGTCGACTTCCTAAAGCGGCTGTTCTCCTCTGTCCCGATGCTTCGTTGTGTTAGTTCCTTGCAGCCGGGTGGTTTTCGCTTCAGTTGGCCCACTGCTTATGCCTGGTGTCTCTTGAAGATGCATGAACCAGCTGCAGTTCCTTGTCAGTGACTCTTGACCTTTCACGGCATTTACCATCGATCCTTGTTTGTCAGCAACCGTCCAGGGGGCCGTGTCGTGGGGCAGGCAAAGCTTCTGAGCTAGACATCGTGTCCCGGCTAGTACCATATCTCCCATTACAAGGGAGGCAGCGTGTCAGCATGTCTCAATGTGCAATGGGTGATACTGCTGAGCATAGGAGAGAATATTTCCTTCAACTACGTTTGTGCATAATGAAAATTTTTACGCATAGCGACAATGAAGTAAAACAGGTATTACCCAATTTGATGGTTTATAATGGATGGAACGGTACATTTGGCACATTTGGTACATGGTACATTTGACTTAATTCGACCAGTACCATTCGATCGATTATAAAAAATACTGAACATGTCGAGGGGGGTTGCAGGGTTATCCCCTGCTCCCCAGGTTCAGTATTTTTGGGCTTTGGGTAGTCCTTGACAATGGAAGCCAGAGACCCCAAAAAAATGGAAAAAAAAAACAAAAAAGGACCCTGCAGTGTCGGATCCACACTGTATTAGAGGGAAGGATCTGACGCCACCAGGCTGCTGGGGAAGCGGAGGCGAGCAAGCAGGTAAGCAGTGCAGGGTGGGGCGGTGTACGATCTCTTCACCTGGGTCATTTTAGTTTAATATTTATCTATTCAAGTATGTTGCTGCTCAACTGACATTTTAAAGTGTTCCATGCATTTTTTATTGTATTATTTAATTTACGAACAATCCGCAAATTCGAGCAGATTAATTACGGTCTGTTCTCTGCAAACAATCCTCACACAAACAAACAACCCCAATCCGTAAAACAGCCCTACCTCCATGCGTCACGCAGAACTTGAATTTACTGGTTTGAGTTCATGCAACTTAAGTCTCATGCCTAATAGGAACAGGAGACCATTGTAAAATTGCACTGTGGATACTTAAATGAATATTTAAATTAAAATACAGCTTTAGTTCCGTTTGATTCTCCCTTTCCTCTTGTGTCTTGTATTGTTCTGTCTATTTTATTCTTCTTTTGTGTTCCTATAATCCTTTTAGATTAATATTTCTCATCTTTTGCTGCAATAAGTTCTGTTAGTGTTTTGAAAATACATTTTTGTGAATTCCTGCATTTATCGTAACCTGATACACTACGCTGATGTCTTTTACCTGTTAACTCAAAGTACATATGTATATTGAATGATTTCATTGGTAATTCTTATAATTGTTGTCAACTGCTGATTACCATATTCTGTATGTATTCATTACAAAACTTAATACAATTTATTTAACAAAAAAGAACATTCGTCGGATACCCAAGTAATAATGCATTATCAGTGCTTATGATCGGAGAAAGGTTAGGCTTTGGTTATAGTCTCACCAGGAAAGTTGAGGATCTGAGTGATTCATGATATTATATTCATTACCGAGCATTTGATGGGTATAATATAGCCACCCTCTCCCCCGGCCCCCCAGCTCAGACAGCGAAGCGGCACTCCACCACTGTGAGCCCTAAATGTCATGTTCTACTCTAAGACTGCAAGCACAGTCTAACCAATCAACATAACAATGTATTATTAATATAGATCTTTTGTCAAAACTATTTTTATAGACAATTACCTTTACCCATGGAAGATTAGCACTTATGTTATGGATTTCAGAAGGATGAAAGGATGAGTCAGCCCTTCTGGGATTCGAACCTGCGACCCGCAGATTCTGCGCGGATAGCAGCAGCGAGAGCCTGATGGACAGGTCCCACGCCCACAAGGCCCACATCGCCTTTTATCCACACTCGAATAAATGAGTAACTTTGAGTGGGCTAAGGCTTGTAATCAATTATTTAGAAGTGTCAAGAGAGAATTAAGTATGCAGTGTAGGCGAAGAAATATGTTGAATACTTCGTATAGTCTAGAATGTCACTTTAGTAAACTCTTTTTAATTCATTTCTTCGCAAAATATCAACATTGTGAAATATTTTTCATCAAAATGGAGCGTACACGAAATAATGTTAACAATGCTTTGTTTTGAAGAGCCTAAAGTGTACATTCACAAAGTGTATGCAATGGTGTCTATCGTGGAAGCCACATGATATCGCCTTCCATCCCACGTCCTCCTCCTCGGTGGTGGAATATAAACGTATCTAGTGTGTGTCAAAATATTGATGCCGTACCCCATTTACTTTTGGGGAACCTCTGTAGGCGTTCCCTGCGGCCAACGATTGGTCCATCCATCTCCATTTTGCTACCACCCCCTGTGCAGCCGCCGCCCCTAAAGCAAGTCAGAGTTTAATGTATTATGAGGGCAGGCCACTCTCTCTCCCCCCACATCAGTGGCTTTTGGGGTTGTCTATCCAGCATTACTAAAATGGCCTTTCTTCTGTTTGATAGATCCGGTTGCATTTAGCCTGATGGACTAACAGAACTTATGTTGGACTAATATAATGTGTTATGTTATGTTATGTTGATTTATACCGTGCACCTCTACCACCCAGCGAATAGTATGTGTTCATCAGCCTCTCGTGAGGGCACTGCCAGTGCTTTAAATTGGAAAAAGAAGTGCAGGTACTCACCGATGTAGGCTTTAAGTGGGCTGGGGCTCAGCCTGGGAGGGTCTGAAAATCGCTTTCATGCAGGAGCCCAGCAGATGCTCATTTACCCATCTCAAATAACCCCATACTGCTTGTCCTTCTCCAACTCATTTTCTTGTCTCGCTCTTCGTATCTCATTCTCTATTCATGTACATTTCCATACGTCTCACCCCACACTCAACACTTGAGTTATGTTCTCACACGCTCTAGCTCTCTGTGGAGTCTGGCCTTGGGAATAGTGTGAGAAACTTGAAGGTGCCTCTCTAGCTAGTACCTGGGGATCTGTCATCCAGGTGGCCAGGACATGGCCATCGCTACTGGATCCAGTTCCTGGGGGTTGACCAGTGAGGGAGGATCACCTGGATGGGGGGTCCTCGGGGAGTGGGAGTGGGACACCGATAGGCGAGATGCAGTACCCCCTTCTTCCAACAACTTTTCTCCATCTTCCCACGTAGGACATTCAAAACCACTGCCCCACCCCCTTTTCTGACACAGACACTTTCGCACGACACACCAGCGAATGGACTAACACCAGAGCCGTTTACCTGACATGTCCCAATACAAGGGTCCGGCAAAGTCAGGCAATTGATCAGAATCACACACACCTAATGGCCCTTTCCCTTCCCCACAAGGATAAAAGGTGGAGCAAGAGAGCACAGTACGAGCACAGCAGACAGCACGACAAGACAGCTAATCAGGTGCAGTAGTTCAAGAGAAGGAGAAAGGTGGCAAGAATCGAGAGGGTGGCGAGGAGAAAAGTGACCCTGCCCTTTTCATCCCAGACCCATGGAACCTTCAAGGAAGAAAGCCTAAGATAGCGAACAATAGCACAAGCGTCTTGCAACAGATGTCAGCGGTACACGGGCCAAGCCTACGCTGATAAGCTCACTATCTCCAGAGTTCTGGTTCTCTTCAGGTTGGACTACTGCAAAAGCCTCTTTCTCAAACTTCCTATCTCTACTCTTTGCCCTCTTCAACTAATCCAGAAGAGAAGTGCGAAACGTATCCTTGGCCTCAAGTCTTGCAACAGCACCTCTCCAGCTCTGAAATCTCTCCATTGGTTCCCGGTGGCCATGAAGGTAAAGTTCAGGACCCCCTTCATCATCCAGAAATCTTTCTGGGCCATGGTCCTCTCTATATCCAACACTCTCTTCCTAAATACCTTTCTTCTGGAGCCCTCCGCTCAGCTACTTTAAACTCTCGGCGGGTCAGACGCTTCTCCAAACAGCGAGTGGGGGGGTAGATCTCTCTCCTCTGCAGGTGCCTCCCTCTTTAATCGCCTCCTTGCCCCTTTCAGACTTGAGCCGGATCACCTAAAGTTCCGGAAGCTGCTTAAGAACTTCCTCTTCTCTTCTCTTCTTCATTCACTCTCCCTATCCCCTGCTAATCTACCCGTCTGTTTGTCCTGACTGGTCGCCTGGTGGCCCTCAGATTCACACAGGGTTCCACACCCTTACCTTGACCAGTCACCCTGCACTGCCTTCTGTCCTACCAAGCACTTTCGGTCTGGGACTGCACCAGTGTAGCCCTTGCATTTACTCAGGGCTCTGCTGCCCTGACTGAACTTTCCCTTGCACCCCTTTCCTGTACTTCTCCCCTCACCCTCTCCCCTGCACATCCATGATCTGAGTGTCACAAGGCCTAGTAAGACCGTATGTCTTGTCATCCCTTTGTCTTGTGGCACCTAGAAACACTTGTGTAAAGGCATATAAATATCAAATATTAGCGTGTTTATAAATACCAAATATCACACCAGCTGTCCAAACTAGTATATATGTCCTGCAATGCGCAGACATTTGTTTCTTAGGGTGAGTTGGTGACCAATCAAAACTGCAGAGCCCAACTTCCAATAGTCGCTCAAAAGCATTACTGAATCACTGTAAAACATGTTTCAAATTTAAAATGGTGGACATGTTTATGTTCCCATAATCCTCTTCGCTATTATGCAAATCACCAGGATTGGGGCTCTATGAAGAGATACAGTATTGTGCGACCTGGCCTGGAGCCACACTCCTCGGCGCCCGGTGCTCTCCTCCCCACGGCTCATTCCTCCATGGATGTAAGGGTTCCCCCAGTAATGTTATTCCATTTCCAGCTCTGGGCACGCACACCTGTTGACCTCTTACACAGGTGCAGAGTACATTGATTACAAAGGCTGGCTAAAGGATTGTGGGGACCTTCACCTGAAAACATTCACATTCCCTGGCTCCTCTCCCTGTTGGTTACTCACAGCTGTTTCACTGCACCAGCCACAACCTTAGCAGACCTGTCTTGCTTCCTGTGCACCCTCCCCCCTGCTACGCCCCTCCCAAAGCCTCAATCACTCCAAGGCTGACTAGCCAATCTACAGGCCGACGCGGACGCACAGTTAAGAACGACACCTCAATTAACCCTTTAATGGGTCAGCTCCAAGACGACGTTTCTCTTAATAAAACTCCTTCTCCCGCGTCTCCTGCAGACCATTATGAGTAATTAAAGCCCACCAGAGCCGTGGTCGCGGAAGGGACTCGTTAATTGAAATCTACGCCGGGGTTCGGCTATCAACCCTGATTAAAATAAATAGCACGTCTCCTCGCACTTCCCCTCGCCGTCTCCAAAGGACTCTGGCCTAATCCATTACTTTTAAATGTTTGACATTCCGAACAGGGCCCGCGAGTAAACAGTCGCATGATTGCAAATTATTAAAAGCAATTTCCTAAGAAGGCAGGAACCTGGGGAGTCGGGCAGCTCCTGAGCAACTTATCTTAAGGAAAGTTCTATGACAGATTAATTCAGGCAGCAGAAACTTGCAGGTGCAGCGCTGCGACTCCCATGGGGGCAAAAACAGCGCACCACATGTTGGATTTTCACCATGGCGTGCAGATTTCTAGTGCCACTTTACAAGCAAAATTGTCCTGTAGATAAACGTGGAGACCCTTTTGACAGACTGGTACAGTGACAGCACGTAGAGCTTGGCCAGAATTAGTGATTTGCCCAGCGAGAGTGATAAGTGGCACGCTTTCTCCCAGTCCTGTCGGCCTTCCTGGGGCTCATTCACCTCTCACACATGGTGCCCCCTAATTTTCTTGTCAACGCCCTTTGTGGCAGCACTAGGGCGAAGGGGCCATCATCAGCAACGTTTAGTCACTTCCTTCCTGCCACCCATAGGCGTCCCCAAGGGAGGGGATCAAAGAGAGGACATTGCACCCCCTCAATTGCTGCATTGGTGGCCTTCCCCCCACTGGCAAAAAACACTTAGGAGGACCACTAGTCAATGTTTTATTTTATTTTGTAGTTTACAACATGGACTGAGCTCGAGAGCAGCGGAGCGCTCTACATAGTCTGGGTAGACAGGATTTGGGATGCCATCTTTTAACAGTAGCCCAGCACTGAGAGTTGGGGTCTGTGTGCTCAATGTCTGCATCCATTGGATTCAGTCCTTGGTCAGGTGTTGTTGAAAAAGCAATGTTTTGTGAGATTTGCAAAATTGGAGAATTGTGGGGGCATTCCAAGCTGACACTGGGATCGAGTTCCAGAGGGTGGGTGTGTGGAGGAGCAGCCAACTGCCTCAGCACGAGGTCCCGCCCCCCCAACCAACTGTATGCGGGAAGCCTGAAATGGTGGCATGTTTGACACCAGCAGTTGTGACTACTCTGCGTTGAGTTTTAAAGAAAAGGTATCTACTAAGAAAACGCTATCAGAGGTATTCCATACAAGATGACAATGTCATGGAGGAGATCCCCAAAGGAAAATGAAAAAAAGCGGCAGAGTGTGGAGGCAGAGTGTGGAGAGTCTGCGAGAGTCCTGCTGGCCAGTCTGTTTTTGCTGGTCGTTACTTGCTGGGAGGAGCCATTTGCCCCAGGAAACTCTACATCATCCACTTCCGGGCGCGGAGCGGGCCGCGGAGTGTGGAGGCAGAGTGTGGAGAGTCTGCGAGAGTCCTACTAGCCAGTCTGTTGTTGCTGGCCATTACTTGCTGGGAGGAGCCATTTGCCCCAGGAAACTCTACATCATCCGCTCCTGGCTGCAGAGTGTGGAGACAGAGTGTGGAGAGTCTGCGAGAGTCCTGCTGGCCAGTCTGTTGTTGCTGGCCATTACTTGCTGTGAGGAGCCATTTGCCCCAGGAAACTCTACATCATCCACTTCCGGGCGCGGAGCGGGCCGCGGAGTGTGGAGGCAGAGTGTGGAGAGTCTGCGAGAGTCCTACTAGCCAGTCTGTTGTTGCTGGCCATTACTTGCTGGGAGGAGCCATTTGCCCCAGGAAACTCTACATCATCCGCTCCTGGCTGCAGAGTGTGGAGACAGAGTGTGGAGAGTCTGCGAGAGTCCTGCTGGCCAGTCTGTTGTTGCTGGCCATTACTTGCTGTGAGGAGCCATTTGCCCCAGGAAACTCTACATCATCCACTTCCGGGCGCGGAGCGGGCCGCGGAGTGTG
Source organism: Ambystoma mexicanum (assembly GCF_040938575.1). NCBI lineage: Eukaryota > Metazoa > Chordata > Amphibia > Caudata > Ambystomatidae > Ambystoma > Ambystoma mexicanum. Next base: position 1,658,330,079 of record NC_090932.1, read on the forward strand.
GAGGCAGAGTGTGGAGAGTCTGCGAGAGTCCTACTAGCCAGTCTGTTGTTGCTGGCCATTACTTGCTGGGAGGAGCCATTTGCCCCAGGAAACTCTACATCATCCGCTCCTGGCTGCAGAGTGTGGAGACAGAGTGTGGAGAGTCTGCGAGAGTCCTGCTGGCCAGTCTGTTGTTGCTGGCCATTACTTGCTGTGAGGAGCCATTTGCCCCAGGAAACTCTACATCATCCACTTCCGGGCGCGGAGCGGGCCGCGGAGTGTGGAGGCAGAGTGTGGAGAGTCTGCGAGAGTCCTACTAGCCAGTCTGTTGTTGCTGGCCATTACTTGCTGGGAGGAGCCATTTGCCCCAGGAAACTCTACATCATCCGCTCCTGGCTGCAGAGTGTGGAGACAGAGTGTGGAGAGTCTGCGAGAGTCCTGCTGGCCAGTCTGTTGTTGCTGGCCATTACTTGCTGTGAGGAGCCATTTGCCCCAGGAAACTCTACATCATCCACTTCCGGGCGCGGAGCGGGCCGCGGAGTGTGGAGGCAGAGTGTGGAGAGTCTGCGAGAGTCCTACTAGCCAGTCTGTTGTTGCTGGCCATTACTTGCTGGGAGGAGCCATTTGCCCCAGGAAACTCTACATCATCCGCTCCTGGCTGCAGAGTGTGGAGACAGAGTGTGGAGAGTCTGCGAGAGTCCTGCTGGCCAGTCTGTTGTTGCTGGCCATTACTTGCTGTGAGGAGCCATTTGCCCCAGGAAACTCTACATCATCCACTTCCGGGCGCGGAGCGGGCCGCGGAGTGTGGAGGCACAGTGTGGAGAGTGCAAGAGTCAGCGTGGACGGCGGACTGGACTATTGATCGTAAGGCTGCCGGACAAACATTACCCAAGGTAAGAGGCACAGCAGCCTCTCCTTGTGCTCCCTGCCCATATTGGCATCCTACAAGCAACGCGATCCGGCACACCATGCACGTCCATATTTAAAACGTCCAGGCATTTCCCTGATTCGCGCCGACATCCGTGCGGGGACTGCGGGACATAGTCCTTTGACCCGCACAAATTGACTAACGGTGTATCAAGCTACGAGCTACGAAAGAAATAATCTGTCAATGGTTTGACAGGAACTGCATGCCTTTTCGAGAGAATATAAGAGAGTTACCTGACGGGAGTAACGACTGCATTCTCTTGCGTGCTGCTCTCCCGACTCGATAGTCTGAGACGCCGCTGCCGTGGACTGGGCGCCTCAGCACTCGCGCATGCACTCGCGCATGCACACGCAAGGAGACGGCTGTCTGGAGGAACGGCCCGAGCCTGCAACCATTTACATCGCTGCCTGTGGTGAGTGTTAGACTTGGGAAAGCAACAAGTACTAAAGAACTTCTTCCTTGCATACTGCAAACAAGAGAAATTGCGGATCAGCCAAGGAAGCATGCAAAGCAACTTTGAAAGTACACCGATACAAGCAGTATCACCTCGCCCTAATACCCGCCAAAGAACAAACAAATCATGAGAGAGCTCCCAGAGATAGAGCCGGGGGCAAAGGGCCTACGAGACACACAGATTGACAAGACCACATTATCAATTTAGCCCTCTCCTCAACAGCCTGGATGTCAAGCAATGAAGCAATCGGAATTGCACGAAACAAACATCGATGACTCAGATAGGAATACTAATGCAATTCCTATGTGTACGCCCCAGAGCAAATCACACGAAATGGGAAATGCTTCCAATATTGTAATATCAAAAACACCAGACGTAAGACTTAAAAATGGAAATAAATTAAGAATTACCGAGGAAAATATGACATCATACTCAGAAACATGTATGGAGAAGCCGACGAATTACCAGCAAAAAAATGGACAAGGAAATCTAACTGTATGTTCCCCTGTGATACTGACCCAAAAGGAAAAAGCCAAACACGCCAAAGAACAATGGAAAAATGATTATGAAAGGCGTACAAGATCTGTATGCCACGACCTGGCAGCTAAACCTCCAACTAATAGACGACTGGAACGCCTCTCCCTAGATCTCACTGAGATCAAAGCTTTGATGGAGCTGCAAGAAACGTCTAGAAAGAATAAAAATCAGGCAAATGAAACCACCACCAGAGAGGAACCTGTCAAAATTGAACAGGAACCATGGACAATAAATACGACGACGACAAATAAACTGTCAACTGAACCCCCCCAAAGTTTCCAAAAATCACAAAATAAGGACCCTATCTGCTGCACCAACCAAACTAATGAGCATATTCATCAAGAAACCATCCCGACGACAATGGTTGATTTACAGAACATGCTGATAGTGGTTACAACCCAAACAATGATTCCATACATGAAACTAAAAGAAGCAAACACAGAGGCGGCAAGAGAACACGCCACGCTGCTTACGTCCATTTAGGCGAAACAAAAAATACAAGAACTACTCATGGCTAAAATACAAATGCGTCTCGACAGAGAGGCTGAAACCAGAAACACTTTGCAACAGAGACTCGCTGAAATTGCGAGACAAGACAGAGAAGACAAAACTCAATTAAATGAAGCATTAATCGCAATGATGAAGATGCACACGCATAGAATATCACTGAGAGACGAAGGGCACACGAAACCCTCACTTTCTCATCACGACACAGGGACACAAACTGAGAAACCAACAATCAAAAACGCCCCCAACTCTGGAGATAATACCAGACCTAACCCCGAGATTGCTTTTCAAGTGGGATCGTTGATAGATCTCACAACTAACACTCCAGAAAAAGATATAATCCAAAACAAATTGGCCTCGGTGTGCACAGCCAAACATAACGACAAAGGGAAAAAAATCTAAAGCAACCGTACAGCATCTTTGAACAGAACCAACAAATCCAACCACCGAAAGACTGAGAGCACCAAGAAACAAACTAAAAAACAACAAAAAGGATCCACGGCATTTCTTAGAAATCTCACCCACGCCTTAAACACATCTGTGGTAGCTCGAGGGAAAAAGCTGACAATCACCCAACAACACAAGAGGAAGCAGAGAGCCTGAACACCAAAGCCACACAGGCAATAGAAAGACAGCAGGATGACGATCAAGGTAACATGGAATCCCTCATGGATTTGACAACGTACTCGATAGATGGGTATGAAGATAAAGTAACAGATAACTCCCAGAATACAGATCAAGAAGACCAGCCGATAAATGTGTCCTCAATGATAAAACTGGACTGCTATGAAGAGCCATATTAAGAACAAGACAGCTGCCAAGACCAACACTATGATGAGATCTCAGAAATCGAGATAAGCTTCTATAATAGCACCATGACTCCAGTGAGACAAGACGAAACTGGTCGGGAGGAGAGACAACATATGAGTGTATCAGACTGTTTAAGTCAAGGGAAAGCCAACCCAAAAGAACGGATTACTGATAAATCTGGAAATCAAGATGAACCCCTTAGACTTCCAACCTTTATAGATCCACACAAAAAGAACAAGAGAAATAGACTGAAGCTAGAAAGAAAACTCAACCGAGATGAAAAATTGATCTTGAACAGAACAAACATGCTACGGCAATTACATGCAATACCTAAATTGAAATCCATTACAACAAAAGACTTGGTATTTATTGAATTTATAGACACAGAGTGTTTGGATAAAATCTGGATTGACTGTTCAACATATGACATACTGAGATTGATTGAATCATGCTCGCAAGAGATACACTTACTTGGCTTCGAATTACCGATTGAAGACATTGAATTTTTAGACACAGAGTGTTTGGATAAAATCTGGATTGACTGTTCAACATATGACATACTGAGATTGATTGAATCATGCTCGCAAGAGATACACTTACTTGGCTTCGAATTACCGATTGAAGACATTGAAGACAAAAAACATTCAGAAATTCTAAATCTTTTAATCCAAAGCAATTACACCCTATACTCCGAGATCAGTAGCTGTAAAAGTATCCAAGCCAGCAATCATCAAAAAGTGCCTCCATACACAAACTCGGATAATTATAAAAGATATAATCGACAAACCTACTATCAATCTGAAATCTCCAGATCTCCATTCTGGTGAGACAACAGATCTAAATCACCCTCGGGCGAATATAGAACTCCTGAAAATCCATTCTAGCAAGACAACAGATCTAAATCACCCCAGGGCGAATATAGATCTCCAGAGAATCCATAACCACGAAATGATTCTACTAATCAAATAGTGAGGATATGTTCCTGCAATACCCCGGGGACATGCTCAATTGTTCGAACAAGAAAGATTGGACCTTAGTAAAGCACATATTTTGTGCTTTCAAGAGACATGGCTATCAGAGCCACCCACCTGCGAAGGATACACGACTCATATGAGCCCTGCAATTATTAAAGCTAAAGGTCGTCCTTCAGCAGGATTACTAACGTTGATCAAACTAGACTCTCCATTTGAAGTAATAGAGACCTACAAGATAGAAACATGGGCACTAAACAGGATCCTAGTGCATTGCTTGACAAATAGAAAATCTGACGACAAAGTGGATTCTCAAACCGGCAAGCTCCACATAAGTATTTTGAATATATATTGGAATCCGAAAAAGAACGAGGATAAAAAAGTAATAGATACTCTGCTATCTGTCATCGATAAAACCGCAATGAAATATGTAAGAGCGGACTTCATTATATTTGGGGACTTTAATTTCCATCTCTATACTCAAGATGGGAAACCCATTGATGAGCACAGGCTGGAACATCGTGCTCGTAGATGGTCGGTAGAGAAGTAAGATAGAAGATTCGAACGACTGGATGCACTAGCCCCTGATACCAACATTCCGCTACCTACATGGTCAAGGGGGAAGAATCAATCCATCATTGATTACATCTATTGCTTCAAGTGTATAAACAAAAATGTCATGGATTCCACCAATACTTATTCACAGCACAGCAATCATTTCATCTTGACACGTACATGGCAGACAAAGGGAGCTAACCCAGAGAGAATAAACTTACCACCTTTGAGTCTGACAGCAGGCATGAATAGGCTCAGAATATCTCAGAAAGACTTGGTAGGTTTGACAGAAAATTTTAAAAATGCTAAAATGGAAGATAACAGCAAAATGAACTATGGATGGATTCTTGATCGATTTAAGCTAACGGCTCCATCAAATTGTCACCCAAACCATCCATTCAATTTTGTCTATAAAAAAGGCATAGCTGACAAAAAGAGGGAAATGAAAAAAAAAACCTGTGGTGCAGCAATGATCCACATGAGATAAAAAAAAGACCAAGATAAGAACTGCCAAACAAAAATATAAAAATTGGCTAAATACAGCCAAAATGATGCAAGATCAGGAAAATGCTGAAACCATGCTTGGTGCATTAAAATCGCCCAACCCAATACAAAAAGCCAAAATGATAGCTGATGTGCAAGAACAGGCATGGGTTACATATTGAAACCCTATACAAGGAAAGACTTACGACCAAGAAAGTGATCGCTATACCAAACAGAAAGAGATGGACTGTAACATGGGAATCAACAGAGATCTTGGACATAATCCAGAAACTTAATATCTCAAGAGCCCTGGACCTGACGGCCTATCGAATACCTTCCTAAAAAAGAACCCAGAAGCTTGGTCTCCCTTTTGCACGGAGATCTTCATATTGATAAATCGCACTAACACTATTCCCGAATCATGGCAACTAACAACACTAGTTCCGATTTACAAACAGGGATCAACCAAAGAACCCTCAAACTTTCGTCCCCTGGCTTTGCTGGACCCTTTAGGCAAAACGTTTGCAAATGTGCTTCTAAAAAATCTTAATATGTGGTCCAAACAAGCAAAACGACAAGCAGTGAGGCAGACTGGTTTTGTCCGAAATGTTGGGACCAATGTAAACTTAATAATCATGAATTTGCTCAAACACGAAGCAGTCAAGTCTAAGACCCAGATATATGCTGCTTATATAGACTTAAACCTTGCATTTGATAAGATTAACCGGAAGTTACTATGGAAGAAATTAGAGCAATGGGGCTGCCCATATGGCATCCTAGAACCCATGAAATGATTGTATTCCAAGACCAAGATCCAAGTGAAAATGACTTCTGATGGGCTGGTAACCAAGCCTATATGCGACCCTGTTCAATCTTTGCACCTCAGATTTTGAAGCAAGCATCTACACTCCTCTAATGAACCTGCCTAAACTCAACGCTACTACCATCTCGGGTTTAATGTACGCCGACGATATCATCATCCTGGCGAAAACTCCATCCGGACTACAAATAGCACTGAATAGAATGCAAGGATACATGGACATGAACAAATTAGCTGTCAATGTCACTAAAACTAAAATCATGACTCTAACATCACAATTCCAAAGAAAGACAAAGCAACCAGGATTCTATATAAAAGATGAAAAGCTCAAGCAAGTCCGCAAGTATAAATACCTGGGCATATGTATCAATCAATCCCAAACTGGGCAAAGCTGGTCGGCACATTTAAAATCCAAAGCCAAATCGTTGGCAAGACAAGGTTTGATCATACATCGAAAATATGGCAAATTCTCCATTAAGCCTGCTGTTATGTTTTATAGACAAAAGGCAACTGCAATTCTAACCTATGGCGGAGAAACACTGATAAACCTAGACCAAGCCATTTGGGAACAACTTGAGGCAATCAATTGGAGGAAAGTTTTAGTGCGTCCTCAATCAACACTGATGCCCAGGATAAGATATGAATTAGGCCTGCAATCACTGCGCTCAGTAGTTGTATGGAAAATCTTGGATCTCTTCTGCAAGCACAGCAACAGAGATTCCATACCAACGCTTGATATTTTGAGACAACAGATCTATATGCCAATGATGCAGTGTTGACCAGATGGAAAGAAGCAGCCTGGATATGCTGATAAAAAGGCCCCAGAAAGCAAAAAACTCCTAGCAAGAATGGATTGGATTGAAAGTCAAAAGCGGAAAAATCTATATAAACATACACTCAAGTGCGATGGCGAAGCGCGAGTACTGAATGAACTTCTCGGCCTATTCCCTGATCGCCAAGTACGTGATGTGTTTCTAAGATAAAGACTGAATTTGCTACCAACCCGGGAGATTACAGAGAAAAGAATCTGAAATAAAGAAAACATCAAAATGTGCAGATACTGCAAAAATGTAGCTGTAACCAAAACTATCAGGCATATTGTCATGGAAAGTGACGCACCAAACCACGAATGTGCCTCATTTAGTCGAAAATATTCTAGTGCTCCAACAGAACTTGAACATTCAGAACATTGGTCCGAGATATTGATTGGGAACAATAGAAGAATGGTTACTACCATAGTACATTTTTGGACCCGTATTTCTGGCGATGGATACACGATGGCAGCTTGAACAAGCAAAAATATCTGCCACCTGCATATATTCTCAGGAAAAGATGGATATATTGATGAATTGAATGTATGAATTATCTGTAAATAATTATATAGTAAGAATTTTATCTAAAGAATGAAATGTAAGGTTTAAGATATAAACCATAAAAATTCAATAAAAAAAAATAATAAAAAAAAAATAAGGATGAGTTGATGACATCACAAGAAATGATCATGACGCACTGAGAAGACTGGCTGATGAAGAGAATGTATGGACCTTATAGAAACGGACGATGAAGTAAAGAATCGAGTAAACTTTCATGTGCTAAACGAAGATTGCACATGTGAAAAGCATTTATTAAAATTTAAGCCGTTTAATAATTGTACAGATAAAGGAACGCAACTAGACAAAGTGATCATAGACACTGGCTATATGTAGTGAATAGACGGCAGTTTAAACCACCATTATATAGAAGTTGGACATCGGTGTCACAATTTTAGTAAGTTTCAGACCATGAAGAGAAGGGCTGAAGACTGTGGGGCTGATTCATGGAATTTGTGTGCCGAAAAATTGTGATTTGTGCGCCATTCTGCCCGCAAATCCCTGTTTAACAAATGGGGATTTGCGGGCAGAATGGCACACAAATCACTGTTTTTTGGCGCACAAATTCCATGAATCAGCCAATGTGTCTCAGCAAAGAATTAGCTGGGAGCATGAAAGAAGCAAGAAGGGCTGTCTGGCCTGGTGTCAAGACTGAAGACAGCCAAGAATTGGTTATCTATCCTCGAAGAACAGTGAAGGTGAGAAGCTGAATTATCCCTCGTTGAGGTGCAAAGAAAGAACACCATGAGTGCCAAGTGTATTAATTCAAAACAAATCAATTCTGCAAAAAGAGACGAATTGCGGTCTCCTGTCACGTGAACCAAGGATGGGAATAGAGTGGGCATGCAGTCCAGAACTTTGATAAGCATGTGCCGTACTCCCTTACATTCCCAGAGATGAGAATACATTGCAATGCCAAGTTCAAAGACAGTCTGCATGGCAGAAGGCATTGGTGATGAGAGATGGTGGGATAATTGGGTGGGGAGGTACAGTCAAGTTCACCTCCTGGCACCTGGGTCTGAGCTCACATGCTGTTAAGTGAATCAAATGTTTCAGAAAGGCACGAGCGTGCCAACCAATTGTAGAGGGTCATATAACGAAGGGCCTTATAGTTTGAGAGCCAATAGAGTACTGTGTTTCTAATAGCAGATGAAGATGACTTGCACTAGGTGTAGGCATGAATTATCCACCTGACTGTAGAGACCCAACCACAACCTGACCCCTTATAGAAAGTATACTTAGATGTTCCCCTTGAGCCAACCACAATCCCCCATAGTTTTTTTTTTTATTGGACACGTAGTATGACATCACGCATGACGAGTTTTTCATACGTAAGTACTGTTTTTTATGAAACGATTTGAAAGTGCTATGCGACATCTGCTGATGTCCGTTGTAACTCCCTGTTTTAGATAATTGATATTAAAACAGTAAACGGAATTTGCCATCTTCCTGAATTGGTCTGATTATTGGAGTACAAAGTTTTTCTGTTTCCCATCCACCTGCATGACACAATACCTAAATTAAGGCCCATATGGTCATGTGCATGGAGTACAGAGTTATTCTGTTTCCCATCCACTTGCATGGCACACTACCTAAATTAAGGCCCATATGGCCAGGTGCATGACAGGAGAACGATTGGTTGCATGTCCTCTCTTTGCAGACAAGTTGTGATTGAAACTGGTTGGTCGATTAGCTGCATGAGGTTCCTCGCAGAGTGGAAGCCAGTGTGGTCCATGTAGGATGGGGGATTTGGTAAAATTTCCGTGCTCCCATAATATGACTTGCTGTAGCGTTGTGGACTGCTTTTAAGGGAGCCAAGTGAGCAGCTGGGAGCCCCGTCAGGAGAGCATTTTCCCCCCATTCAATGTGCAAGACTACAAGGGTCTGGAAGTCCTGTGGACGGATGAAGGGTTTGATTTTTTAAAGGGTGGAGATTCAGAGCCACTCTGACCCTTCTTTGCAATTTATTCAAGGGCAGAGATTCAGAGCCAGTCTGACCCTTCTTTGTGACCTATGTCTGGAAGGACAGGCTGAAGCCTAAGGAATTTGCTGAGTCCGAGGTTGTGGATAAAATCCTTGTTGGTGCATATCATTGAGCCATTGTTGGACAAGTTGTTTTTTAGCACTTACATTTACAATCTCTTTGTGTGCTGAGTCTGCTTTTGTCCGCCCTGAAGCAGACGCCAAAGGAATATATATCGGACATGAACATCACTGAAGTGGGTGCCATGTATGCTAAAAGCAGTCTTCCCACAAGTGGGTCCACTGTTGTTTGCTAAATTAATTGCTTACAAATTAATATGCAACAGTAAAAAAGACATGTCAAAGTGGAAAATGCTTCTTAAACTTAAATTCACCCGTTTCTTTAAGATCGTGTGTAGTTTTTTATTGGAATAGCCACACAAATACCCTAACATGTGTGTGTCCCTCCTTTTGAGGTTAATTGCAAGATATAGATATGATTTGCTTTTGAAACTACTCAAACAAAGGCAAATGCTTCTATTATATGAACAGTAGTTTTTTGGAAACTGAGCTGTGGGTTCATTGGAGCCAAAGTTTGATTTCCACTATGGTGTGCAGAGATTTCCCCCACCCTGTCCCTCAGTTTCCATAAGCAGCATTTTGCAGCATCCATTTTGTACGAGGAACTGCAAAAAGCCATAACGCCACAAAAACGTACAGCCGCTTTAAACATATTGTGGGCTACATTGACCCACTGAACAGGATTTCTCCATAACCAAGCTGCATTTCAGCAGAAACAACAAAATGGCTGCGCTGGCTCTAACCTGGCCTTTGTGGATGATGTCCTGATAAAAAGTTCAACTGTGGAGGAACACATAGTCGTAATCCGTTATGTTCTGACACAGTTGAGATTTGCCGTAGCAAAACTATCCTTCCAAAAGGCACAGTGGTGCAGAACCCGTGTCAAATTCTTGGGACATGAAATAACTCCTGAGGGTCACTGTCCCCAGGAGAAGAAAGTGGAAGCACTCCTAAAACATAAAGACCCCACAACTCTGTGGGGGCTAAGAAGCCTCCTTGGACTGACTAATTACAGTAGGAAGTTAATTGAGGAATATGCATAGATCACAAGACCCTGATCCATCTGTTGATGGAGGGGGTTCAAGTGGGAGTGGGGTCCAGAACAAGCTGAGGCAGTAAAGCCACTCAAAAGAAGCCTCTCACAAGCGCCTTGTCTAGCTTATCCAGTCAAAAACAAGAAGTTCTTCTTGGAGACAGGGTTCTCGAACACATGCTTGACAGCAGTATTATATCAAAAGCATGATAAGGTCAATAAAGTAATCTCCTATGCAAGCAAGACTTTATCCTCTTTGGAGGAAAAAATCATCGATTGTGAGAAGGCACTCCTGGCAACGGTGTGGGCATTGAAAAATGACTGCCCGTTCATCCAGGGGGAACACATCATAGTGAAGACTCCACACCAGCCTTTGCAATACCTCCGAAGTGACAGAATCCGGGTGGAAATGTGAGTAATTCCAGAATTACTTCCTGGATTCTGTCAATGCAAGGCTTTCTTGTGGAGGTCAGATATGGCCAAAACAAGAAGAGTCCCCTTGCGCAAGGTCTGGCTGACTTGCATGATTGTACCAGAGATAACTGTCTCAAGGACAAAAGTCTTAAAACCCAGGACAACATGGAGGCATACCTGAATTCCCCGCACAAAGTCTATGAAGAGTACAAGTGCGAGGTAATGCCCACAGTTTATGTGGACGGGTGCTCCTACCATGTTGACAACAACGGGGAAAAGGAACTGGTGGCCGGCGTTGGGAACGCCTGGGTGAATGATGCCCCAGAACCCTCCGCTGGGTACAAAATTGGTCCCCGTAGTAGTCAGGTGGCGGAGTTGATGGCAGTTCACCAGGCCATCCTCACTGCCATCCAACACCAACTCTGCAAACTGGTCATAATCACCGATTCAGATTATGTCCGGAACGGGTTTGTGGAGCACCTGGTTAATTGGAAAACCAGAGGCATGCTGTGTGCTAATAACAAACCTCTCAAACATGGCAAGCTGATCCAAAATATTGATGATCTGGTCACCTCTAGTGGGATGACCATCTATTGGAAGAAGATCAAGGGTCATTACAGGATAGAGGGGCCAGACAAAACTGGAAATGGCCTAGCTGATCAGCTGGCCAAAACCAGAGCCATCCAGGGGGATCTCCTTGAGATCGAGTCCCTGTTGGGGGAAATCCAGGTCACTGCTATCACTAGGTCCCAGACGAATGCTCACAATGAACTCGCAACTGTCCAATGGAGTAAGGAGATCCCAGATGCTGATTTAATCACGGCACAAAAAGGCGATCGGATTATTGGTAAATTTTATCAACACATTGAGGACCCTGAGAACTTTCCCCTAACGGATACCGATTACATTGGGAAAGAGGACCTCAGAGTGTTGATGAAGTGTCCAAAAATGTTCAGAATCCAAGACGGTTTGTTGGTAAGGAGATCCATATCTGGCTGTGACCAGTGGGTGGTCCCTACCTCATTCTGAAACCTGGTGCTAAGTCACGCCCATGACGCGTCCACAGTCGGTCATCGGGGGTTTCACACTACTTTAGAAATCTTGCGGGAGGTTGCATACTGGCCACACATGGGGAGGATCTTGACCAATACTTGAAGGGGTGTCTTGTGTGTGCGCATTTCAGCCAACTTCACTCACACACTGAGCTCCCCTCCAGAAGAGGGGGATGACACTGCCTTGGTCAGATTTACAAGTAGATTGCATCGGGCCCGTGATTTGCTCCTCTAGGGGCAACAAGTACATGTTAATCGAAACATGCTTGTTTACCATATGGGTGCAATGTCTCCCAGCCCCACATATGATCGTTTATGATATGATCTTTTATTTATATAGCGCCTATACACAATGTGTTTCGAAGCGCTTCATTGGCAAGGTAGGGAACAAGGGAAAATACAACCACATTCTTACAGGCCATGAACAGTAAGGATGTGAAATTAACTATCATACGCGGCCTGACGACATTTCAGATAGTGCAAGAGCTAAGACATAGATAAGGAAGGGAGGGGAAGAGTGGGAAGGAAATGGAAACAGATGGAAACAGACAGGCGACTACCGTACTAGGCCTGACGACATTTCTGGTAGAGCTCGAGAAAAACAAAAGGTGAGGGGGAGGGGGGCAAAAACGAGGGGAGGAACAAAACAAGCGACTATCATACTAGGCCTGACGACATTTCTAATAGTGCTGGAGGCGTGTTGGGGAGGAAAAAAACAGTAATGGGAGGGCGGAGGAAACAGACGAGGTTGCTAGCATATTAGGTCCAGGGACAATTCTGATAGAGTAAGTGCAAGCCAGGATACAAGAAGAGGATGGGAACAGCATGATTCAGGGTCACCATGAGTACAAGATGCAAAGGAAGTCCAGCATGAGAGTTGAGAAAGAGTGACGCATCGTGAATGAATGAAGTCCATAAAAGTCAAATCCAGCATTGGCCACAAGACAGTGATGGTGAAGGAAGGCACCAGGTGGGCGGGGTTTGCTAAGTGGTAAAAAAGAGCAGCAGGCAGGAAGGTACCAGGTGGGTGGGGCTTAGGCCAGGGGACCTAGATCAACCCGTACCTGCTCCCCATCTGCAAAGGAAAAGAAGCTGAAGGGCTCCTTAAGTACGGAAACAGAGCGGCAAGCAGGAAGGCACCAGGTGGGCGTGGCTTGCTAAGTGGTGAAAAAGAGCGGGAAGCAGGAAGTCACCAGGTGGGCGGGGCTTGCTAAGTGGTGTAAAAGAGCGGCAAGCAGGAAGGCACCAGTTGGGCGGGGCTTGCTAAGTGCTGAAAAAGAGCGGCAGGCAGGAAGGCACCAGATGGGCGAGGCTTAGGTCAGGTGACCTAGATCCACTTGCACCTGCTCCCCATCTGCAAAGGAAAAGAAGCTGGAGGGCTCCTTCAGTAGGGAAACAGAGTGGCAAGCAGGAAGGCACCAGGAGGGCGTGGCTTGCTAAGTGGTGAAAAAGAGCGGGAAGCAGGAAGGCACCAGGTGGGCGGGGCTTGCAAGGCAGAAACAGCAGCTGCCCTGATGATCAACCACATCTTCTCGCGTTTTGGCCTACCCCAAAGGATTGAGTCAGACCAAGGTAGTCACTTCACCAACGAAGTGATGACAAAGATGTGGGAGATACTTGGGGTTAAAAGGAAACTTCACATTGCATACCTCAAGTCCTCTAGTGGTGGCGTTGAGAGGTACAATAAAACCATTGTGAGCATTGTAAAAAGAATTGTACCAGACTCTGGGCCCAGTTGGGACATCTATTTCCTGCTTGTCCTGGTGGCCATCAGATCTACACCTTCTTCTGCAACTAACATGTCTCCATTTTAGTCGATGACTGGATGAAGGATGGTGCTACCTAAGCATCTGCTCTATAGAACACAAGAGCAGACACTGATAAACGCCTCCACATTCTCCATGTTGAGAATATAAGAAAACACCTTCAACATGCTTTTGCGTACGCTGAGCGGAATCTAGAAAGATCTGCAAAGATCTGCAGAGGGTATGAAGACTCAATATGATTTAAAAACAACCAAACAGGAATACCAAGTAGGAGACATCTAGGCGTAAATCTTTGCCCAGTTGGCGTGGTCCTTTTGAAATTGTACATACAATTTCACCTGTCACCTACAGAATCTGCATCCCCAAAGGCAAACTGACAGAAGAGAAATGGGTCCATATTAATCAGCTAAAGACGTGTCACCCTAGGCACACTTTGCAGCAAATTGAGGAGCTAAGAGAGAATCAAATAGAGGAGACATCTGAAGCATGAGAATAAGAAAAAGAAGAATCAGGAGGGAATGATGGATTTACAAGTATAATTATGTAACAGGTAGTATTTTTCTTCACTATCAATTGTTGTTATTGAACGCATGCGTGTCCCACTGCTGTCAACCCTATTGGAAGGCAGTTAGTGGGAAAATGAAGTAACCAGTTCTTATTTATTTAATAGATTTGTACTGGTTGCGCCTATTCAGAGACCAAGGAGGACCTCCCGGCGACCTCGAATGGAGAAATCAAAGAAAATCTAGGGGTGTCGCTCAGCACCATAAAGGGAGAAATCAAAGAAAATCTGGGGGTCTCGCTAAGCACCATAAAGGAAGATCCAAGAGAAAGCTGTGGGTGTCATTCTACACTCCAAAAAGAGACAGCGGGAGGATTGTGTCGTACTGCTCCCTGATGGAAGAAGGACTCCTAACTGATGAAGCCCACTTTTCCCTACTCTCCCTCGACAATGATCTCAGAAGAGTCAGGGGGTGGGGGAATTTGGGGGCTACATTAACCCACTGAACAGGATTTCTCCATAACCAAGCTGCATTTCAGCAGAAACAACAACATAGCTGCCCTTGCTCCAGTAAGCACCATTGCACCAAAACTGTGTTTTGCAGCAACAAAAAGGTAGCTGCACCTTCTTGTCAAGCACATATTTGGCAGGATGGAACAAGGGGGCACACTGAGGGAGTGAAAAAGCAGCACTGCTTTGCTGCCAGCCCAAAGTCCCCATTGAAAAGGGGGTATTTTACCTTAAAATGATGCTGCTCTGATGCTATTATTATCTGTTCTTCCTCAAACTACTGTTACTAATAAATCCCTGCCATTTCCATTCATATCCCCATTGTGCTTCAGCAAAACCAAGCATGAACCCTGAATGACAGGCTCTGTCAACCTATATCTGAGAAAAATCAACAAAGAAACCTCATTTTCCACCACATGGGAAAAACCTTCACTTTTAAGTTACAAAGTGTCAAGGATCAGTCATTCAAAGGAACTCCAGCTCTGGGCTGTGTCAGTTTTAGTGCATAGGTGGTTCAAATAAAGTACTGCCTAAAAGAAAATAACGGTAGCTGCAAAACAGTGTGGGAATCCAGAGGGAAAGTTTAAAAAAAAAACAAATTTGAAAGCAAAGTGCTAGCAGCGTGCACCACAATTGTAAAAATGGGCTTTGCAGACTAAAGGAGAAGAATACTTGTTTGAGAGTACTAGTTGAACAAAAACGTCTTCTTGCCTAACAACATGAAAGGGGATTGTACTGTGAAAATACAATGTATGAAATGGTTCTATTCAGCAGATTTACTTGAAATTCAGAACAAAAATAAATACAAGCAAATTAAACTTCAGTGGCTGCATGGGGGGGGGGAATCAGCCCAAGACAGGTTTCTGCTGAGAGGATGACAGAAACAAAAGAGCCCCTCTCAGTAGATACTAACACCCCAGTGATAATTACTAGGTTGGACAGAATCTGGTCTGGGCTGAGCCCTCTAAAATGGAATTTCCAGGACACGGACGTGCAAACTGGAGAAGGGGCAATAAATCTTCAGTCAAGCTGGGAATATCTCATCCTCCATCTGGGGGAAGTGACAGTTGATTGCAGCTGAAAAGAATAAAAAATGGGCCAGTGTAGGACAAAGGATTCCCATTTGTTTCAAAAGACTATTTTATTAAGAAACTTTGAAGATGGTTATCTTTGCAACAAGACTTTGCAAAAATGTAAACATTTAGTAGTTTAAATTTGATTTTTGTGGCTTTCAAATAAAAGGTTTTGGCTGTCAATAGCATGTATGGGACATGAACGCCAGAAGAATGGGAATCATGGGGAAAGGACAAATGATGGAATGTTAATAATTAACAGAAATAGGCCCCATGATAGTATGTGCACATGTGTAAAGTCCCAGAATTTTAGGACAAACATTTCACACTGAAAATGACCAAAGATTATTAAATGTACAAAACAATGTGTCACAGATTGCAGGGTTGGACTGCAATAGTCTGCATGACATATGTAGCCTGTTTATGTAAGAGACTTCAACTGTATAAATGTACCATTTGTGGCAAAATCCAATTTTAGTTAAATTAACAGTGGGAGGTTTTTGAACATTGTAATACTCACGTCATTAATCTGACATCCTGCTCTTGAAATCCAATATGCTGAGAGTGAGGTGGGGACTAGCACCCCTGACCAATCCAGTGGGGTAGAGGTGTGTTTAGCTAAGCCTGCCCAGCCATATACTTCTATGATGTCACTATGCCTTATAAATAAGAGTCCAAGACAGGACTATAGACACACACTCTTCCTGAAAATCCTGTTCCTGCATTCTTGATATGCTCCATTCATCTTGCTGTTCCAACTACAAGGCCATAGCTTTGCGGACCCTACTCCAGAGCCCACTGCAAAACCCAAGCATAGCTGATTCCTATCCCAGCAAAGCCATTGATCCAGAATCAACCGACTAATCTCCCATTAAAAAGGGGAAAGCTGTGGTACCTTTTGCACCATGAAATCAGACTGGCTTGCTGTCCACTAACTGCTTGCCCACTGACTGCATCCAGCGGTACTTGTGCCATCCAGTGACCCGAATTGCCCAGCTATTTGCTACCCGGTGACCAGACCTTGCCCAGCTGACTTTTGCCAGGCACACCGCTGTGTGGTGGTCAGACCCTGTTGACTGTCCAAAAAACCCAAAACCAAAAGGTGGACTGTGAGTATAATCAGCACCCCATAGAAACACATAGCCTATCTTGTCTTGCCTTTGTCCTTATCCCACTCTCTATGTAGTCATATTTATACCCTTAGAATTGTCCTTGTATCCTGTCCTTAATGTTCAAGTGCTAGTGCCATCTCTTTTCAATTTTGTCTGATGTAAATTATAAGCCCTATTTAGAGTAATCAAACCAATTTCCATATATTTTATTGTTGGGGTTGAGCACTCGGGTGGCAAGGTTGACCTTGCAAAACAACCTTGGAGCTTACTGTGTTCCTCCTTAAAAAATATAGCCTAGATAACTTAGTGTAAGTAACATTTTCCTTTCTTTCAAACCGATTTTCTCACTTTGAACTGCTCTATTGTCCTGAAAATGAGCCTCACTCTACCTTCCAAATCTCTCTCAGAGACCTATATTCAGCTCTATATTGTCCCTGTGATATACCTCTACCCCCAGCCCAAAAACCGCACTCCAGATCAGAGTATTTCCCCCGTTTTTATCAAAAACTGTTTGGGTAATTTAAAGCAGGAAATTAGCAAATTGCAAGTGCTCCAACGTGTCATTTGGCGGCAGCATGTTTTAAAATTTCCTCTCATTTTCAAATTGTATGCCTTCTATTGATCCATTGCATTATGATTGCTAGTGTTTATATATTACTGCCTCTGTGAGAAATCATATTTACCTCAAAGTTTTAAACTGCACATTAATTATTTATTTGCCATTTCTGACTGTCATTTCATGCCATTGCAAAGGGTCTACTTTGTGAGGGAAGGTCAGATTTGGATTCTGTTTTCTCCCCCTTATCCCTGACTACCTGCTGCTTCTTTCTATCTCACTGATACGAGTTGTGTACCATCTCAAATTGAATTTGCATAAAATAAAGAGAAAGGCATCTCAGTTGTGCGCTACATACTAGGCTGAGACCAAGGTTTGTGTCGCCTGATTGAAATCCTTAACAAACTAGCAACCGAGCAACCATCACTCAGCCTGCTGAGCTACCCTGGCAACTTTGTACATTAGGATGTGCCCCTCTACCTTCAAGGAATTAATAGTTGGATATAGATGCCTGATTGTGCTCAACATCTATTAACAACAGTGAGGCTCATGCGCAGTGCGGCACGTGTGCAGAGCAGCTCAAGCGCAGTGCAGCTTGTGTGCAGTGCAGCTCGTGTGCAGAGCAGCTCATGCGCAGTGCAGCTCATGCACATGACTTTAAAGCTAATGGTGCTTCTTCTCAAGTCATATTGACACCATGCAGTCTCATTTAGATTGTGCAGCTGGAAAAATATAAACATCTCAATAGAGGAAAGTAGGGTTCAAGTCCCTGTTCCCCTTTAGCATCTCACACCTGTGGGTGTTATCTCATCTTTTAAACAGACTGCCTTTGACTACCTCTCATTTGAAACTGAACAAGCAGTGATATCTTTTCTATTCAACAGTTTTTTACCCCACGCTGTTTAAAGTTAAGCTAAGAGTGATGTCTCTCCTGCTAAACACCAACTCTAGATACATATTAATTCAAGCTGAACCTGAAGTGATGTCTTTTTTAGTCAACAGCACACAGTCTCCTGCTGAGTGAACTATGGGTGATGTTTTCTCCTTAAAGGTATCCTTTCTCTTGCTTGTATGAACACCATACATAAGAGCAAGCTCATGTCTCTCAATTCACATGCTTTTGGCGGGAGCCACACACCTTGCAATCAGTTCTCTCACCCGCCAACCTCCTTACATGTCGGGCTATCACCGGCCCAAAATGAGATGATCTGTTTTCATCCACCCAAGGGAATAAAATTGTTGAGAGATATGCAAGCTGCCGACCTTTATCCAACGATGACTGAATGCAGGTATCTATCACATGTATAATCCAGTGGGAATATAAAATACATCTTAGATGAGCACATGTCAGATGTGAGATGGTAAACCAGTTATCATCACATAGCATTCTGGTACTTATAAAACTGGCTTTATAGTCTGAAACGAAAACTACAGTTACATCCAAAAATACTGAAGAAAGTGTCCCGAAGGCAAGTGCTTGAACATCTGAGTTCTTATTGGACCCAACTCAAGAAGAGGCTGGAAAAGGGAGCCTCAGTGCCATGTGGTTATGTGTCCACTCTAGTCGACACCTTCTTCTTCCTTGCTGACACACAACTACAATATGTTATAACAATTAATATGCATATAAACTGTGATATAAAAGCTTTAGAGGTAGTCTGGCGGTTGCAGGGTGTGGTTGACAAAAGATAGGTTTGTTGCAAGTATCCCTGCCCCAGCCTCTAAGGTGTATTCATACCAGACAGAACAAGTGGATGGGCAGTAGAAGTGAACGCTTCCCTCAGACAGAATAGGTGTCAAATGAGAAGTTATATTGTGCCTCTTATCGTAATAAATATATGTATATTGGCCTACGCCAAGCTGCCAATAAGTCGCTTGCGAAGAAATCAGTGTTGAAAGGTCCTGACCTTAAAATCAATGTAAGCTGCCATTTTAGGTCAATCTGCCATTTTAGGTTCCCTTTGTAAAGTCACCCTGTGAGTTAAAATGGTGGACGATGTCATTTCGAAATACAACATGGCTGTCTTGACCTCTGTATCTAGCTAATATGAACTTGCCTGCAGGCCACTTGTTGAGGTCTGGAACTGAAACCTTGTCCTTCATTGACCTGTGTATAAAGGATTACTTGTGCAAAGAAAAGAATCCACAAGCATATGTTAAGAACAATGTATTCAAATACTGAACGTAGAACACTTGTTTAACTACATTGTATTAATGTTTGAGAAAACCTGCATGGAAAATCCCAGAATACGCAGTTGCCATATAGGCTTGTTGATATATGTATTAAAAGCAAACCAGTTACATGTGGATGTGCGAAACTCGGCATGAACCCTAGATCAGAGATGTATTAGTGGAATATTAACCCAAAGTAGGGCTGGACATCGTGCTCACGAAGAGTGTAAAAGACCAATGCATTCTAATGTACAGCGTCTCTCACTGAACACACTGAACCACGCTGGAGTTCGTTGTGTTGCACTGAGGACCGATAGCTATCTGATTTGCTCTGTTCTTCGTAACTGGATTCAGTATAAAATAAAGTACTTTGTATGTTCCATTGTAACCCGTGTTCGGTGTATTTCCTTTTGGGGTACTCAGCCTCGATATTTTGATTTTGTTTTCACAGTTGGCGCCCGAATAGGGACCCTCAAGATTTATGCCGGATTGTTGAAGGTTGACGCAGGCTATCGGACTGGGATCGGACTGTGTGACAAAAAGGGGCCCCACTGAACGAGACGCGACACCTCAGCAGCGCTGCACGACCCGATCACTGGATGATTAACTTGTGGTCCGAGACGGCATCTTGATGAGGGTCCACTTATCGAGGCGGGCAGTTTTGCCAAAATCACTATACACGAGGTAAGATTAGTTAGGTAAGATTCTTTGAAATCCGATCGGACCTCCTTAGGTTTGTTCAGGTTAGTCATGACCCGACACTTAATTCAACCCTGATAATTTGAATTTGGCTCATTGTATCTGCAGACACAATTATTGACCAGGTAACACCAATAATTTGATATGGCTGGGAAATTGTCTACCTGCTTCAGGGCGTTGTTCCGCAGCGATAGACAATCTTTGGAATTTAGCCGTCCGCCACCACAGGAGGGGTCACCGTCATGTACTATGTACTGTAAGCATGGCATTGGAAGTATAGTATTTAATGACATTTGTCACAGACAAACCAGACATGCCTCCGAACTTCAGTGGCCAATCACTGGTAGTTTTGAAATCCCTCGTATTGAGTATTTAGAGTCAATTCTATTAAAGAAAAAGGTTAGACCTGCAGCATTTGATGTTTTGCAGAATTGGAAAGAACAAGCGTTGCAGCAACTTAAAAGTGGAGAAAAACATGCGTGCCGTCATAAGACGAACGCCGAGAAAGCATTATTGTATGACCAAGATAAACATTCTGAATCTACTAGGAATATGGATAGGGCTTTCTCACTTGGAATTCAGAAAATCTATCCTTCCAAAAACCTCCATGCTTCCGATGAATTCATAGACAAATTGATAAATGAACGAAGGCCTGGTGCCTCTGCACCACCTCCGTATGTTCCTCTTCCTGCTGCTTTGCCTCTTCCTCCTGCTATTCCTGCTCTACCTGCTGTTGTTCCCGTTGTTCCTGCTCCTCCTAATGTCCCCCTTCCTCCAGCTCCTCCAGCTCCTCCACCTCTTCTTATCGAACATGTGACAGTACCTCCATTGAATTTGCCTGCTCCCTCTCTTCCAAGTGGTCCTGAGCCGCTTGTAGTCGATCGAGGTGCAGGGTCGAAGGTTGTCACTCGCAATATTGTACCACCAGAGAAGAAACATGATTTGATTGCATGGCCTAAGCATTGTATGGAAGGGGATGATCAAGCTAATATTTTTGCCACACTTTGTAATATGGATAATTTTCCTGAGAAAAATGTTTTTATTGAAGGTTTAGGGATTCATTTATGTGTAATGTGGGGAAAATTAAATAATAGAGATCTCCCACAAGGGTTAAGGGATCTAAATACTTTAGCATTTTCTAGAGACACTGTGGAGAAAGTAAATGAGCATGTCGAGAGGTTATTTGGGTATAGAAATGAGTTAGAAAAGTTGCAGAATGAGGATGATGAGGGGGAAAGTATGTATGTGCAGAAACGGTTCCTTCCTTGTCGTAAATCGATATCTGAGGAAGCACAAATTTGTACGAAGGACGCGCTTAGATGGATTTCAGATATGTCGATAACTCCAGTTGAAGTATATGACACATATAGTCAGTATACGCCAGAAATGCAGAGGAAGGTGATACAGGTAATGATAGAGTACCTACAGGATGATTGTGTAAAAAGAGAGATTAGTTGTCCCACAGAGTTATTGAGTATTTATAAGAGAGCTTTTTCACTTGACACTTCTTCGACTGCTTTAGTGCTCGACTTAGCTCTGTTGCTTAGTAAGCGTTTGGAGTCACCTACTTCTCAGTTGCCTATGAGAGAGGTTCCTCCGACATTTGTCCTGAAGGTTGAGATTGCGGCTGATCCTGCAACAAATGTAGTCGCTGTGAACATTCCTGCACATTATGTATCGCAGTTCGTTCATGTCCCGTTCTAAAGACAGGAAGTGAATACTATTAGACAATCTATTCCTGATATTAGGAAAAATCCGACAGGATTCTATAAAGAAATAGAGTCCGTCTTGCAATCCTCAGTGTTCACCTTAGGCGATATCGATTTGTTATTCCCTGTACTCCTGCCCGTAGATTTGTGGAAACAAGTTAGAACTATAGATGACGTGCCAGGGTTGGGACAGACATGGGTGAATATAATTAGACTCGATGGAGAAAGGCCGGCTGGTGAAAGACTGCCTCAGGTGATTCTAACATTGCCTGATAGAATCATTGCAAAATTGAAAACTATAATTCCAGAGAAAATAATTATTTGGGACAAACTTATGGCCTGTGTCCAAGGGAAGTCTGAGGGTGCTACCGAGTTCTTTCATCGGTTCGAACAGGTATTCTCGGATTTCAGCGGACAAGACCTAGACACAGAGTCTGGGAAAAGGTTATTTGTGGACAAATTTGTGTGTGGATTGCTGCCTGACATCCAGTCACAAATGATGTCTTCTGAGAGCGCTTGGCAGGCGAAGTCCGAATCAGAAGTACTGCACATGGCTCAGTACTACGAGAATCGTGTCAATAATGAAAAAGATAGAGTTGAAAAACGAAAACATGATTTGAAGACTAAAGCGCTATTACAGCAAATTTTTAGAGCCCCAGAGGGGGTAGTTCTCAGATTAGAGGTCAGTATGTCCCGCAAGGGAATGTGCCCTTGGGTCCTGTGAACATTAACCAGTGCGCCTATTGTCGTCAAGAGGGTCATTGGTGTGCACAATGCCCCGTCCTTTGACAAAGGTTGAATAACATGTTTGGGAATATGGGTAGACGATCCAGAGGTTACCCGGGTGTAGGGGGCCCTGGTAGAGGTCAGTTTACACAGGATCCTCAGCAACCTTTTTCACAGGATAATCAGATTCCGAGTGTGGATACGAGGAACATATTTGATCATCCTTCTGCTGCATATTTATCTGAAGAGCTTCCTTTTGATGACATTCTGTTTCGTTAGGATTGCCCGAAACAGGGTTTGGAACCTACACCTATTCCCGTCAATCAGAAAAGTCCCTACATTGAAATGGTGGTGGGAAATAGGAAACATCAGTTTTTGATAGACACTGGAGCACAGAAGTGTTCCATTGATCATTCGCGGGTTCCAAACTTTCCACTATCAGGGCAAACAAATGTTTTTGTAGGGTTTTCTGACACACCAGTTATTTGTCTGGATTCTTCGCCGGTACCCATTTCTTTGGGTCCCTTTACGGACCACTATCCATTTCTGTTGACTTTGAATTTTGGAGAGAACTTGCTGGGGTTGAATCTGTTAAAAGAATTAAATGCAGTGATTTATTGTTCTTCTTATGGAGTGCACTTGACGATTTCACCACAGCAATTTTCTGTCTCGCAATTATTGACTAGACCTTTGCTACCAGAATTCATTAATGTACCAGAGAGCTTATGGGCTGTTGACGACAATGATGTCGGTGTTTTTCTACAGATTTAACCTGTTAAGATAGTTTTGAAACACGGAATTGAGCTGCCACGCATTCCTCAGTGTAAGATTTCAGTTGAGGGCGAGCGAGCTTTGAAATGCATTGTTTCCGATTTTGTGCATCGCGGGGTGATTGAAGAAATTTCAGGAAGTCTGTGTAATAGTCCGCTTTTATTCGTGTACAAGAAAGGCGATAATGCAATTCCATTCCGTTTCATAATTGATTTACGTGTCATTAATAAAGTCGTCGCTCCACAATTTCCAATTGTGCCTGATGTGACGACAATCTTAACCATGATTCCAGCTACAGCTACTTACTTTAGTGTTGTGAATCTAAAGAATGCTTTATTTATTATTCCTATACACAAGGTTAGTAGATACTTGTTTGTGTTCACCTTAGGGGGACGCTCGTTCACATTTACTCGTGCACCTCAAGGGTACACAGAGAGTCCTAGCATCTATATATAGTAGGGCTTTGAAAGAACAGCTTGATACCCTTGAATTGCCCTCTACTTGTACATTGCTTCAGTATGTTGATGACTTGCTTTTAGCTGCTGACTATGAGAGCACCTGTAAGGAGGGCACTGTGTTATTGCTTATTCATCTAGCTAAGCATGGTCACAGAGCTTTGCTTAAAAGGTTTCAATATTGTTGCCAGGAGGTCGCCTATTTAGGCTATCTCCTGTCAAAGGAGGGAAGAAGATTGACACCTGAAAGAATAAAACACATTTCTGGCATGTCTGTCCCAAATACACAAAAGGAAGTTAGAGCCTTGATAGGTATGGCTTCTTACTGTCGGTTGTGGATCCCAAATTTTTCACTACTGATCAAACCGATGTTGGCTTTGACAAAAAAGGGCATTTCTTTGCCATTGCCGTGGAAAACGGAACACCAGCAATCGTTTGACTTGCTTAAGGCTGCATTATGGTCTGCACCAGTTGTGGGCACACCAAACTATGAAAAGGTCTTTGTGTTGTTTGTGCATGAATGTGATGGATGTGCTTTGGCTGTATTAACGCAGGAACATGGAGGGAAGAATAGGCTGTGCGGTTACTTTTCTTCCGCCCTTGATACTGTAGCATGTGCTTTGCCAAGATGTTTGCGAGCTGTCGCTGCTGCTGCTGCGTCTCTAAAACAGAGTGAGGGAATGGTCCTAGGCCATGATCTAACCCTGATGGTGCCTCCCTCTGTAGATGTTCTACTGAACCGAACCCAAACGCAACACCTCACTTCTGTAAGGTTGACGAGATATGAATTGATCTTGTTTGCTCCTCACATTCAAATTAAGAGGTGTTGTGTTCTTAATCCGGCTGAACTCCTACCTTTCCCGCAAGGCACTACTTGCGGCGATGAAGAGTCACATGACTGTCTGTATACTACTGAACAAGAAACAAAGGGTAGAATTGATTTGAAAGACACTCCTTTGGATAAACCGCAAGGAGAGCTGTTCTGTGATGGCACCTGCTTCAAACTTCCGGATGGTACATACAGAGCTGCTTATGCAATTCCCACATTAAGCACAGTCGTGGAAACCAAGAGAATCACGCATAACTCTGCGCAGGCCGCAGAGATTATAGCATTGACCCGAGCTTGTGAACTTTCCGAAGGGCTTGCAGTAAACATATATACTGATAGTCAGTATGCCTTTGGGGTGGTTCACAACTTTGGGAGACTTTAGAGAGAGAGTTCCTAACTTCACATGGCACTAAAATCCAACATGGCTCCCTAATAGTACAACTACTCTCAGCTCTTGCGCTCCCTACTCAGTTAGCTGTTTTGAAATGTGCAGCACATCGAAAGATTACAGATGACATAGGGAAAGGGAATGCTTTCGCTGATCAGATAGCTAGACAAACTGCTACCGATCCCCTTACGGAGATGTATGTTTCAAGGGAGACTGTAAATGCTTATGCAATGGATGAGGGTGTTGGGTCTGTATGCGTTATCCAAGCTGATGCAACGTTAGAAGAATCCAAGAGGTGGGCTGAAGTCTTGGGGAAACTTGATGATGACGGGTGTTGGGTGGACATAGCGGAAGGGAAATGGCTACTCCCTGACGCGTATATAATGATGATGGTCATCATGGCCCATGGTCCTATGCATGTATGTGCCCAGAAGATGACAAAGATGTAAGAGAAAGTTTGGGCAAATGACAAAATTTTGAAAATTGCCCAGCGCTACGTCCAGGATTGCATTATTTGCCTACAACACAACGTGGAAAAGAGGACAGCAACTCCAAGGGGAAGTTTTGGGCCACCCTGTGTCCCCTATGAAGTTATCCACTTTGATTTTATTGAAATGGAGCGGTGCAACAATAAAAAATATGTGCTGGTGGTCATCTGTGCTTTTAGTAAATGGGTTGAGGCTTTCCCCGTTAAAGATGCTACAGCCATGACTACTGCGAAAACCATGTTAAAGGAGTACTTCCCGCGGTTCGGGCTACCAAGAGTTATCTGGTCGGACATTTTGTCGCTGCTGTAATTCTGCAGATATGCACGGCATTACAGATCGACAAACGGTTCCATTCGGCCAGGCATGCACAGAGAACCGGACTAGTTGAAAGACACAATGGTATCATCAAGAACAAGCTTGCTAAGACGTGTGCCGGCACTAAATTAAAATGGCTGGACGCCTTACCGATCATGTTATTATCCATGTGTACAACCCCCAAGCTAAGACTAGGCTCTCTCCATTTGAGGTGGTAATGGGGAGACCTGCCAATATCTGGAACCTTCCTAAATGTAATTCGTTAAGAAACATTGAAAATGTATTACTTTCAGATTATTGCAGCCAGTTGACTAAAAACCTGTATGTGATTAATCACCAGGTATGAGAGGCTTTACCTGTGCGATACGAGGGCCCGGGCCACAGTATACGGCCTGGAAGTTGGGTGCTCATCAAGGCACTTGAGCGCTCTTCCTGCCTTGCACCTCGCTGGCGTGGGCCGTTCCAGGTCCTGTTGGTCACCCAAACAGCGGTGCGGGTCTCTGGAAGAAAGAACTGGATCCACGTGACCCATGTCAAGAAACCTCCTCACCCAGTGCCACACATTACAGAAGAAACAGAACCCCTCGCTAATGCTGCAACCAACAATCCCAAAGCAGTAAATAGTGCCGAGAGTGTGTCAGAGAATCTTTCTGAGCCCGTGAGGCTTGGGGAAACAGTCCATTTCGTCTCCACACTCTCCAAAAGTGTTGCATCCGGAAACTGCTGTTCCAAATTCGGCATCTTCACTTGTCTCTGATACGTTACTTCCAACAGGAAGTGACGACACATTGTTTCTGGATCAATCAGTACCGGGAAAAGGAAGGTACAATCTGCGTCCAAGAAAATAGACTTACGGCATGGTTTTGCTGTACATCTGATAGACTTACGGCACGGTTTTGCTGTGCATCTAATAGACTTACGGCACGGTTCGGCTGTGCATTCGAAGAAGGAAAGGATCTTCGAGGACTTGTTTTTGCCCAAATTTGAGAAAGGGGATTCTGTTGGCTAGGGTTGTGGAAGGACTAAGAAGTTGCGCGACCGGGAGGTCGCCTGCAATGAACATTGGGGTTTCTGTTTGAAGACTATAATGCCTGCCACCGCTACCACTCGTATGGGACTTGGAAATGAGGGGGTGACCAACCGGGACAATGGACAATATACCTGGGCCCCGAAAACGTATTGCTGTGTTTTTATAATGATATTTGGGTTTTTAATAGTCACTGTTTTAGGATTGTGGTACCTTGAGGAAATCCATCCTTTAGAATCACTGTTGCCCACCGAAAATGTACCTGCTCTTCCTACTCCCTTTGTACATTTGCATACTCTGTCCCCTAGGGACTCTCAGCATAGATAAAGGTACCACAGTAATACTCTGCTACTTATCATGAATGCTACGCATGCCATTTTTAATAAGTTTAACTGTTGGGTCTACTCACATTTACCGCAACACGGGGATAAGGGGCTAGGTTGGTATATTCATCCTTTACCTTTGACAACCGCTTGTTATGTTTCTCTTAGAGCACTGTTCTTTTGCTGTTGGAATGACAGCATCTCAGGGAACTTTGATGGCACCAATTTTAATAGTTTTGAGAAACGTGTTTTGACTCCCCTGGGATGCTTGCTTTTCGCAAACAGGAGTAAACCTAATGTTGCTTCTATTAGGCCATCTGATAGACTGTCTCATCCTTTCCAATCTTTGATTTCCTTTTAGATAGCTCCGATAGGCAATAAGGATGCCATGCCTCCTTCTTACACTGTTAATCATAGCCCCGATTCAGTTTCTTGTTGCATACAGAGGAATGGAACTCAGTCAATGGGAGATTTTCTAGGTTGTGCCAAGGTTGCAAATTTGACTGGGGAAAACAGACCTTTGTATGTAGGCGAACCTGTCTACTTTGCGGTAATGTAGCATTCCCATGGTTGCCCAGGGATTGGCAGGGAACCTGTTATTTAGGGATCCTGTTACCTGGGGTGTTTATAGCTAGTACAAAAGAAGTTTCAAAGGCTCGTCCACGGCGGGATGAGAATGGTGACACTCCAGCACAAATCTTGGGAGATATAGCAAAATCAGTTGTGCCGCTTTTAGGGGCAGATAGCGAATTCCGAAGATATCAGAAGACTAGCGAGAGTACTGGAGAGAACCATCAATAGGACCACGGACATACTCTATAATATGACGTTAGAAAAGAAGGCGATAAGACTAGTAGCACTTCAGAAACGGATGGCATTAGATGTCATTCTGGCTGAACGTGGAGGAGTGTGTAAATTAGTGGGGTCCGCTTGCTGTGTTTTTGTGCCAGATTCCTCCCCAACCATCTTCAAGGCAATACAGAATCTGCACGTTCTTAGTTCAGAAGTGCATGTTCCCGAGGGAAACTGGGATCTTAGCGCTTGGTTCTGGGACTTCTTGCGATCTTGGGATTGGAAAGTACTTTCGGTCTTGCTGATTATTTTGGGAATTCTGTTGTTTCTTTGCTGCTGTATTCAGTGTCTACCTAGTATATGTTCGATGCTAGGGGGATGTTGCGCACAAGCGATATGTACGATAGGACATAAAGTGTATGCCCCAATTAAAACTTCCAAAGAATATGTGTTGAAAGAAATTTTAGCAAATGACCTAATGGCAATAGATATTTCTGACAGCGATTCAGGTTGCATGGACGATGATGCATGGAGTTATTTGCAAGGAGATCCAAAGTAGTTTTAGCACTTGGCATAGGCCAAAAGGAGGGTTTGTCAAATGAGAAATTATATTGTGCCTCCTATCGCAATAAATATATGTATATTGGCCTACGCCAAGCTGCTTATAAGTCGCTTGCGAAGAAATCCGTGTTGCAAGGTCCTGACCTTAAAATCAATGTATGCCGTCATTTTAGGTCAATCCGCCATTTTAGGTTCATTTTGTAAAGTCACCCTGTGAGTTAAAATGGTGGACGATGTCATTTCGAAATACAACATGGCTGTCTTGACCTCTGTATGTAGCTAATATGTAACTTGCCTGCAGGCCACTTGTTGAGGTCGTGAACTGAGACCTTCTCCTTCGTTGACCTGTGTATAAAGGATTACTCGTGCAAAAAAACTAATCCACGAGCATATTTTAAGAACAATGTAATAAAATACTGAACGTAGAACACTTGTTTAACTACATTGTATTAATGTTTGAGAAGACCTGCATGGAAAATCCCAGAATACACAGTTGCCGTATAGGCTTGTTGATATATGTATTAAAAGCAAACCAGTTGCATGTGGATGTGCGAAACTCGGCATGAAACCTAGATCAGAGATGTATTAGTGGAATATTAACCCAAAGTAGGGCTGGACATCGTGCTCACGAAGAGTGTAAAAGACCAATGCATTCTAATGTACAGCGTCTCTCACTGAACACACTGAACCACGCTGGAGTTCGTTGTGTTGCACTGAGGACCGATAGCTATCTGATTTTGCTCTGTTCTTCGTAACTGGATTCAGTATAAAATAAAGTACTTTGTATGTTCCTTTGTAACCGATGTTCGGTGTATTTCCTTTTGGGGTACTCAGCCTCGATATTTTGATTTTGTTTTCACATAGGTACTGGAATTGTCAACTACACCTAAAACTACACTTTCCTCTTCTCTCTCTCTCCCTCTCTCTCTTCTCTCTCTTCTCTATTTCTCTCTTTCTCTCTCTCTCTCTCTCTCTCTCTCTACCTCTTTTCTCTCTCTCTCTCTCTCTCTCTCTCTCTCTCGCCCTCTTGTTCTTTCTTTCTCTCCCTCTACTCCTGACTTCACCCACCTAGTCTAATTTCAGTATTTGGCAAATTATTTTTTTCCATGCAGTTACCCACATACATCCAAGACTTAAGGAATCATTATAAGTTTGCCCATCTGGGAATAAGGACGGTAAAAGTTGTGGTAATTCCGTGACTGGCACTTTTCCTGGACGAGGAAACTACAAGTTTGCCGGTGGGGTGGTTACCTGAGGTAAATCAGGTGTCCACCCACAAAAACAATCAGTATTTCCGGCCCTGGAAATTCTGGCATATCAGGCGGTGAAAACTGTAGGTCGGCTTGCTGGTATCATGTCAGAATTAGCAGCAGGATAACGGCAAACTTGTAGTGAGGGCCGTAGCCTCCTAGATATTTATGCTTGAATGATTCTGGAGTAATTATTCTTCCATCATGGACCTGAGATTCTGAGGCAGGTTATAGTTTCCATAGGTTTTTGAGGTCCCGAGCCCAGTATTTCCTCTGAATTAGTAAAGCCCTGAGTTTTAAAGATGACGCTTTACTCGGGAGCCAAAATAGGGTTTGCCATGCATGGGTAGTGTGGGCAAATATTTTCAAACCAAGGATCTTTGGCTTCCTGAGACTAATTAAGTTTTCAATCTGACATCTGAGTGCAACCTAAAGTTACACAATTGACCCTTCATCCTTCGGAAGTTAATAAATGGAGTACCTTGAAGATACATCTTCTTTTTCCTATTAACCAAACTATTGAACTCAATGCCCAGTAGACTCCGCAGAGAGGACGAGCAGCTAGTCTTCGGAAAATCTGTCAAAAACCTGGCTGTTCACAAGACTGAAAAATACACTTTAGCGCCCTCTAAAAACTGCATCAAGGAGCACTTTAAACCTTTAGCCACACCAGGCTGGGACTCGTAATACCCACCAGAACCAGCAGGTTCCTGTGACTCCCCAGGGATTGAGTACTTGGATTGTATCAACGTAATAGCAATCACACATCTGGACACAAAGACTGATCAGAGCACTGCCTCATAAATGAGACCAAATAGAGGCTGATCAAATTGGGCCAGCCTCACTGACATGCGCGAAATACTGGTGAGCAACTCTTAAATCAAGAACACCTTGATGATCAGAACCCAGTGAGGTCAGTGTTAGGAAAGATTTCATAATTGTATGTAATTTTCCCTCCATGTGTCAACTCCCAAACTTGTTGCTGCTGTTTAGACACCATTGACTGACTTTGCCAGTGAAGCACAGCCTTCAGATGCACTCCTCTGGGCTTTCGCTCACTTTTTATGGAGAAACTGACATGCCCTTAAGACAGTCAGTACTGAGAGACTTTTTTTCCCTTAGTCCTTTCCTCATGTTGCAGCTTTTGTGCGACAGGTAGCAAGTGTGCAAGGTATCTTACAATACAGCAAACTTGGGTCTATAGTCACTTCCAAAGGCCCTAGATACTCTCGCTGGACTTTTTATAAACTGTGCAGATGTGTCATGGACAGGACTGGTGGCAGCTATCTTTTCGCATTATTTTTAACCCTTTCCTGCCATGTTAACCGCATTAACCGCGCTTGGCACGAATAGGTAGCCTGGCTCCAAAATGGCCATGCCAAAAGGTTCTCTGTCCTGTCCTTTGGCCATCTTGCCCCTTCACCTTCCCCAGATCGAGCCGACCCGGAGCAGTCCTTATTTGGTCATGCACTTTCCCGTGAATCCCAATGCTTTTGCGGGCTTCTGCATGCCTTGTGTGTGTGCTTCTAGGATGTGGGCTGGAATGTCTAATTCCAATACACATCCTGGGTGCCAGAGAGTCTGGAGTGCCATGAACGCCTGGGACCACCGTGGTCCGTGATTGGTCCACGTATGGAGTGTGTGTTTATGAGCAGATCTCCCATTGGGTCCTCTCTGTTTTGGCACAAAGGGAACTTTGGATAAGAGAAGGATGAAAACACCACTACCATGTCGATCTCCTGAGTTCACACCGAACAAAGGATAGGATCCAAGTATCCTGCAACACGAAGCTGAGCCGAGGAACCGTTGGTGGCCCGCTGGAAGGTTTGGCACCCTGAGCCCGCTGTCATCCCGTGGGACCCCTCTGTATCTGGTCATCCTAGAAGGTCTGCAAATACGCTTTGACCCATTGGAATAGTGGGACCAACTATTCTCAGCACCTTCATCAAACCCTGCAAGTAAGCTTTCTCTGAAGTGTCCCTGGGCCCACCAGTGGACTGACCAGCTTACCCACTTGCTTTGCTCTGTCACCACCGCCATTTCAAAGAGAGGCCCTAGAAACTTGTTATACTGCTAGCATTGTGTCCCCGGCACTCTCACACCGAATTTCATACACTTGGCATTCCCAGGCCTGAAGTGAGACAAGTGAGCCTGGACCGAAGTAAACGCGGTTACCGTGTTGCCCTGCCGTGGCAACGTCCGTTGCAAGTTCACTGCATTTGTGACCCTCTTGCCCATGAAGCCTGCTGCAGTGAAACTGGGTCGATTCATCCACCCGGAGCGGAGAAATCGCCACTGTCCTGTTTGGGAATCATCGCTGTAACTCAGGAAGTGAAAGGTGCCGAGATGTCCTTTTTGCCACATTCAAACCTGCCCGCGAAATGGACTGAACTGGCGAAGTTTGGGTCTGCTTGCCTCGGGGACCGGTGAGTACTCCATACCCCAACCGGTGGCCCCTAGCGCAAGAGCCTATTTTTACGCACGAGTGGCCACTGAGGGTCCCTCTCCTTTCCACTGCTATTGCGAAATAGCGACTCAATCCAGCACTCTCGAACGGCCTCTGCCTTCAAGTGGAAGTCCTTCTTGAATAGAAGAAACTTGTTCTACATCACCTTATCAACCTTCCTGAGCTGCTAGAGACCCTGGAAGAGACCCGGTTCTGCCCATTGGCACAAGCGTGTGCACCTGCATTGCATGTACTATTGAGCACAAGGCTCCTCTCTTCGTAGGGCTTGGATTGCCTCTTAGTTAGGTGTATTGTTGATGTTGAACTGGGCCTAAAAACAATCTGCACTGCCTGTTTCCTTCCCCTCTAGGTTGTCGACATATTTCGTGCATTTACCCCTTTAGACCTCGATGGTCTTGTATATATTTGGTATTGATTGTGATGTGTTGGTTTACATAGTGTTACTGTTATTCTTTTGCTATGGTCTATGTTACAAAGGCCTTGTAATAAATGTGTCTATATTTCTGATATAGCACCTGTCTGGAGTAATGTGTAAGTGTCCTTACTCTGTGTGCTCATTGAGGTCTTTCAGTCACCCTCACCACTCCTGGGACTTAGTCTTGGCCGCCTGCCGAAGCTACCTTGATTGGTCTCGCTTGTCCAGACGTTACCCTGTTCCAAGAAACTAGGCTGGCCTTCTGAACTTCTGCCCACCAGGTCAGAGTTCAGAAATCCTTCTTAACAAATTGGTGTACAGCGGTGGGATAGGACTGAAGGTATTGAGTGTTGCACACTAGTGAAGGCATTTCAAGTTATTCCTACCAGGACACATAGTGAATTGTTGTAGTATAACTGAAAAATGTCATAGTTCTATCTAACAATATGGAAAGAAGTACCTTGTTAACTTTGAATGCTTCTAAATCTGAAACATTGAAACATATGTGTGCTGAGAGAGGAGTCTCTGCTAAGGGCACAAAAGTGGAAAAAATCCAACAAATCATGGACTGGCAAGAAGCTCAGCTTAGTGCCACAGCTTCTGAGGACAGTGCAGAAGGAGGTGGGGCTGCTCTCACTGGCAGAACTGGTAGCTCTGCTGCTGCACTGATTCATAGAGACCATGAGGATTTGGAGGATGTAATGTCTAATGTTTCTTCTGCCAGTGCTGAAGGTGAGGCCATACTTGAATTTAAGAAGCAAGAGCTGCTGTTTAGACAGAAGGAGCTTGATTTTAACATGACCAAACTGAAGATAGAGCAGACAGGAAAAAACAAAGACAGCGATCACAGTTGGAACTGGCCAAGCTTCAAGTTGCCAATGGATCCAAGGGTCCTGAACATGGGTCTGGGACCTCCTCTCATCCAAGGTTTCCTAAGGATCTGCTCAGTGTGTATGAGGAAAATAATGACATTATGGACTGCCTGAATACATTTGACTATGCATGTGAGGTTCAACAAGTTGACAATGCTGATAAAATTGCCTGGTTACTTAGCAGACTGCCCCATTCTGGCTGCAGTGCCATATGGAAATGTCGAAAGCTGAGAGAGAAGATTTTGCAAAGTTGAAGCAAACTCTCATCTTAAAGTTTGGAAAGACTCCTGCCCAATACTTAAAAAGATTCAGAGAGTACAAAAAGAAAGAAGGTGGTACTTGGGTATCTTATTTAACTGAATCCTTAAGAAACTTGACTGGCTGGGTTGAAGGTTATAAGGTCTCTACTTTTGAAGGTATGACATGTCTTGTCATGCTGGAACATATTTTTGCATCTTCTCCCCCTGAGCAGCATTTTGCAGATTCAAAGGAGATAGAGCTTAAGAAGATTGCCATAGCAGCAGATTTGTGGGTGTCACATGGAGTGTCCCATAAGGACAAGCCTCATCCTGGTAAGCAGGAAGAGGGGAAAAGTCCAAAGATAAGGAGGGTGGAGAATCTGATCAAACTTCCTCCCAGAAGGGCCACAAAAGGAAAACTAAGCGTAAAACACAAGAGAACTCACAGGGTAGTGGAGATCAACCCCCAAAACATAACTCTGGTTATAATAAGCCTCCCTATGTAAACAGACCCAGTGGATCTTGTTTTTCTTGTGGAGCAACTGACCATGTGAAGCGGGATCCCAGATGTAAGGTCAAAATCTTGGGGGTCCACTCTGCTAATCTGGCCTTCTCCTCCTATGAGAAAGAAGAGATTACAGGGTCATCCTTCTCCTCAGACTCCTTCCCTAGTGCGATAGAAGCTGGGGTAGTTTTAGTTTCCCTGGGTTCCTGGGAGCCTAAAGTCTCAGAGGCTTATGCTAGGATTCCAGATGATACCAAGCACTACTTTAAAGACAGTGTGCTGATCAATGGAGTAGATAATCCAGCTCTTAGGGATAGTGGGTGTAGTCGAACTGTAGTGGATTTACCTTGGTAGACCCAGAGGAAGTTGCCAGAGCTCCTCTTTTACCCACTAAGTTGGGGGATGGCTCACCTCTCATGTTCCCAGTAATACCTGTAACTCTTACTATCAATGGTACAGCAGTCAGAATTCCAGTGAGCATACAGAGGAGTGTCCCAGGAAAGGTCTTACTGGGAAATGGTCTCAGAGCTTTAGGGCTTGTGGGAGACACAGCTGAAAGACCCTGCACAAGGTCTCAAACAAGGGCAGCACTGGCCAAGACCAATGCATTGCCCCAACCAAAGGGGAAACCCATGGCTAAAGGAGTAAGAAAATCTAAAAGAGGGAAATATAACATTCCCGCTAACTCACCTACCACTGAGGTGGATGTAGTTGGTCAATCACCAGGACCTGACGAGGAGGTGATGATGCCTGAAGTATTTGACCCAAATGACCATCCTGAACTAAAAGATTTGTTAGTAGAAGGTGGTCCTGACAGGGAAGAATTTAGTAAGGGCTAACGTGAGTGCCCATCTCTGGAAGGCCTAAGGAGACAGGCCTACTCCCAGCTGGAGGGTGAACCTCCTGGGGAAGCACAGGATTTATTGGGAAGGTGGGCTCCTGCATAGTGAGCCTACAGAGTCTACTGAAGGAGACCATAGGACGTTGGTGGTTCCCTTTGCTGTAAGACCCTTCCTCCTGCAGCTGGCGCATGAAGTGCCCCTTGCTGGTCACCTTGGAATCAAGAGAACCAAGCAAAGGTTATCCATGCACTTCTACTGGCCCAAGATGGGGGTGCAAGTAGAAAGTCACTGCAGGAGTTGTGCCTCCTGCCAGTTATCTGGTAAGAGTGGCTCAACAATCCAAGCTCCATTGGTACCACTCCCAGTCGTGGGTGTACCATTTGAGTGGGTAGGGATCGATATTGTTTGTCCCCTTGACCCCCAATCATCCTCTGGCAATAGGTTTATCCTGGTGCTGGTCGACCATGCCACCAGGTATCCTGAGGCCATCCCATTGAAAACTGTGGCTGCCAAGTCATTTGCAAAAGATTTGCTTGGCATATTTACTAGGGTTGGCTTCCCTAAAGAAGTTGTGCCTGATCGGGGAAGCAACTTTATGTCAAAGTATATGCAGGCCAATTGGAAGGAGTGTGGTGTTACCGATAAGTTTTCATCTGCATACCACCCACAGAACAATGGTCTAGTTGAAAGGTTTAACAGGACCTTGAAAAGCATGATTGGGGCTCTGGAAGAACCTCAAAGAAGAAAATGGGATCTTCTGTTGTCATGCTTATTGTTTGCCTACAGAGAGGTACCACAAGAGGGTGTTGGCTTCAACTCCTTTTAACTTCTGTTTGGTCACCCGGTAAGGGGACCCTCAGCCATAGTCAAGGAGGGATGGGAGATGTCCACTCCCTCCATTACTACCAGCATAGTGGACTATGTGCTGGGGCTCAGAAAAAGGATGATACTCCTGATGGGTCTGACTAGTGACAAGTTGAAGGCAGGACAAACTCTGGTCAAACATTGGTATGATCAGAAGGCTTCCCTCATCAATTTCACACCTCAAGTCCTGATCATGAATCCTATAAGGCCTAGAGCTTTACAGGACACATGGTCAGGCCCTTACACAGTGGTTGAGTCACTGGGTGAGGTCCACTATTTAGTGGACCTTGGAAGGGCTGGACAGGCTCCACATGTGTTCCATGTAAATAGGCTGAAGGCTTTCATCCCAAGAGTTGAAATCGCTGCACTGCTACTGGTTTCAGATGTTGAGTAGGAGGAGTCAGAACCTCTCCCTGACCTGTTCCAAAGCAGGCCTTCAGACAGCTCCATTGAGGGTGTCCAAGTGGCCCCTCACCTGACTTCTGATCAACAGGCTGAAGTGAAAAGTTTGCTGAGGCAGTTTCGCCCCTTGTTTTCACAGTCTCCTGGTTTGACACCTTGGTGCAAACATAACATTGATACAGTGTACCTACCAACCAAAGGTAGGGGATACAGAATGTTGGACCGAGTAAGGTCTTACATTAAGACAGAGGTCAACAAAATATTGGATCTTGGGCTGATTGAACCCTCCAGTAGTCCTTGGTCCAGCCCAGTGGTTTTGGTTCCAAAGGCAGTTACTTCTGAATTGAAGTTCTGTGTGGATTACAGGGCTCTAAAGGCTGTCACCAAGACAGATGCACACCCCTTGCCTAGAACAGATGAGCTGGTGGATACTTTGGTTGCCTCCAAGTACCCCAGCACGTTTGAGCTCATTGCAGGCTATTGGCAAATAGCCCTTGAAGAACATGCCAAGGAGAAGACAGCTTTCTCAACACCAGAGGGTCTTTACCAGGTCACGGTAATGCCTTTTGGATTGAAGAATGCCCTGTCACTTTCCAGAGGCTTGTGAATCATGTGTTGAATGGGTTGGATGAATTCTGTCTTGCATATCTGGATGATAAAGCAGTTTTCAGTGCCACCTCGGAGATCCATGTGAAACACCTTGGGATTGTGTTACAGGCTCTTCAGAAGGCCCAATTGACCATAAAGGCCAGTAAGTGCCAGATTGGACAAGGATCAGTGGTCTCCCGTGGACATGAAGCAGTTGGAGGGAGGATACAGCCTCTATCCAGTTAAGAACAAGCAGTACAGGACTGGCGTACCCCCACTACACAGACCCAAGTGAGATCCTTTTTGGGACTCACTGGGTACTACCGAAATTTCATGCCAGACTATGGTACCATAGCTGCCCCTCTGACTGCTCTCACTACTCCAAAGAAACCCAAGAAGGTAACTTGGTCTGAAGAGTGTGGGAAGGCCATCAATGGCTTAAAAGACTCATTGTGCCAGGCCCCTGTTCTCAGGGCTCCTCATTACCATAGACCTTTTATTGTGCAGACAGATGCCTCTGACACTGGGATAAGAGGTGTACTATCACAGGTAGATGAGAATGGTAAGGAACACCCTATTGGGTTCATTAGTCGCCAGCTTAAGGACGGAGAGCTCAGATGGTCCACAGTAGAGAAAGAATGTTTCTCTGTTGTGTGGGCCCTAAGGAAGCTGAGGCTCTACCTCTATGGGACCCACTTCACTGTGCAAACTGACCATAATCCCTTAAAGTGGCTAATGAACATGAAGGGAGAGAATCCAAAGTTGCTTAGGTGGTCCATAAATCGGCAAAGGCTTTGACTTCACTATTGAGCATAGGCCATGTGTCCGACATAGCAATGCTGATGTGTTGTCCAGAATGTTTAACCGACCTGAACAAGAAACTCATCCAGGGGTGGATTAGTTCCCCCTGTCCTTAGTCTAGGAGGGGCGAGTGTTGGGAAAGATTTCATAATTGTATGTCATTTTTTCTCCATGTGACAACCCCCAAAATGTTTGCTGCTGTTTAGACACCATTGATGACTTTACCAGAGAAGCACAGCCTGCACAGTGCAGCTGAAGGTAAGAAGACTTTACCTTCAGCTGCACTGCTCTGGGCTCTTGCTCACTTTTTATGGGGAAACTGACATGCCCTTAAGACAGTCAGTACTGAGAGACTTGGTTTCCCTTGGTCCTTTCCTCATGTTGCAGCTTTTGTGCAACATGTAACAAGTGTGCAAGGTATCTTACAATACAGCACACTTGGGTCTATAGTCACTTCTAAAGGCCCTAGATACTCTCGCTGGCCTTTTTATGAACTGTGCAGATGTGTCATGGACAG
Source organism: Ambystoma mexicanum (assembly GCF_040938575.1). Taxonomy (NCBI): domain Eukaryota; kingdom Metazoa; phylum Chordata; class Amphibia; order Caudata; family Ambystomatidae; genus Ambystoma; species Ambystoma mexicanum. Next base: position 1,658,368,571 of record NC_090932.1, read on the forward strand.
GAGTAGTGGCAGCTATCTTTTTGCATTATTTTTAACCCTTTCCAGGCATGTTAACTGTGTTAACCGTGCATGGCACGAATGGGTGGCCTGGCTCCAAAATATACATGCCACTAGGTTCTTTGTCCTGTCCTTTGGCCATCTTGCCCCTTCACCTTCCCCAGGTCGAGCCGACCCGGGTCAGTCCTTATTTGGTCATGTACTTTCCCGTGAATCCCAATGATTTTGCAGGCTTCTGCATGCCTTGTGAGTGTGCCTCCAGGATGTGGGCTGGAATGACTGATTCCAATACACATCCTGGGTGCCAGAGAGTCTGGAGTGCCATGAATGTCTGGGACCACCGTGGTCCATGATTGGTCCACATATGGAGTGTGTGTTTGTGAGCAGATCTCCCATTGGGTCCTCTCTGTTTTGGCACGAAGGGAACATTGGATAAGAGGAGGCTGAAAACACCACTACCATGTCGATCTCCTGAGTTCACACCAAACAAAGCATAGGATCCAAGTATCCTGCAACATGCAGCCGAGTCGAGGAACCGCTGGTGACCCGCTGGAAGGTTTGGTGCCCTGAGCCCGCTGTCATCCCGGGGACCCCTCTGCATCTGGTCGTCCTAGAAGGTCTGCGAAGACGCTTCAACACATTGGAATAGTGGGACCAACTATTCTCGGCACCTTCATCAAACCCTGCAAGTAAGCTTTCTCGGAAGTGTCCCTGGGCCAACCAGTGGGCTGACCCAGTTGCTTTGCTCTGTCACGGCTGGCCCTCGAAACTTGGTATACTGCTAGCTCTGTGTCCCCAGCACGCTCACACTGAATTTCGTACACTTGGCGTTCCCAGGTCTGAAGTGAGGTGAGTGCGCCAGGACCGGAGTAAACGTGGTTACCGTGTTGCCCTGCCACAGAAAGTCTGTTGCAAGTTCACTGCATGTGTGGCCCTCTTGCCCCTGAAGCCTGCTGCAGTGAAACTGGGTCAATTCATCCACCCAGAGCGGAGAAATAGCCACTCTCCCGTTTGGGAATCATCGTTGTATCTCAGGAATTGAAAGGTGCTGAGACGTCCTTTTCGCCGAATTCGAACCTGCCAGCGAAGTGGACTGAACTGGCAAAGTTTGGGTCTGCTTGCATCGGGGACCGGTGAGTACTCCATACCCCAACAGGTGGCCCCTAGCACAAGAGCCAGTTTTTATGCACAAGTGGCCCCTGATGGTCCCCCTCCTTTCCACTGCTATTGCGAAATAGCGACTCCATTCCGCACCCTCAAATTGCCTCTGCCTTCAAGTGGAGGTCCTTCATGAATAGTGGGAACTTGTTCTGCATTACCTTATCCACCTTCCTGAGCTGCTAGAGACCCTGTAATAGACCCTATTCTGCCCATTGGCACAAGCGCGTGCGTGCACCTGCATTGCATGTACTATTGAACACAAGGCTCCTCTCTTCGTAGGGCTTGGACTCCCTCTTAGTTAGGTGTATTGTTGATGTTGGACTGGGCCTAAAGATTATCTGCACTGCCTGTTTCCTCCCCCCTAGTTTGTCGGCATATTTTGTTCATTTACCCCTTTAGACCCCGATGGTCTTGAATGTATATAGTATTGATTGTGATGTGTTGGTTTACCTGGTGTTACTGTGATTCTTTTGCTATGGTCTGAGTTACAAAGGCCTTGTAATAAATGTGTCTATATTTTTGATATTACACCTGTCTGGGGTAATTTGTAAGTGTCCTTACTCTGTGTGCTCAATGAGGTCTTTCAGTCACCCTCACCCCTCCTGAGACTTAGTCTTGACCGCCTGCCAAATCTACCTTGATTGGTCTGGCTTGTCCAGAGGTTACCCTGTTCCAAGAAACTAGGCTGGCCTTCTGAACTTCTGCCCACCAGGTCAGAGTTCAGAAATCCTTCTTAACAGTCAGTCCCTCCAACCTTTTCTCCCCATCACACATACCACCCTGACATCACACCACTATCATCATAAAATGGAACCCAGAACAATAACAACATCTCATCAAGATGGATACCATCAACACCTGAACTCCACCAATTAGGTATTACCCTAAAACAAAAGCAGACTCTTCAGGAGCCCCAAAGCACCTGCCGCTTCCCCAACCTTTCAACATACTAGCATCTTTGAAGTACACACAGCGACTATAACACACACAGCAGATGTATGCCTGCTAGCACCAACCTTGGGATGCAGATCAGAGCTTATCAGACACCCTGCGACACAGTTAGCTCTATCACACAATGTGCTCTGCCAGGGGCTCCCCCAGTACTACCCTCTACTAAAGCTTTGTTTTTTCCTTCTAGATAGCACATAAACACACGTTTAAACAACACACAACCACACCTGCTCTCGGTACTCTAGTGTTACTGGTTCACAGTCATCAACACCACATGTTTAGTAAAAGCCTCCTGCTTGTTACCGCCCATCTTTTCTTTTAGCAAAACCACCCACCACAATGCCACCACAAATTTCATAGATGCGCTACACCAGACCACTTTGTATCACATTACTATGCACTTGAGTAATTATAACATGTACTACTACACTTATATGAGGTAGGCATAGGGCATGACTCACTAGATACAAATGTGATGATTATTATTATATTTAAAAATGAAATAATGGAGAACAGTTGAATTGCACATTGTTGTGGTTCATCTGTTTAAGCATTTCGGTGCCAGGCTATTATGCGAGTCTGTGCAAAAAGGTCGAGCATACTCGTCCTTGGCACTTAAGCACTGAGTGGGCACTTTACAAAGAACATTGAACTGTCTGTGTAGGGGTGGGCGAAAATTCCACCGATGAAACAGAATTGGTGAAATTCGCCAACAATTCTGTTCTGCAGGCAGGGTGATTTTTCACCTTTTTTTTGTTGCACTTTTGATGGGTTTTGTGCCCAGCGGATATTTCATTTTTCAACAAAATTTCGTTTCTGAATGGCTTGAAACACACATATAAAAAGAAATGTTAAAAAACGAAATGTAAAGTAGAAAACACCTCTTTCCCACCCAAAATTGTGTTTTTTAAAAACAATGTTTGCAAAAAACGAAATTTCTGGTGGGAAAAATCCCCAAACCGCCAATGGGGCAAATTAGTCGGATTGGGTGAAATTCGCCATGAACCTGCCAGTTATCCTGTGGAATGGTGTTGCCCATTTTCACCCACCACTAGGCATGTTGCCCTTGTAATATGTACATTTGGGGGTTGCCTCTCAATGCAGTGGGGGTTGGACCTTGAAGGTACCGAATGAAAGGGAAAAGTGGGGGTGATTGCAGAGTGTTAATTTCTTTTTTAATGTAATTTGTCCATTCATTTATTTCACAGCAACAGCACATTTATTTGAAAAAACACACAGCAAAAAACGTAGACTAAATGCCTTTGGAAGTTTTTGGGGGGGCTTTTTGTAACTGTTGAACTTGAGTTCGCTTTTTAGGCTGTGCATAACCTTGATTCAAAACATTTATTGTCCTAAACCTTCTCTGAACTTGCATAATGTCATCTTTTTGACCAGCTTGGTAAAATAAATGTTAACTTAAACCAGTTTGTCCTGTTATTTGATGTGCCACGACCCTGCCCCCCTTGTTCTATTTGTGCTCTCTGGCCCCTAACCCCTATTATTGGTTTCTGGAGACGGCACTGCCGCCACCCAAAACCTTGAGCGGAATGGGGCAGTACAGGTCTTGCAATGCTAGCCGGCTCAGTGCTCCCTGCCTCTTTGTGGTCTTCAAGAAGCAAGGTCTCAACGATTTACAGGCAATCTTCGTTAAACTGAGGTGCTCTCTTCCTCGTCACAGTACTCAACATGCGGGTTCCCCCCTGGAGACAGGCAACCCAAGATTTTAAAAAAAAGTACATATGTTCCACTCGATTATCTAGGGAAGGCATACTGGCCAACACAGCCCCCAACATACGCAGAATGAATATTCAGCATGATACAGTTATCCATGGGAAGCTCTGGGTACGCGGGCGGTATGGGGAGTGCAACAAGGAAGATTGGGTCTCAATATAAAACAGATTCCCAGTGATTCTTCCGGGCAATATAACTCTGTCCCTGCAAGAAATTACTTTTCTGGGGGAGAGGGTCCTTCATGAGGCGAACCCTCAGACCCCATTGGTAACCCTTGTCGCCCCGTTGGTAAAGTGCAAGGCATACGTATAAAAGGCGTGAGCGGTGTAACTAGTTCAAAAGATTAAATAGAAAATACTGTAAAATATATTACTGTCCAAGCTGAGTTATAAAAATAGCTCATTGTATTGTCTGATTACCACAAACAACCAATAAAAGGCAATCACTGGACAAACAGACACAACGTTCCAATTCAGTCAATGGGGTCCCATGGGGAGCAATGATATTTACAGAAACTATGAGAAGAAATGTTCAAGTCTCTGGCATGGAGCCAATATCCCCTGACGACGAGAAGCCCAGCAGAGCCGTCCTGGTCAGTATTTCCCTTCCTGACAAAAAGCTGACATCAGCCATAACCCGTGCCACGTCTCTCCTTCTCTGGGCAGGTGGCTGGTCAGTGGTCCTTCTCTCGTTCTCTTTATGGGGTACTCGGTCGGGGTTAACCCCTAACACTTGTAGGTTGACCAAGTGCCATGTCAAGAAGCTGGCCCTTTCGTCGTGGCTGCCCATCGGGGCAAAGAGATGGCGGGACTGTCAGAAGCATCCATTCTCCACGTCAACAGTATTCTGCCTCCTCAATGACAGTCACTGGACATATTTCCCAGAAGTCCTCCCACCCATGTTTTGGGTTTTGGGTTTTATTAGCCTAAGAAACATTAATCCCAGGGTTTTAGACAAGTGAAATAATCAATTGGCCGTGTGAGCCTGTCACTCAGCACTGACGGAGTCATCAGTCCTTCTCAATCCGGCAAGGCCAACTCAGCCCTTCATCCTTCTGAGGTCGATAAATGAGTACATGTATGTAAATATGTGCTCTGTAAAGCGCTTTGGATTAAGGCGCTATATAAATAACACATCATTATCATTATCATTCTCTCCAGGTCCATGGCAGAGGGTGGGACCAAGCCCTCTTGGGAAGGGAAAGTCACAGGTACGAAAGGGTGAGTGGTGCATGACCAACTAACAGGCCTAGGGACCACTGACCTTCTTCAGATAGAGCGACCCCTGTTGTGTCTGCTTCCTCAGGGGTCTTTTTGAGGGGTTTCTGGTGCAGCAATGAGAGCTCCCCTCTGCCTGCTGCCTGTACACTCCATAATGGAATATTAATGAATATCTTGGCCGGGCTTTCCAATGAGATGCTGACAACTTCTCCGAGCTTCTGACACCTAGGCTTAGATAACCAACCGGACCGCCTTCAGCTTCTTACTAAGCATTGATCTTTAGGATATAGCTCGAGGTTACCTTCAAAAGAAGGTTTAATGGATAGTTTTCTATTTGTATCTGTATTTTTCATCTTTTTTTAAAAAAAATGTATGTATGTATACAGTTCTTACAAACTTCTACTTACAATACATCAATAAAGAACAATAACTAGATACATTATTTTGCAATTCATTGTACCGTGATACATACTTCATATAGATAACACACAAAAACATTCAGATCACATACATTCAATGTTTCCACATAATCATATTCAATTGAGATACAGTAATGTATACTAATGGGGATTGGTATAAAGGAGAATTCTAGTGTGTTTCAAGGGTGCTTGTTCCATATCTAATGTTCCTGTATGTCAGGTGTATTGACCCACGTTTGAGTCATTAAGCTGCAACATTTGGTGCTGTGGGCTTAGAAAATCCAAGACGGCCAAAAAGCCCACATGTGCGCCAGAATCCAGGAGAACCGCGCAGTTTGTGCGCACACCAAAATGGTCGCCTAACCCTCCACCCACCAGTGCGAGCGTGATGGACCAGGGGTGCCATGAGTGGAATGTGGTTTCTCTGAATGCAAGCTCAAAATGCCTATTTTCAAACATTGCAGGATATTCAAAAATCTCACTGAACACCAGCAGACATTTGGCAGAATGAAGTTTTGTGTACATACAAAATCTGGAAAGAAAAAGAGCCCAAAACAATGTTCATAACAAAACTGGCTGAGCTGTAGAGGTCAGCAGCTTAAGTTAAACTGAACTGAAAACCACTAAAATCGAAATGTTCAAATTAAATGAGGGACCTACTTTTGAGTGTCACATAGTTTGTAACTGTTGAAATGTCATAGTTTTGAACTTAGAATCAGCATTCTAGCTGCATGTGTAAAAATTGTCAGTTTGATTTGAATGTAGAAAACTGGGAACAAAAAGTGACATTTAGCTGAAACCTGGCTTAATGAAACTGGATTCTGCCTGACAACTACCCCCGACAGGAGAAACCTGTTCAGCCTCTCTTCCCAGGCCTAGCTGCATCCTGCTGCCCCTTGCCAAAAGGAGTTGACACCTCTCTGATTGAATTAAGGGAGGGGACCTGGGGACTACAGAAAGTTGAACAAAGGCCTGTCCTGGACTCAGGCAAATGTTATATTGGGGGGGCCGTAAAGTGGCTTCCTCTTAGGGGAAACTGGGAGGGGCAGTGCCTCTGCCAGCCAGCTGAGCTTGGGGGAAGTGGATAAACCAGTTATTCCACCATGTGATGTGGGAAGCCACACCCCTTTTTGACAAGAGCATAATTTTAAAAAGATAGATAACGCATAGTGCGGACTGGTGAAAATTATATAATTAATACCATTACTCTTGTGATTTTTCTGTGCACGTTTTAAGAGGCATTAGGACCCTGTGGTGTATTCTGGGGGGTTGCTAGCGGAAAATAGGGTCTTACTCCAAATTTCTGCATGTTAAAAATCTGACACTTTATCATCTGAAACCCATATCCCTGGTGCACATTTGTGTAAAATCTGGAAAGGTTTAGAGGTCGTTATCTGAATGAAAAGGGGAGAATTCTGTCATCAGTGGACACGACATCGTACAAAGACAGGGATCGGATGGTTTGGTGCTACAGAAAATATGTTAACTGGACATATAATATTAGAAAAATGGTACATAGATAAATATGTATTTGGGTCAGAAATAGATTTGTGTGCAAATTGACCAGGGGAGGATCCTCTGACCCATAAACAGACCTCATCACTCTGACTCACATTTCCTTCCCCCAATCATGGGAGAGGGGAGAATTGGGCCAATGACAAGTAGAGAGGGGCAGGCTTAGCTAGGCCCAGGCACACACCCATTTTCAAAACACATAAAAAGAGACTGCTGGGACAGGTAGAGGGATTCAATTCCATTTGCTGTGGAGCATGCTGACCGACGACTTCACATCCAGAGATCCAGAATTAAAATCCATCAATCTCCAGAACCTGTAGCAGAAATTAACTCCAGAATGTGTAGCAGAGAGGCCTGAATCCACCAGCTGTATCCTCTTCAGCAGGCCTCAAAACCAACCAAACTATTCAACAGCCGGGCGAGCTGTTTGAATTTTTTCCAAGAATGTTTGCATGAACCTGTAGCAGTATCCAGAAAGCAGTCCTGTATCCGGAACCCGAGAGAACCACAAACCAGACCGTTGTGAGCAGATCCGGTGCTTGACAGACCCAGAGAGCAGAGCTGACCCAGATAGCCGGGACTTCAGAACCACCCGCCGGAAGTCCCGTCCAACCTGACCAGATCGTGACGAGGCCTATTTCAAATTGATATTGTGAGTACCTAGCAGAACTGTGCAGAACCAATCTCTTAGTTAAAATAATCTAATCCAAACTATTTTAACCTAAGTAGAACAGCCTCCTAGAAATCATGTCATCTGTCATTTTTAAAGCTGCACAACTGTCACCTGTCAATTCTGCAGCTGCAAGCTGTCACCTGTCATTTTGAGTTTTACTTTAAATCCGAAAATCTACCTTTATTAAATCGTCCGTATCTCTGGAACCGTTTGTGCTAGGAAGGAGATTTAACTTTCATCTGAAAGCTTAGAATCTAGGCTTTCCAACGAATGTAGAATCCTACTCCCTATACTTTTCCCGTAATCGCGAGACACGCACTCGCAAAATTTACCGCGATTTGCGATTTGGCCCGATTTCTTCATCTGTAGAAATCAGCAGCTTTTTGCTTCTCTTTGCTAAAATTCGTTTGCATTCTGCTAATCATTCATAGAGTATTGTTAAAGTGAGCCTGAACTAATATAAACTAGCCATCACCTACCCTGAACCTCTAGAGGGAATTAAAAGCAATTTTAGCACCTTTTCACTTCCTTGCAAACCACATTAAAGTAATTCGCCTGTGTTTAAAACTCATCCCTGTTTTCCCTAAGCTTGCTGGGAGAACTGGAACTGTGTATTGCATTATAAAGTGTGATTTGTGGGGATTCTTGAAGACTGTGTGCTCTCCTTCCATTTCTTGTATTGCATAGGGGGGGAGTGAATTGTCAAAAGAAAAAGTGATTTTATTACCTTTTGCTAAAATCATAACAAGTTATTTCTGTCCTGCATTTTATTCCACCTTGCGTTTCCTTGAACCATATAAAGCATTCTTTCCCACCTTATTCTTCTGTTCCTATTTATAAGTTACCTCTTGCTGACTACTGCTCATATTCACAAATGTAATATCCATTATCAATTTATTTATAGAAGTGTGATATATAAATATATTGTTTACATTTTCAAATAAACCTTTTAATTTGCAAAACAAACCTACTTCTTGGCTCTGTGGGGTCAGGGGGATTCTAAGAGGGGGGTGTTATACAAGGGTTGTCATCCAGAGTACTGAATTGGATATAAAAATACATCAATAAGGGTTTTCCTCAGCATCCCAGACTAGGCATTGACTTAGCTGTAGTGTTGATTGAATATCGCTTATAGAAGTGGGGGCTCGGAGCCGGGATATTCTGGGTTAGGTTTACCACTTGTGCAGATTAATACAGTGTGCCAACTGACCAGATACACATATCCGGTTAGATCACCACGCTGTTTTACATTGTGAAAGCATCCCTCAAAGGAACGCTCTAAGGAAACGGTCTGTTTTGCAAAATAAAATACAAACTTCTGTAAGTCAGGAAGGAACTCAAATTCCAGAATGACGACATTGGTAGATATGAAAATAGCCAGAGAGCACCTCTTGCATAAGCTATTTGTGATAGGTGAGTGGACTCATCAGGACCAAACGGTCTGGTTGCAGGCAATCGCGCAACAGGTCACTGAAACAGGGTCAGATAGATGGAGAGATCAGGGTCCATTACATGTGGCCCTGAGTGAATTATACATGGCTCCTAAAGTTAAAAATTAACACGACAAGATGGTTAGGATAGCGGCATATTTGTATCTATATGGGAGCCATGCAGGACAAATGTGCTGAAGGCCAAGATCTGGCAAATAGGCAACAGATGGCGTTAGAAAAGGCCCAATATGACCTGGTCTCTTCTGAGCAGAGGCTGCAGAGGAGCCAGGAGTCAGAAAATGATAGTAGGCAGTATATCATTAAAATAAAAGAGGACATTGATATACTGCAACAGGAAAAGACAGACCAGGATACCTGAATTCTGGCTTTGCAGAAGGAGCACCAATACAGTTTGGACTCCTTACTGCAGAGCCAGAAAAAGCTGGAGCAACAGATCAATTTCAACAGGGCATGCACAGAGCAGGTAGCCACCCTGCAAATCCAACTAGACAGAGAGAAAGAGGAAAGCAATAAATTGATTTTGAAAGACCTGGATACCCAGGCAGAGTTTAATGAAGAACGCCAGAAAGCTGGTGCCCTTCAAAGGCAAAGGGACGACCTGACGGCACAGATGCAGGCTCTTAGTCAGGAAAGGGATACCTTAGGCCAGGAAGTCTGCCACTTAAAAAGGAAAATGGAAGAAAATCACCTGGCCCTCCATGGACTGGATGACCTCCAAAAAGAACACCAGAACTTGTTAGAGCACACCAGTAGGGTGGAGGAGGCTCTGGCAAGAAAGGAGCAGGCCAGTAGGGATGGGACTGAGGAGGTAACCCTCCTGCAGCAGAGACTGGCCCAGTACTCCAGGACCAATCAGGAGGCACAGAGAGAAAATGAGGCTCTCTGTCAGCACAATGATAGGCTCCAGCAACAGGTAGCGATGCAGGAGAGACTGATAGTCTAGTAAGGCCTTAACTGAGGAACTGAAAGCGCAGGCTCTTGCATTGCAACAGGGAACAGGGGCGGATAGAGATGAGGTTCGCTGGGAAAGAGAAACCCCTGAGCATAACCTCAGGAGCCCTAGTGCCAGAGGCCTTCACCTCTACCAGTCCCTGGACTCTGCCACCCCCATGTTCCCTGGCGCACATCAGCACGGGGCCACAGGGATGGCAGATTACTATCCAGCTAAAAGTATGGGGCTCATAGGCCAGTACCACCCAGGAATGGAGGGGCGGGCATCCGGGTATGGGCACCCAAGCACAGTGCAATTTAGTCGGGAACCCCACGAGAGTAGGCCCACAAGGGCATCCTGAAAACCTCTGCCCAGTTCGGTCAGTGCGGAGGATACCCAGCAAATCCTGGTAGCAAGGAGGGATCTGAAGACTCCTCTGAGCGTCACAGGACACAAGAGACCAGATCCCCACATTCCCAGGCTCGCAGAATCCGGGAAAACCTGGAATGTCAGACGGGCACCTCTGGGAGCAGCGCTTCTGAGTCGGAGGATGAATGGACCAGGGTTACTCGAACCAAAAAGGCCAATAAGGCAAAAAGGGCCTTGCTTAAGGACCCATTGAAACAAATAAAAGCAATAAGGAGTGTCATCACGCCTTTTCATAAGAACGCCAAGTATTCTGTTTGGGAACACTTGGAGCTCTATGAGCAAATGATGGAGACTTTCTATTTGAAGGACAGCAAAAGCTGTATTCAATATGTAAAGTGGACCTTCTCAGCAGAATACTCCAGTTTCTTTGCGGGGCTGGAGGATCAAAACCATTCAAGGTGGTCCACATACAGGGCAGCCATCTTGAAACGTTTTTCTGTGCACAGAAATCCTCAAGAGTTCGCAAGGCAGCCTACAATTTGCAATGTGGGGAGGATCAGGCCCCACAAGAGTTTGTGCAAGAATTAAAGCGTGCTTTTGCGCAGACCACCAGAAGGGTGCGCAAGGATAGCAGAGAATTTATCAATACTTTTTTCCATGCCTTACCCAAATACATAATGACCCAGCTCGTGAGAGATTTTCATGAGAAAAGATCTTTAGACTGGGTCATTGAACAGGCTACCCGGATCTATGAGGTGGGTGCAGAAGCCCATCGAAAATAAAAATAATGCGACGAAAAACCCCAAAACCAACAGCACCCCTGCTGCTGCCAAGGTGGCAGAGGTAAAGGTTGCCCTCGTTTTAGACTTGGAGATGGGGGTGCCTAAAAACCTGCCTGCACCAAATAATTCACAGCCCAGAAGGCCCTCGGGACAGTCACAGACAGGGAGTCGCGGAGGTAGTCCCACAAATGGGGTTCCCCGCTCCCCTGACTATGTAAGTCCCCGCTACAAGGGAAACCGACCAATCCTGGGTTATGTGTGGACTCCTCCAGCCCAAGGGGGGGATCCAGCCAAGCACCTGACCCAGGGAACTTCCATCCTAACTTCCCCCAGGAGGGCAGCAATTCACCAAATCCTGGGCAGAACTTTTTCCCCAGGTATCCACCCAATTTCCAGCCCCAAAATCATCCATCCTTCTTTCCCCAATTCCCTGAGCCCAGACAACCTAATCCGGGAGAGGGGAGGCCAAGGGTGGAGGGGTACCCAAATCTTCCCAATCCGGGGTATTACCAGAGAAGGGATAGCTACCCTTCCCAGGATCAGCCCAGGGGAGAAAATAGAGCCCCTTATCAGCCTGAGCGGGTTTCACAACTTGAGCGGCAGGTCCAAAATATGGCACGGGATCTGGGTCACATACTGAGGGCTCAACAGAACCCTCAGATGAGCATGCCACCGCAGAATGCCCCAAACTCTGGACCTGGTGCTCCAGAACAATGACGGGGGCAGCACCCCGATAACCCACCAGTTCACGGGGAGGAGGCACAAGAGGAAGGGGGGTGTAAAGCCTTTAGAGGAAGCTTCCTTCCCAACTTGTAAACAGCCCCTGGAAAACCAGGAACCGGAAACAAAATCTCCTGCCCCTGAAAGTCTGCCTCCAAAGGAGCAGAGGGGCGGTAGGAGAAACAAAGTACCCAAACAGGCCCAGTTTGTGGAGGAGGTACAACTCTTCCAATTTGAGGGAGAGGGATCCTCAGAGAATCCTGGGAAAAGGATCTTCTCATTCAGAGATGGGGGAACTCCTCCCAAGGAAAAATGGGTCCCAAGGGATGCCAATTCATACTGGGGAGATGTGGAGACTGAGCTACCGCCGCCCATCATCTCATCCCAGAACCGACAATACCAAAATCCCATGGGTCAAACCCATCCTGATGACTGCCTCCAAAAAGGGGGGGGGGCGGCCCAGAACCCGAAACCATTTCCAGTTGCCAACTTTTTCTTTCAGATTCCCCAGGCTCTCCACAGAATTCTGCCCAAATCTCTTTGCTAGCAATGTCCAAAACCAGAAAGTTAGCCCACCAGTTGTCTAAAAATGTGCATTATCTGTGCCCCCTTGAGGAGAAGGAGGGAAGATACTATGCCCCGTACAAGTACAGGGACAGGGTACAATATTGGCACTGGTGGACACTGGATCCCAAGCTACTCTTCTGTCCAAAAGGGCCTTTGAGGAACTAAATGCAGGAAGGGGGGAGAATTACCGTATTCCTCTCACCTCTCTTCCTGGACAACTGCAGAACTTTGACGGGAAGGAAATTCCTGTCGAGGGGACTGCAGATTTGGACATCAAAATTGGGCGACACAAGGTGAAACACCCGGTCATAGTAGTGACTCCAGAGGGCACCCCTTGTTGACTAGGGAATGACCGCCTGAGAAGGATGTCACCCCTAATAGATTGCATAAACAAGGTCCTCTGGACCCAGACTAGCCGACCAATAAAATTAAAACAGAGTGTCAACCATGTTAGTTTAAATGGCACCTGCCACATGGTTGAACAAAAATCTGACCAAGTAGAAATTCACTTCCAGAATAGCCAAATTCCATACGTGACAGTAATAGCAGTAGGACAACAGACTGGTGGTGGGGGGTCCTCTCTATTTCTGAAAATCAACCTTCCTTCCAGTTTAAGGTGGTATTCCACTCTGGAAGGAAACACCCTGAAATTCTATACTAATCCACAATCAGAAACTCCCACTCCTATAGTCCAGAAAGATGTGAAATCAGCTCAGATCCTGGCTGATATTCAGCAAATTGGAGAGCAGTTGTTCATCCCTGTTCAGTTAAATGATGGGAAGGACTCTGTTCTTTCCCGAGTGTGTGTGAACAACGGTAAGAGCTTTATCAGCGAAGCCATGTTCCGCCAACTCCCAAAAGATCCAGCCATTCCCACATTCAAACTGATAGACAAATGGGAAATGGACCTGGAAGCACCTAATTCCAAACAGCTCCTGCCAAGCAGGTGTATGCTCAAAATCTCCATTGCCAATAAGAGCATAGTCCATAATTGTTGGGTCGTGCGAGACGTCACTGCCGCCTTTTACTTAGGCAGTGACATTCTCAATCGCTTTGCCATTAGTTTGGACCTAATAAACTTCAAAGCTTGGTCCCGATTAGCGGATAATCCCATGGGCTTTGATGATCCAGAAAAGGCATTTAGGTCAGCTCAATTGCTACCTTATGCAGTTGAAATTCAGATCAAAGAGGAAATCACCATCCCAGAAAGGACCCGACAATTCTCCCTGGAAGTGAAAGTTAAAATAGGACAAAAATTGAAAAACCCTGATGCTTACATACATCTAAATGCTTCTCTCCAACAGCAAGGGTTAGGGGTAAACCCAACACCATTAGTCAACATAGAACATGACACCATTCCAATAGAGGTGGATAACAGCGACTTAAAGAGTATTACTCTAGCCGCAGGCACCATTATTGGAATGGCGGTTGATGACCGACATTTCTCCATTGATTTAGGAAATGAACTGTTAGGACCGATCCCCAAGGACTGTTTTGACAGTGACAGTGAGGACAATACAACACCAGACAGGATTTTCACCCAGCATGGGGAGAACTTCTTGGTGTACACCTCTTGCCCTTATGGTAAGGAAGAGGTGACTTGTGACTTCAGAGGGGACGAGGTGATTTTCCAGGTCCATGAGGGCTGCCTTTCCCACCTGAAGCCTCCAGTCCAAATCAGCACTCTGACCAGGGACTTCTCCACCCAGCTGGAGGAGGCCGCTGAGATAGCCAAACCAGAAGTATTTCCAGGCTTCAGGTAGATGGTGGAAGAGAGAGTCAACCTAGCTGATGCCTGTGTGACTCTGGAACAGAAGCAAAAGTTGAAACAAGTTTTCTTGGATTTCCAAGATCTCTTTGCGGTAGACTCATATGACTGTGGTTGCACCGACATCCACACGACAACAATTCCCACGGACCCTGGCATGACTCCAGTGTTTGTGAAGCAATATCGCTTGCCTCTCGCATCCATGGAGTCCCTTACTGAAATAATTAAGAACCTTGAGTCCCGGGGAATAATCCGTCCAGTCCACAGCACCTTCAATAATCCGGTGCTGGGAATATTGAAGCCAAACGGCCAGTGGAGACTCTGCGCCGACCTTAGGGAGCTCCACAAACGGGTCCATACTTCCCGATGGCCTCTGCCCTACATTGACCAAGGGCTGGCCCAGATTCAGGGGTCACAGGTATTCACTGCAATAGACCTGACCAACGGATAATGGACCGTGCCTGTCAGTAGGGAGGACCAATACAAACTGGCTTTTACCTTTGGGGGCCAGCAGTATACATGGACCCGGACTCCCTTCGGATACCTCAACTCCGGCAATGAATTCAACATTTTCCTACATAAGGCCATGCCTGACCTGGGTGCGAGGGGTAACCTGGCTTATGTAGATGATGTCCTCATCAAAAGTTCATCTGTGGAAGAACACATAGCGGAAATCCGTTATGTTCTGACACAGTTGAGGGCCGCCGGAGCAAAACTTTCCTTTCAGAAAGCACAGTGGTGTAGAACCCGTGTTAATTTCTTGGGGCATGAGATTACTCCTCAGGGTATCTGTCCCCAAGAAAAGAAAGTGGAAGCACTTCAGAAACTGAAGGATCCCACAACTCTGCGGGAACTAAGGGGCCTCCTTGGACTGACTAATTACAGCAGAAAGTTCATTGAGGGCTACGCAGAGATCACTAGACCCCTGATTCATCTCCTGAAGGGGGGGTCAAGTGGGAATGGGGCACAGAACAATCCGAGGCAGTAAGACAACTCAAAAGAAGCCTCTCACAAACGCCTTGCCTAGCTTACCCTGTCAGAAACAAGGAGTTCTTCCTGGAGACAGGGTTCTCTAATACGTGCTTGACGGCAGTATTATACCAAAAGCATGACAAGGTAAATAAAGTAATCTCCTATGTGAGCAAAACTTTATTATCCTCTGTGGAGGAAAAATTCAACGATTGTTAGAAGGCACTCCTGGCAACGGTGTGGGCATTGAAGAATTACCGCCCGTTTATCCAGGGGGAACACATCATAGTGGAGACTCCACACCAGCCTCTGCAATACCTCCAAAGTGACAGAATCCGGGCCGGGAATGTGAGCAATTCCCGAATTACTTCCTGGATTCTGTCAATGCAAGGCTTTCCTGTAGAGGTCAGATATGGCCAAAACAAGAAGAGTCCCCTCGCGCAAGGTCTGGCTGACTTGCATGATTGTGCCAGAGAAAACTGTCTCGAGGACGAAAGTCTAAAAATCAAGGACAACATGGAGGCATACCTTAATTCCCCACACAAAGTCTTTGAAGAAGACAAGTGTGAGGGAATGCCCACTGTCTATGTGGATGGATGCTCTTACCATGTTGACAACAACGGGGAAAAAGAACTGGTGGCCGGCGTAGGGAGTGCATGGGTGAAGGAGTTTCCAGAACCCTCCGCTGGATACAAAATTGGTCCCCGAAGTAGTCAGGTGGCAGAATTGATGGCTGTGCATCGGGCCATCCTCACTGCTGTCCAACATCAACTCCACGAACTGGCATAATCACAGATTCGGATTATGTACGGAACGGGTTTGTGGAGCACCTGGTTAATTGGAAAACCAGAGGCATGTTATGTGCTAATAACAAACCCTTGAAACATGGGAAGTTAATCCAAAACATTGATGATCTGGTCACATCGAATGGGATGACCATCTACTGGAAAAAGATCAAGGGTCATTCCAAAGTAGAGGGACCAGACAAAACTGGAAATGACTTAGCTGATCAGCTGGCCAAAACCAGGGCCATCCAAGGGGATCTAATAGAAATAGAGTCCCTGTTGGGGGAAATCCAGGTCACTGTCACTGCCATCACTAGGTCCCAGACCAATGCTCACAATGATCTTTCAACTGCACAATGGAGTAAGGAGACCCCTGAGGCTGATTTGATTACAGCTCAGAAGGGGGATCCAATAATTGGTAAGTTTTACCAACACCTTGAGGACCCTGAGAACTTCCCCCTGACGGATACCGATTACATTGGGAAGGAGGACCTTAGAGTGTTAGACGGTTTGTTGGTATGGAAATCCCAAGCTGGCCATGATCAGTGGGTGGTTCCTACCTCATTCCGAAGCCTGATGTTAAGTCACGCCCATGATGCGGCCACCGCCGGTCATAGGGGTTTTCACACAACACTGGAAATCTTAAGAGAGGTTGCATACTGGCCACACATGGGGCAGGACCTCGACCAATACTTGAAGGGGTGTCTTGTGTGTTCACAATTTCAGCCATCATCCCTCACGCACCGTGCACCTCTCCAAAAGAGGGGGATGACACTGCCATGGTCAGATTTGCAAATTGACTTTGTAGGCCCTATAATTCGCTCGTCTAGAGGAAACAAGTACATGTTGACCGTTACATGCTTGTTTACCAAGTGGGTGGAATGTCTCCCGGCCCCAAACTGCAAGGTAGAAACAGCAGCTGCCCTGATGATTAACCACATCTTTTCCCGTTTTGGTCTACCTCAAAGGATTGAGTCAGACAGAGGTAGCCACTTCACCAGTGAAGTAATGAAAAAGATGTGGGTGATCCTGGGGGTTAGAAGGAAGCTACACATTGCTTACAGACCAGCTTCTTCTGGAGCAGTGGAGAGATACAACCGGACAATTGTGAGCATCTTAAAAAAGTTTGTGGCAGATTCTGGGCCAAGTTGGGATATCCGACTACCTCTGGTCCTAATGGCCATCAGATCTACCCCTTCATCTGCAACCAAAATGTCACCATTTGAGTTGATGACGGGGCGCAAGATGGTGCTTCCCCCGCATTTGCTCTACAGGACCCAAGAGCAGACACTGATAAATGCCTCTACAACTCATGAGTATGTGGAGAATTTAAGGAAACACCTTCAGCATGCTTTTGACTATGCTCAGCGGAATCTAGAAAGATCCAAGATAGCATGAAAACCCACTACGACCTGAAGACCACCAGGAAGGAATATACTGTGGGGGACCGGGTCTATCTATACAATTTCCAAAGGAACCAGGCCAAACAGCGAAAATGTTTGCCTACATGGAAGGGACCGTTTGAAATTATAGACAAGATCTCCCCTGTAGCGTAAAAGACCGTATCCCCAAAGGCAGTTCGGCAGAGGGGGAAGACAAGTGGGTACATATAAATCAGCTAAAGTGTTTCCATCCCAGGCACACTCTGCATCAACTGGAGGAGTCCTCTGCAATACCAGAGGGGACCGCTCCAGAGTAATTCAATTCCAACCCTAAAATATCCCACATATAGTCTCTAAAATATTATGATTTAGAAAAAAAAAAATGTCTTATGATTGTATCTTGTTTTTTGTTAAAATAAGACCGCAACTGTTTTGACTATAAAATGTATATGCCACCCCACTATATCAATGGTGGGGAAGAAATGTCTACGAATAGATATTGCTGCTTTCCTTTGTCATCCCAGGAGAAAGAAAACATGGAGACTGACCACGGAAGGCGACCTGGGGACTGGGAGCGAAGATCCAAAGGGCCCGGGGTACCGCCCAATAGTCCCATCAGGACCGGCGAGGCGAACCGATCGATCCAACCGGATGGAGGAAAAGATGCTGAACTGTGCCATTTGCTGAATTGGAAGAAGATGATGAGGACATACCAGTGCGTGGGTCAAAACATTCTTCGCACCTGACTCCCCCTCGACTCAAATTCAAAGTGCAGTCAGGTGGGGGGGCTTTGTCAGGTGTATTGACCCACGTTTGAGTCATTAAGCTGCAACATTTGGTGCTGTGGGTTTAGAAAATCCAAGATGGCCAAAAAGCCCACATGTGCGCCAGAATCCAGGAGAACCGCGCAGTTTGTGCGCACACCAAAATGGTCGCCTAACCTTCCACCCACCAGTGCGAGCGTGATGGGCCAGGGGTGCCATGAGTGGAATGTGTGCCAAAGGAAAAAC
This sequence comes from Ambystoma mexicanum, assembly GCF_040938575.1. Classification (NCBI taxonomy): domain Eukaryota; kingdom Metazoa; phylum Chordata; class Amphibia; order Caudata; family Ambystomatidae; genus Ambystoma; species Ambystoma mexicanum. Next base: position 1,658,386,972 of record NC_090932.1, read on the forward strand.
AGCAGTGCCCGTTAGCTTAAAAAGCCCTTTGAAATCACCTTGGTTTCTCTGAATGCAAGCTCAAAATGCCTATTTTCAAACATTGCAGGATATTCAAAAATCTCACTGAACACCAGCAGACATTTGGCAGAATGAAGTTTTGTGTGCATACAAAATCTGGAAAGAAAAAGAGCCCAAAACAATGTTCATAACAAAACTAGCTGAGCTGTAGAGGTCAGCAGCTTAAGTTAAACTGAACTGAAAACCACTAAAATCGAAATGTTTAAATTAAATGAGGGACCTACTTTTGAGTGTCACATAGTTTGTAACTGTTGAAATGTCATAGTTTTGAACTTAGAATCAGCATTCTAGCTGCATGTGTAAAAATTGTCAGTTTGATTTGAATGTAGAAAACTGGGAACAAAAAGTGACATTTAGCTGAAACCTGGCTTAAAGAAACTGGATTCTGCCTGACAACTACCCCCGACAGGAGAAACCTGTTCAGCCACTCTTCCCAGGCCTAGCTGCATCCTGCTACCCCTTGCCAAAAGGAGTTGACACCTCTCTGATTGAATTAAGGGAGGGGGCCTGGGGACTAGAGAAAGTTGAATAAAGGCCTGTCCTGGACTCAGGCAAATGTTATATTGGGGGGGGCATAAAGTGGCTTCCTCTTAGGGGAAACTGGGAGGGGCAGTGCCTCTGCCAGCCAGCTGAGCTTGGGGGAAGTGGATAAACCAGTTATTCCACCATGTGATGTGGGAAGCCACACCCCTTTTTTACCAGAGCATAATTTTAAAAAGATAGATAACGCATAGTGCGGACTGGTCAAAATTATATAATTAATACCATTACTCTTGTGATTTTTCTGTGCACGTTTTAAGAGGCGTTAGGACCCTGTGGTGTATTCTGGGGGGTTGCTAGCGGAAAATAGGGTCTTACTCCAAATGTCTGCATGTTAAAAATCTGACACTTTATCATCTGAAACCCATATCCCTGGTGCACATTTGTGTAAAATCTGGAAAGGTTTAGAGGTTGTTATCTGGATGAAAAGGGGAGAATTCTGTCATCAGTGGACACGACATCGTACAACGGCAGGGATCAGATGGTTTGGTGCTACAGAAAATATGTTAACTTGACCTATAATATTAGAAAAATGGTACATAGATAAATATGTATTTGGGTCAGAAATAGATTTGTGTGCAAATTGACCAGGGGAGGATCCTCTGACCCATAAACAGACCTCATCACTCTGACTCACATTTCCTTCCCCCAATCATGGGAGAGGGGAGAATTGGGCCAATGACAAGTAGAGAGGGGCAGGCTTAGCTAGGCCCAGGCACACACCCATTTTCAAAACACCTAAAAAGAGACTGCTGGGACAGGTAGAGGGATTCAATTCCATTTGCTGTGGAGCATGCTGACCGACGACTTCACATCCAGAGATCCAGACTTCAAATCCATCAATCTCCAGAACCTGTAGCAGAAATTAACTCCAGAATTTGTAGCAGAGAGGCCTGAATCCACCAGCTGAATCCTCTTCAGCAGGCCTCAAAACCAACCAAACTATTCAACAGCCGGGCGAGCTGTTTGAATTTTTGCCAAGAATTTTTGCAAGAACCTGTAGCAGTATCCAGAAAGCAGTGCTGTATCCGGAACCCGAATGAACCACAAACCAGACCGTTGTGAGCAGATCCGGTGCTTGACAGACCCAGAGAGCAGAGGGACTTCAGAACCACCCGCCGGAAGTCCCGTCCAACCTGACCAGACCGTGACGAGGCCTATTTCAAATTGATATTGTGAGTACCTAGCAGAACTGTGCAGAACCAATCTCTTAGTTAAAATAATCTAATCCAAACTATTTTAACCTAAGTAGAACAGCCTCCTAGAAATCGTGTCATCTGTCATTTTTAAAGCTGCACAACTGTCACCTGTCAATTCTGCAGCTGCAAGCTGTCACCTGTCATTTTGAGTTTTGCTTTAAATCCGAAAATCTACCTTTATTAAATCGTCCGTATCTCTGGAACAGTTTGTGCTAGGAACGAGATGTAACTTTCATCTGAAAGCTTAGAACCGACTTCCTACTTCCTATACTTTTTTCGTAATCGCGAGACACGCACTTGCGAAATTTACCGCGATTTGCGATTTGGCCCTATTTCTTCATCTGTAGAAATCAGCAGCTTTTTGCTTCTCTTTGCTAAAATTCGTTTGCAATCTGCTAATCATTCATAGAGTATTGTTAAAGTGAGCCTGAACTAATATAAAGTAGCCATCACCTACCCTGAACCTCTAGAGGGAATTAAAAGCAATTCTAGCACCTTTTCACTTCCTTGCAAACCACATTAAAGTAATTCGCCTGTGTTTAAAACTCATCCCTGTTTTCCCTAAGCTTGCTGGGAGAACTGGAACTGTGTATTGCATTATAAAGTGTGATTTGTGGGGATTCTTGAAGACTGTGTGCTCTCCTTCCATTTCTTGTATTGCATAGGGGGGGGGGTGAATTGTCAAAAGAAAAAGTGATCATATTAACTTTTGCTAAAATCATAACAAGTTATTTCTGTACTGCATTTTATTCCACCTTGCGTTTCCTTGAACCATATAAAGCATTCTTTCCCACCTTATTCTTCTGTTCCTATTTATAAGTTACCTCTTGCTGACTACTGCTCATATTGACAAGTGTAATATCCATTATCAATTTATTTATAGAAGTGTGATATATATATATATTGTTTAAATTTTCAAATAAACCTTTTAATTTGCAAAACAAACCTACTTCTTGGCTCAGTGGGGTCAGGGGGATTCTAAGAGGGGGGTGTTATACAAGGGTTGTCATCCAGAGTACTGAACTGGATATAAAAATACATCAATAAGGGTTTTCCTCACCATCCCAGGCTAGGCATTGACTTAGCTGTAGTGTTGATTGAATATCGCTTACATGTAGCCCTGACTCCAGTCCAGGCACCATAAAGTGTTATGTGCAGTTTTTGATTGCCAGTGTTTAGGAAATAGCACCAAAAGGAGTCCGTTTTTATGCTGTCTTCGTTCGCTATACATGGACCTTAAAACCTAAGCTAAAGGGGACGATGCGACACATCCTTCCTCCCTGAACAATCTTCAGTTCACGCCGACTGTCGCCAGAACCGGTAGCTTGTTCGTCCTGAGTCATAGGTGCGATCGGTGCAACGTGGGCAATGGACACATTCTCAGGTAGGTTTGTCGGCACCTATATTCCTGTGTTAGGACCGTCATGATGAAACTATAGCTGCCCACAGCTGCCATGGGAATGCAATTTGCAATGACATGGCTCCAGTTTTGATGCAAAGTACTGTTTTAGTCTAAAGTAATCTTCGTTCCAATTAGGGCACCAGTCTCTCTCATTAAAGGTCTTGTTCACGGAAGAGGTGAATTTGCTGCCAATATTAGTGTCAGTTACTTTCGCCAATGGTGTGAGTAACGCACAGAGTGGGGCTGACATGGGTTTAATGTACAGCAAATATCTCCTCTTCAGGAGCATAGTGGTTAGCGAGGGGAGACCCATCGGAATACTGTGTCCCAGTTCTAACACTCTCCCCCACAATGTTCCCTCGATTGGTTTTATCCAGATTTGATCATCTAAACATAAGGCTTCCAGCCCATACAGAATGGATGGACAAAACATAAGGCTTCCAGCCCATACAGGATGGATAGACAAAACATAAGGCTTCCAGCCCATACAGGATGGATGGACAAAAACATAAGGCTTCCAGCCCATACAGGATGGATGGACAAAACATAAGGCTTCCAGCCCATACAGGATGGATGGACAAAAACATAAGGCTTCCAGCCCATACAGGATGGATGGACAAAACATAAGGCTTCCAGCCCATACAGGATGGATGGACAAAAACATAAGGCTTCCGGCCCATACAGGATGGATGGACAAAACATAAGGCTTGCAGCCCATACAGGATGGATGGACAAAACATAAGGCTTCCAGCCCATACAGAATGGATGGACAAAAACATAAGGCTTCCAGCCCTTACAGGATGGATGGACAAAACATAAGGCTTCCAGCCCATACAGGATGGATGGGCAAAAACATAAGGCTTCCAGCCCATACAGGATGGATGGACAAAAACGTTGTTTGAATAGAGCTAGGATTCCAGGTAGCCTGTAGCCGGAGGTTTCTTTTATAAACTTAGATATCATAAGGGGCAGGGTGATGGCTTTGCGCTTTTTATCGATTATTACAGCCGAGTAATCACCTCTGTTCGTTAATTCGCAACCCACATATTTGTAATGTTCAACATACTCAATATATCTTCCTGCCATCTCCATCCTAGGATTAGGTGTGGGCTTGCTAACGAAGTGCATTAGTTTGGTCGTAATTCATTTTTAATCCATGGTCCTCAGAGTAACTCTGCAATCAATAAATAAATAATACGAAATAAATATATAAATAAATACATTCAGTGATGTTTTTAGACCTGAGAAGGTTTGATCGCTTTAAACAAGACTGTCATAAGAAAGACAAATGACCTTCTCACCAGCAATTTTCAGATGTTCGGGGAGGTCAAACAAGTAAATGTTCAACAGGTGGGGGGCCAGTACACAGCCCTGTTTCCCTCCCCTCCCGGTTTCAATTGGTCAAGTAATATCCCCCCTACTGTCGATCCTGACCTGAACGCTAGTACTCTCATAAAAGCCCTGGACAGCAGCCAGCAGATCAGTAGGGCTGCCAAGACGTTCCATCTTGGCCCACAGTTTCCTTCTGTCAATGGTATTGATTGCTGCCTGCAAATCTATCATGGCAACATATAATGACGGGTTATCTTTGGTGTTAGCTGTCCTGATGAGGACGTCCATTAACCACAAAGAGTGGGTCATGCCTGAACCCCTCATGATTCCCATCTGAATTTTATCTAGAAGTCTTATCGTGCAAACCCACTTTTCCAGAACATCCAATAAGAGAGAGGCAAATATTTTGCACGAGATGTCCTGCATTGCTAATAGTTTGAGGTTCTTGGGCAAAGATCTCTTGCCCTTCTTATAGATGGGAGCCAAGACGGAGCTCCGCTGAGAGAGGGGAATTACACCCTCTTCCCATACTTTACTGCAATTCTGCCCAGAACTCAGGGGCATCCTTCAGAACTGCGTTCGAGAGTCGTTAGGGTTCAATATCATTCGGAAGGAAGCCTACTTTAGGGTGGTTACCTTCTCTCCTCAGGTCTTTGGGATCTTTAAATGTGTCTCTGATGTAGCGTATCCACGTATGTTCCCCTATACCACATGAGACTTGCTTGGCTGTAGGGCAGCTAAAGGACCTTAGCAAGCTCCACATTTGCTTTCTATCTTGAGTCTTAGCCACCGAAAGACGGTGTAGCCTTTGTGCATTTTTATGTGAGAACAGCCAACCCTTAACCCAGCCTCCGTATTTGTTTTTCACCTGCCTTATTGGCTGCCCCGACGCTTGCGGGGTAAATGCCATCTTCTTTATAGGGCAGAGACCAGCTCTCATAGCTCTTTTCCTGTCAAAAATGGTTGTATGGTATTGTTGTTTACCACTGGGCTTGGACACAAGGGTATAATATCCTCTCTGTATAGTCAGCTTGGACATGTGTTCTCTTATCCAGGCCTCTATCCCATTCTCTTTCAGGCATGTGATTTGATCGAGCAGAGTTATTGAATTCGAGATTGCAAACTGATTGGCTTTCACTAAGTTTTTCTCTGCCCAAGTAATTCTGTTCCTGGCCGGATTTATTGCCAGATCGCCAACCAAGTCTACATCACCCCAGGGAGCCAACCAGTTAGTGTGAGTGTACGGTCACTCCATTCATGTTCAGTCACCTCTATCTTCCTAATGAAAGTGGCCTGCAGTATATTACCAACAAGGTAGTCCAATCTTGCAACTTTGGACCCACTTTTCCAAGTATTTCTGGCAGGCCTCCCACCCATCACACAACCATTAAGCATAAAGCAGTTCCAGTCCCACAATGTCTCGGTCCACAAATGACCCTTCTGGGTGGTTGTGTTAGTGTCCATTTTAGGGATACTATTCACGTAATCGGTCTCCAGTATTTCATGTTCGCAGCAGCATCGTGCATTTAGGTCTCCACCCAGTATGATTAATTCCTGGGAATCCAGGTCTTTGCTGTCACCAATGGTGTCCACTATGGACTCCATAATGGAATCAGAACTTAAGAGGCCTGGTGGATCATGGGTTGTATACAAATTGTTCATATTACAATTGTCTGAATGACAATTGACCTTCTGCACAATTGACCGAATATAAACGGTCAATTAGGATATAAATGCGGGGGGAAAACCCCCTGCAAACCCCCACCCAATCCACCCCTCCAACCCCCCACCCAATCCCCTTATATTAATATTACCCCAACCCAACCCATTATACATATATAAATGACCATACGGTCAGTTGTGCATAAGATCAATTTGGACCACTGCAAAACGGTCAATTGTGTCATTCGAGCAATTGTACTCGAACAATTTGGATAATACCGGATCATATGGTTATATTCGAGTCACTATTAGGGAGGGACACTCTCACTGTGAGCCTACCCAGGGCTTTCTCTCTTAGATCGCATTGTTGTGACTTTTATACAGTTGTTTCACCCCATGATAAGTCCCCCACACGGTCGTCCTTTGGGCCCCTTTTCAGCCATACTTTGGAATATTTGGTAGCCATCTATGCCAAGATCTGAGAGCAGCCAGCATTCCTGTGAAAGAAATATGTCATTTCAAAGTAATAGTTATAGTGAGCTGCGTAAACCCACGAGTATTCCATGGCATACATTCTTTATAACGAAAATTGGTTGTAGACATGCACATATAACAAAACTTTTATAACGAAAAACATAAAAAAATGTATGTGGAGGTGGGGTAAAGGGTTAAATATAGTGGGGAACGGTTGGGGTGGGTTTTTAGTGGTGGGAAACAGGGGTTTAGATGGAACCCCCAAAAAAAGAAAAGAAAAATTATGTTTTGTCGATAAAATAATAAGTATATGGGCATTCTACATCACATGTGTCGCTATAAAAACATGTAACCATATTCCGTGTATTAAGAGTCCAATTTCAGATATTTGACACAGCCCTTAGAGCACTATTCTGGACCACCCAGTTTAATACTCCCAGAATATTTTCCTGCAGGGAGTTCAGATTATTCTTGCCTCCCGGTTTGCTGTTCACTCATTTTAGCGATTCCCACAGGTTTCCCAAGGATGTGGGCTTGGTATCGACGAGGGATACAGTTTCGTCTGCGGCGTCTAATTCATATCCAAGATCGAGAAATCTGGATTTATATGTCCACAGCCGATTTGCGGTCTCAACGGGGAGCAGTGGATCTCCCCTGCATTGGTACTGGGAATCTTTAACCGGCTCCATGAAATCAATGTGCTGTGTATCCAAAAGTCTTAGAGGCAGAATTTTGCGAGTCAAATTCGAAAAGGCTGCTCTATTTATATGGTGTTCAAATCGACTTTCTCCTTGCGTGTTTAATGGTGTGCAAAGGCTGGTTTCTGCTTGCCATGTCCTCAGTGGAGCTGCTCTCGGCATTAACAGTGGTGAGGGCGTTTGATTGTTGTAGCCCACAGTTTAAGGTTAAGAGTGGTTGTTCCCTCAAAGGCTCCTGTGCAGCATTATCCAGTAGGGAGGGTGTTCCGAGATCACTTTCCACACTTATATTTAAACATTGTTCACTATCTAGCCAGCTCGTCAGGATATCCTTTGATTATCCGTTCTTTTTCTTTCTATCATTGATCTTGGGATTGGTTTTACATAAGTCACTTTCCACTAGATTTACTTTCTTCTCTGCAACCAATGTTTCTTGCACCCGGGGCTGGACTTGTGCCTGGCCATTTAGGCATTACTTTTGCCTACATTTTTTCCTGGTTAGGAAAATTGTGGATCTTTACCGCGTCTTCTCGATCAATTTGTACCCTGCTCGCTACACAGGCGTGCTCATTACTCACGCTTTGCATGGGCGATTTTCCCTGTTGTAGTGCTGGACTATATGCCTGCAATTCGGCACCAGCAATAATACCAGCAAGGGCTTCATCTCCGTCCTCGGCAGTTGAGATCGTTTTCCACACACAACTTCGCCCAGAATTCTACGACTCAATCGCAGCAGCACTTTCATTGCGAATGGGAGCACAGACAACTTCACCACGTGTCGGTGCCAAAGCTGGGGCCGCATTAAGTTTACTGGTATCATCTTCCACCCGGCACAGGTTTGGTGCGTTGCATAGTCCTTGAGTGTTGCTGATCATCGATGGGGAGAAGGTGCGACATCTGGATATCCATGTTCCGTTGTGGATTGCGCACCAGTTATAACATCCTCATGCTTGTCCGTTCCAGGTTTGTTACCTGTTGCAAGGGTGTCACGCAAGGTGCAGCATAAGGCCAGTAGCAAATTGGTGTTGTCGATAGCTGCAAATGAGGGAGCAGATATGATAACTATGTTATTATTTCCACCACCTTCTTTCTGTGATAAGTCCAGTCAATCATCTTTAGAGGCAGCTGTATGCTGGGTTACACGTTCCGCTGCAAAATATGCCGGTCCTCTCCAACTTTCCGCGGGGAGATAGTCACCTGGGTGTTATGTTTACAACCCTTCGAGCGGGTGTGAGTGGCGGATGACGCTTGATCTTTTTTGTAAGGGGCATTTTTCCGCAGGTTCTAGTTGTTCGATTTTGTGCATAGTTTGCCTAGCATACTTGGGAGGAGTAGGCGGAGGAGATGGGAGTTTGTGTCGCTCCTTCGGGCCATATATTAACACTAAACAACTTAAAGACTCAAAACCACTGACATTGAACCATCGGGCGGTCAAAGTAAACCTACAGTCGTCCACTGGTGTCCAATGGAATTCACAATTCTGCTCCTATTAGTGGGCTGTCTGTGACTTGTTTCGGGATCGCTAATCACCAGCCCGCCTAGGCGCTCTCCTACCACACTCCGGATGTTCCTTTCATCAAGTCGGAGACGGCCAGGCATAAACGTCCTGAAGGAGCTCTCTTCACTCTGTCGCTTAGATGACGGTGAGCAGAAGTACAGGGGCCCAGAGATCAACGAAAGTTCCTGCAGTCTCCCCACCCCTACTGTATACCAGAGTATATGTCAATTTGTTCCAAGGCTTACCAGATTGATTTCACCTTGAGTCGCAAACCACAAACACCAAACACTCTGTCACACTCCGCACCACTGGAAGTTGGGTCTTTTGAGAATAAGAATCCGTCTTCAGGCACTGACACAGTAGATAGCCCCTCCAGGCTCCACCAAACACTCTATCACACTCTGCACCGCTCCCGTGGGAGTTGGGTGTTTTTTAAAGTTAGAGTCCCCCTCCAGGCACTGACATGGTCGACAGACTAGCAGGGTTCCTGGCTCCACCAAACACTGTCACACTCTGCACTGCTCTCCTGGTAGTTTGGTGTTTTTTAGAGTTAGAGTCCGCCTCCAGGCACTGACATGGTCGACAGACTAGCAGGGTTTCTGGCTCCAGGCTACTGCAAACACTTTGTCACACTCTGCACCGTACCCCTGGGAGTTGGGTGTTTTTTAGAGTTAGAGTCCACCTGCAAGCACTAACACAGTAGACAGACTAGCAGGGTTCCCGGCTCCACCAAAAAATCTGTCACACTCTGCAGCACTCCGCTGGGAGGTGGGTGTTTTGAGAGTTAGAGTCCGCCTCCAATGCCTGACATGGTAGACAGACTAGCAGGGTACCCCGCTCCACCAAACACTCTGTCATACTCTGAATTTCTGTTAACGTGGGCTTATTGGTTTGGCTCACCCTCTGTGAGTCAGAGGGGTTTATTTGAATTATTGGAGAATAGAACTATTTTTGGAACATGAATTATGATTTTTGAAGGGCACAGCATTAAAGCAACTGAATTGAGTTTTGTTTTTGTATATTGTAGAGGACTGTTTTTTGGATATTAACATCCTGTGGACAGGTATGGTCTACATAAGTTCTGCAAAGCTGTTTAAGTCTTATTCATTTTTTATCACATACTCTTTAACTTTCTTTTATATATTTTTAGACAGTTCACTGATGAAGGATCAAGGTGGTCCGAAATGCATCGGACATCTATGTTTGTCTCCTTGAGATTATCTCTGATTTTGTTCATAACTGGAGAAGCTTGAATGTTGAAGGATATGTCTATCTAGCTGGGGACTTGAATTCTACCTGTCCTACTGTAAATGACAATTCCCACGACTCACATTATTTTGATGCTAAAACCGGGAAGGGGAAAAATGGGTTGAAGTAGTCAAGTTCTTACTGCTCTCGGCCTGTTAAAACTGAATGGTAGTCTTAATGGAGACACTCCCAGGAAGTTCACTTGGCATCGGGGCACCAGTTGATCAGTTATGGATTAAATATTTGTGGAACATCAACTCTTGGCTTGTTCGAAGCTTGTTATCGATTGTGATCAATGGAGTGACCATTGTTTTTAACTGTAAAACTGGCAAACCGGGTACCAACCAAATTTCTAAGTGTTCCAATTAATATGCAGCTAAATCCGGGCGGGAATCGTATCACTTGGAATAAAGGGACTATTTCAAGATACAATGATACGCTGATCGAGGTGTTTAAAAGGACCACATTTGAATGGAAACGGCATAATTTGCCCCTTGTAAATTATGAGTCATTCCTGGTTGAGAGCCAGGAGAGTTTAGGACATGGTAAAAAAAAAGTACAGACATGTAGGACAGTCAAATTTACACATGCATTTGATATTAAGGTTGTGGAAGTTTAGCGTGGTGTGAGGCAAACTATTAGTGGTATTACAAGAAGGAAGATATCAGTGATGGTTAAAAAAAAGGAATTAATCG